>NC_141695.1:191413152-192013152 GCF_964263255.1 Lissotriton vulgaris
TTCTATTCCTTCTTAGACCTGTGTTAACAGAAGAGCGAGATACACAGGTATACCGTAAAATTTGTAGTTGACACAAATCCCCTTCACAGCTCCTCATTTTCATAGTTTTAAATTACTTGATGTAGTATTGGGTTGTGGCGGTAAAATGGGCACTTCACCCAGAATTGATCCTTTCGCAAGATATGTTGTTGATCACTGTGATGAGTCTGATTTGGTGACAGACAGTCAAGATAAGCGCAGCTTCACTGAAGCAGCTGTTTTTACAAGCCGCCACATCTTGTTCCATGATACCCCTGACACACGGTGTACCACGCTTGCACACTGAAGTATTTCCTTGTGTTCCACTGTGCAGTGGCGTAGCAAGGTCATGTGGTACCCAGTGAAGAAAATTTCTTGTCACCCCAAAAATATGTGTTTAAAACACATATTTTTGCAATTATGTCACCGCCCTCAGTGATGACACCCGGGGGACCCCACACCCACCGCACCCCCCTTCTTAAGCCACTGCCATTGCAACAGCCCACAGGCTTCAGAGACTGTTTCAAAGCTGTACATTTGGGGAGTGAATACCTTGGGGTTCCTTTGCATCTGGCTTCTCATAGGAGCATTTAGGTATACTGTTCAATACCAATATCTTAATGGTGGCACTGGTGTATCTCTGATGATATAACCAATATGACTACTGCTATTTTACAAGTAAGCATGTCTTAATGTAATGCAGTTCTTATTACATGGGTGTTTCCCCCGGTCGTCTGCAGGTTAGAGGGCTGCTATCAGATCAGGCTGGGTTGCCTTGACACAACCATGGAAGCCTCTCTAGTGCCCATTCTAGTTAAGGACACCTGCAGGGTGGGGCTGGTCTACATTTTTTTTCGAGAACTGTGTTTTGGTTCCAGTCTGACCCTGCTTTTATTTAGCCTTTGGTTTCATGGCTGGCATCACAGGTACATGCACAAGGTGTGTTGGCAGGCATGCCTACCTCCACCCTAGTAAAGTGCTTGCTTGCCAATTACAGTTACAGATAAAACATCCCTCCTAAATGTGGGTTAAAACAATGAGGCTAGAGGCTTCTAAGTCAGTAGTAAATGTATTGTAGATTCACGATGAAGCAGACGCTTAAGGTTTGAACTCATTTGATGCTGAGGCTCACCAGTGTCGGTAAGTCCATAGAGAAGCGTACTTGGATTCCAGTCCCTCAGTCTGAATGAAACATCTGGCAGTGAACTAGTTTTGGGAGGGTTGCTGCTTCACCAGCCTCAATATGTTCCAATACACCCAGCCCTATGTCCGACTCTTCAGTGTGTCCTCCACCATACACATCTTAAGATATGTTGTGATGTGTGGCTCCTGATTGCCGTCACTTTGGTACATCATGAATGATCTTTCTGGGCGGTCCTGGTATCATGTTTGCTTTACTATTAGCATCAGAGGCTTTCTTTCCTATGGCATATGAAACCTACCCTAAGTCAGTGCTTAATTTGAGCTGGTGGTTGCAGTTGGGGCCCACTGATACTCATTTTGTGGGACTGGGACTTATTTTTCAGCAACTTTAATCCAGAATAATAGAGAGTAAAGCAGGAAACTGGAGAAATAGGGTAAGAGAAAGATGGAAAAACAGTGACAAAGTGAGAAAGAAGGGATGAAAGAGAACTTGAAGAGTGAGAAAAATATGCATGGAGCGGAGGGTGGAGCTTGAAAGAGAAATGAGATGGAAACAAGGCTAGGGAGTCACAGTATTCATGAGATAATGAGATGGAAAGTGTAGGGTAGTGCATGAAAGAGGAATGAGGTGGAAACAAGGCTAGGGAGTCACGGTATTCATGAGATAAAGAGATAGAAATTGTAGGATAGTGGAAGGAAGAGGCAGGAGGTGGAAACAAGGCTAGGGAGTCACGGCATTCATGAGATAAGGAGATGGAAAGTATAAGGTGGTGGATAAAAGCGGCATGAGATGGAAACAAGGCTAGGGAGTCAAAGTATTCCTGAGATAAAGTGATGGAAAGTGAAGGGTGGTGCATGAAAGAGGAATGAGGTGGAAACAAGGCTAGGGAGTCACGGTATTCAAGGGATTAAGAGATGGAAAGTGTAGATCGGGGGAAGGACGAGGCAGGAGGTGGAAACAAGGCTGGGAAGCCACAGCATTCATAAGATAAAGAGATGGAAAGTGTAGGGTGGGGGAAGGAAGAGGCATGAGGTGAAAATACATCTAGTGAGCCACGGCATTCATGAGATAAAGAGATGGAAAGTGTCAGGTGGTGCATGAAAGAGGCATGAGATGGAAACAAGGCTAGGGAGTCACAGCATTCATGAGATAAAGAGATGGAAAGTGAAGGGTGGGGGAAGAAAGAGGCATGAGATGGAAACAATGCTAGGGAGTCACGGTATTCATGGGATTAAGAGATGGAAAGTGTAGATTGGGGGAAGGAAGAGGCAGGAGGTGGAAACAAGGCTGGGAAGCCACAGCATTCATAAGATAAAGAGATGGAAAGTGTAGGGTGGGGGAAGGAAGAGGCATGAGGTGAAAATACATCTAGTGAGCCACGGCATTCATGAGATAAAGAGATGGAAAGTGTCAGGTGGTGCATGAAAGAGGCATGAGATGGAAACAAGGCTAGGGAGTCACAGCATTCATGAGATAAAGAGATGGAAAGTGAAGGGTGGGGGAAGAAAGAGGCATGAGATGGAAACAATGCTAGGGAGTCACGGTATTCATGGGACTAATAGATGGAAAGTGTTGATTGGGGGAAGGAAGAGGCAGGAGGTGGAAACAAGGCTGGGAAGCCACAGCATTCATAAAATAAAGAGATGGAAAGTGTAGAGTGGGGGAAGGAAGAGGCATGAGGCAGAAACAAGGCTTGGGAGCCACGGCATTGATGAGATAAAGAGATGGAAAGTATAGGGTGGGGGAAGAAAGAGGCATGAGGCAGAAACAAGGCTTGTGAGCCACGACATTGATGAGATAAAGAGATGGAAAGTGTAGGGATGTGGATGAAAGAGGCATGAGGTGAAAATACATCTGGTGAGCCACGGCATTCATGAGATAAAGAGATGCAAAGTGTCAGGTGGTGCATGAAAGAGGAATGAGGTGGAAACAAGGCTAGGGAGTCACGGTATTCAAGGGATTAAAAGATGGAAAGTGTAGGTCGGGGGAAGGAAGAGGCAGGAGGTGGAAACAAGGCTGGGAAGCCACAGCATTCATAAGATAAAGAGATGGAAAGTGTAGGGTGGGGGAAGGAAGAGGCACGAGGCAGAAACTAGGTTTGGGAGCCACGGCATTGATGAGATAAAGAGATGGAAAGTATAGGGTGGGGGAAGAAAGAGGCATGAGGTGAAAATACATCTAGTGAGCCACGGCATTCATGAGATAAAGGGATGGAAAGTGTCAGGTGGTGCATGAAAGAGGCATGAGATGGAAACAAGGCTAGGGAGTCACAGTATTCCTGAGATAAAGTGATGGAAAGTGAAGGGTGGTGCATGAAAGAGGAATGAGGTGGAAACAAGGCTAGGGAGTCACGGTATTCATGGGATTAAGAGATGGAAAGTGTATGTCGGGGGAAGGAAGAGGCAGGAGGTGGAAACAACGCTGGGAAGCCACAGCATTTATAAGATAAAGAGATGGAAAGTGTAGGGTGGGGGAAGGAAGAGGCATGAGGTGAAAATACATCTAGTGAGCCACGGCATTCATGAGATAAAGAGATGGAAAGTGTCAGGTGGTGCATGAAAGAGGCATGAGATGGAAACAAGGCTAGGGAGTCACAGCATTCATGAGATAAAGAGATGGAAAGTGAAGGGTGGGGGAAGAAAGAGGCATGAGATGGAAACAATGCTAGGGAGTCACGGTATTCATGGGATTAAGAGATGGAAAGTGTAGATTGGGGGAAGGACGAGGCAGGAGGTGGAAACAAGGCTGGGAAGCCACAGCATTCATAAGATAAAGAGATGGAAAGTGTAGGGTGGGGGAAGAAAGAGGCATGAGGCAGAAACAAGGCTTGGGAAACACGGCATTTATGAGATAAAGAGATGGAAAGTATAGGGTGGGGGAAGAAAGAGGCATGAGGTGAAAATACATCTAGTGAGCCACAGCATTCATGAGATAAAGAGATGGAAAGTGTCAGGTGGTGCATGAAAGAGTCATGAGATGGAAACAAGGCTAGGGAGTCACAGTATTCCTGAGATAAAGAGATGGAAAGTGTCAGGTGGTGCATGAAAGAGGCATGAGATGGAAACAAGGCTAGGGAGTCACAGCATTCATGAGATAAAGAGATGGAAAGTGAAGGGTGGGGGAAGAAAGAGGCATGAGATGGAAACAATGCTAGGGAGTCACGGTATTCATGGGATTAAGAGATGGAAAGTGTAGATTGGGGGAAGGACGAGGCAGGAGGTGGAAACAAGGCTGGGAAGCCACAGCATTCATAAGATAAAGAGATGGAAAGTGTAGGGTGGGGGAAGAAAGAGGCATGAGGCAGAAACAAGGCTTGGGAAACACGGCATTTATGAGATAAAGAGATGGAAAGTATAGGGTGGGGGAAGAAAGAGGCATGAGGTGAAAATACATCTAGTGAGCCACAGCATTCATGAGATAAAGAGATGGAAAGTGTCAGGTGGTGCATGAAAGAGTCATGAGATGGAAACAAGGCTAGGGAGTCACAGTATTCCTGAGATAAAGTGATGGAAAGTGTAGGGTGGTGCATGAAAGAGTAATGAGGTGGAAACAAGGCTAGGGAGTCACGGTATTCATGGGATTAAGAGATGGAAAGTGTAGGTCGGGGGAAGGAAGAGGCAGGAGGTGGAAACAAGGCTGGGAAGCCACAGCATTCATAAGATAAAGAGATGGAAAGTGTAGGGTGGGGGAAGGAAGAGGCATGAGGTGAAAATACATCTAGTGAGCCACGGCATTCATGAGATAAAGAGATGGAAAGTGTCAGGTGGTGCATGAAAGAGGCATGAGATGGAAACAAGGCTAGGGAGTCAGAGCATTCATGAGATAAAGAGATGGAAAGTGAAGGGTGGGGGAAGAAAGAGGCATGAGATGGAAACAATGCTAGGGAGTCACGGTATTCATGGGATTAAGAGATGGAAAGTGTAGATTGGGGGAAGGAAGAGGCAGGAGGTGGAAACAAGGCTGGGAAGCCACAGCATTCATAAGATAAAGAGATGGAAAGTGTAGAGTGGGGGAAGGAAGAGGCATGAGGCAGAAACAAGGCTTGGGAGCCACGGCATTTATGAGATAAAGAGATGGAAAGTATAGGGTGGGGGAAGAAAGAGGCATGAGGCAGAAACAAGGCTTGCGAGCCACAACATTGATGAGATAAAGAGATGGAAAGTGTAGGGAGGTGGTTGAAAGAGGCATGAGGTGAAAATACATTTAGTGAGCCACGGCATTCATAAGATAAAGAGATGGAAAGTGTCAGGTGGTGCATAAAAGAGGCATGAGATTGAAACAAGGCTAGGGAGTCACAGCATTCATGAGATAAAGAGATGGAAAGGGAAGGGTGGGGGAAGTAAGAGGCATGAAGCGGAAACAAGGTTAGGGAGCCACGGCATTGATGAGATAAAGAGATGGAAAGTATAGGGTGGAGGAAGAAAGAGGCATGAGGTGAAAATACATCTAGTGAGCCACGGCATTCATGAGGTAAAGAGATGGAAAGTGAAGGGTGGGGGAAGAAAGAGGCATGAGATGGAAACAATGCTAGGGAGTCACGGTATTCATGGGATTAAGAGATGGAAAGTGTAGATTGGGGGAAGGAAGAGGCAGGAGGTGGAAACAAGGCTGGGAAGCCACAGCATTCATAAGATAAAGAGATGGAAAGTGTAGGGTGGGGGAAGGAAGAGGCATGAGGCAGAAACAAGGCTTGGGAGCCACGGCATTGATCAGATAAAGAGATGGAAAGTATCGGGTGGGGGGAGAAAGAGGCATGAGGCAGAAACAAGGCTTGCGAGCCACGACATTGATGAGATAAAGAGATGGAAAGTGTAGGGAGGTGGATGAAAGAGGCATGAGGTGAAAATACATCTAGTGAGCCACGGCATTCATGAGATAAAGAGATGGAAAGTGTCAGGTGGTGCATGAAAGAGGCATGAGATGGAAACAAGGCTAGGGAGTCACAGCATTCATGAGATAAAGAGATGGAAAGTGAAGGGTGGGGGAAGAAAGAGGCATGAGATGGAAACAATGCTAGGGAGTCACAGTATTCATGGGATTAAGAGATGGAAAGTGTAGATTGGGGGAAGGACGAGGCAGGAGGTGGAAACAAGGCTGGGAAGCCACAGCATTCATAAGATAAAGAGATGGAAAGTGTAGGGTGGGGGAAGAAAGAGGCATGAGGCAGAAACAAGGCTTGGGAGCCACGGCATTTATGAGATAAAGAGATGGAAAGTATAGGGTGGGGGAAGAAAGAGGCATGAGGTGAAAATACATCTAGTGAGCCACAGCATTCATGAGATAAAGAGATGGAAAGTGTCAGGTGGTGCATGAAAGAGTCATGAGATGGAAACAAGGCTAGGGAGTCACAGTATTCCTGAGATAAAGTGATGGAAAGTGTAGGGTGGTGCATGAAAGAGTAATGAGGTGGAAACAAGGCTAGGGAGTCACGGTATTCATGGGATTAAGAGATGGAAAGTGTAGGTCGGGGGAAGGAAGAGGCAGGAGGTGGAAACAAGGCTGGGAAGCCACAGCATTCATAAGATAAAGAGATGGAAAGTGTAGGGTGGGGGAAGGAAGAGGCATGAGGTGAAAATACATCTAGTGAGCCACGGCATTCATGAGATAAAGAGATGGAAAGTGTCAGGTGGTGCATGAAAGAGGCATGAGATGGAAACAAGGCTAGGGAGTCAGAGCATTCATGAGATAAAGAGATGGAAAGTGAAGGGTGGGGGAAGAAAGAGGCATGAGATGGAAACAATGCTAGGGAGTCACGGTATTCATGGGATTAAGAGATGGAAAGTGTAGATTGGGGGAAGGAAGAGGCAGGAGGTGGAAACAAGGCTGGGAAGCCACAGCATTCATAAGATAAAGAGATGGAAAGTGTAGAGTGGGGGAAGGAAGAGGCATGAGGCAGAAACAAGGCTTGGGAGCCACGGCATTTATGAGATAAAGAGATGGAAAGTATAGGGTGGGGGAAGAAAGAGGCATGAGGCAGAAACAAGGCTTGCGAGCCACAACATTGATGAGATAAAGAGATGGAAAGTGTAGGGAGGTGGTTGAAAGAGGCATGAGGTGAAAATACATTTAGTGAGCCACGGCATTCATAAGATAAAGAGATGGAAAGTGTCAGGTGGTGCATAAAAGAGGCATGAGATTGAAACAAGGCTAGGGAGTCACAGCATTCATGAGATAAAGAGATGGAAAGGGAAGGGTGGGGGAAGTAAGAGGCATGAAGCGGAAACAAGGTTAGGGAGCCACGGCATTGATGAGATAAAGAGATGGAAAGTATAGGGTGGAGGAAGAAAGAGGCATGAGGTGAAAATACATCTAGTGAGCCACGGCATTCATGAGGTAAAGAGATGGAAAGTGAAGGGTGGGGGAAGAAAGAGGCATGAGATGGAAACAATGCTAGGGAGTCACGGTATTCATGGGATTAAGAGATGGAAAGTGTAGATTGGGGGAAGGAAGAGGCAGGAGGTGGAAACAAGGCTGGGAAGCCACAGCATTCATAAGATAAAGAGATGGAAAGTGTAGGGTGGGGGAAGGAAGAGGCATGAGGCAGAAACAAGGCTTGGGAGCCACGGCATTGATGAGATAAAGAGATGGAAAGTATCGGGTGGGGGGAGAAAGAGGCATGAGGCAGAAACAAGGCTTGCGAGCCACGACATTGATGAGATAAAGAGATGGAAAGTGTAGGGAGGTGGATGAAAGAGGCATGAGGTGAAAATACATCTAGTGAGCCACGGCATTCATGAGATAAAGAGATGGAAAGCGTCAGGTGGTGCATGAAAGAGGCATGAGATGGAAACAAGGCTAGGGAGTCACAGCATTCATGAGATAAAGAGATGGAAAGGGAAGGGTGGGGGAAGTAAGAGGCATGAAGCGGAAACAAGGCTAGGGAGCCACAGCATTCATGAGATAAAGAGATGGAAAGTGAAGGTGGGGGAAGAAAGAGGCATAAGACAGAAACAAGGCGAGGAAGCCACAGTATTCCAGAGAAAAAGAGATGGAAAGTGAAGGGTGGGGGAAGGAAGAAGCATGAGGGAGAAACAAGGCTTGGGAGCCTCTGCATTAATGAGATAAAGAGATGGAAAGGGAAGGGTGGGGAAAGAAAGAGGCATGAGGTGTAATCAAGGCTAGGGAGCCACGGCATTCATGAGATAAAGAGATGGAAAGTATAGGGTGGTGCATGAAAGAGAAATGAGGTTGAAACAAGGCTAGGGAGTCACGGTATTCATGAGATAAAGAGATGGAAAGTGTAGGGTGGGGGAAGGAAAAGGCAGGTGGTGGAAACAAGGCTAGGGAGCCACAGCATTCATAAGATAAAGAGATGGAAAGTGTAGGGTAGGGGAAGGAAGAGGCATGAGGCAGAAACAAGGCTTGGGAGCCACAAGATTGGTGAGATAAAGAGATGGAAAGTGTAGGGTGGTCGATGAAAGAGGCATGAGGTGAAAATACATCTAGTGAGCCACGGCATTCATGAGATAAAGAGATGGAAAGTGTCAGGTGGTGGATGAAAGAGGAATGAGATGGAAACAAGACTAGGGAGTCACAGCATTCATGAGATAAAGATATGGAAAGTGAAGGGTGGGGGAAGAAAGAGGCATGAGATGGAATCAAGGCTAGGGAGTCACAGCATTCATGAGATAAAGAGACGGAAAGTGAAGGATGGGGTAAGTAAGAGGCATGAGGAAGAAACAAGGCAAGGGAGCCACAGCATTCATGAGATAAAGAGGTGGAAAGTGAAGGATGGGGGAAGAAAGAGGCATGAGGAGAAAACAAGGCTAGGGAGCCACAGCATTCATGAGATAAGGAGATGGAAAGTGAAGTGTGAGGGAAGAAAGAGGCATGAGATGGAGACAAGGCGACGGAGCCGCGGTATTCATGAGATAAAGAGATAGAAAGTGAAGGGTGGGAGAAGAAAGATGCATGAGACAGAAACAAGGCGAGGGAGCCACGTTATTCATGAGATAAAGAGATGGAAAGTGAAGGGTGGAGGAAGTAAGAGGCATGAGGACGAAACAAGGCAAGGGAGCCATGGCATTCATGAGATAAAGAGATGGAAAGTGAAGGATGGGGGAAGAAAGAGGCATGAGATGGAAACAAGGCGAGGGAGCCACGGTATTCATATGATAAAGTAATGGAAAGTGAAGGGTGGGGGAAGTAAGAGGCATGAGATGGAATCAAGGCTAGGGAGCCATGGCATTCATGAGATAAATACATGGAAAGTATAGAGTGGTAGATGAAAGACTCATGAGATGGAAACAATGCTAGGGAGTCACAGTATTAATGAGATAAAGAGATGGAAAGGGAAGGGTGTGGGAAGAAAGAGGCATGAGACTGCATCAAGGCTAGGGAGTCATGGCATTCATGAGATAAAGAGATAGAAAGTTTAGGGTGGGGCAAGTAAGAGGCATGAGGCGGAAACAAGGCTAGGGAGCCACAGCATTCATGAGATAAAGAGATGGAAGTGAAGGGTGGTGGATGAAAGAGGCATGAGACAGAAACAAGGCTAAGGAGTCACAGTATTCATGAGAAAAAGAGATGGAAAGGGAAGGGAAGGGAAGGGTTTGGGGAAGAAAGAGGAACGAGGAGGAAACAAGGCTAGGGAGCCACAGCATTCATGAGATAAAGAGATGGAAAGTATAGGGTGGTGGATGAAAGAGGCATGAGGCAAAAATAAGGCTAGGAAGACACGGCATTCATGAGATTAAGAGATGGAAAGTGTGAGGTGGTGGATGAAAGAAGCATGAGACGGAAACAAGGCAAGGGAGTTACAGTATTCATGAGATAAAGAGATGGAAAGGGAAGGGTGTGGGAAGAAAGAGGCATGAGACTGAATCAAGGCTAGGGAGTCACAGCATTGATGAGATAAAGAGATGGAAAGTGAAGGGTTGGGGAAGTTAGAGGCATGAGGTGGAAATAAGGCTAGGGAGCCACGGCATTCATGGGGTAAAGAGAGTGAAAGTGAAGGGTGGGGGAAGAAAGAGGCATGAGATGGAAACAAGGCAAGGGAGTTACAGTATTCATGAGATAAAGAGATGGAAAGGGAAGGGTGGTGGAAGAAAAAGGCATGAGATGGAAACAAGGTGAGGGAGCCACTGTATTCATAAGATAAAGAGATGGAAAGTGAAGGGTGGGGTAAGTAAGAGGCATGAGGTGGAAACAAGGCTAGGGAGCCACGGCATTCATGGGGTAAAGAGAGTGAAAGTGAAGGGTGGGGGAAGAAAGAGGAATGAGATGGAATCAATGCTAGGGAGCCACAGCATTGATAAGATAATGAGATGGAAAGTGAAGGGTGGGGGAAGTAAGAGGCATGAGGCAGAAACAAGGCTTGGGAGCCACGGCATTGATGAGATAAAGAGATGGAAAGTGTAGGGTGTTGGATGAAAGAGCATGAGATGGATATAAGGCTAGAGAGTCACAGTATTCATGAGATAAAGAGATGGAAGTGAAGGGTGGGGAAAGTAAGAGGCATGAGGCAGAAACAAGACTAGGGAGTCACAGCATTCATGTGATAAAGAGATAACAAGTGTAGGGTGGAAGAAGAAAGAGGAATGAGGTGGAAACAAGGCTAGGGAGTCATGGCATTCATGAGATAAAGAGATGGAAAGTGTAGGATGGTCGATGAAAGAGGCATGAGGCTGAAACAATGCTAGGTAGTCAAGGTATTCACCAGATAAAGAGATGGAAAATGAAGGGTGGGGGAAGAAAGAGGCATGAGATAGAAACAAGAGAAGAGAGTCACGGTATTCATGAGATAAAGAGATGGAAAGTGAAGGGTGGGGGAAGTTAGAGGCATGAGGTGAAGACAAGGCTAGGGAGCCACGGCATTCATGAGATAAAGAGATGGAAAGTGAAGGGTGGGGGAACAAAGAGGCATGAGATGTAAACAAGCAAGGGAGCCACGGTATTCATGAGATAGAGATGTAAAGTGAAGGGTGGGGGAAGTTATGTTATGTTATGTTACAAATAGTCTTGTAGAGCGCTCGGCCACTCGGGCAGAGTGTCCCGGCGCTAAAAGAGACCTGCAGTGGCTGAACAGAGATAGAGCACAAGATTACTGCACAAACAACCAAATCTTAAGCTCCTTCGTAAAGGAGAGAAGATTGTTCGGCTTTTTGAGAGATAGTGGCAATTTATTCCACAGTTGAGGCTCCAAGAGTCTATACTAGCGCCCTCCGATACGAGCTCGGTTGACAACTGGGACAATAGCCGGTGCCTGAGAGGCAGAGCGCAGAGATCGAGCAGGGTGGTAGAAGCGCATCCTTTTCATTAAGTAGAAGGCCCAATGCCGTGGAGAGATTTAAACGCTGTGATAAGTGTCTGGGAGCCAGTGAAGAGAGTTCAGCAGGGCGGAGGAGTGAGACCTTCGGCTAAGGCCAAAGATAGCTCTTGCTGCCGAGTTTTAAACTGATTGCAGACGGGTGAGTAAATACTCCGGCAAACCCAGGTAGAGTATATTGGCATGGTCCAGCCGGGAGCCAATCAAAGCTTGAACAATAATCCTCCTATGGGCAACTGAAAGAAAAGGAAGACATTTCTCGAGAGTTTTTAGAAGACAATAGCAGTGGCCTACAACAGTGAGGATATGGGGTTTGAAGATGAGACCATTATCAATTTTGATACTCAGATTTTTTGCCAGTGAAGTAGCCGATGATGGGGGATACATATCAGAAGGCCACCATGTTTTCCAATTGGCATTGGGGGGGGCAGCCAAAAAAGATGACCTCTGATTTGTCGGAGTTGCATCTAAGCTGATTCAGTTGAAACCAAGAGAAAACAGCAGAGAGGCAGCTCATGATATTGTCGCCAGAAAAGTCAGAGTTCTTATTGCAGGTAAATAGAAGCTGCGTATCATGGGCATGAGAAATAATCTGGGCTCCATGAGCTTCAACTAGCGCAGCCAATGGCGACAGATATATATTAAAAAGAGTTGGACGTAGAATGGAGCCCTGTGGGACTCCAACCTCCAGAGGAGGAATGGAAGCTGTAAATGGGGGGCCCAGATTGATTGTTGGCGGCCAGATAGAAACGACTCAAACCAACTGAATACCGTCCCTCTCAAACCAATCTCCTGGAATTTTGAAAGAAGACGGTTGTGAGGGACGGTATCGAACGTCGCAGAGAGGTCCAACAGGACCAGCATAGCCTTCCCACCATTATCCAGGACTTCTTTGATGGGCTCAATTACCTCAAGCAGAGCAGTTTCGGTGCTAAGGTTTGAGCGAAACCCCGATTGAGTGTTATGAAGAATATTATGGGTTTCGAGAAAGTCCGAGATGGTGGTATGTAAATGTTTTTCCACAATCTTAGCAAATGCAGGAAGTAAGGAGATGGGTCTGTAATTAGAGTGGGCATGAGGGTCCAGGTTAGGTTTTTTAAGCAGGGGAAGAATATGGGCTTTTTTCTATGAGCTAGGGACAATACCTGACTTAAGCGAAGAATTGAGTACAGGGTTGATGATGGGATTGATAATATGTGCCATCTTGGCAAGGAACTTCGCCGGGCAGAGATCTGATGGAGAGCCTGACTTTATCTTCAATAGTAGCTCCAATGAGACTTGGGGAGAGAGTAGAGGAAAAGTCGAGAGCGTACAGCTCTCCAGGGGAGAAGAAGGTGCAGGGGAGTTTTGGTCAGAGTTACCAATGGAAGATGTTGATAAGAATGTAGACTGGATACTTTTGATTTTATCAGCGAAAAATATGGCCAATTGATTAATCCAAAGTTCGGAGGGAGAGAACTTGGATGTTTGAGTAGTGGGAGAGGTGAATTCCTTAACTAGCGAAAAGATGTCCTTACTAGTATTGGCAGCTGATTCAATTCTTTTGGCAAAGTGTATTTTTTTCTCGGCAATAATGTCTTTGTGATAAGTTTTAATCAACATCCTATATAGTGTTTTCGACGAAGAATCATAACATTAGAGCCAGGCTCTCTCAGCCTTTTTACATTGCCTTCTGCTATCGTGCAGAGCAGGAGTGAACCATGGCGCAGATGCATGAGAATTTTTTTTAGAGCGAATGGACAGAGGCGCAAGCTCATCTAAACGTTGAGTATGCCAGGACTGGAAAAGAGCTAAATCATCTGCCAAGTTGCCAGTTAGCGGGCATGGGTGGATGGCAAACGAATGGGCAAGCATATCAGGTGTAACAAGGTGATATGGGCGAGTGGCAGTTGACTGGGGGCTGGAGACAGAGGAAGCGGCTTTGGCCACGCGCGTAATATCAAAATTCAGCAAATAGTGATCTGTCCAAGCCAAGGGAAGAGGGGAGAAGATAATGATAGGGATCGCCGAGAAAATTTGGTCTACAGTGTGACCTTTGTTATGTGTAGCAGTAGAGAAGAAAGGAGTAAGACCAAAGGGACTGGTGACGTCCAGGAGCCTTATGGTGTCAGCTGTATCTGACATGTCCATATGAATGTTGAAATCACCAAGTAGCATGCAATGCTTACATTTAATGATGAAGGGAGAGATGGCGGTGTGAAGGTCCTCAAAAAAAGAGCCTACCTGACCAGGCGGTCTGTATACCAGTAGTCAGGCGCAGGAGTGGCGAGGGGAAAAAGACAGAAGGAAGCCAAGTGTTTCAGCACCGTGACTATCGTCAGATGGAACAATGGAGCAGGAATAGCGACTATCAACCACAATCTCAACTCCTCCTTCCATGCCCAGCGACCGATCTTTCCTAAGAATGTAATGGTTTTGAGGAATAGCAATGGAAATGTCAGGACTAGAGGATTCTCCTAGCCAAGTCTTTGTCAGAAAAAGACATGCGGGCTTTGACTCTGTTAACAAATCAAAAAGATCAAGGGCATGTTTACTCAGCGAACGCGTGTTGAGTAACATGCATAGCTAATTGTAATGGTGAGTCGCACTGACCATGAGACGGAAACAAGGCTAGAGAGTCATGGCATTCATGAGATAAAGAGATGGAAAGTTTAGGGTGGGGGAAGTAAGAGGCATGAAGCGGAAACAAGGCTGGGGAGCCACAGCATTCATGAGATAAAGAGATGGAAAATGAAGGGTGGTGGATGAAAGAGGCAGGAGGCGGAAACAAGGCCAGGCTGCACTGGTATTCACTACCCAGGTATACAGCAGTTCTGATGAAAGGCTTCTGAGACAAACAGTGGGCCCCAACAGTTATTATTTCACAAATTAAGCTCAGTCAAGGACTTTGAGAATTCTGCCAGTGTTTCTTTTCATTAAAGCGTGTTTTTGCTTAGATAGTGGTGAGTTCCATATGAGGAAAGAACTCATGCAGGGTAGGCCTGTGATGAAGAAGACATGGTCTCTGAGAAATAATATTACTAGTAAGTAACTAGCTTATTATCAATAAAAGCATTTCTCCTACCTTCGCCATTCTGACCCAGAGAAAGAAAGACTCTGGATAAGTGCGGATGAAATGCGCGGCGCCATAGGCGTAATGTGAGGGAAGAACTAAAAAACAAGTAGTGTGAGCGGTAACTCCCCAACGTCTCTTTAACAAAATGAATGATGAAATGTTTGTTTGGCCCAAAGGCTTCATGGCGCTTGAAATGAGACTAACAATTTAGGGAACTCGGCAAAACATCCCTGTTTGGAGTGCTTTTCGAAAATATTCTATGTAATGCAGATTCAAAATTAATTCAATATACATTAAAATGATTATTACCTGTTGCCAAGTCATTCTTATAGCTTTGGGGGCCCGGAATTGCCCGAATTGTGACACTTCTAGGAGTGTGATGGTTAGTAGCTGTGTTGCTACTATCATTGGCAGCACAGCAGGGGCAATGTGTGGTGCAAGCTGCAGTGGCATCCTGATGAAAACCCTGCATTTATATTTTCACAAATTAAGCAATGCATTGAATGCACACTTTGTAACAGAACAGGCCTGGTTTTCAGGTTCAGATGTTCACAATGTCCTTAGAATGTTTCCCAGAAAAGGAGGGCCTGTTTTTGCAGAAGTAAAGCAACAGATCAGCGTCCAGCTCCCACCAAACTTCTCATTAATGTTCTGCAGCTTTGGCTTTCCCACTCTTCCCCAGTTAACTCACCGTGGCTTCCACTGTCCTGATGCCATCCGTCTGTGCACGGCCCTTACTTGTCTTCACAGGGTACGGAGAAGATTGCCGCTGCTTTTGACCTACAGAGAATGATAGAAAATTGTTGTCATCATTTGGGGTGGATTTAAACAGCATATCCGTCTATATACTACATTTCCCCCTACAGACGAAGCAACATAGCTCTTAGCGCTGCTGGACTTGGGATTTTTTAACAGAAACCACAGATGAAAAGGGAACCTGAAGCCTGGTCCGTGACACCGACACTTTTTAGGTCTTGTTAGATTACTGAGCTTTCTAGTCTTTTTACCCCATGTCAAAAGAGTGCAATCCAAAGTACAGAGCAAGAGTGGGCTTCGGGTCCGGCGACTTCTGTCATTAACCTTCATGTGTTTGTCATTTATTTAACATGTGTTTTATTACATTTTTCAAGAAAATACAACATAGATTGTGACTGGTCCAGAATTACAAACCTTTAACCATAAGAATGTCCTTTCAGTGATTTATTGGTTGCTTCCTCTAGAACTAGGAGGTAGTAACACACGAACTACCAAAAAGTAGGGGGGTTGAGCCCTAGGATGAAGCATGTCAGTATTGGAGTGAGTGAGGGCTATTAAAAGAAAAGGGTATTCTTCCCTTCCCACCCATAAACAACGGGTTGGTCATACTCATAATTCTCTCAAGAAACTTCTTAAGAGTATTACCATCACACACCAAGGAACAAACCCCCTCCCCTACTTTTTGGTCGTTCCTGTGTTGCCATCCCCTAGTTCTATAGGAAACAACCAATAAATCACTGAAAGGATATTCTTTTGGTTAAAAGTGTATAGAATAATAATCCACATTTGTAAAGCGCACAATCACCCGTAACGGTCTCTAGGCGCTGGGGGCCGTCGGGAAGATTAGGCAAGGCATTGCCCAGAGTCACATAGTGCTGAGGTAATCTGTGCCGGTGATCGAACCGTGATCCCCAGATTCCGGAGTCAGTCGCCCTAGCCGCGGCGCCACTCCTCTTCTAGGGAGGATATATCCTTTCTATCCTCTTAACTGAGGATCACTCTAACTGCCTGAGACCTTCTGGTCTTGAGAATTATGTTCCAGAATTACAGACTTCTGCAGAACTGTCTTCGTACTTGACCATGTGTCAAAAAGAAGTGATATGGGTGGGAGGGAGACAGGATTGGGGCTGAGGACCAGGGCACTGTTGGAAGACGTCAGAGTCAGGGCCGGACTGGGAACCAAAACCGGCCCCGGCAAAGTGCTCGACCGGCTCCTGGGGGGAGGTTGGGGGTGCGACCAAGCTCTTTGCCGGGGCTGGTTTTCGGCCGATTTTGTTACAGGGATGATTTTGCAGCTATGCTGCATACACAACCCTGTAACAAAAACGTCCCCCAGGGGCCCAAAACCGACCCCCACCATTACGGCGCACCGGAGCCCAGTGCCCGCAACGGTCAGTCCGGCCCTGGTCAGAGTACATGAGTTTGGTAGGGCTGAACCACACAGACACTGGTAGGATTAGGGGGAAAAGAAAAGGCCACAGGAGATGGCTGTGGGGCTCCCTATCGGCAGGAAAGAGGAGAGTGAAATACTGGAGAGTTACGCCCCATGACTCACAGAGTCAGTTTGTCATCTTGGGAAAAAGTGAGGAAATGTACGTGGAGGGTATTCCAAGTGGGGGGAAATTGCAGCGGCTGCTGGTATTTAATGAAAGTGGGGGGGGGGGGGGGCAGATCGAGGGCCGGGAATGTAGAAAAAATAAAATAAACACTTACCTGCCTGCTGCCTTCTAGGGTAGGAAGCAAGAAGCACCTGGCTCCCAGCCTCCAGATAGCCAATCACAGCCCTGCGATGCAGCATTGTGATCGGTCTGAGCGCTGTGGATCAGCGCTCAGCCAGACAATGGGAGGCTGGGCATATTCACCATGCAGGCTGTAATGCAACATGCAAAGTGCACATGACCGTTTGACCGGTCTGAGTCATGCGCACTTGGAGTGGGCAAACCATTCCTCCCCTGCCCTGTTCTCTGAACAGAGCAGACCCGCCCCTACCCAGCTGAGCAAGGGGAAAAATAAAATTATAATAACAATGAGTTATTATCATTTAATGTTTTCCTCTTTGACCTGCTCAGTGGTGCAACAGTCCTCTGCCTTAGCGGAAGTGCCACCACTGCTAAATGGGCCATTTATAAATGCACCGAACCTCCTCAAAGCGCAATGCCTGACTCTCTGCCATTCCGCATCACTGCACAGATCCATGCCATGAATCCAATCCAGGGGGCTGGGGAGAGTACCCATTAAGGGTGATAGCACATTTAGCTGGAAGTATTGCTAAACCTGTGATGAGTGTCCTGCCTACCACATGCTTTTCGTTTCTAAAATTACCTAGGGCACAAACCTCCCAGGCTGCTAATACTGAATTACAACTAGTTCTGTTACCTAGCGAAGTGTGGTGTGGACTTCTTGCCAATAAGAGGAGAGGGTGGGATAGGACATAGCATGTGCTGGACGTCGGCTAAGAACCCCTGGCAGCACAGGTATTCCAGATGTGTCACAGGGAAGAAACGGTTAAGCTGGTGTGGTGTGAGGTATGTTCTATGGAGAATGTTGATTTCTATGCCCTAAAACCGGGCCTTATGGAAGACCTTGTGTGAGTATTTGAGTGCTCTGACCCATTCAGAGTCATGGAGTGCACAATCTACATCGGTGTCCCATTTGTCCCTGCAGGAGACAAGTGAAGTTCCCATGTGATCTCTCATGACCCTCTAGAGGCACGTGCTAAGGCCACGTACTATCCCCATGGTGAGAAAAGTCGGGATAGTGGAGTGCATGGGAGGCGTCGTGTCTATTATGGAGCATTGAATGCCCTATCTGAAGGCACTGGAGGAATTGACCCCTGGGGAGGGAAAAGTCATCGATCAAGAGGTCGATGATTACAAGTTGGCCATCTATGAACAGCTCTCCTACGGTTGTAAGGGAGCAGTCATGCCAGGTTGTAAGGTCTCTGGATGTGTGAGGGTCTGGAACAGACGAGAGATACAGGACCCATGATGTATAGGGACCAATGTACGCCTAATGCATGTGTGCGCTATGGTTACCAAATGTCTGTGAAGTGGGGCTACCCTAGGTAACAGCACGCTCTGGAGGTCTGTGAGGGTGATGGAACTTGCTTCGCCAGCCACCATGTGAGCCACTAAAGTTGGGCAGCTAAATAATAAACCTTGAAGGAAGGTGTGCAAAGACCACCCTTCTCCACAGGGAGTTACAGTTTCCGTAAGGCTTTGCAGTGGTGTTTGTTGCTCTAGATAAACTCTTGAAGTAGAGCATCTAGATCATGGAAAAAGCCACAGGGAGTGACTACAGGAAGGTTAGCGATGTGACAAATAAGGCAGGGAAATGATCATTTTTGATATGACTGGTTTGCCCGTCGTGCTAGCGTGAGGGATTTAAAAAATCTGAGATTTCAGGGCTGTGTTCGCTGGAGGTTGCCTTCAGGGAGAGCTCAAAGGAACGCCTGGGAGACCAGTCGGCCCAATCAACCTTGAGATTTGAGAGCAGTGCATAGGAACCGCATATGTCCAGTGGTGCTTTACCACTTCTATTATTTTTTTAAACCATATGTTATTAGCATTTATACATTGACAGTGCTTACAATTGTACATATCCTGGTTCAGTCTTTGATGTGCATTCTTCCCTTTCTCACTTCTATTGTGACAAAAACCTGGAAGAAGTAGTCCCATTCCATGGTTTCAAAAGCCTTTTCTATATCAAGAATAAGGCACATAGCATATGGGAACTGGCGGGCCTTGGTCATAAGATGTAAAGGGCAGCAAGTGTTTTGGGAGGTGCTACTCCCTGGGACAAATCGGTTTTGATCAGGGCTAACCAGGTCAGGCAGCACCTAGGCTATTCCCCAGAATTTTGTTAATCTTCCCCAGAATTTTGTAATTTGTGCCAAGAATAGCAAGGATCAGGTTGTGATCAGGCTTTGATAGTGATGCCAAACCTGATTTACACAGGAGGGGGTAGGCTTTTAGTGCATAAGGCATCCTTGTTTACCTCGGCCAGGAGAGGAACAAGGCGAAAACTGAAAGGGCTGTCGTATTCTATAGAGAGACCGTCCAGGCCGGGCGTTTTCTTCCTGGAAAACATGCTGATGGCCTGTTTTATCTCGTGAGTAGTTAAGAGCTCATCCAAATCCTCTCGACAGATCTGGGTGACCATTGGAAGAGGGCACCCAGAGAGAAATAAGCTCATTTCCATTGCCTGAGGATGAGGGGTAGTAGCATAGATTGAAGAATTGTAAGTGAAGAAGTCTTCCAGAATAGTCTGCTGGGTGTGAAAGGTGCCCCGGTGGGTGAGGTGAGATCCAGGATGAGTCCAGAATGAGAGTCCTGGCAGACCGGCCAGGAGCCTACCTGATCTGTCTCCTTTATGGTGTGTTTTAGCTTTGTAACCCTTGAAGCTGAAGCAGCACATCTGATCAAGTCCTTCTGCATAGTGATTCCTGGTGTCCAGAAGGGCCTCCTGTAGGGAAGCATCAAGGACCACTACAATGTCCAGGTCAGAGATCTGGCGCTCGGCCCTGGTTAACTCTGAATCCAGTGTTTCATGATCACCAGATATTTATTGGACACAAAGCCAACGTGGGCCCACTTTAAAGGTGTCCCATACAACTACGCACAAGGATGCAAAGCCACCGTTGGTGGAGAAGTGCTGAGTGATGTGTTGAGCGTGTGAGGCTTGAAAGGCAGGGTCTTCCAATATCTCCCTGGGAAGGCGCCACATGGGCACCAGAGCTAGTGGGATGCTCCAAGAGAGGTTGACCGTGTGTGCATCATATTCAGAAAGGATGTAGCCACTACAGTCTGCCTGGTGCACAGCATCCCGGAGAGTGGCCAACAGAAAAATTAAGTCAAGAGGCACGCAGAGATCATGTACCTCTGAATAAAAAGAAGACATCCACTCACCAGGATGGAGCGACCGTCATGCTTGATCAATTACGGGTGGTTGGGGCCCCTCTGCTAATGCACCACCTGTGCATGGGAGGGGAGCAAGATATCTCCTTGGACTGAAGCAGTCCAAGGAGATATCAAGAAGTCAATTGTAATCACCCGCTAAGATCCTTGGGGTATCCATTTTGTGTGCAAGTGTTTGGAAAAGTGTGGTCCAGAACTTGTCTTGCTCAGTATTACGGGCGTAAATGGTTCCCAGGAGAACCCTGGAGCCATCAAAACAGCCTTCTACAATAGTAAAGTGTTCCTCCTTGTCCACTACGGTGTCAATTACCTGTACCGGTACGCTGGGGCAGACCCAAACAAGGGCACCAAGTGTATATGCAGAACGTGTGGTGCCTGTGACGTGACTTCTCCAGCACTTGCAGAGGCACTGTAATTCTGGTAGTGAGATGTGCATCTCTTTTAGGAAGAGGATTTGGGTGCTGTGGCATTTGACAAAAGAGTAAGCAGCGTACCGCTTCTTCGCAGAGTGTATCCCTCTGACATTTAGTGTCAAGAGTCGGCTGTGTGCCTGGGGAGCCATGTCATGGGCAGGGTGTGCGTGTCCCGGGGGATCCTCGCTTGGGGCCACATGTCACGAGAGCCAGTCCCTTCAAGGCTTCCTGCTTCAACATTCTTCGCATGCTCAGAAAAACATTTCGCTGGATCCCCTCCGAAACTAGGAAAACAGTCACCCACGCCCTGGTCACGAGCCGACTGGACTACGGAAACACCCTCTATGCAGGTACCACCGCTAAACTCCAGAAGAAACTCCAACGAATCCAAAACGCCTCAGCCAGGCTCATACTAGACATCCCACGCAACGAACACATCTCTGGTCACCTTAAAGACCTCCACTGGCTACCCGTCAATAAGAGGATCACTTTCCGACTGCTCACCCACGCACACAAATCACTTTACGACATCGGACCAGACTGCCTCAACTCTCGACTGTCCTTCTACACCCCCTCCCGCCAACTACGCTCTTCCGACCAAGCCCTCGCTACTGTACCTCGCATCAACAAGACCACCATGGGAGGCAGATCCTTTTCTTACCTGGCTGCTAAAACATGGAACTCACTCCCCGCTTACCTCCGCCTCAGCCAGAACCACCTAGCGTTCAGAAAGCAGCTTAAAACGTGGATATTTGACAAATAATCCTCCTCCTCCTAAGCGCCTTGAAACCCTCTGGGTATGTAGTGCGCTATACAAATGTTATGACTTGACTTGACTTGACTAGTTGAGGTGGGGAATATTACTGCCCTGGTACAGTAAATGTGGGTAGGGGAGTGGGTGAGGGTAAAGTGCAACAATTGGAACATGCTGTAATGGCAGCATACTCAAACGGGTGGAAACGAAGTACCATATCTGAAGAAGGGGCTACGGCTTGCCAGGGGATGACAGGGCAAAATGAGAATAGTGTGGCCACCTAGATTTACAATGAGGGTAGTGGCCGAGCCTTACAAATCCAGGGAGGTCAGGGAGTGGGGAGGACGGAGAATAAGGACTGGAAGGGGTGTCCGGAGGATTGTGGCCAGGTCACACTGTAGTATTTGCAGTCTGTGGTGTGACCAGTGGCAGTTGGGTGCTAAGGAAGTGTCCATGCGTGGTGATTAAGTCATCATTGGTTGTAAACATGTGCGGGCCCTGATCATCCACCGAAGAGCAGGCACTGTCCCGTAAGGAAGTCACTGCTTGGATTGCACGACGTTTGTACTTGATGATCTGTTCTGGAGGACAGGGGGGCTACCAGTGTGTCTAAGTGTCACTTTCACTGTTCTATGTTTGCTGGTCTGGGAGGCACTTCCTTGTGGGTTGATGACATTCCAGCTTGATGCTCTTTCAACTATTCTGACACATCCCTAGGGTCTGTGAACAAAAGGACTTGTTGTCTGAAAGAATCTTGAGGTGGGCTGGGAATATTAGAAACTATTTTATTCCGAGCTCGCAAACCTATTTTTGGCACACAGGAAATAGGACCACTATTGATGTACTGCAAGAGTGTAATTGGGGAAGAACATGACCGTGTGATTGTCCAGGGTTATGGGGCTTGCTGAACATATGGCCGACAGGATAGTATCACGGTCTCTGTAGTGTAGTAGCTTGGTCAGCACAAGGTGAGGTGGAGCACCTAGAACTGGGGTCACGATAGGACGCTGTGTGCTCTTTCCAGGGAGAAAAACAAGGTAAGGTCTGCAGCAGGTACAAAGAACCAGATCCGGCCATCTAAGAATGCCAATGGGTCATGGACCTCCAGGCCCTCAGATAGGCCCACAATTCGAATATTGCTTCTCTCGGAGTGGCTTTCACCGTCCCCGGCTCTCTCCTGGATCTTAACTCGGGACTGGAGGTCCAACAATGACAATCGTGCTTCATGCATTTGAGGTTGCAATGCAGCCATCTTCTTCTTACTTTCCACCACACGATCAGACAGCTTCCGATGGTCGTCCCTGAGGAATCCGAATTCGGTCATCAGGGTGTCCACTGTTGACTCCATGGATAAGCATGAGCTCTCCATGGCCGCGAGGACCTTGTTGAGTTTGTCATCCAGAGGTGGTGGATTGTTTTGTGCAGCATCTGGATTGGGAGTTTCCAGCACCGTAGTTTGTTGCTCCACTGCCGGGTGAGGCGGAGGGGGCATCGCCACCCTTTGTCTGCCCATTGTGGTTGTCGCGGGGGAAGCAGGGTGGGACGTTTCCATTGACAAGGATGCATGAAAGAGGTGATGGGAGGGTTAGGGGCAGCAATGGAATAGTGCAGAGCTTGGGCACCAATGTCCCAGGAGTGTAGCAAGGCTCCCCTTCCCCCACTACGTTGGGTGGTCCCCACCTGATTGCTCACCTGCTTCCCCCGCAAGCGCAGCTGTCCACATCCTGCCCAGATGAGTGTGACTGGCAAATATGTGGGTGGGCTCCACCCAGCGAATAGAGTCTGCAAGCAGACTGTCACGAAGTAACTTCCTGCATTATGAACCCCAATGTACCCCAAACTAGGCCAACTTTTTACTTACATTTGTCCTACCTTGCTCTGCATAACAGTTCTAAGCACTGACCTTTTACCCAGTTGTGTGCTAAATAAATGTCAATTGATTTCCTTGAAAACTAGCCTTATTTATTATGCATGAGGATTGTTAGAAACGTCTCTGCATATGACGAACATAACAGCATGAACATACTCCGTTTAAAAGTCATGGTCATCTTCATCCTAGGGCGAAAGAACTGCTTAGCATAATTGCAGGTATTGTTCTATGCTCAGTTGCATAATCGCATTCACAATGTATCAATTATGTATGGAACTCCAAGGCTATCTTTATGGTATAAAAGACCAGTACCAACACTAGATAGAAGCTTCCATGCTGACAGAAGACTCTGGGGTCCCGGCCTAGAGAAGCTACAACACGCAATGGTCTGACATCCCTTGATGGGGATCCAGCTTGAGACCAAGAGGGGGTCCTTTGTTTTCTCCCATCAGGTAATGGGGTTGGCTCCTTCCTAGGTGAATCTTGGATTGACTCCCACATACATGCTTGGTACACTTAGGTAGGGTTTGCGTTATTGGAGTATACTCGATTACTGCCATGTATCTATATGCCTGCATATAATTACTGTTTTAGCACCATGGTAAAATTCTACCTTTTATTTACTCTGTTGTTGCTTGTAATCTTATATACCTGTTTCTGGCTAATGATTGTTGCAGCAAATGTGTTTTATAATAGAATGACGATGGTTCAATAATGAAAAATGAAAACGCCCCCATCGTCTATTCTGTGTATCTCTCTGAGACTAAGTGAGCATGTTTGACTTAGCAAAAAGTGCTGTAATGTTTCTACAATCCCTGATCAAGGGTTTTCATGTTAAATGGTTGCCAGAAACAAATCGCTCCTTGGTAAGGTTAGGGGGCTGATATTGGCACTGTGCGCTAGCTGGTCTAAAGGCTAACATATCCTTTGGGGGTGTCTGGGATCAGTCTGGACATCAATCCCTTAGTTCATGTTGTCTAAATGCACATATCCTATATAGGTTTGTAGGAACTACACGACGTGGCACCACCAATGTTGGTATGGTTCTTATTTAACAGTCAAATCTGAGTAGTTCAGTGGTGTTTTCTCAGAGATCCCTACTCACATTTACGCATAGACCTCTGGTGTGGAAAGAGGAATATCCACCGCAGCTGAGTAGTTATATCCTGTGTATTGGCTGTAGGTTTGTTTAAGCTTGAAGGATTATTGGGGCATATTATCAAGGGGGTTTATGTCAGCTTTTTTGGCTTTAAAAGCCAAGAAAGTGGAGATAAAATTATCTCCCTATTACCTAGCTGTCGCTAACACCAGTTAGCGACAGCTAGTAGGAAATAGCGACCATCTTGGGCCCCGCTTTGCATGTCAGTGAAATTTATCACTAATGACATGTAAAGTGGGCGTGCCAAGATGTTAGCGACTGGAAACAGTTGCTAACATCGCTATCTCCTATTACCAACTTTTGGAGATATTCGCGCTAAGCGCGAATATCTCCAAAAGCTAACACCTGCCCTGAGCAGTTCTTAGCCATGTTATCCAATGGGAGGTGGATAACATGGATAAGAGCATTTGCTCGGTAATGCATGAATATCGCTGACTTTTCAGCGATATTCATGCATTGCGGCTGATTTTTATCGCTTAGGAGATAAACCTTGATAATATCAAGGCTCCTAAGCGAAAAAAATCGTCGCTACACGGCGATAAAATTATTGCCGCTAAGCCAACCTAGCGATACTTATCGATAGTTGTTGGTAATATGCCCCAAAGTTCCCCATATTGTGCATACCTTTTTCTCTTTTTCCTTACAACTTCCTTCCACAATGTCTGTCCAAGATGGCGCTGCGAATGCAGAGAAAGCTGAGCAGGAAGGTGCTCCTAACATTTCAGAAAATTGCAGAAATGCACTTACTATGAAATAAGCCGGTTATGGTCTCTCATCAATAGGTGGGACTGTCACTTTTGTGATTGACCTAGTTAACACAAGCACCAAGGCTTGACTTAGTTGCGCACACTTCACCTGGTGTTATAACACCACAATTTCAAAATCAAATCTTTACAATATTTTCCAGTGTTTATTTCTACATTTTCCAAATTATATACTCATTGAACTTATTCACAATTATTCATCATTGTGCATTACATTACCAAGGTATCATTACATCCATGTATTTATACAAAACTAATGTCTACATTCATTTTCACAAATTCATTAGATGTTCAAATATTGGCGCACTTTTGTGATTGAGGCACACGTGACATTCAGGAGAGAGGCATTCTATTCTTGGGTCAAATTCCAGATGCACATACACATGTGTTTCATACTATCATTCCAGATGAGAAACCTGAAAAATACTCTTTGTACGAGGACAAAGAAGTCCTGTTAACTTACCAAGAGCATATAAATTGGTTTAAAGGCGCCCTTCCCACACCACTGAAAAAGTGAGACTTGGTCCACTCAGCAGAGACGGAGCGACTTGCCCGGTCTTAGCTGCTTACTCACCGCATCCAGAAATTGATACCTTGCCAGCAGCAGACTTACATACATTTTACAAAGAGATAGTGAAACTATATAGAAATCTTACACAGTTCGTAATGCAAATATTTGCAATTCAACCATCAAGGGTCACTCAAGCTGGTCAACCACAAGGGACTGCAACAAAAATCACCCCACAAACGCTGAACGCGATTGTGGAATGAATGCCCACTAAATGTGAGCAAATGCCATTCTGCTTAGCACTGAAAATAGCACAGCTTGAGGCAGTGTTTTCCATACAGGCCCACAAGAAAAACACAGAATACCGACAATTTGCTTGTCAATGGGATAGCTCCACCGATAGAGGATTGTACCACTTGGGGCACAGTTTTCGCAGCCGTTTACACCAGAACCCATGATACCCCCCTCAATAGCAGTTATACCAGAAGTATTTAAACAAATACAGAATGAGTACAGGGCATAACCTGCCCTGGACTTAGGAATGAAATTGATATGCAATTTTGCACAGGTATCAACAATTATGTTAGCTAACATAAAAGGGGAGGGAGCAGCAGTGGCTATACGTCAACGCCTGAGGGAATGCACTCCTGCACAATAGGAGCGAAAACTACCTAAGATTACCGGACATACCTATGCTTCGCTGGGTAGAGGTAACTTGGGAGCTAGACCTGTGAAACCACAATTAAAGGTTAATCCTGAAAAGGATAACTCAAAGCAAGCACCTGATTCTTCTAAAAAGTAATGGGAAAACAAACAATCAAAAATTAATAAGCAAAATGCATCACAATCAAGGGGTGGGTCTCCTCAACAGGAGCCCTCTCATAGAAAATACAATCTTAGGAACCATGATAATATTTTTTTAAAAACTGACAGGTATCAGGATACTGATACACATTCCTCTCGTTCCTTTCTGGGTCCATCCAAAAACTCTGAGAGGGAAGGATTTCAGAACACAGATCAGAAGAGTAAGCCAAGCCAAGAGACACACATCGCACTTAACCACTTGTGTGCTCAGGACGGCCCCCGGAAGTCCTAAGTCACGCTGGGCATGTGCTCAGGATGGCCCCCGTCCGTCCTGCGCACATGCCCAGCATGACATAGGACGGCCAGGGGCCATCCTGAGCAGGCAAGGGGTTACACCCCCTAATTAAATCCCTGCACCACTGCCAAATTCGCTCCACAGGGAAGGGGTTAAGACTACATGATCAATAAAGAAGATAAACCCAAAAATAAGAAATGCCCAGGCTACTGAACGGGGAATGGGCTCAGACAATGCTAGACATTTCAGTTGCAGTAACAATAGCTCACCAGAATCTGATGGAATTTCTGACAGCAGCTTTGAATGAACATATCACACTGAAGAGACATCGGATACAAGGGTAAGCTTCCCACATTGTTTGCATGACCTTACGCTCAAAATGGAAGGGGACATGCCCAGGAAAGTGAAAGATCTCTTTTGGGAGACCCTGACATATGGATATACAGCATCCTTTTGGCTGAAAGAGATTGGCCACCATAGTTCGTCATGGAGTGCCCAAAGGGGGAAAGAGGTCATTTTACCTGCTTTCTCTGACCTTCTTCCAGAATCACTAAAACACACATACATGCAGAAGTGGGCATTAGTGCTTGCTCCAGCACTTTACCGCAATCATGCAGGGTGGGATGCTGAGTCACCTCACCATGAAATCCCAGTAAAAAAATACTTCTACACCACAGAGGCAGTACCCAATAAAACATGACGTAAAGAAGCAAGTCATGGAAATCCTAGATCAACTTGAATACCAAGGTTTTGATTGAGAATTGCACCACATCCATGAATAATCCTTTGTTTCCCGTAATGAAACTTGACAATTCCTACTATCTAGTTTTAGACTACAGGCATTTGAACACATGCACAAAAACATTTGCAGTACAGAATGCACACAGTCCCGCATTAATAAATAACATTGTGCAGAAGAAATACAATACTTCATTAGATATCTCAAATGGATTCTTTTGCCAGAATATAGTGCCTGAAAGCAGACATTTGACAGCATTTTCAGTGCTCAGCTCTAAACACCAATTTTGTAGACTGCCCCAAGGGTATGAGAATAGCAGCGGGTTGTTCTCAGCAATAGCTCCAGAGTTACTTCAAAATTGTGATGAGGAGGCATTGTCCCATGTAGATGATATTTATCTGATGGACAATGAGTTATTGGATCACTTGCACAGGGCGAACATCATAATTTTGGGATTTGCCACTGTGGGTTACAAATGTAACTTTAAAAATCAAAAAATGGCCACCTCAATGTCCTAATTTTGGGATATGAATTATCAAGTGAAGGAAAAAGCCTGGCAGTAAGCTTTTTGAAAAGGTGTGCTGCTCCAATCTCCAAAGATTCCTAAATGTTGGAGAACATACATTTTGGATTACGCACAAAAGGTAAAGCCAGTTTGCTGCATGAGTGAGTGGGTGGGCTTCCAAGATGTGTTGCTCAGTCAAGCTCCTGCTGGTAATGCTAAGGAGGTGGTGCCTGGAGGGGCCATGGGGCTCATGAAGGTTAACCAAGTTATTTCCCTGCTGATGTCTCTGGTAGAGGAGTGCAGGGGAAGTGGGCCCCTTGGAGCCAAGTAGATGCCCTGGGGTACCTTCAGGGCAGAGTCCGTGGAGTGCAGGTCCAAAGAGGGGAGTGTACTCCTGCTGTGCTCACCGATGGCAGGTGTGCTCACCTGTATAGGTCTCAGGTGGCAGCTGCTATGGAACAATCTCCTTACACGTTGAAGTAGAGCGCGGTGTGCAAATGGAAAGTGTGGGAGAAGAGATACTGTGAGCCATTATGCCAACTCAGCCCGCCGGGGAGCCCCTGCCAGGACCCTCACCTGGAAAGCGTCCTTCACTGCAAGCCCGGCATGTAGCTCTGGGCTCTCAAACATTGTTATCTGTGATGGCCAATGCTGTTGACAGGGCCCTGCAGGCCATATGGAGGCTGGTACCTGACGGTGTCATGCTCAGAGGTCTTCGCAATCTTCCCCAAGTGCTTTGTTTCCCAGTTCAGGACTGAAGATTACCTCCCAAGTCATTGCAGTGCACTGGCTGGCTTTTGCATGGGTAATAGAGCTGTTTCAGGCCTCACAGATCAGAGAGGCTACTGCCCATAAAGTTGTGTGCGTTGGATGACGAGCGCTGCCGCCACAGGTGTTGAGTGGCTCCCCGGGTTTCACTGAGGGATGGAGCTGGAGGATGATGAAGTTTGGCAAGTGTATCCCTCTCAATAGCACTGCAAAGCTGGGTGTTGCGAGCCCTGTGAGCCAGTTGCAAGCCTGTTCGGGGCTCTGCCATGCTCGGAGGTCTTCTCGGCTGGGACAACGAACCCGGCTGTCTCCAATCTCAATCAATGGCCCTAGTCTCTCCTGAGGGGGGAACAGTAGGATGGCAGGGTTTGGTAGGCCCAGTGGAAAGATTTGGCATGATTAGGTGGCTGGGCGAGGGGAGCTCTAACAGGGAATGATCGCCATTTTGGCTGGTGGAGCCATGCCCCTTCATGTGTTTTTCATGGTTTGTCATTGCTTAGATGGGTTGTTTGTCTTGAAATTTTGTGGATGGTCACATTGTCCCATTTGTGTTGATGTTATGTTTCCTCTTTCAAAAAGATGAAAGGGATTCCTGGAAAACCAACTTGATAAAGCATTTCTATGCTTGCAAATGTGGGTGAGAAATGGAACAGAGAACTGAATAAGTGGCTAAAGCAGAAGGCAATGCAATCTTGCATAACCACGGGCAAAGTGTGGCAATGTAACATGATGATGTTGCGTTTGCCTAAACTGAAGGACGATTCTATGCCCCTATGATTGAGCTATGTTTCTTGGACACTCAAAGACCACCGACCATGGCATCTCACTAGTAGGACTCGATATACCCTACTCCAGAACTGCCTCCAGGTCCTTATCTCCTGCTTCAGTAGGTGTGATCTTTTAGCCAAATACTAACATATCTAGGCACCATTAACAGCCTGTATTGCTAACTCTTTACCACCTTTAGTTTTGTTTTTAGTGTTTCAAGTTTTCAAGTTTTATTTATATCATGACGCAGTGAATTAAAACCAAATATGATTTTAATATTAAAACACATTACTATCTATCGTACACACAAATAAATCTGAGTTGTGATATAAAAAACTGCAAGTGTTGACTGTCAACATAAAGTGCTGCGTTGACTTTATATAACCATGACAGGGTCTATGGAATTGTAACCATTCTAAGAGTGATGCGATGGCATTTGGCAATGATAACAAGTTGGAAACACACTTTTACAGCAATATAATGCCACCTATAAGGGTAGGGAGAGGTTAAAAAACCATAAAGAATGGAAAAGTTCCAGCTATTGCAAATTCATAGGTGAAATACATTGTTATTGACATGCTTGAATAAAATACAAGAGAATATAAAAATATTAGTCAGCATTGCAAGGTGGAATTATTAGTGTCACCTACATTTAAAAGTGTAGTATCCATTTCAACTTTTGTGTTTTTTGAGATTTGTGGTTTTTTTCATACTCATTGCTCGCTCGGACGTATATTTGTCCTTGTGCCAGGGTGCTGTTGGAGATGTTTTCTGTATTTACTGACAAACAAAATTAAAGTCAAGCTTCCAAATGTGGATCTACTGTTGTAATGCAACTGTCTTTGAAAATGGAGACACCATGTTCATCCAGTACACTAGCTGGGTGGATTAATGCACCTGAAAATGGAGACACCATGTTCATCCATTCCACTAGCTGGGTGGATTAATGCACCTGAAAATGTAGACACCATGTTCATCCAGTACACTCGCTGGGTGGATTAATGCACCTGAAAATGGAAGACACCATGTTTATCCAGTACACTAGCTGGGTGGATAAATGCACCTGAAATGGAAGACACCATGTTCATTCAGTACACTAGCTGGGTGGATTAAGGAACCTCAAAATAGAGACACCATGTTCATTCAGTACACTAGCTGGGTTGATTAATGCACTTGAAAATGGAAGACACCATGTTCATTCAGTACACTAGCTGGGTGGATTAAAGCACCTGAAAAGGGAGACACCATATTCATCAAGTACACTAGCTGGGTGGATAAATGCACCTGAAAATGGAAGACACCATGTTCATTCAGTACACTAGCTGGGTGGATTAAGGCACCTCAAAATGGAGACACCGTGTTCATTCAGTACACTAGCTGGGTGGATTAATGCACCTGAAAAGGGAGACACCATATTCATCCAGTAGACTAGCTGGGTTGATTAGTGCACTTGAAAATGGAAGACACCATGTTCATTCAGTACACTAGCTGGGTGGATTAATGCACCTGGAAAGGGAGACACCATATTCATCCAGTAGACTAGCTGGGTTGATTAGTGCACTTGAAAATGGCAGACACCATGTTCATTTAGTACACTAGCTGGGTGGATTAGTGCACTTGAAAATTGAAGATACCATGTTCATTCAGTACACTAGCTGGGTGGATTAATGCACCTGGAAAGGGAGACACTATGTTCATCCAGTACACTAGCTGGGTTGATTAATGCACCTGAAAATGGAGACACCATGTTCATCTAGTACACTAGATGGGTGGTTTAGTGCTCCACTTCAAAGGGACCACTGGGTATATCAACTGGACTTCTAACTCTGCCACTTGAATACACTACTGGACCCATGAAGAACTCTGCCAGGAAGAAGAACTGCTGTGCTGCTAAAAGGACTGCCCCTCTGCTGGACTGTTGCTCTAGAAGAACTGCTTTTCTGCTGTGCTGTCCTGCTGCCCACTACCCTCTGCCTTGACTGAGGAAGGACTGGCACCATCTCACTTGAACCTAAAGTGCCTGGAGGGCTTACTGGCTTGTCTCCTGTTCTCAAGGACATCAAAGACTTAAAATCATCCTGAACTTCACCTTTGCTTGCTGCAAGTCTTGCTCTGCCAAGTAGTGCCACCCCAGTCCTTGGCCCTTGGAAGTGGGTATAATGTGCTGCTTCTACCCGAATCCATGTGTCAACAACATTGCGCCAATCAGAATTGGCACGTCTCACTTCACATCTATGCATGGCTGCTGCTGCGAGGTCCGCGGACAAAGCATTGTTGATTGTGTGGTGTATCGTCTCCAGTTTCCGACGCCTCTCTGTCTTTGCCCAACTGAGCACTGATGCTTTGCTTCAACCCTGCTGTTTGCCAACGATGCATCACCTCCTTGGTTCCCACATCTCAACACTCAGGTACTTTTCAGCTGGCCAAGGCTGGTCCCTGTATCCGACTTGCGCTCCATTGCGGTTGGTCTGAATTTTTAGATCTAGCGTGACCAGATAGCTCCCGAAGACCATTTACCATTTTAAGCACTACAATTTTATTTAACCTTTGAAAATTTATAATTCCTGATGTGAATATTGAATTTTTGTCATTTTTGTCTTATTTTGTTCATAAAAATATAGTCTATTCTTCTAAACTGGGATGGAGTCTTTTGGTGGAGTTTTCAGTGTTCTTCCTTTTGAAGTGTTGCAAAATACTTAACACATTACCTCTCAGGATTAAGCCTGACCCCTCTGTGCTGAGCTACCAGGGGATGAACACAGGTTAATTTAGAGTGTGTTTGTGACTTGCCCTGACTAGGATTGTGGTACCTGCTTGGACAAGGTGCATTCCTCTGCCAACTAGGAAGTCATTATCGAACACATACTTATCTACGCATACTTAAATTGTAGAAAACGCATCTCGTTCAGAATCCTAAAAATGATAGTACTGAACTGGAGGTTAAACATACCTTTCCGTTTCCTGATGCAGCAGACCAGGAGAACCAGCAGCAGAATGATGAGCAGAGCCCCTAGGACTGAGCCCACCACAATTCCAGCAATGGCGCCAGGGCTGAGACCAGCTGCCTTTCCTGAGGGAAGCAGAAGAAAGACTTAGTGCATGTGTATCTTTCAACGTAAAAAAGGAAAACAACGAGAAGAGTAAGGGGAGGAGGAAAGAGAGAAGGAAGCCAATAGCATGTCATCAAAAGGCAAAAGAGGAAGTGACTTCCCACTTCATTTGAGCTCTCACGCCCAATGACATCACAGGACGCTACTGCCACTCAAAGGAGTAGGGTTGGCGCTGCTGTATTAACATGCAAGTTGCCTCAACAACTCTAACGGTGCAATCAAACTGTTCCCATTCCATTCAGCAGAAGTCAAAGTAGAATATAAAGTTCCGTGGGGGTTCCAACTTTCACCTCGACTCTTAAAAATTAGACCACTCTTTAGAATTCTCAACCCCAAATATATGCAATATTAATCGCTCACAGATGACACACCGATTTATTTGGCGGTCCAAGGCACTCAAGGGGATTGTTGTGTCTTCAAAGGTGAGGTCCTAGATTCCCTCTAGGGTCTGAAACACAGATGACCAACAACAGCGGTGCCTTGAAGAAAGGTAATCTCTACAGCAGGGAAATCAATATCTTCCCTCATCCTCCGGAGCAATTTGACCTACAAACGTCCTTTGCCAAAGAATATCTTCTGGAAGTCCTCTGGCACACATTGGCTCAGTGGTTAAATCAATTATCTTGGGTCTCTGTTAACTCCTCACACAATCATGTATATTGATACAAAACATAATGAAAGGGTGGATGGGACACTTTATATTCGAAAGTTGATTGCAATAATGCCTTATTGGGGGGCTCTCTTCATAGCATTTAGCCTGACAGCAGGTCTCTAAACTAAGAAAAGGTGAAATTGAAATTTGTTTCCACACATTTTGCGAAATCTCAAGAAAATGACTCTAAAGTATGTATCCTTCATGTCACCCAGGTATTGCGCAAAGGGAAAAGAAAATGCCCCCTTCCAGAAGATTTCTTCTCAAATGAGTTCCCTACATAGAAAATGTGTGCAATTATATAATTGTGAAACTCTAAAAACATCACCAATGTTGCCTACAGCTAATACAAAAGTCGCCTGGGCCCACCTTGAACAGAGAAGAAACAAAGGCTATGCTTATGGTTGCAAAATATCAAAGGCCTAGCTCCGCCCACTTCTGCCAGCTACAAAGATGCAGGCATCGTTATCAGAGGAAAGCAGGACAAACCCATAAGTGAAAGGCCGCATGATGATTGCAGGGGGGCGGGTATTACATGTGCCGCGCGCAGATTATCAGAGCACTGGCGGAGGGATACAAAGGCAGAGGCGGAGGGATCGCAGACATGCTTAGACATCGATTACAAGGTGTCGAAAATTACAAAGATAACAGAATTTCTTAATTTATCTTTTTTCTGTTGCGGGTTCCATGAGGAGAGGGTTAAATGGGGTGGGGAGAAGGGACAGGCACCAGTTGCTCGAGCACCTAAGCTGAAGGTTAGGGGTGAAGGTGGGAAAGGATGTTCCAATCATAATGAGAAAACATTTTTTTTCCTGTTTTTATATCTGACCGTGTGGTTGATGCTCAATGAATTAAACCTGCAAAAGTGGAATAATGTCATTTTTTTCTTCTATAACTCGTGCGGATGTTTATTTTAGTTGCCCGCTGGCTTCTACACCGTGCACAGAAGCCAATGGGCATGGACGCCGAGATCATGGGTTCGCCACTAGCAGGAAAGGAGCCAGCCTAGGTCAGAATGCATGACTCAGATACATGTTGGACTCGGACAAAAATAGGCCTGGCCACCAAAATAAAATTGTCTCCCATTAATGAATTAGAAAGCTAAAAAGGTGGTCAGTGTTTGCAAATTTGGGCAGTTTTCAACTGTATAACAGATGTATAAGTAGATCCCTGAACACCCCTCTCCCCCCCCCCCCCAGGATATTGCAGCTAAAATTTATAAATATAGCGGCACAAAAATGGGACTTTAAGGTTGCAAAATTTGGACCCCAGTTTGGACCTAGCCATTGGACTCAAGCTGGCCTGGCTGATGAGGGGTGAAACCCCAAAACCGGTACTAGGATACTTGGTTACAGTGCAGGGAGGACCAGGCCCGGCAGCTCAGTCTGGACTGTTCCCATGAGGCACAGGGTCAAGACTGATTTGCATATGGCTGGGTTCATACTGGAATGGCGTGGTGAGCAAAAAACTGATGGGTTTAGGCCCAGATCTCTGCAGGGATGCCCCGGGCCCACGCAGGGGGCCTTCCTAAGAGGGCGGCCCCACTAAGTGCCACAGGATGGCAGACGACGAGCCAGCCTCCCAGTGTTTGGGATCCTCGAGGGTCCCCTAGGCCGACGTCACTTCCGGGCAGGAGAGGGCGGGACGGGAGGTACTTATACCTCTCGGACCCACTGAGCACCCTCTTTCTCCTGCTGCCCTGACGCTGTTTGCTGCTGCTGTATTGAGGTCGCTTGACCACAAGGTTAGTCAATGCGGGCCTTGTTTGTCCCCCCTCCTCTTCCCCAACCTAAAGAGGGGTCTCTCTTCATGCAGGCATTGCCCATGGAGGGGCCCCGTCCCAGCTACGGCCCCGGCCTTGCGCATTTTAGCAAGTATTAAAGGCCGGGGGTGTTCGGGGGTAGAGGAGCGTGACGTGGTCGGGGTTGGAAAGGTTGGGTCCCGCAGGAAGAAGCTGTCTCTCATCTAGATTGAACATGACAACTCTGGACAAAGTCGCGGCCTCGCCTTCTGGTTGGGCCCGAAGTTAAAGCGCCTACTTCAAACCAGGCGCCTTGTCGCGGCGCTTTCTGAGGGCTAGGCATTCCTCCCCCCGTGTATCGGCGTGCGGCATGCCCTTACACACTTGAGGGTGCAATTGGGTCTCGAGGGGGCAAGTAAACTGAGACAAACCCTCCTTAGCGGGTGAGACAGTCGAGGGCCTACGGGGGCATTAGCACAGGACCGGATGCGGTATATTTGAGTATGGCTGAACGGCCAGTAACAGGCCTCGGGACCAGCTCCCAAGCGTCTGGGGCATATGCGCTCTCCCGGCCTAGGCCCCGGGGGGGCAACCGTCACGCGACTTTCGTCCGCAGCACCTCCCCACGCGACTTGTTGCGGATCTCGCTGAGGGGTTAAGGCTGTCTACAGCGCTTTGAGGCAGTCAGGCTGACGCATTACAATATATTAAGACAGCGCTGTTCAATTAAGGTCATTCCACCTAGGCGCCATGTCGCGGCTCTATCTAATGGGTTAGGACTCTAGCTACAACGCTTTGAGGACCGTTAAGGGAGCGCTTTTCAATTGCGTAAGGGTAGCGCTTTTTTTTAAGACTATGTACGGCCTCGTCCCCACAGCGGGAACCCGGGCGAATAGATCACGACCTTCGCTGGTGGGCTAGGCCTTTTTCTCGCAGCACTGTGAGGCCCATAAGGATAGCAAATTTATTCTTAATGTGTAGCACGTGTCTTTAATGTCTATTGGGTGGCCTTGTTACCGCACAGGCGTCTGTGAGGTGGCCGTCTCTGGGGAGGGCTAGGCCCGTTAGCAGCGATTGGAGGCCCAGTAGGGCAGCGCATTTACATTGGTAAAGGTAGTGCTTGTCTGAGTAGGTCTGTCTTACGGCCTCCTCACCGCAGCGCTTCGAGGCCCGTTCTGCGCTTTGAGGCTCAGTCACTCAGTGTCCTAGGGATGTTGTGCCTGAACGTGTATCATTACGGTGCTGTGGGCCCTGTAGAGTTTGGTGAGGGCGCTAGGCCCTAATGCTGTAGAGGAGTAAAATGAGACGCAGACACAGTAGCTGGGGGATAGGTAATGGGCCCAGAGCACGTGCGCTCCGCCCCTTTATTGGCCAGTGTCACATGACCTGTGACGCCTGGTGGTGGGTGGGTGTTAGGTGTGCAGTTACAGAAAGAACTGAGACACTAGACCGTGTCTTACGTTACTACATCCCTCCCAACCTTAGTTAAGCAAATTGCCCTAACTAGAGTTCAACCTGTGGGGAAAAATACAGTTCATTCAAAACCCATAATTTACACGACGACTCCCACGTGGTGGTCTTTTACTGCTGGTTCCGTTGATTGCTGGCAATGTCTTTTCTTTGCCTTGGCAGACTTGCAGCTTGTAAGTGGGCTTTACAGTCTCTCTCGCTCTGTTCCACATCCTGTGAACGTGCAGAAGTATAAATATACATTGAGTCCCAAGTGTGTTACTTTTCGCTGGACCGTCCTGTTCAAAGTGCTTGGTTGAAACTGGTGTCTGTTCTTGACGGGACCTTCAGCTGCAGGTTATCCCTCTCACGGATACCCCTCTCTTGTGGGTGTCCCCTCTCACTGGACGACCCGGAGGCCCTTCTGCCGGGCTTCCACTGGACCGGTGTGCATGCCGCCTTGCCTCTTCAAACATGTTGAAGGATGTCGCTACGGGTCATCTTCTCCGTGTCCGAGTTCCACCTGAAGGGTGTTGTTGGCACTGGTTCAGTCGTGTGCGACCTTCGGTCTTTCAGGATCTTCAGCGTGAGCTTCAACAGTCCGTCTCTCGTGTGGGACCCGCTGCCACCGGTGTCCCTGAGTCCTCTGCCCCTGGATGTCCGCGGCCCTTTCGTCCATTCCATCCCAGAGGTGGGTGTTGCCAACAGACCGGCATGCTCGCTTCTGTCCTTCCTGGATGACTGTCTGGTTCGCACGTGGATGCTTGGTTCCAGTGGTGTTACTTGTATCCCGGTCGTGCGTGTGGACTGTCGTGCACCTCTCACGTTCTCCTCGGTGTTTCCCCTTTTGAGTGTCGTGGTGTCTTGGTTCACACTCCTCTTAGTTATCCTCCATTCTCGTCGTCGTGCTTCTGACCTCTTTTCCTTTCCTTCTCTTCGGTGGTGGCAGACGTGCCACTCAGACCTCTTCTCCTTTCTCCTTCTTTGGTGGCGTCACGCCACTCAGACTTCTTCTCCTTTCTCCATCTTCTTCGCAACGCGGTCTGGTCACCTTGCTGTTACATCTTCCTAACCAGACTTCTCCAGGCAGCGTGCACTCCACCTGCTTCCATCCGGTCCTGTCCTGGTTCACGGACACTGTCTTATCTCGTCAGTCTGTGACTGGACCGGGCTTTGCGATCTTCTCACTCTCTTTAGACGTTACATGTTGAGTTGTGGTTGTTGAAGTTCGCTAGTCGCTGATTGTGGACTGTGTCTTGCTGTTCGAACTTCTTGGACCTCTGGTCGGTCCATTCTGCCGATGCTGGCAGGCTATCTTTTATCATTACCCATTTAAGGCACGTGCGAGAGTTAAGTGATTTGTCTGAAATCACTGTATGTGAACGCGACCCTAAGGCTTGAACCCCCAAAGTCGGAAGCGCTAACTCTGCTTCCTCCTTATCTATTCGTACTTGCTAAACAAACCAGTGCGGTGCTATAATGCACTGGTGGCAGAGTGACCAGGCAGCATGGTGCAGGTGCCGGGACTGGATATACTATGAGAAACTGGTGCTCGACAGGGTCCTGTAGTAACGTAAGACACGGTCTAGTGTCTCAGTTCTTTCTGTAACTGCACACCTAACACCCACCCGCCACCAGGCGTCACAGGTCATGTGACACTGGTCAATAAAGGGGCGGAGCGCACGTGCTCTGGGCCCATTACCTATCCCCCAGCTACTGTGTCTGCGTCTCATTTTACTCCTCTACAGCATGAGGGCCTAGCGCCCTCACCAAACTCTACAATGGCGACGAGGTCGGTAGTGAAGCCCATGTGTGCCACTGCCCAAATTCGATAAAAAAGGGGGAGAGAGCTGCCCGCCTAGAGGGCACCCCCTGCAACACGGCACGGCGCGCCGAGAAGCCTGTGGGCACGTCGGAGCCCCGCGGACACAGCACGCAGTGACCGGGAGCACACCCTAAACCTTCTCATGTAAGAGCTCCATACTTTTGGGTTGCATTCGCGCTGAAGACCTAGTGGTTTCATGCCTCAGGGTCGCGTTCACATGCAGTGATTTTGGACAAATCACTTAACTTGCATGTGCCTTGAATGGGTAATGAAATAACTGCATACTTCTGAGCCGAGTTCGCGCTGCCGACTTTGGTGCTAGAACCAGGGTTCAAGCCTAAGAGTCGCGTTCAATTTGGTGATTCTGGACAAAGCACGTAACTCTCACGTGCCTGAATGTGTAATGTATAAACTGTGCTCATGAAAGCGCTTCATCCTTTCGGGTTAAGTTCGCTCTGACGACTTTGGTGCTTTTAACAGGGTTCGTGCCTTGGGGTCGCGTTCACTTCCGATGATTCTGGGCAAATCACTCTCCCGTGCTAGAATGTGCAGGTAATAAACGGGGCTCATGAATGCGCTCAATACTTTCGGTTCGAGTTTGCGCTGCCGACTTTGGTGCGGGAACCAGGATTCGAGCCTCAGGGTCGCGTTCGAATCCTTTGATTCTGGGCAAATCGCGTACTCTCCGGTGCCTGAAGGTGTTCATAAAGCGCTCCATACTTTTGGGCAAGTTCGTGCTATATAAACATGCAAAAAATATATACATAAATAAACACAAGGCATCGCTGCCACGCTCACTGGGCAGTGCGCACATAAGCTAGCACAGTTTCTTATGTACGTATTCGGGCCACGTCCACCACTACATTGTCCACGCCCACTTTTTGCTGCAGGTTTCTCCGTGGCTGTGCTCATGGCCTAGTGTGCACAGGCCTAGTTGCAGCTTGCTTGCAGTAGGCAGGTTACAACCATTACCTGCGTCGACGTTCCCGACTCGTGTGTTGGGGCGAGCGGTGTTTGGCCACCGGAGGGCAATGCCGCGATGTGTTGCTTCCTGCACAACACAGTCGGTTACGTTTGTATTGTTTGGGATGTTGTCCCATGCCTGAGGGTGCAGTGTGGAGCTGGGCGCATACTGGCATTCCAGCGCCGTGCTGACCGGAGGGGCTAATCACTTACTCCACGTGCTTGAAGGGGCAATGGAATGTGTTGGGCACACAAGCGCGCCTATATCATTCAGTGTTTCTGGGCAAATCACTTAGCTCCCTTGCCTCTATGCAATATAGGAGGGTGCACACTGGCGCACCTTTATGCTCATGGCAGCAAGGACAGTGCTTGGGTGACGCAATTGGTCGCAGCCCTATCAAGGGAGGGCGGTGTAGTGCTGTTAGCACTCTAGTGTACGCACGTCCCACGCACCCATGCATCCGCAGGCCAGGCGTGGCCTGCGGGGTTGAATAAATGGGGGACGCGCGCTCGAGCATCTCACTTCCGACCGACACTGGGTGTGAGGCTTACTGGTTGCTGCTGCGCACGTCCACCCCTGCGCAAGCGACTGGAGCCCGGGAAGGTCCCATGCCTCACCCCACAACATTGGCGACGAGTGGAGGGTGCCTGACCCTCGCCCAATGACTTCGACCCGGCCGAAGTCATCTGCTTGCCTTGCGGTGCCTACCGCGTGTAGCCTGGTGCCGCCTGGGTCGGAACCTGCACGTCCTTGCCTGCTGACCGCGTGGCGCGTGGTGTTGGCGGTGGTTGCTAATCTGCTGCCATGGCGGACGATGATGCCGCAGCACCGGTCATCAATATTCCTTTCCAGCACGCTGCGGCGGGGGTGCTACCCCCTTTCAGTGAAGCGAGTGATCCGTCGACGGCCTCACCTCGCTGGAAAATTTGGTTGGAGAGGCTAGAGAACTATTTTGTGGTCACGAGGGAGACGGATGACGCGGTGAAGAGGTCTCTACTCCTCCATTATGCTGGGGACGAGGTACTCAGACTTTTCAAGCACCTCCCCAACCCGACGGCTGTGACCACCTATGCTGCGGCGGTCACTGCGCTCAACAACCATTTTGACCCCCCAGCTGAATATCGACTTTGAAGTGTTCAAATTAGGTCAAGCCCGCCAACGTGAGGGGGAATATATGGATCAATTCCACACCAGAGTAAGAGAGCTGGCCAGCTCCACTGATGAGGACCAGCCGAGGGCCATACAGCGTCAGTTGATACAAGGCTGCCGGGACAAAACACTCAGAGGCCACATCCTGCGGAAACCAGGGATCTCCCTGGAAGATATCCTCATCTTAGCCAGAGCCCACAAACTCTCAGACGCCAGGACGACGGTCATGGAGCAGGCCCTGCACAAAACTCCCGCCAAAAGTGAGTCCATCAATGTTGAATGCGCCGATGCAGTACGGCCTCGAGCACGTGGCCAGATGCACAGAGGAAATCGGAGGGAACCGCCCCCATCACGTTGCGGATACTGCGGCCATGAACCCCATGCGGCCAGAGACTGCCCGGCTCAGGGGCAAACGTGTGGAAACTGCGGAATTGCTAACCATTTCGCATCTGTCTGCCGGCGGAAAAACCAACACAAAACCCCCAAAAAGTCGTGGACGCCGTCCAAGACCGTCCGCCAGCTATCACTACAAAACTCGCCACCGGAGAGGTCGGGGAAACACCTACCCGAAAATTATGATGACTCCGACTCTGAAGACGAGGAAGCGTATGTGGTCTCGTTTGCAAGAGAACTGAAACAGAGGCGACGACCACAACCAACGTGCGTGGTGAAGATGGGGGAGAATGAAGTGAAAGCTATCATCGACACAGGCGCGACCGTCAACGTCATGGAGCTGCAACAGTTTAACAAGCTTCGCCCTAGCCCGGAGGTCCTACACTCCAAGACCAGGATATTTGCCTACGGAGCGGACACCCCACTTCCCCTAAAAGGGAAAATCATCATACCCATTCGGGCAGATGAAACTGAAATAGCTGCAACAATCCACATCATCGACCGGGAGGCCGACACCTTATTAAGCAGTCACACTGCTGAAGATCTGAAGTTGATCGCCTTCGCCAACCGCATCAGGACCCAGCAAGTGGACGAGCTGCTAGAACGATTCCCTGAACTATTCAAAGGACTTGGCTGCATTAAGTGCTATCCAATAAGACTCCATATCGATAAGTCTGTCACCCCCAAGGCACTACGCCACCGGCAGATCCCATTCCACCTGCGGCCGCTGGTCGAATAGGAATTAGAGAAACTTGAGAACTTGGGGGTTATTGAGAAGGTAACGGGGCCCACTCCATGGGTTTCGCCGATGGTCATAGTGGAGAAACCCAAGCAGCCGGGCGAGATTCGCCTATGCATCGATATGCGGTTACCAAACACCGCTATCTAAAGAGAAAGACACTTGACGCCCACTATGGACGACATAGTAGCTGACGTAAATGGCTCGAGATGGTTCTCAAAAATCGATCTCAACGCGGGGTACCATCAACTACCACTCTCGGAAGAAAGCCGTTTCATTACAACATTCAGCACCCACCTGGGCCTCCGACGATACAAGCGCCTCAATTTTGGAATATCGTCAGCGGCGGAGGTATTTCAAAATACTATCCGAGAATTGCTATCGGGCCTGCCGGGGGTGATTAATGTAAGTGACGATATTCTAATCCATTCTGCCACCGCGTCGGACCACTACAAACACCTGAGGGATGTCTTGAAAAGACTGAGCGCACATGGAGCAACCCTACACAGGGACAAGTGTCAATTCTTTCAATCGTCGATTGAATTCTTTGGCTATGTTTTTAATCAAGAGGGAGTTCAAATTGACCCAAGGAAATCAAAATCCATAAAAGATGCCCCCGCACCGAAATCACCGACAGAGGTGAGGAGTTTCCTTGGGATGGCCACATACTGTGGCAGGTTCATACCAGGCCTAGCAACACTCAGCGAACCTCTAAGAGCGCTAACGAAGACCGACGCCAAATGGCAGTGGGGCCCGACAGAACAAGAAGCCTTCCAGGGGATAAAGGATGCCCTCCTTGAACACGCAACATTATCATACTTTGACCCCGCCAGGAGGACTGAAGTAATCGTTGATGCCAGCCCGGTAGGCCTGGGGGCAGTGATAACCCAAGAAAACGAGCCGGGCCAATGGACGGCCCTAGCCTTTGCCAGCAAGGCGCTGACTCCGACCGAAACCAGATATGCCCAAATTGAGCGGGAGGCTTGGCAGTTTGGTTTGCCCTGTTCCCATGATGCACTGGGCCAGGGACAGACTAATTTGCATATAGCCAGGTTCTGAGCTGGGATGGTGCAGTGAGCTAAAAAACGGTGTTGGATTAAGCCCTGATCTCTTGACTGGGTAAGAGTATTCTGCTTAATTCAGAAACTCTGTCCATCACCACCCCCTGTTGTTTAATTATTTTGTCCACCATAAGCGTGGAAGGGTATACTCAGACGTGAGTCCCTTGCTCATTGCACCATCAGGATTCAAGCAAGCCGGGCCGAAGACGGCTGAAATGCCAGAAACCGGTCCCCGGAAGCTTGTTTCCTTCCCAGTGAAAGAATTGGCTTGGTAGTTTGGTTTGCCCTGTTCCCATGATGCACTGGGCCAGGGACAGACTAATTTGCATATAGCCAGGTTCTGAGCTGGGATGGTGCAGTGAGCTAAAAACGGTGTTGGATTAAGCCCTGATCTCTTGACTGGGTGAGAGCATTCTGCTTAATTCAGAAACTCTGTCCATCACCACTCCCTGTTGTTTAATTATTTTGTCCACCATAAGCGTGGAAGGGTATACTCAGACGTGAGTCCCTTGCTCATTGCACCATCAGGATTCAGGCAAGCCGGGACGAAGACGGCTGAAATGCCAGAAACCGGTCCCCGGAAGCTTGTTTCCTTCCCAGTGAAAGAATTGGCTTGGTAGTTTGGTTTGCCCTGTTCCCATGATGCACTGGGCCAGGGACAGACTAATTTGCATATAGCCAGGTTCTGAGCTGGGATGGTGCAGTGAGCTAAAAAACGGTGTTGGATTAAGCCCTGATCTCTTGACTGGGTGAGAGTATTCTGCTTAATTCAGAAACTCTGTCCATCACCACCCCCTGTTGTTTAATTATTTTGTCCACCATAAGCGTGGAAGGGTATACTCAGACGTGAGTCCCTTGCTCATTGCACCATCAGGATTCAAGCAAGCCGGGCCGAAGACGGCTGAAATGCCAGAAACCGGTCCCCGGAAGCTTGTTTCCTTCCCAGTGAAAGAATTGGCTTGGTAGTTTGGTTTGCCCTGTTCCCATGATGCACTGGGCCAGGGACAGACTAATTTGCATATAGCCAGGTTCTGAGCTGGGATGGTGCAGTGAGCTAAAAAACGGTGTTGGATTAAGCCCTGATCTCTTGACTGGGTGAGAGTATTCTGCTTAATTCAGAAACTCTGTCCATCACCACCCCCTGTTGTTTAATTATTTTGTCCACCATAAGCGTGGAAGGGTATACTCAGACGTGAGTCCCTTGCTCATTGCACCATCAGGATTCAAGCAAGCCGGGCCGAAGACGGCTGAAATGCCAGAAACCGGTGCCTGGAAGCTTGTTTCCTTCCCAGTGAAAGAATTAGCTTGGTAGTTTGGTTTGCCCTGTTCCCATGATGCACTGGGCCAGGGACAGACTAATTTGCATATAGCCAGGTTCTGAGCTGGGATGGTGCAGTGAGCTAAAAAACGGTGTTGGATTAAGCCCTGATCACTTGACTGGGTGAGAGTATTCTGCTTAATTCAGAAACTCTGTCCATCACCACCCCCTGTTGTTTAATTATTTTGTCCACCATAAGCGTGGAAGGGTATACTCAGACGTGAGTCCCTTGCTCATTGCACCATCAGGATTCAAGCAAGCCGGGCCGAAGACGGCTGAAATGCCAGAAACCGGTCCCCGGAAGCTTGTTTCCTTCCCAGTGAAAGAATTGGCTTGGTAGTTTGGTTTGCCCTGTTCCCATGATGCACTGGGCCAGGGACAGACTAATTTGCATATAGCCAGGTTCTGAGCTGGGATGGTGCAGTGAGCTAAAAAACGGTGTTGGATTAAGCCCTGATCTCTTGACTGGGTGAGAGTATTCTGCTTAATTCAGAAACTCTGTCCATCACCACCCCCTGTTGTTTAATTATTTTGTCCACCATAAGCGTGGAAGGGTATACTCAGACGTGAGTCCCTTGCTCATTGCACCATCAGGATTCAAGCAAGCCGGGCCGAAGACGGCTGAAATGCCAGAAACCGGTCCCCGGAAGCTTGTTTCCTTCCCAGTGAAAGAATTGGCTTGGTAGTTTGGTTTGCCCTGTTCCCATGATGCACTGGGCCAGGGACAGACTAATTTGCATATAGCCAGGTTCTGAGCTGGGATGGTGCAGTGTGCTAAAAAACGGTGTTGGATTAAGCCCTGATCTCTTGACTGGGTGATAGTATTCTGCTTAATTCAGAAACTCTGTCCATCACCACCCCCTGTTGTTTAATTATTTTGTCCACCATAAGCGTGGAAGGGTATACTCAGACGTGAGTCCCTTGCTCATTGCACCATCAGGATTCAAGCAAGCCGGGCCGAAGACGGCTGAAATGCCAGAAACCGGTCCCCGGAAGCTTGTTTCCTTCCCAGTGAAAGAATTGGCTTGGTAGTTTGGTTTGCCCTGTTCCCATGATGCACTGGGCCAGGGACAGACTAATTTGCATATAGCCAGGTTCTGAGCTGGGATGGTGCAGTGAGCTAAAAAACGGTGTTGGATTAAGCCCTGATCCCTTGACTGGGTGAGAGTATTCTGCTTAATTCAGAAACTCTGTCCATCACCACCCCCTGTTGTTTAATTATTTTGTCCACCATAAGCGTGGAAGGGTATACTCAGACGTGAGTCCCTTGCTCATTGCACCATCAGGATTCAAGCAAGCCGGGCCGAAGACGGCTGAAATGCCAGAAACCGGTCCCCGGAAGCTTGTTTCCTTCCCAGTGAAAGAATTGGCTTGGTAGTTTGGTTTGCCCTGTTCCCATGATGCACTGGGCCAGGGACAGACTAATTTGCATATAGCCAGGTTCTGAGCTGATATGGTGCAGTGAGCTAAAAAACGGTGTTGGATTAAGCCCTGATCTCTTGACTGGTTGAGAGTATTCTGCTTAATTCAGAAACTCTGTCCATCACCACCCCCTGTTGTTTAATCAAATTGAGCGGGAGGCCCTGGCAATCAAGTGGGCGTGCAGCCATTTCCATTTGTATCTACAAGGACACACGTTCGTCATGGTGACGGACCACCAGCCATTGGTGCCCCTCTTCAAGGGCACTGCCCCACACCCACCGCCGCGAATCGAGAGGTGGGTGATACAGCTGCAAACCTATGGCATGGAAGTGGTATATAGACCGGGAGCTAAGAATCCGGCTGACTACTTGTCGCGACACCCGCTACCTCCCAAACCAATACCTACCGATGACAACTGCGAAGAACACATCCGGTGGGTGGCCCTCACATCCTGCCCCCAATGCATGACCATCGAAGAGATCATGGAAGCGGCGGTGGACGACAACCCATACATGCGAGCGCTGAAGGCGGTGCAAGAGGGATCCTAGACCAACTACCTACATCCTCCTGACACCTGGGCGACCCCAGACAAGGAAGCACTCATCAAATTCTGGCACGTCCGCCACGACCTCAGTGCCACGGAGGAAGGTGTACTGCTAAGGGGAACACGACTAGTGATACCGCAACGCCTCAGATACAGGGCCACTCAACTTGCCCATGGCGGGCATCAGGGTTCCACGAAGATGAAGGCACGCATGCGGGAGAAGGTGTGGTTTCCTGAACTGGAAGCAATGGTCGAGGACTATGTAAAAAACTGCATGTTGTGCCAACTCACGAGTGATCCTGAGAGGCCAGCTCCAATAATCACTGAGGAGGCATGCACACCCCCCTAGACTAAGATCAGCCTGGATTTTGGGAGCTTCCCGGGGGAAGGACACACGTTGGTGGCCATTGATTCATACTCCAAATACCCCCTGGTGGAGAGAGTGCCGTCTACCGCCTTCACACACGTGGGACCGGCGCTAGAAAAACTGTTTGCCATGTTCGGTTACCCACAAGAGGTGAAAAGCGTCAACGGACCGCCTTTTGCAGGGAGCAGAGTTCTCAACATTCCTGAAAGTCAGAGGAATCTCCCACCGACGCATCACGCCGCAGTGGCCCCAAGCCAACGGGGAGGTGGAAAGATTTATGCGGACCCTCAACAAAATGTTCAGGATAGCGGTGGTGGAAGAAGCCGACCCGGAACAACGGTTGCATGAATTCCTACGAGAATATCGAGGGACCCCCACTGCACCACCCAGAAGAGCCCGTGGTCCCTCATGTTCCAGGGACAACGCCGAGACCTCCTTCCAATGGCCCCGGAGACGGCGCCAAGCCCAAGCCCAATCAACACGTGCGAAATCCAGGAACGTCGACACCGAAACAACCAGCGGGCGAGTCAACCGCGTAGAGCGACGCCATGTCGACTGCATCAAGGAGACCGAGTGGTTATAAGGAACAGACGCCCCGGAGGAAAATTCCAGACATTCTATGAGCCGGGCCCATGGACGGTAACAGCCACAAAGGGGACCATGGTGACCGCCAGGAGAGAAGGAGAAGAAGTTTCAAGGAATACCTCGTGGTTCAAAGTGGTCCCACCGGGGTCGCGGACGGACGCCGAGGACGCCGATAGGCCCACTGAACCTCCCCGGCCCAGGGCTCCCATATCAGAAGAAGACGGAGACTCAACAACGGTTCACCGGGAGTCGGCGCCGGAGCATGTGGGTGGAACACCAATGGCACAGACACCCGCCAGAAATCCATCCCGCAACCAAGAACAAGGGATAGACAGCACCCCACGGTACAACCTCAGACCTAATCCACCTCCAAGCCAGCGACTAAAAGACTATGCCTGTCAGCTGAGACCCTGAAGCCATCATCCAAGGGACACGCAAGTACAGAGCCATGCCCTTAAAACTGTTGCTACTTGAGAACTGTTATGAATGAGACATTTTGCATAAAGTTCATGAAGTTGGATAGTGATGTAGTGCTGTTAGCACTCTAGTGTACGCACGTCGCACGCACCCATGCATCCGCAGGCCAGGCGTGGCCTGCGGGGTTGAATAAATGGGGGACGCGCGCTCGTGCACGTCACTTCCGACCGACACTGGGTGTGAGGCTTACTGGTTGCTGCTGTGCGCGTCCACCCCTGCGCAAGCGACTGGATTCCGGGAAGGTCCCGTGCCTAACCCCACAACAGGTGGGACGACCTGAAAAGTGCTCCACACCTTCTGTCGCGTTCACAATATTGAATTTGGCACAATGTTAGGGCTCCTCAAGCGCATGTTCGACGGAGGGGTACGATGAAGTTGCAGGACACGAAATGTTTAAAGTTGTTTCTGCAGAGCAAGTGTAATACTAGTAAAAACCAGTGAGCTGTTTACTGTCATTAAAGAACTGAAATGCAGAAAAGTATAGATTAGAGCGTATTGAGTTCTCCCCCAAACTTTCAGAATCCTAATGTTGGAAAAACTGTTGATTGGGGTAGAAATAAATTCCAATTATTAAGGATAATTCATCACCATGGTCTTACGTTTTAAAGTCGGAGTCGGTGTTTCTCCAAACCAATTTACCCCTGAACTTTACTGTCTACCAGCAAGGATGACATATAACTTCCACCCTCTGTTTAATGTAACGTTTCCTATACATTGATTTACACGCATGATTAAGTAATATGTGTGTGTAATGTAAAGTTCTCCGACACCCTTCACTTTTATGAGTGACACTGTAAACTAATTAGATGCACCTGAGTGAGTAGGTTGTGGTGACATAAGGCGTATTTGGTAGTGCCGAGAATTTGTTGTGCAGGTGGTCACGGATGGGGGGACACGCCCAAAAAACTTTGTTGCACAGGGCGCTACCAGTGCTATAGCCGGCACTGCTGCTAGGGTTCACCTTTCGCTCCTGATGATGCTGGCAGTTGAGTGCTTTGCTTGTGGTAATGGTAGAGTGCAATGATCTTGTGTCCTTCTATCTTGCATGGGATATGCCTGAGATCTCTGGGAGGTTATGCACAGCATGCAGAGGTGATGGGCGACAGGGGCACGCATCCTTTGGTTGGTTTTGTTAAGGCATCAACAACTTTGCTTGCAGGAAGGTATTTAGCATGCCCCTGCACACAAGGAAGCTTCTCTTGCCCTCATGACCATGAAGTATGGGGCATAGGGGGTGTTATTCAGGGGCAACCATTTATTAAGGGCTACCTTTTCCGCTCTTCTAGTTACTCACAGGGTACGCACTTGTCAATTTTGTACCTTGTTTTAACCCACAAGGTGTAAAGTCTGGACTTCCGTAAGTGCGGCATTTGCGCACCACTGTGATCTTCAGCAGCAAGTTCACCTTAAATATGACTGGGTGGTTTTCTGGTGCAAAAGGCACCGTCAGTTAATTTTCACCACCGGCCCCTCTGACAGTCTGCCAATAGGTGGCAGTGTCTGGCTTGGAGAGAGGACCATTACAACAGGCACTGAGCAAGTCAAGTCATTGTGGACTATTGCCTTCTGTCCAAGCCATCCTGTTAGTCTTGAGAGACTGGAAAGCCTCATGTGTCACACTTCGAGTAAGAGTTATATAGAGGCTTGTGAGTTCTGTAATTTCGATTGCCAAATTTGCGGCGCTTCAAGGATAAGGGTTGAATGGGTCCTGACAAGTTTGGCTTGCAATTTTGTTTACATTGGGTCTGGTGATTACACAATCCTTTAACTTGCAGTCAGGGAAAGTAGATAAGCTGTGAGGATATAGCAGTGCATGATATGGGACACTTAGCAGTAAGCCAGCAAACATGAAACACTAGATCGTCATCCGTAAGAGGAATGCAGAGGTGTCAGTTGTGTGTGGACAAATGCTCCGGAAGGAAGAGAGCTCCGTGGCTTAAGGCGTGCACGGCAAGGATCTGGGGGTAACCAGCAGAGGTTTGCTTCCTAAGTTTGTAAAGTTGGTGAGCTGGGCCAACTGTGCTGCTAAACACCGTGCATAATGTATAGGTCTCAGTTTGAAATAACTAGCACATGCCATGCATAATCTGTATGTCACTGTTTTGAATACTAGCACACGCCTTATGCACAGTTACTATTATGTTCGGAATCCTCTACTCCTGCACACCATCATATATATTGGACATTCAGGACACAAGTTACACGTTCTACCGTCCCTGGTGAGAGGTAACCAGGCATCTAAAGAAATGTCAATCTTTACGGCCAAGAGGGGCGAGTAGGGTGTGGACTGCGGGTTGCTGCGGGCCGGAATAACAGGCGTGGAGGCCGTATATATTGGGCTATGGTAGCTCTTTTATTGTTCTTTTCGACAACAGAAAGGGGGTATGTACATAAAGGACTCCGGAATGTAGCTTTGGTCTTCTCCCTGCTGTACGTGGTCCAGGGGATCTTCCAGAGGTCTTCACGTCTTCCGGGCGTTGGGATGACCTCGGAGGGAAAATAGAGAAGCAGGGGTTAGTCCTTAGGTAAAGACTTCTCTGGTACCGTTACCAACACCGGGGTGTGTGGGGGAAAAGAGAGAACCGTGAGGAAGGGGCGGATAGGGGTGGAGAAGGGGGGGGAAAAGAGGCGGGAGAGGGTAGAAGGGAGGTGCGCTGGTGTAGGGGGGGGGTGTAGGGAATATTATACAAGATTGACTAGTGGAGTGCCTCTAATTTAGTTTATATACAGTGCAGAGGTGCTCTAACAGTGTGATCTAACTCTATACAAATATCTACAGGTATCTACAGAGGGGATACACGGAGACGGTAACAAGGTACTCACGTGCCCCGCCGTAACTCTTCCGCGAGTTACGGCCGCTCTCCAGCCACCTCCTGAGGACTCCACCACTCCTCGGTCCAGACGTCCTCCAACTCTCCGTCTTCGATCCTCGTACTCCTCTCTCTCTCTCTCGATGGTTCTCTGTGCGCTGTCTCCTGCCACGAGTCGGCTATCGGGAACGCTCTCCTCTCTTCTTCGGCGTCCTTTATAGTTCCGGGCCCTGGGATGGGGGTGGGACTTCCGGTTCCTCGGTAGGCTGCTTCCGGTTCGGGACTTCCGGGGTCAAGGTGCTCGGGAGGTTCCGTTTCCGGGACGAGCCTGGGTTGGATCCGCTGGTTGCGTGCCTGCAGGGGAAACAAAGAAGAAGGACTCCTGGTTGTCAGAGACGCAGGAGGATTAGAACCCGAGGAACCCTCGCTCGAGGGTCTCTCCGTTGAGGTATGGGACGTACCCCTTCCACATCCCCTTTCCCTAGCTATCCTTCTTGTGGGGGTGGAAGGTGGGGGATATCTGGATAGGTAGTCTGCATTTCCCTGCTCGGCCCCCTTTCTATGCTTGGTCTGGAATCTGTAGGGCTGTAAGGATAGAAACCAGCGTAGCACCCTGTCATTGTGTCCCCTGTTGCGTGCCATCCACTCTAGGGGTGCGTGGTCCGTGTACAGAATGAACTCTCGACCTTCTAGGTAATAACGCAGGCTCTCAATGGCCCATTTAATAGCAAGGGCTTCTTTCTCGACTACCGCGTAGTTCATTTCACGGGGAAAGAGTTTCCTACTGAGGTAGAGAATAGGCCTCTCTATGCCTGACTGATCTTTTTGGGAGAGGACCGCTCCCAGTCCCTGTTCTGAGGCGTCAGTCTGGAGAACGAAGGGTTGTGTGTAGTCAGGACTGATGAGAACTGGCTCGGATAACAGTGCATTTTTCAGGTTCTGAAAAGCTGTCAACATTTGAGGGGAGGGTTGTCGTAGTTGGGTTTCTGTTCCAGGGGTTTTCTTCAGGAGATCGGTCAGGGGTACTGCAGTCTGAGAAAAGTTTGGGATGAACCTCCGATAGTATCCTAAAAGCCCAAGGAAGGCCCGGAGGTCCTTTTTGGTTTGGGGGAAGGGTATGGACTGAATGGCTTTTATTTTATTATCTTGAGGTCGTATGACCCCCTTCCCGAGGAGGTAACCCAGGTACTTCACGGTTTGGGCCGCCAGAGTAGTTTTAGCAGGGTTAATGGTAAACCCATATTCACCCAGGGACGTGATTACTCGTTCGAGATGGGACAGGTGTTCAGGCCAGTCATTGCTATAAATGACTATATCGTCAAGATAAGCTCCTGCGTATTGGGCATGTGGTTGCAGGACAATGTTCATAGCCCGCTGAAAGGTTGCTGGGGCCCCGTGAAGCCCGAAGGGCATAACTCGAAATTGGAATAGTCCGTCCGGCGTAGAGAACGCCGTTTTCTTTTTATCTTCGCTCTTCATGGGGATCTGCCAGTATCCTTTACAGAGATCCAGCGTACTGATATAGCGAGCCCGTCCAATGCGTTCTATCATTTCGTCTACACGGGGTAGTGGATACGTGTCAAAACTTGACACTTTATTGACTTCCCGGAAGTCAATACAAAATCGTGTGGAGCCATCGGGTTTTGGAACAAGCACGATGGGGGAATTCCAACAACTAACTGACGGCTCGATAATACCCATTTTCATCATTTCTTGTACTTCCTCTTGGATGACTTTGCGGCGGGCCTAAGGGACGCGGTAGGGACATTGTCTCACGACTTTTCCGGGTTCTGTATGGATCGCATGTTCGATGACTGTGGTGTGTCCCGGAGAAGTGGAAAACACCTTTTGTATGGGTGATAGTATTTTCCTGAGGTCTTGTCTTTTGTTTGGCGGTAGTTCCGGGTCAACACATTTTATGAAGAGCGGATCCTCTGGGTTGAGCATGCTGGAGAGCACAGGTCGAGGTCCCTCCCATTTCTTGAGCAAATTTATGTGGTAGATTTGCCTCTGTTTATGGACAGGGTCCAGTTCAATCTCATATGTAACAGGGGTTACCTGTTTCGTCACCGGATAAGGGCCCTGCCATTGTCCAAGCAGTTTGTGGTCGGATGAGGGTATAAGAAGTAGCACTAGGTCTCCGGGAACAAAGGTTCTGGGTTTGGCTCCCCTGTCATATTGCCGTTTTTGTGTGGCCTGGGCGGTCAACAGGTTCTGCCTCACTATTTCCCTAATCTGGCCCAGATGAGTTTTAAGGTTGGCAACATATTCCGGCAGAGGTCGGGTACGGTCAGGCTCGGCTTCCCAAGCTTCCCGAGCCATATCTAGGAGGGTTCTCGGGGGTCTTCCGTAGAGGAGTTCATAGGGGGAGTACCCTGTGCTGCTCTGGACCTTGCAGCGGATAGCGAAGAGGGCCAACGGAAGCATTTCCTCCCAGCGACGGCTTTCTAGTCCCAGCAACTTCTTGAGAGTGGTCTTTAGAGTCGCGTTGTACCGTTCTACAAGCCCGTCGGTCTGGGGGTGATAGGCAGAAGTTCTTATTTGTTTTATGCCCAGTTGAGAACACACCTGACACATGAGCGATGAAACAAATGGGGTACCCTGGTCCGTTAATATCTCTCGGGGAAAACCCACTCGGGTGAAGATGGTTACCAGGGCTCTTGCAATGTTCTGAGTGGTGGGATGTTTTAACGGGATGGCCTCAGGGAACCGAGTGGCGTAGTCCACGAGAACGAGAGCATACCGACATCCACTTTTCGAGGGTAACATGGGGCCTATCAGGTCCATCCCCACCCTGGTGAAAGGGACATCAATAAGGGGGAGCGGCTGAAGGGGGACTCTTGGAGGCCGATATCGACTGTTCTTTTGACACACCGGACACTCTTTGCAGTATTGACTCACTTGTTTATGTATGCCCGGCCAATAGAATTTCTCCAGTATCGTTTGTCCGGTTTTGTCGTCCCCGAAATGGCCTCCTAACAAATGGCTATGTGCTAAGAACAGTACCTTCTCACGAAAGGGACCTGGAACGAGCAGCTGGGATTCTTGTTGGGGTCCACCTTTCCTATATAATAGACCGTTTCGTTTAAAGAAATAGGGACATACGTGCAAGGGATCCTCATTATCAAGGGCTCGTCCCCAGGCGTCCTGAAGTACCGGGTCCTCTTGTTGTGCTGCACGGAACTCTCGGTCATTTTCCCAAGGATGCAGTTCCACCTGCACCGGATATGCAGCAGCGTAGGTCCTTTTCTCCTTCTTCTTTTGCCCTTTTGTCTTCGGAGCCTTGGTTGCGGGCTCTACAGGAGGAGGATTTTGGGAAAAAGGAGCCTCAGACCACCATTTCTCCAAGGAGTTGGTGGCGTCGTGTAACAGTCGGGGAAGTCCGAGGGTTGGGCATTTCTTGCGGTCGTATCACGCTTTGCCGACAACCTGAGTCAGCTAAGGCCATCATTGGATGTCCGTCGATCCTTACCGGACATCGGAAGGGAGGTGGACTAGCCTCCTGGGTGAGACATACATAGTTCCTAGTAAGGCCGACCTCCATTGGTTCTTCCTTTTGAGGGCAGAACCTTGCAATATGTCCATAACCCCCACAATGGTAGCATTGAGGGCCGGGAGGAGTTGGTCTTGGGGTCACCGGGAAGGGAACAAAAGGAATAGACTCCGGTTTTCGAGGTACTAACGGCCTCGGGGGTCGAGGATGGCTTCCATGGACCGTTCGTGCAGGATGTTCGTCCTTCTTCTGAAAGTCCTGTGCCCGGCTAAAGGCACTGGCGATTTCGACTGCGGTGTCTAAGGTGAGTCTCGAGTGCTGACGGACCCACTTCTGCGTAGCTGGGTGCAGGGAGGCCAAAAACTGTTCCAAGTAAATCTTTGCAAGGATTTCGTCTTTGGTGGATGTGGCGGGCTTCAGCCAGCGGTTGGTGAGGTCTTGGATGCGGAAAGACAAGGCTCTGGGGGTTTCCTGCGGTCCTTCCCGTACTTGTCGCAGCCTTGTCCTGTAGGTCTCGTCGTCGATCCCAAGTCGCTCAAGGATGCATGTTTTTATGTCCTGGTACGGGGTCTGCCCTTGAATATTGGCCTGTTGGTATGCCGTTTGGAGTTCGCCCGTCAGCAGTGGCCCAAGGTAGTGGCTCCATCGGTCAACGGGCCAAGCAGCAGTCTCAGCCAAGCGCTCAAAGTTTGTAAAAAAGAAGTCCGGATCCTCTCCGGGAACGTACTTTTGTAATACCACCGAGGGCAGGGTAGTTGCTGGTCTCGATTGTCCCATGACGTCCACAAGCTTCCCAAGGGCTCGATCCTGAGAGGTGCCCTGATCTTTCAGGACATCGTGTAGCTGGCCACGGTCATCCTCAGCGGTTTTAAGAAACCGCTCCATCATCTTCCCTAGGAGTTCCTGGCTTTCAGCGAGTTGCTTCACGGCGGCCTCCATGCTTCCGGATCCCACTTCTGACACCAGGTGTGGACTGCGGGTTGCTGCGGGCCGGAATAACAGGCGTGGAGGCCGTATATATTGGGCTATGGTAGCTCTTTTATTGTTCTTTTCGACAACAGAAAGGGGGTATGTACATAAAGGACTCCGGAATGTAGCTTTGGTCTTCTCCCAGCTGTACGTGGTCCAGGGGATCTTCCAGAGGTCTTCACGTCTTCCGGGCGTTGGGATGACCTCGGGGGGAAAATAGAGAAGCAGGGGTTAGTCCTTAGGTAAAGACTTCTCTGGTACCGTTACCAACACCGGGGTGTGTGGGGGAAAAGAGAGAACCGTGAGGAAGGGGCGGATAGGGGTGGAGAAGGGGGGGGGGAAAGAGGCGGGAGAGGGTAGAAGGGAGGTGCGCTGGTGTAGGGGGGGGGTGTAGGGAATATTATACAAGATTGACTAGTGGAGTGCCTCTAATTTAGTTTATATACAGTGCAGAGGTGCTCTAACAGTGTGATCTAACTCTATACAAATATCTACAGGTATCTACAGAGGGGATACACGGAGACGGTAACAAGGTACTCACGTGCCCCGCCGTAACTCTTCCGCGAGTTACGGCCGCTCTCCAGCCACCTCCTGAGGACTCCACCACTCCTCGGTCCAGACGTCCTCCAACTCTCCGTCTTCGATCCTCGTACTCCTCTCTCTCTCTCTCGATGGTTCTCTGTGCGCTGTCTCCTGCCACGAGTCGGCTATCGGGAACGCTCTCCTCTCTTCTTCGGCGTCCTTTATAGTTCCGGGCCCTGGGATGGGGGTGGGACTTCCGGTTCCTCGGTAGGCTGCTTCCGGTTCGGGACTTCCGGGGTCAAGGTGCTCGGGAGGTTCCGTTTCCGGGACGAGCCTGGGTTGGATCCGCTGGTTGCGTGCCTGCAGGGGAAACAAAGAAGAAGGACTCCTGGTTGTCAGAGACGCAGGAGGATTAGAACCCGAGGAACCCTCGCTCGAGGGTCTCTCCATTGAGGTATGGGACATACCCCTTCCACATAGGGTTTGCAACTAGACACCTGCAGCAGGGAGTACTGCCAGGCAGCAAAGATTGGTGAGTGAATAGGTCTGGCAGGTCCCGTAGGGGTGCCTGCCACCTGGCCACTGCAGGTTGTTTATGGGGATCTCTAAAGACTTAGGAGGGGTCATGGCAAAGTAAACCTGGCTGAGTCACATGCGGAGTGAGGCGGTGGTGGTACCTACATCATTTCACAGGATCACCCCCTGTTGAGTCTGTCTAAGGCTATAGTACAGCATCAGTGTTATATTGGACCATCATTAACACCAGCAACTGTCACATTGGTAGCAGTAAAGCTTTCGTTTATTTTGCCCGGGATTGGGGCAGTCAATGTCATCGTACTTTGCGGCCAGAAACGGAATAGGCAAAGACATAGGTTTGGTCGATACGCAAATAGGCACTTTCTGTCAGCTGGGGCGGGAGTTGCCTTTACCGAGAGGGTGCAGTTTGCCTTATAGTGCTGAATGGGAGGGGATGGAGCACCATACGGACAACTAACAGAATACATTTTGAAGTCATAGTTAAGAGGTTGCAGGTACATTACTAATACATTTTCTCCATGTCCCCCGAGCATAGGGTTTGCATGCTACCAGTTGCGTCAGTTATGTACATTTTCCTTGGGGGTTGTCAGTTACCATTGGGACTGCATTTTATGGTCAGGCGGTTGGCAGGCCTTTTAGATATGGGTTTGTGGTGCAGGTATGTCCAAGTCAGGGAAGAGGTCAGAAGTGGGCCCTGGGTTTCATGTTCACAGGCCTGTTGAGCGGCAGAACTGATAGGACTTGTGTTCAACCTCCTGGTCACAGGTTGAGATCCTGGTAGGTCCACTCAGCATTTCATCCTTCTGAAGTCGATAAATCGAGTAGTATGGAGTTGAGTAACAATAAACATATGTGAAATCGCCCGCCCTATAGCCGGCAGGAATATATCTTTCCATTCCGCAAAAAAAAATCCTGCATACCATCACTCCGCATTTTTAAGTCCGCTAAAACCATTACTCCTCAAGCCATAATTCCGCAAATTTTCACAACGCATATGACTTCACTCCGCATGCAATTATAACACAAATGCATGTGTGGTGAAGTCATATACTTTGTAAAAGTACTTTATCTATAAAGATATATATAAATATTTATATATATATATATATATATATATATATATATATATATATATATATATATATATATATATATATATATATATATATATATATATATATATATATATTACCTACTGGCGGTCGCCAGTAGGTAGTTATAGTTAGGATTTTTTTCAATGTTAAATCTCAAAATTCTATTTGGAATAACTTTGGCGCCGGTTGACGAATATGCCTGAAAATGTTCTGAAAATGGCCTCGCGGCGTTCCGGTCCTTCCTTGAAAGTTTGGGGGGGATTCGTCAAGCGGGGGCCGAGATAAAAGGGGGGTCCCAAAACGCGTTTTCCCCATGTTAATTTCCATAGGGCGGTCGATTTCACTTTTAGCCCGAACGGCTGAATGGATTTACACCAAACTTGGCAAAATTGTAGGGACAGGTAGCCCGATGTGCCTTTGCTATGTCTCAAGATATGTGCTCCAGTGGATTTTGAGTAATTTAGGTTCAAAAAAATATATATATCTATAGCAGCGCTCCGGTACGCGCACCGGGGAGCGCACCGGGCGTGCTACGCGTCTTGCGCGCAGAAAGCTGATTGGCTCTCAGTTGTCTGTAAACATTCTAAACAGTCCGGAGCGGCCGCCATCTTGTGTCTCGGTAGGATCGAGACATGAGAGGTGGCCAAAACAAAGGGGGAAATGACCATAAGGGGGCAGAGTAGACACCCCCTGTACCCCTAGGTTTGATGTGGGGGCCATTAAAGGGCCCCGCGGGGTCTCAACATTTTTTTTTTTTCAATTTTCGTGGGGGGAGCGCCCGGTACGCGCACCGGGGAGCGCACCGGGGAGATTACCGGGGAGGGTACTATGGAAAAATAATCACTTTAAAAAATTGTATGTTTATTAATTGTTTTTTATTTTTTTTTATTTTATGTAAGTACCTACATGTAGGTACCAATGCAGAGACCTAAATTTAATGTACACCATCTCCTCTGTAGATATCTTGCGTGTTGTTATTGTATTTTTTGTGGTATATGGAATTCATAACATAGTCTGTCTGGAAAGCAGAAACAGATCTTTTAAGCACTCCCTGAGAATTTCTAGGGGATCATGAGTAGTCTATCCTGCTCCCTTATGAAAAAGAGGTGTAAAATATACATAGGAGATAATATAGTGGGAGAAAGGTAGTAACTAAGAGTAAACTTACTATGTAAAAAAAAAATAGTTGAACAGTATACTATAAGTCTCACTTTATATTTTAAACATTTTTGGTAATACTTTATGAATTACATATAAAAATGAATATTGTCTCAAACAATTTAAAATTATTAAATATAAATTTATTCCTCTGATTCTTTTTCATAATTTAATAAAATTTCTAACATAATATTGTCCGGAATTTCCTCATAATTATAAGTACATGATTCCATTTGTTCCAAACATTCTATTAACTGTTGATCCAAAGAGTCATCCATGAAATCTTCTTCATCTTTTTGCTCTTCTGGTTTTTCCACCTTTATTTTGATAGAAGTAACATTTTCTTGATTTTCTCCTTCCATTTTCTGTCTGAAAATTGCATACAAATTAACTATATTAGTAGAGTTAGGGTACTGTATACCAGAGAAGCCTAACTCAATCCATAACTATTACAGAGAAGTCTATCTCAATCTATAACTATTACAGAGGGATAGTATATAACTAACAGAATATTTTTTTAGAAATTAACTTAAAGTGTACAATATACTTCCATAATAACAATTTACCTTGGAGAAATCAGTTGAAGTTGTCAGTGTAATTTGTTCTCAAATGTACTTCTGGAAGCAGTAGTCGAAATGGCTGTGTTTCCCTCTCTTCTTTTATATATATTCTTGTACTTAACCAATGAAACGTCAGGAAATAATCGTAGAAAATGAGAGAAACTTTTTAATTGGTTGTAAATTGTAACATTTCATATGTGTTTTTGTCATGTAATTTACCTCAGGATATTTAGACAGGCCTGTAGCCTAAATGTCTCAATGGAATTCCACCAAGTTTGGGTAAATGGTAGGGACTGCTATGTAGTAGGGCCTATTCTATATTTGATGAAAGTGTCTCCAGTGGTTTTTTTGTAAATTGCTTTCCCACCTTTTTTTATCGAGCGCTTACCGGTGCGCGCTCCGTTACGCGCACCGGCAGCGTTACGGGAGTCCTCCATTTTGTGTTTCGGTACAATCGAGACACAAGATGGAGGGTAAACAATGTTCGGTATGGGTAGCAGGGGGCACGGTAGAGACTTCTTGACCCTCTAGGTTTTCTGAGGGGGGGTTAGGAGGCTCATAAACGTAAAAAAAAAAATCTTTAATTTTCCACGGGGGAAGCGCCTGTTACGCGCACCGTTAAGCGTACCGGAAAGCGTACTTTGGTGAAAAATAGTGAAAAAAGTTAGAAAAAGATAAACGTTTTGAATGATCAGAGGTAGGGTAGCTCTGAAAAGAGCTTTTGGGTTTTGTGGTTGATTTGGGTACCTACAAGTAGGTTCCAATGCACATTCTTAAATTCAGGAGGAATATTCTATTCCCTTCATCTGAGAAGTGCACACCATCTCCTCTGTAGATGTCTTGCATGTTGTAACGCAAGTTATTATTGTATATTGAACCCATTCCATAGTCTCTCGTGTAAGCAGAAACAGATTTATTCACATGTTTCCGTGCTTTCTCAAATTGTGGACAAAATTGGTTGGACCAGTTCCATTTCTGTCTTTGGCATATATTGGAATATACCAAGGCAGTTTGTGGAAAAAGTGTCATTAATTGATCAAAGGGGTCCTTTAAGAGCATTTCCAGACCAACGCCAGTCATAGTGCCTAAATCATTTCCACCACAGTGCACTATTAAGAGGTTAGGGTTTGGCAGATGCAAAAAGGTTTTCACCAATGGTATTAATTGGTGACATTTTAATCCTCTCTGGCCAATCCACTTGATTTCCACATTTGGTAAATCAAGGTTGTGAAAATGTCTGCTATCTGCATACCTTTGAGCCCAGTGGATGTAGCTGTGTCCAAGGATCCAGACAGAAAACATGATGAGAGAAGGTTCTGATGCAGTCAGATGATGTGTGGGAATGAAATGGCAGTTGGAACAGTAGGAGTTTACAAAAAAAAATTGTGGAGTTTCACTGCTTTTGAATCACAAGCAATGATTGGTGGATTCAGATAGTTGAAAACTTAAAGTTAGGGTGCATGGTTGTGTTAAAGAAGCAATTTGAATGGTTAAAAAAAAGTCACTAAAAGCTAAAATACCCTGGATAGGCTGGTGTATTGAGAGGTCAAACATCCTTGCTGAGTTAATTTGCAACATTGTACAATAAACTTTTGAACCTGAGAGTTCAGTTAGGAGGGAGTTGCTATGGTAACAGATAGAAAGATATGAGAGGGGGAAGGGTGTTGGTTTGAAAATAGTGAGGGAAAACTTTTGATTGGTTGAATTAAGGCATATGTGTACAAAGTTAGAGATGTTCTATGCCAGTCTTGGTTTCAGTGTATTGAGTGCACACTTTTTGCTCTGCTAAAGAGAAATTGGTGTGTGTGTCTGACACTGTTTTTAATCTCCCAAAGCATTTGTAAAGGTAAGTAATGATTTATTTAATTTAGATAGAGACTTGTTTGCTCTATGGAGAATATTTAGAAGCAGATAGTTATGTTTTAGAAGTCAAATGGTATGCTAATATATAAGTCCTGTGTTGTGTTTCTAAAATGTTATACAAAAAACGATTTTGGGTGAAAATGAATGTTATTTGCATTTGGCTCTTTTTTATGATTGCCTTGTGCAGCTGTTGCATCACTTTAAACATGGGTAATAAGTGACGCACTGGTGGCGCAAGGCTTTCATAAATAAGGCTCTGACTTTGTTTGCTGTTGATTTGATTTTGGATTTTTGATAATGCTTGATATCAACATTTGAAAGATAAAGGATTTGTATTTGGGGAAACAGTGACGTTTTAAAAGTGATATTCTGTGCTTGTACATAGGTTGTGCGCAGTATTTTTTAAATCTTATTCAAAAAACGATTTTGGGTGCAAATGAATGGTATTTGCATTTGGACCTTTTTATGATTGCCTTATGCAACTGGTGCATCACTTTATACATGGGAAATAAGTGACACTCTTGTGGCGCAAGACCTTCATAAATATGGCCCTGACTTTGTTTGCTGATATTGAGTGGTTGTACATAGGTTCTGCGCAGTGTTTCTTACATGTTATTCAAAAATCGATTTTTGGGTGCAATTGATTGGTATTTGCATTTGGCCCTTTTTTATGATTGCCTTGTGCAGCTGATGCATCACTTTAAACATGGGTAATAAGTGACGCACTGGTGGCGCAAGGCTTTCATAAATAAGCCTCTGACTTTGTTTGCTGTTGATTTGATTTTGGATTTTTGATAATGCTTGATATCAACATTTGAAAGATAAAGGATTTGTATTTGGGGAAACAGTGACGTTTCAAAAGTGATATTCTGTGCTTGTACATAGGTTGTGCGCAGTATTTTTTAAATGTTATTCAAAAAACGATTTTGGGTGCAAATGAATGGTATTTGCATTTGGCCCTTATTTATGATTGCCTTATGCAACTGGTGCACCACTTTATACATGGGAAATAAGTGACACTCTTGTGGCGCAAGACCTTCATAAATAAGGCCCTGACTTTGTTTGCTGATATTGAGTGGTTGTACATAGGTTCTGCGCAGTGTTTCTTACATGTTATTCAAAAATCGATTTTTGGGTGCAATTGATTGGTATTTGCATTTGGCCCTTTTTTATGATTGCCTTGTGCAGTTGATGCATCACTTTAAACATGGGTAATAAGTGACGCACTGGTGGCGCAAGGCCTTCATAAATAAGGCTCTGACTTTGTTTGCTGTTGATTTGATTTTGGATTTTTGATAATGCTTGATATCAACATTTGAAAGATAAAGGATTTGTATTTGGGGAAACAGTGACATTTCAAAAGTGATATTCTGTGCTTGTACATAGGTTGTGCGCAGTATTTTTTAAATGTTATTCAAAAATCGATTTTTGGGTGCAATTGATTGGTATTTGCATTTGGCCCTTTTTTATGATTGCCTTGTGCAGCTGATGCATCACTTTAAACATGGGTAATAAGTGACGCACTGGTGGCGCAAGGCCTTCATAAATAAGGCTCTGACTTTGTTTGCTGTTGATTTGATTTTGGATTTTTGATAATGCTTGATATCAACATTTGAAAGATAAAGGATTTGTATTTGGGGAAACAGTGACGTTTCAAAAGTGATATTCTGTGCTTGTACATAGGTTGTGCGCAGTATTTTTTAAATGTTATTCAAAAAACGATTTTGGGTGCAAATGAATGGTATTTGCATTTGGCCCTTATTTATGATTGCCTTATGCAACTGGTGCACCACTTTATACATGGGAAATAAGTGACACTCTTGTGGCGCAAGACCTTCATAAATAAGGCCCTGACTTTGTTTGCTGATATTGAGTGGTTGTACATAGGTTCTGCGCAGTGTTTCTTACATGTTATTCAAAAATCGATTTTTGGGTGCAATTGATTGGTATTTGCATTTGGCCCTTTTTTATGATTGCCTTGTGCAGTTGATGCATCACTTTAAACATGGGTAATAAGTGACGCACTGGTGGCGCAAGGCCTTCATAAATAAGGCTCTGACTTTGTTTGCTGTTGATTTGATTTTGGATTTTTGATAATGCTTGATATCAACATTTGAAAGATAAAGGATTTGTATTTGGGGAAACAGTGACATTTCAAAAGTGATATTCTGTGCTTGTACATAGGTTGTGCGCAGTATTTTTTAAATGTTATTCAAAAATCGATTTTTGGGTGCAATTGATTGGTATTTGCATTTGGCCCTTATTTATGATTGCCTTATGCAACTGGAGCATCACTTTATACATGGGAAATAAGTGACACTCTTGTGGCGCAAGACCTTCATAAATAAGGCCCTGACTTTGTTTGCTGATATTGAGTGGTTGTACATAGGTTCTGCGCAGTGTTTCTTACATGTTATTCAAAAATCGATTTTTGGGTGCAATTGATTGGTATTTGCATTTGGCCCTTTTTTATGATTGCCTTGTGCAGCTGATGCATCACTTTAAACATGGGTAATAAGTGACGCACTGGTGGCGCAAGGCCTTCATAAATAAGGCTCTGACTTTGTTTGCTGTTGATTTGATTTTGGATTTTTGATAATGCTTGATATCAACATTTGAAAGATAAAGGATTTGTATTTGGGGAAACAGTGACGTTTCAAAAGTGATATTCTGTGCTTGTACATAGGTTGTGCGCAGTATTTTTTAAATGTTATTCAAAAAACGATTTTGGGTGCAAATGAATGGTATTTGCATTTGGACCTTTTTATGATTGCCTTATGCAACTGGTGCATCACTTTATACATGGGAAATAAGTGACACTCTTGTGGCGCAAGACCTTCATTAATAAGGCCCTGACTTTGTTTGCTGATATTGAGTGGTTGTACATAGGTTCTGTGCAGTGTTTCTTTCATGTTATTCAAAAATCGATTTTTGGGTGCAATTGATTGGTATTTGCATTTGGCCCTTTTTTATGATTGCCTTGTGCAGCTGATGCATTACTTTAAACATGGGTAATAAGTGACGCACTGGTGGCGCAAGGCCTTTATAAATAAAGCCCTGAGTTGCTATTGTATAAACTTAAACATGTTGCAATTTATTGTTTATATTGTTTGCTTTTTAACATTACTTTGTTGTTTGCTAATAGTGGTCTTTCATGTGTTTTTTTAACAGAACAACAGATTCAAATCAACTTCTGAAAAGCAAGCAAAAATGCCTTCAAGGCAAAGAATTATCAAAAATACCATAAGGAAAAGGAGAACATCAACAACAGAGTTTATGGAATCCTCTACAACAACTACTTCAAAAAACACCAGAAAAGCTTCTGGTAAGCCAATTAAGTCTTTTCTTCGCAACATATGTCGTAGAAAAAAAAATGATATTGCTAATGTGAATATTCAGAAAAAGTCAACAAATCTAAAAAGGAAGGAGAGGCCCACAAAAAATGTCTCGATTGGAGCAGGAGAGAAGAGAATGGATAGCAATAGAAGGGTAAATCTTTTTAGGGACATTCGTAAGCGAATGTTTTGCAATAGGGTCGTTTTAAATTTGCTAAAAAGGATCACTGAAATAATATCGAGGGACAAAATATTGACTTGCCAAAATATCGTGGACAAAATATCGACAGTCAAAATATCGAGTTTGTATCTACAAACAGGTAAGTACAAAAATATCGAGTACAAAATATCGTTAACAATAATATAGATGTAAAAAATATCGACTTTATTAAAAACAGTGTTAAATTAAATTAATATTAAATTTTAATTACTAAAATATACTTAAAAATACTTAAATTAAATTATAATAATTAAATAATAAATGAAAATAATAAAAAAAATTACAATCTTATTTGTTGACCCTGAACCCTAAAATATACCCCTTTACCCAAAAACTCAAAACTGACCCTGAACCCTAAAAATACCCCTTTACCCAAAAACTAAAAACTGACCCTGAACCCTAAAAATGCCCCTTTACCCAAAAACTGAAAACTGACCTTGAACCCTAAAAATGCCCCTTTACCCAAAAACTGAAAACTGACCCTGAACCCTAAAAATGCCCCTTTACCCAAAAACTGAAAACTGACCTTGAACCCTAAAAATGCCCCTTTACCCAAAAACTGAAAACTGACCCTGAACCCTAAAAATGCCCCTTTACCCAAAAACTAAAAACTGACCCTGAACCCTAAAAATGCCCCTTTACCCAAAAACTGAAAACTGACCCTGAACCCTAAAAATGCCCCTTTACCCAAAAACTAAAAACTGACCCTGAACCCTAAAAATACTCCTTTACCCAAAATGTATCAATATTATTTAATTACCAAATAATTATTAATTAACAATAACAATAAAGTAAATATATTAGCACATTAGCTGTAATTATTTTAATAATTAATATTATTTTTTCCCAATTAATTACTTAACAATAACACAAAATTATATATATAAAAATGTACTCTAATTAATGTAATTAACTAATTACAAAAAATTAATTACCAATTAATTACTAATACAAAATATGTACAAAATTATTTTAATTAATTAACTAATTATTATTAATTAATTATCAATTAATTATTAATTATAAATATTTACAAACATATATTAATTAATTAATTATTATTAAATTACTTCCCACCCTATTCCCCTATAAACCCACAACCCGCTACAGAATTACATTACGCAATTATTAAAAAAACAAAATTCATTTAATAAAATATTTTATAACATTAATACACACTTTTCACACATATTATTACATAAAATACACTATAAAATATTATATATTATTAAAAATTCGATATTTATGCTATCTATATTTTATACAGTCGATATTACTTCACTTACCTGAAAAACGATATTTTTGTAGTCGATATTATGTCCAGTCGATATTTTGTCCAGTCTATATTTAAAACTCGATATTATGTTCCGTCGATATTTTGGAGTCGATATTTTGTCTGTGCACCGCTAAAAAATGAGAAGAAAAGTAAACTGAGAGCTGCTTTTCACAAGAAAAAGAAAAGTGTAGAAAAGATTGTTGATCAGGCTTTTGAAGTTAAGAAAAAATGATTAATTTTAATAATCAATAGAATTAGGATACTTAATAAGGCAATTGATGTTTTCAAATCGAATAGTAGATGGAAAAGAATTATTAATCGGAGTAATTTTTGTGAAGTATTTTCTGGTGAATGGATGCATAGTTCAAGTTCTGAGCCTTTTTTCAATGAGGAGAGTTACTTTCAGGAAAATGATTTGGTGCATGCAGTTGACACCAGTGGTCGAGCATATGAGGTGAAAGACGGTTGTGTGATGGAAAAAGAGAAACTTGTATCTAGAGATGCCGAAGAGGTGTTAGCTGATGAAGTTTTAGGGAGACGTACTAAGGGTCCAGTGTATACATGGAAATGCAGTAGTATTTGTAGTGTGCGACAGGAATCAATCTATTTGCTTCGAAATTTCTTACGTACATATAGTAAGAAAAGTCTCAAACAAAAAATGAAGATCTTGCAAGAGTTAGATCCTTGCAGAGTGAGAGAAAGCACAGGTTTGCATGGGCATTCACTAGCTTGTCTTTCTAGAAAAGTTTGTCGGAGTGTTTTTCATCATTTTAGGATGTTAGCAGGGCATCATAATAACGCGAGGAAATTAGTGAGAAAGTTGTATTATGCAAAAAGTCCAGCACTTAATCTTAAACAGTTAAACAGTGCTCTTTTGCATGGATCTGAAGTGGATGTGAAGACTATTTGTGAAGAAATTGAGTTTTGTTATTTTGGGAACAAAGAGGACAGTGTAGAAATAGATATAGTAATGGATGGTAATGCAGAAGATAATGGACAGATTTCAAGTATAGAAAAGTTTGATGAGGAAATTATCAAGTTTAAGGTAAAATCAAGTGAAAGGCCTAATTTAACTTGTGTGTGTTGTCGACGGACTCATTATAAGATTCAGACTAGGTTAGTTGATTTATATGCAAAAAGTGAATTGGAAAATAATAGTGAATGGAAGGATTTTGTAAGTTATTTGTTGGTGGAGAATTCTTTTGATTTGAGTTTGGATCAGCGTATTTGTAATTATTGTTTAAATAAATTAAATGAAAATAAAATGCCTGCTAGAGCAGTTTATAATAATCTTCAGTTGATAGATATTCCTTCTGAATTGATGGATCTAAATACTTATGAATCTATTTTGATTCAATGTGTCCATCCTTTTCAGGCTATTGTACGCATGGAGCCTAAGACAGGGAAATTGCCTCCATCAGATTTACTGAGAGGGTTAAAGGGAAGAGTTGTTTATTTGCCTCTAGATGTAAAGAAAATATTGATACAATTGGTGTAGAAAGAGTAGAAGAAGATCCTTTAGTTATTTTAGTTAATGGGGTTCCAACAAAGAGTAAGAAAATCTGGCAAGATTTAGTGGATGTTAAAAAAGTCAAAAAGGCAACGTTGTATTTGGTCAAAAACAATGAGTACTATAAAGATGTAAGTGTTGGAGCAGAGGAAACAACTATAGAAGAAGATAGTGATTCTTCAGTTGGTCAAATTGAAAAAGTTGATGTGTCTAGAAGTGAAGAAATATATGAACATTATACTGTTCATCCTTTGCATTCCAAAGAAGTAATGGGAAATGCAATTGACTTGTTTCAAATGAAAGCAGCAAAAGGAAGTCCCATTAGTGTATGGGAAGAAAGTTTGGAAGCTCGTTGTTTTCCACAATTATTTCCAACAGGTTGTGGTGGACGATATGATGATCGACCAGTTCAAATTCCTGCAGCTGAATACCGGACTCTAAGATTATATGCTGAAGATCCAAGGTTTCGTCAATGCATTCCATATTTGTTTCATCTACTGTTTGAAAGTGATTTGTCTGGGCTTTCTTATGCAGTTAATCATATATTAAAAAGTGGAGCTCATTTGCAAAATGTTTGTGCAAGAGACTTTATGGAGAAAGTTAATCTGCAAGACAGTATTTTGGAATCTCAGCTAATCAATCTCATGGCATGTCAACGTGGAACCAACGAGTATTGGTTTCGTCGTCATGGAGAATTGAAATGTATGCTAAGAAACTTAGGAACTCCTACATGGTTCCTCACTCTTAGCTGTGCTGAGTATGCATGGGACGATTTACTTCAATTTCTACGAGAGGCAAATGGAAACATACCAAATATAGAATTCAAAACACCAGGAGAACTTTGTTCTTTAGATCCAGTGAATGTTTGCAGATATTTTAATCATAGATTTGAAGCTATGATGTCTTTTATTACCAACAAAAAAAATCCTCCCCTTGGAGAGGTTTTGGATTTCTTTTGGAGGAAGGAATATCAAGCGAGAGGTGCTCCTCATATACATATGTTGTTGTGGATTAAAGATGCACCCAAATTTGGATCAGATTCAGATGAAACAGTGATGAGTTTCATTGAAGAGTATTCAACATGTGCTGTTCCAAAATCTACTGAAGAAAACAATTTAAGGCAACAAGTTTTACGTTTTCAATCTCATCGTTGTGGAAAGTACTGTCGTCGAAAATTTAAAAACAAGGAAAAGTACTACACGAAATGTCGTTTTGCGTTTCCTCGACCAGTGATTTCTAAGGGAAGAGTAAATAATTTGATGTCATCTCTACGACATACTGTGACGAGGAAATCTCCCAAAAATACATACAATTTGAAAAGAAATGAAGAATCTAAGTACATCAACGATTACAACCCAGTGATTTTGTCCATGAGGAATGCTAACATGGATATTCAGTTCGTTGCTGACAACTCTATTGCTGTGGCTCGATATGTGACATCTTACATCACAAAATAAGAAAAGACAGAACTGAAGGAAATGTGGGAGGACATTTCACATGAAAAGAGTCTAAGCAAGAAATTATACAGTTTCAGTCTGAAGATGTCGCATCGAGAAATTGGAGCATATGAATGTTCTGATCGGTTATCATCAGCAAGTCTCTATGCCAAATCAATAACAATCATTTGGGTGAGTCTAGGTCTTGCTGCAACACGAAACCGAGTTTTGAAATCTGTACAAGAAATTGAATAATTGGCGGAGTAAGAACCAAACAGTACAGATATTTTGAAGACAAATATGTTGGATACATACTATCCAAATAGAAGTACTCACCTTGAGAACACTTGTTTATATGAAGTTCTTCAAACCTACTCCTGAGGCGGAAGCCGGGAGACAACAAACGCACCTTTTTAAAACTTATTCTTGTGTCACTGTTTGATTGAATAATTGTATTTTAAACCTGCGCACTCACCCTTCAGGCTTCTCCTCCTGGGTTAGAAGCACGCTGAAACAGCGAACCTTTCGCTGCAACGAGGCCGCCAGAAAACTCAATTCTGCCGCCATTACCGGCGAGGAACTGAGGCCACGCCCACTTGCAGGCCACGCCCACCCGCCCGAGTATATAAACGCTGCTGACAGCGCAACCAGTTAGAACAAACCTACTCCTGAGGCGGAAGCCAGGAGACAACAAACGCACCTTTTTAAAACTTATTCTTGTGTCACTGTTTGATTGAATAATTGTATTTTAAACCTGCGCACTCACCCTTCAGGCTTCTCCTCCTGGGTTAGAAGCACGCTGAAACAGCGAACCTTTCGCTGCAACGAGGCCGCCAGAAAACTCAATTCTGCCGCCATTACCGGCGAGGAACTGAGGCCACGCCCACTTGCAGGCCACGCCCACCCGCCCGAGTATATAAACGCTGCTGACAGCGCAACCAGTTAGAACAAACCTACTCCTGAGGCGGAAGCCGGGAGACAACAAACGCACCTTTTTAAAACTTATTCTTGTGTCACTGTTTGATTGAATAATTGTATTTTAAACCTGCGCACTCACCCTTCAGGCTTCTCCTCCTGGGTTAGAAGCACGCTGAAACAGCGAACCTTTCGCTGCAACGAGGCCGCCAGAAAACTCAATTCTGCCGCCATTACCGGCGAGGAACTGAGGCCACGCCCACTTGCAGGCCACGCCCATCCTCCCCCTCTACCTCCCTTAAGGATGTGCATTCATCGGACGCGCAGCGGACGGGCGCAGCGGGCGCGCCGTTTGCGCGCCGAAGGCGCGCCTAAGGCAAGCCCGTCTTCGCCCGTCCTCGCCAAGTCATCGCCTCTCGCCACCCCCCCTGGCTCGCCCAGACCTTGTCAACGCATACGCTATGACGGTAAGGAACTTCTACTTCTGAACCCCTACCAAAAATGCCCTAACACCACGGGCACCCTAGGTCTTACGCATTTACAATGCACCCACTGCCACTTCTCCACTAACGCACCCACCAGGGTACGGTGTGACCTCCCCACTACGACAATACCGCCACTAAGGATATTCCAACTCAATTGCAGATCCCTCGTTAAACACCACCCGGAGGTGAACACGCTTCTTCAGGAAGAAAACCCCGACGTACTATTTTTATGCGAAACATGGCTCCAAGATAGCTTGACTACCATCCCCAATCTTTCACTCCCAGATGAGTTTAATCTGGTCACCATCAATCGTGATTCACGCGGTGGCGGCATTGCCATTATCTATAAAAAACAACTGACCTGTTCCTTTGTTAAGGAACCTCTTCAAGACTGTGAATGCGCCCAATTTAAAATTAGTGTGACCCCCCAATTCATGTTATCGGGCCTATACATCTATCGCCCTCCAGGCCAGGCCACAAAATTCATTAACGCCCTTCTTGAAACAGCGACAACGCTGACCACTAAGTTCGCCAACTTCACCATCCTAGGTGACCTGAATTTACACTTTGATGCAACGGGTGATAATACCATCATTAATCTTCTTGCCGACCTCTCGGCTCTGCAACTTAATTCCCTTGTTCACACCTCTACCCATATAGCTGGACACACCTTAGATCCGATCTTTTCTAACTTACAAGAGGCAGCAGCCGAAACCCCCATCCCTCTGGGATGGACGGACCACCACCTAGTTAAAATGAGTGTCCCGGCTCCCCAACGTCAACGCAAAACCGAATCCCTTCAGAGTCTAAAAAGACCTTGGCACAAACTTTCCCCACCTGACCTACATGTAACCCTTGGTGAATTCCAACACGAAGCTAACCAGGATATAGATGCGATCTATTCTTCGTTCACCAACTGGATCAGCAATGGCCTCGACACTCTCATCCCGGCCAGGCCGTCGAAAGGTCGCAATACACCCTCGAACCCATGGTTCGACGACACCCTTAGGACTATGCGCAAAGAGTGCAAAAAGGCTGAGCGCATTTGGAGGCAACGATATGACAACCAGGACAAGGCGGTGTACCTATCCAAGCTCAAATCCTATCATAAAGCTATTAGATCTTCCCGTGCTTCTTTTTATTCCAACAAAATTAATTCCAATGCAAATCCATCCAAAATCATTTTTAAACTAGTGAAAGAGCTTCAAAGCCCTAGGACGCCCCCCCCTAAAATTTCCTCCCAAGAGCAATGTGAACAGCTTGCAACCTACTTCATCGAAAAAATTCAGAAAATTTATGCAACCTTTCCACAGACTGCTCCTCTCAAGGATGTACCCCTGACCACGACCCCTAACATCCTACCTCTGTCCCAAATCCCTGCCATCACCGCTGCTGACCTGACCAAACTAGGCAAGAAAGTGAAGTCTGGCTCTCCAGCGGATCCCATGAGCCCTGCTCATTTCATGTCTTCAATGGACTTCTTTTCATCCCCCATGCTGAACATCCTCAACCTCTCCTTCTCCACAGGACTCGTACCCATCGCCTGGAAACAAGCATGGGTATCTCCGATAATTAAAAAACCCACCCTTGACCCCACCAAGCCAGAAAACTTCCGGCCCATATCCCTTCTCCCATGGATGTCCAAAATAGCCGAAACCCATGTAAATGAGTCTCTTTCGAAACACCTGGACAATCACGGAATCCTGGACCCTTCCCAAAATGGCTTCCGTGCAGGCCATAGCACGGAGTCTGCCCTACTAGCCACCACGGAGCGTCTCCGGATGATTTTAGATGCCGGTCATAGTGCTGCGCTGATCCTCCTTGATCTCAGCGCGGCCTTTGACACGGTATCCCACAACATCCTGCTAAATCGTCTGGAGACTGCCGATGTGACTGGCCCTGCACTTGCATGGTTCCGATCCTTTCTCAAGGATAGATCATTCAAGGTATCAGCCCCTCCTTACCTTTCTAAGCCTCACCCCATCGCTCAGGGGGTCCCCCAGGGTTCAGCGCTGAGCCCCTCCCTCTTTAACCTATACGTCCAGCCACTCACGGACGTGGCTAGAGAATGGGGGCTCACGCTGGTATCATATGCGGACGACACCCAGTTGGTTGTCACCCTCTCGGAAAGCCCGTCCCTCGTGGCATCCAACTTCAAAGGGGGTATGTCTGCTGTGGCCCGCTGGATGACGGACAACTACCTCCAACTCAACGCCGGAAAAACCGAGGTGCTCCTCCTGGGCCGCAACACCAGCCTTTGGAACGAGCACTGGTGGCCGTCATCCCTAGGCGACACCCCACTCCCCAAAAACTGTGTGAAAAATCTGGGAGTCTGGGTTGATGCCAACCTTAGTTTCCAGTCCCACACTAAAAAGGTGGCAGCCACCTGCATAGGCCTCTTAAGGAACCTCAGGCCCATACTTGGGCTCTTCGATGCCAAGGCTCGCCAGCTCATAATCCAGGCCACCATTCTATCACGCCTGGACTACGCTAACGTTCTCCTGTTGGGAGCTAATAAAGCGGAAACAGCCAGATTCCAACGCATTCAAAACGCGGCAGCCAGAACGTTGGTTGGCCTGCCACGGAGGTGCTCAGCCAGAGCCACCATTCGCAAGCTCCACTGGTTACCCGTGGACCACAGAATCCAATTCAAGGCCTTAGTCATGATCTTTAAGATCGTGAAACTGGGAAGCCCCCCTCTGCTTCGAAGCCTTGTCCAACCCTACGTTCCTGGACGTGCTCTTCGCTCTGCCAACCAACTCCTCCTGTCAATCCCTAGGTTTCGACTTTGCCGAGCCGGAGGCCGCTCCTTTGGGGTCCTCGGCCCCAAACTGTGGAACGATCTCCCCCTTGGCATCCGTACTATTGACTCCCTCCCTGCTTTCCGTAAAGCTATCAAGACTCACCTTTTCCCTGCCGCCTAGTTTCCCCCTCCCCCCCACCTCAGTTTAGTTCGTCTGTTCTTAGCGCCGGGACACCCCTTTGCCGGGGTAGCTGTTGCGCTCAAAAAAAAAAAAAAAAAAAAAAAAAAAAAAAAAACTACAGTTATAAGAGGAACATCACAGAAGATATCAATAATGGAAAATATGCACTCATTGGCTATGAAGGATGTCTAGTGAAGCAGAAAAAAGGCCATTTGATTAATCAGCGAAAATTGAGGTGTGAAGTCCCAGACAAAAGAGAATTTTACTATTTAGCTCTTTTGCAACTCTTTAAGCCATGGCGTACAGAAGAGGAACTACTTGGAGATTTTCTCTGTTATGAAGACTCTTTTAATGCAACTAAGGATACCATAGAATGTCCTATTTTTCAAAATTATCTGCAAATGTTGAATGAAGAAATGGAGCAAGAAACCACAATTGCTGAAGAGATAGCTAGAGACAGTTCTCAAGATAGTCAGAGTTCTACTTCATTGAGCCAGGATCCACTAGGAGGACCAATTATCCAAAATGAAGCTGCCACTGCCATGGATGAGATGGAAAGAGCTATGGAACAAGCTCAAGAGGATGGAGCTAACTTAGAAGATTTGGTAAAGCAACTAAACATTGAGCAGAAAAAGATATATGCTGAAGTCACAGAGCAGATTGAACATGGATTCAGACATGAGAAAAAAGAGTGCTCATGTATATCATTTGACTCTGTCCGACTATACGTAAGCGGAGAAGAGGGGACAGGAAAAAGTTTTCTAATTAAAGCCATTGCAAGTTATCTGCAGAAAAGGACTGATTCACCACTCTCTTGTGTTGTAACTGCTCCAACTGGTCTGGCAGCACATAACATTAAAGGGATTACTCTACATCGTTTACTGATGCTGCCAGTTGAACATGATAATAAATTGCATTACAACAAGTTATCTGGAGATGCGTGTTCTGAAGTTTCAAGAGTCTTGAAGAAAATGAAACTTCTTATCATTGATGAAGTAAGCATGGTCTCAAATCTAATGCTTGCTTTTGTGCATTTGAGAATGCAAGAAATTCTTAAAACAGAGTATGATGTGTTATTTGGAGGAAAACACATTATTGTTTTTGGAGATCTATTGTAGTTGACTCCAGTAAAAGGACAACCAGTGTTTAAAATGCTCACACATGAAGATACCAGGAAGTCCCTTGGAAGCATTGGAAACGTTAATATATGGCTAAATTTTAAATATGCTGAACTGCTTCAAAATATGCGACAGGCCAAGGATGAAGATTATAAAAATATTCTACAAGATGTAAGAATTGGAAAAGTGACTGAGCTTGGGAAAAAAGCTTTGCATAGTCGATTAATTTCAAATTTGTATCCGAATGAAAACATTCTTCCAGAGAATATTTTTTAAAAAATGACTGAGAAGAAATCTGGGATATGTTTGATGCCAACTCTGCCTGAATGTTCCATCTTCAACAACAAAATGTTAGAGTTAGAAAATGAAGAGATTGTGAAACTGGAAGCAATAGATAAAATAGAGCATATGGGTGCAACAATTGTTTTGTCTGAAAATTTGAAAACTAAATTGGATTCATTGGAGAAAAGTATTTTTCAAAAACAGCTGGTCTTGAAAAGACTCTGAATGTCTGTTTAAATTGTCGTATCATTTTGAGAAGGAATTTAAATGTTGAAAGAGGTCTGGTAAATGGAGCAATGGGTTATGTTGTTGATTTTGTGAATTACAGAAATAGAGATGGAATTGAATTTTTAAAAATAAAATTTGATGGCATTGAACAAGTACAACAAATAAGTCGTGGTTCTGCTAGATTTTTACTTGTAAAAGACTTATATGTTCGCTGAAAACAGTTTCCTGTTTGTTTGGCGTATGCGGTGACAATTCATAAATCTCAAGGTTTAAGTGTAGATGGTGCTTTGGTGAACATTGGAAGATCTGTGTTTAAAGAGGGTATGGCATATGTGGCATTATCACGAGTCAGAACTTTATCAGGATTGTACTTGATTGCGTGTGATGAGACAAAGATTTCTGCAGATCTAGATTGTGTTAAAGAATACAATAGGTTAAGAAGAGAGTATGCTCCACATTTGCCTCAATATCCTCTGTTTGAAAAACGTGTGGTAGGCCGAAAAAGAAGAAATGAGGATAATTGTAGTGAGGTAGTTGCAAAAAGACAAAAAGTAGAGAAAACTGTAATTGAAAACAGGAAGAAAAAGAATTGTGGAGAAAATGTTGTTGGATTTCAGTTTGAAAATAGTTCTGGTGTCAACTGCTATGCTAATGTAGTGATTAATGTTGTTTTTTTTTCTTAAAAGTTTACAAGAACAGATTGTTGGAAATCGGGATCAAAGATTGTGTGGTTTATTGAATTCTGTGTTTGAGAAATGTAGCAGTGATACAGCAGAAATAGAAAGTGTAACAGAAATTCGAAATATTTTAGATATGTGTTCTGGTCAAGATACATTTTCACAGAACATTCAGCAGGATTGTCAGGAATTTTTTATGTATATGTTTAGTGTTTTGGAAGATGAAGGTGTAGATGTAGATAATCTTTTCAGCCTTTCTTATCAATGGCAGCATGACTGCAACAATTGTAGTTCATCAAGTACTACTAGAATAGACACTGAAATATTTATATATTTGACTTTACCTGACTGTAAATCAGTGTCTTTTAAAAATCTAGTTAAAGCAGCAGATCATAATATGGTGTGTACCCAATGTAACTGTACAATGCTGTCCACATTATTTATACAAAGTTATGGGCAGTACATCATTTTAGTTTTCCAACTATGTAGACCTGATGGAACTAAATTGACAACTTCTATCAAAAATGTTGTAGCTTCTCAGTTATCAATTTCAGGAAGAACCTTTACAACTGAAGCTATTATTTATCATGATGGTTCTTCGACAACCTCAGAACATTATACATGCTACTTAAAATCTGAAAATGGATGGAGTTACTGAAATGATTCTCATTTAACTTATAAACAACGTTTGCCTTATGACTCTACAAATTCTTATCTAGTGTTTTTAAAACCAAAGGTTTAGTAAAGGGAATTGGCCTTTGAAGACGGGAATAGATAATAAAAGTTAGTTAATTAGTTAATCTAATATTTTAAATTATTTATCTCATGTAGATACTTTAAGTGGATCTCAAAGTAAAAAATACTGATATATCAGACACAAATTGGCCGTGAGGAAAGTGTAAGGTGTGATGTTCTTAGATCTTTTTTCATAGGAAGTCGATGAAATGGAAGTTATAGAGCACAGCAGACTTTTTTCCACCAAAAGGACCTTCACTATCTTCTATTTGGCCTCACGGAAAAGTAAGTGAATCAAAGATTAGTGTACATATATGAGATGTATGTTTGAATGGGTTTTTTTAAACACAATCTTTTAGATTGTGTTTTTTTTCCCGCTGTTATATGATGAAGACTTTGAACTCACTAATTTAAGTGAAATTCAATATATTCTGAGAACAGCAAAAATAAATAATGTAACATATTGTAGAAGTTATTGTGTAGTTTGCATTGTGTAATTTATATTGTGTTCACATTGTCTTACACTCGTTTTCTTTTTCACCCTTATTTACCTCTCTTTACTAATTTACACTCTTTTTTCATCGCTGTTTCTTTACTGCACTTCATTCACAACTTCTCAATCTAATAGGAACTGTCTGCATTTCCTCTGTTCCTTCCACCACTTTTTATATTTTTCATATTCTCTCAGTACCACTGCTTTAGTTTCCTAACCCTCTCTTTCTTTTTCTCCATTTTTTTTTTCTTTCGCACTCATTGTACTGTAGTTCACTTAGTTCTTCCTTTTGTCTTTCTGTGTACTTACTCTCTCACTCCTGTTTTATCCATCGTTCTATAATAACTTTATTCCTTTCATCCCTTCACTCTGTGACTTCACTTCACTCACTCTCAATCATCTTCTATTCCTCTTTTTTATTTATAGTTTCTCAATCAGACGTCTCTCCTTTTCACTTATTTTTCTTTTACTTTCTTATCTTTACTGATTTTGTTTTGATATCTTACATTCTTTTAGTATCTTATTTACCTTTAGGAATTTGTTCTCTTTCTATTTCTTTTTCCTTTTTTTTCTCTTTCTACATTACTTTCTTTCTGTTTTTGTATCCTTCACTATTGCTTCATTTCTTAGTAAACTTTTGTAGATTTTTATACCTCATGAACTGTTTCTTCTATTTTATTATATATTTTTAAGTAATTATAACGTGTTTTTTCTTTTATCTTTCACAGATACAAGTTTGCATTGATTAAATGGTAAGTGTGTTTACAAAATGTTTTTTGTTATCACGTTTTGTTTTATTTTCACTATTTTTCTCTCACCCTACCTCACCCCTGTTTCCTTACTTTGCTTCCCTCACTTATTCTTTTCTTCCATGTTTACTTCCTACCACATTCAACTTCTTTCAGTACCTCTGCCTATGCACACTCCTTCACTTACCTTTTTTACTGGTTCACTTAGTCCATTTGTGACACTCCTTCCTTTACTCTCTCTCTTCTTTCTCTCTATTATTCCCCATGTCTTACCCTTATTCACTTACATGTACCCTCTTTTACCCCTCTTTACTTATATTCACTGCTATTTACTTTCCCTCCGTCACTACTATTCCTTTCCTCTGATTCCGTCACTACCTGTCATTCCCATACTTAACTGTCCTTCCTTTTACTTTCATCATCCATTTACCTTCTCCCAGAACCTCTGCTTTAGTCTTCTTCCTATTTCTTCTCTTCTTTTGCTCCCTTATTAATTTTTCTTTTCTCAGTTACTTCCTCTTACACTTTTTCTCTGTCTTACTATCTATTACACAGTCCCTCTGTGTTCCTCCCTTTAGCTCTCTTTCTGTTAACACCACTCTCTCTGTCCCCATTCCTTATGGTCACTCCTTCATTATTTTTTTTTTCTTTTTTTTTGTTGGTGCGCTGACGGTACGCGCACAGGGGCGTTCATCGGTACGCGCACCGGGAGCGCTCCAAAGTCAAATATAAAAAAAAAAGTAAAATACTATTTTAAAATAAAAATAGTATCTTAATATACATTATAGTGTTCATTTTTAGAAAAACATACCTTTCTCAGCTAAAGACATTTGTGAAAAAATAAGCTTAGAAATTCACTAAAAAGTACATAGGTATGAAGCCCTACAAAAAGTTAAACATTAGCATTAAAAAAACCTATGAAATTCACTGAAAAAACCATAGGTTTCACACCAGTTATAGTTAGGAATTAGCATTTAAAAAACCTATGAAATTCACTGAAAAAACCATAGGTTTCACACCAGTTATAGTTAGGAATTAGCATTTAAAAAACCTATTAAATTCACTGAAAAAGCCATAGGTTTCACACCAGTTATAGTTAGCTGGAAATTTTAGTGATATAAAACCATTGAAATTCCCACGTTATAGTTAGTCGGACTCACTATAACTTGCGCGTGCAATGCACTGCTGATGACATCACATATTACATCACTCATGACATGGTCAGTGACATCACTCATGACATCACTGATGACACCATCCAGTGAATGTGTGTCTTTCTGAAAAATAAATATATTTTATATATGTATATGTTAAGGTCGATGGCAGAATAAATGTTTAAATAAGTGTCTAAATTGATGTTTTTTTAAAAAAAATTGATTGGTTAACTGGCTTATTAAGTGTATCTTAGTGAATACATATATTAGCGAGTAATGTTTAAATATTTAAATATATGTATCAGTGTTTTACTTTGTGTATAAGTGGCTGCATGGGTTGGTGAGTAGCTACATGTGTGTGAATATGGGTTATTAGATGTTTTTTTAGTATCAGTATGAGTGTCTGTATGGTACTCTAAAAATACCCCTGTACCCCAAAACCCAAAACAACCCCTGAACCCCCAAAATACCCCTGTACCCCAAACCCCAAACCTACCCCTGAACCCTAAAAATACCCCTGTACCCCAAAACCCAAAACAACCCCTGAACTCTAAAAATACCCCTGTACCCCAAAACCCAAACCTACCCCTGAACCCTAAAAATACCCCTGTACCCCAAAACCCAAAACAACCTCTGAATCCTAAAAATACCCCTGTACCCCAAAACCCAAAACAACCCCTGAACTCTAAAAATACCCCTGTACACCAAAACCCCAAACAACCCCTGAACCCTAAAAATACCCCTGTACCCCAAAACCCAAAACAACCCCTGAACCCTAAAAATACCCCTGTACCCCAAAACCCAAAACAACCTCTGAACCCTAAAAATACCCCTGAACCCCAAAACCCAAAACAATCCCTGAACCCTAAAAATACACCTGTACCCCAAAACCCAAAACAACCCCTGAACCCTAAAAATACCCCTGTACCCCAAAACCCAAAACAACCCCTGAACCCTAAAAATACCCCTGTACCCCAAAACGCAAACCTACCCCTGAACCCTAAAAATACCCCTGTTCCCCCAAAACGCAAACCTACCCTTAAACTCTAAAAATACCCCTGTACCACTTAACCCTTAAATACCCCTGCACCCCATAACCCAAACCCACACTTAAAATACCCCTGAACCCCCAAAAAAACCATATACTTACCTTGCAACTTACGTTAAAACATATACTTTTACCAATCATGCTTTTACAATGATTTTCGTCATAAAAGCATGCGAGATAAAAGCACATAATATATAAAGGCATGTGGTATGAAAAAATGCGGAGTAAAGGTACCTGCGTACTAATGGTATGAGGAGTGAAAGTATGCGGAGTAAAAAATGCGGAGTGATGGTATTTTACCAGCCGGCAGCCATGCAGGTTGTGGGAGTTGTCATCCAACAAGTGTGCTATGGTCCAAAGATTGGGGAAACTATGGGTTAAAGCACAAAGGCGATACAAAGTATTATAAACCATTTCCCAAGAATACTAGCAGAAGTGGGGGGGGGGGGCAAGGCGCCACCTAGGGTGGTGACTGGCTTGTTTCGATAGATATGCTCCAACAAGCGCTATACACAGAGGTGTGAGTTGAGCATCAAACTGGGGACCGTTGAAATACGGTGGTCTGAAGTAACCCCCCCCGGCAGCTGTGGCAGGGGGCGCGTTCAGTGGAAGCCATGGAGACATCGCGCAGGAGGTTGGACAGCGCCATGCATATATTCACTGAGAGCAGGGGTTTGGTTTGATCTTGTATGGGTTACTGCACGCCAAGTCCACATGGTGTTTAGATGCAGAAGGGATACGCCTGTCCAAAGGGGGAATGGACATATCCTTGCTTGATATGGGGGAGGCCTTGGAATCAGCAGGGGGTAGGTAACTAGGTCCATCGTGGTGGGGGGCCCTGGGGTGACTGTGGCCACACCCAGTGCTGTGGCGGAGTTACAGGGTGATCCAGAGGCTGTAAGGTACAGTAAGGGTACCCTCTGCAGGGGCACAATAAGGGTGCAAACGCCAAAAATCCCCAGGGAGATGCTCACGTTGGACCCTGGAGGAGCGACAGTGCCCCGTTAGTCCTTCGGGCGGTTGTGGACCTGAGCAACTGGGGGTTGCCTGCAACTCTCCGCCCCCCCGCCCCCCTGAGCTAGGAGGGGTGTGAATAAGGGGTAGACTGGCGGTCCGCCGGTGGGAGGGGCTATACCATCCCCCAAATCGACAAACACCGGTTGGGAAGGGCCACCGAGTAGGTTGGCTCATCAGGTGGCGAGTGGCTGCCTGCACTGGGTTCGCCCGTAAGATAACTCACCATGTTGGCATATTTGTTATGCAAATAAACCTGCAGCAATTTTATCCACTAAAAATGTGTTGTGTCTGATTATTTCTCTGAAGTATTGCTGTGGGAGGGATGGGGAGTGTTGCAGATAATGGCACTATGCAGAGTTGCCCCGGACCCACGCAGGGGGCCCTCCTAAGAGGGAGGCCCCACTTAGTGCCACAGGATGGCACACGACGAGTCAGCCTTCCAGTGTTTGGGATCCTCGTGGGTCCCCTAGGCCGACATCACTTCCGGGCAGGAGAGGGCAGGGGGAGAGGTACTTATACCTCTCCCGCCCATTGAGCACCCTCTTTCTCCTGCTGCCCTGATGCTGTTTCCCTCCCCACAATGTACCCGGCGAACAGGCAGGGGGGGTGTGTCTCACTAACTTGTTATTTTGTGTTGCAGGCGGAGTTACAGGGCGATCCAGAGGCTGTAAGGTACACCTCTGCAGGAACACAATAAGGGTGCGAAAGCCAAAAATCGTGTTGCCGATATTGGCACTATGTACTTGTGTGAATGTTTGACAGTGTGCAGCATTCTGTCCATCAACTGATCTTTGTGCATGCCAATGGACGGCAGTCCCGACACATGCCCCCGGGCAGGACGCTGGAATTCGGTCATTTTTTAAAAAGTGCCCACGGGTCCTGCCGTATGCTCATAGACGGCGGGCCCAAATTTAAAAAAAAACGATTGTGCCTTAGTAGGTCCCGCTGTATGCCCCCAGCGCAAGCCCGAATTCTCACTTTTTTTTTAAATCATGCCCCTGCAATCACACCACCCACTTTCAGCCTGTGGGTGGTGGGAGTGCTGAGGACAGGGGAGAGGAGCAGAGAATCTGCATATCCTGCCGGGCCGGGCCAAAACTTATTTGCCATTTGGTGTCCTGATCCGAGCAGAAGCAGTGTTCTCCAGGAACCACCAGGTAGGGGGGTGCGATGCAGCAGGTGAGTAAACAAACACCTCGCCTGCTCACTCATCCCGTCCTTTTATTTGGCTCAGTAATCAACACTGGGCCAATAAAAGGAATTTCGAGGGCACTTTTGTAAAAAGCCCAGCCTTTTCACAAAACGGCCAAATCCTGGAAGGTCTGCCTGAACCAGCTACCCACTTGTTGCCCATTCTCAAGGTCTCCTGACTCTGCTGCTCGTGTCCCGCTGCTGCCCCATGCCGCTTCATCCTGTCATTTTTAACTCAGTCATTCTGTTATGCCATGTTTAGCCTTGTAATTGGCAACTGTCAGTTATTTTGTTTAGCCCCTTTACTGTTAATTTTTCACAAGCTTTGTTAATTTCATTGTCTGTTAATTTTTCACTTGCTTTGTTAATTTTATTGCCAGTTGTCTGTTAATTTTTCAAGGCTTTACTAATTTTATTGTCCTCATGTACTCTGTTTATTGTTATTTGAGCTGGCCCTCTTCACCGCTCGTATTTTTCCTGCTGCTCCGCCGCTCATGGTGCCTGCCACCCAGCTCCCCTCAAACATATCCTGGTACTCCCGGACTTAATGCAGGCCACAGCGTCGCTGCGCCACCAGCAGTACGCCTTATCCTATCTGTCCCGATCCTTGCCGGGACCACACCCAGCGATAGTAACCTTGGCCCTCCCGTCATATGCATTAACACCTCCAATCAACAGTAGGACCTTTCACCTGCCATCACTGTCTTTTCTCCTGCAAAACTGGAACACCCTCACTCACAACAACCGCCATGACTTCCTCGGAACAGCTCCATGGCCTCCTACTCAACAGGCCTCTGAGATCTCGGACACCATCACCTCCCTCAACCCGATGTCATTGTCCTCGCTGAGACCTGGCTCAACACCGCTTCCACTCCCAACATGGCCGCAGCAACTCTTGACAACCACAAGATAGCACACCGGGACCGCATCAACAAAAACAGAGGTGAAATCACCACCATACACGAAGTAACCATCCAATGCACGGCCACCACTGAAGACTCCATCCCGATCAAGGTACACCTCAACCTCCAATTCCAAACCGACAGCAAAACGAACATTGGAGTCACCCTCCCATACAGACCTCCAGGACCGCTCCCCAGTTTCTGCAATGCCATCCCCGACCTCATCACCCCCATTGCCCCCATGAAGCCCACCAAACACAAGAGAGCCACCAAACAGGCCAGCTGGTACACTACTGAACTAAGAACCTCAAAATGCAACTGCAAGCAACTAGAGAGGAAATCGCGCACCACCAAGGATCTCTCAGACCGAACCACCTTCAAAGGTAACCCTCAACCAATACCACCAACTCTGAAAGAGAGGAAAAAGAGCACCCTGGTTAACTGCATTGAAGCCAGCTCCAACCACAACAAATAACTCTTCATTACTGTCAGAGAGTTCTCCAACTACTCAACCACCGAAAACATAATAATCTACCTGCCACCATTCACCTCAGAACCCACAGACATCATCTGCAACATCCTTCAAGGCTCATCACTCAGCCCCAAATTGTTCAAAACCTACCTCCTTGAAAACATCGTCAGAATGCATGGACTAAACATCATATCCTACGCAGACGACACTCAGCTCATCCTCTTGCTATCAAAAGACTCCTCCACCACAAGGGCCAACTTTCGAAGGTGTATGACGAACATCGCCGACTGGATGAACAGCAACCACCTAATACGCAACACAGTTCACTAAAGAGAGTCACTGTTACTGAGAGCAGAGTTAAGGAGAAGTCGTTTTAGAGAAAGAGAAGGAGAAAGTCGGAGGGACTTTTGCTTGATGCTCTCACGCCAAAAGATCTCCGATAAAGTGACCCTTCGGGGGACCCGTAGGGCATAGCAGCGCTGGCCCGACGAGGAGCACCGCCCCATGATGAAGCATGACATCCTTTGGTGTGTGTAAGGGCATCAAGCAAAAGTCTCTCCAACTTTCTCCCTTCTTTTTCTAAAACGATTTCTCCCTAACTCTGCTATCAGTAACAAGTGACTCTCTTTAGTGAACTATCTACTATTCGGGAGCACGAACCACTGGACCTACATTCAGCTCCCTGTCCCCCTCTCTTTTCTCAATTAAAACTAAACACAGGCAACATGGAAGTGCTGATCTTTGGGAACAACACCTCACCAGGGAACAACATTGGAGGATGCTCCTTTACCTACCTCGCTGCTTAGTCTTGGAACAACCTTCCCCTTCACCCCCCCGGATCTCATCTTCACTCGTGAAATTCAGGAAGGGAATTAAAACCTGGCTTTTCAACTGATTTCACCCGAAGCAGAAGGCACTCAGCACCTGGATACTGTTATGGGTGATTAGCCATGCTTGATAAATCCTGACTGATTTATTGATATTGCAAAGTATGCAAACTGCACGCAGGGCCGAACTGGCCATAGCGGGCACCGGGCAATCCCCCGGTGCACCTCACGGGTGGCGGCCGGTTTGGGACCCCTGGGGCCCGCTTTTTGTTACAGGGCCGTTTTAATCGGCCCTGCAACAAAACCGGCCCTGGCAAAGAGCTCGGCGGCACCAACAACAACCCCTCCCCCCAGGGGGAGGGGGGGGGGGGGGCGGCCGAGCAGTTTGCCAGGTCCGGTTTTGGTTCCCAGTCCGGCCCTGACTTCAATATCAGGGAAATCAACAGTAAAAACGGAACCAGCAAACCTTAAAATGAGCCCTCATACAGCTAAAATACAGATCTATGCTGACCTGTCAGACCAGCCCTTCAGGAACTGTCAGGCTGTGAAGGACCAGGTTTTTAGAACCTAGCGGCGCCAGGGAAAACGCCTGATGCCTTCTAGTTCCCCTGCCTTGGCTAACAGAGACACGGGACACTTCTTGATGACGACAAAGACCAAAGTTTATTGGCTGCAACCAGGAACAGAGGTCTACGAAGCACAACACGGGTGGTTCGCTAGAGACTGCACAATTTCAATGAGCGGAGCATGGTCTTTTAAGCCAAAAATCACATTCCAAAGTAGCATCAATTACATACAAACTAACCAATCACATGGTGACATTTCGAACATATCGCATGACGACAATCCCACTTTCCGTTGTCCAGCCCACCAGAAATGACCAAGCACATTCCAATTTCTTGTTCGATCAGGCCGGACAAACCCATCATAAAACCTCAACCCAAATCAGTAATCATGTCGTAAAGGAAGGAGCAGAAACAGATTGGAAGCAAGATAGAAAGGTGGGTGCAGTGTACTATAAACTTCGGCATGTCCTGCTCTTTGATCTTTATCTGACCAGCTGCTTAATAAGGAACTGGCTCAGCGAGGTCAGCCTCGGGCAAGGGAGTCTGTTCGGCCAGGTCATTCAGAAGTCAGCTAAGGTGTACGTGTCCCAAGGACTCGTTCGGCCGTAGTCATCGGCCTATGTGAGGGCAACCACACAAAATGGCTGCCGTTCACAAAAATGGAACCTGAGGGTTCAAACGAAATCCCTAACTACATAGTGTTCTCATTGATCGATTATTGCGAAAACACTCGTACATACCGCACTCATGATTTGCGGTCCGCTGACACCAAAGTCGTCTATTTCCGACGACCTTTATTGAACGGGTTCGGAACCACCGAACCTCAGACCCTCGAACTACGGAACTACAGCTGCCAAGAATAAAAAATATATAATTATTCGCTCTTGGTTTAGTAAAATAAAAATGCTGACCGACTTCAGGTCCAGTCTGAAGCAAATAGTGAAATTCTCTGATGTCTGGCGCAGGCTCATGAAGGTTCCTGCAGCAGCCATTAGAGAGATTGTCTAGGGCTGGTAAATTGCCATCAGTGGCCTCAGGGCCATGGTACACCTCAGTCCCTCAATGTGATAGAGTGTCACAGCTAAAGGTAGCCTGGGATGCTGCAGGCTCAAGCACTGCAGTGTGCGTGGCTCTGTTACCCCACCATTTCCCAATTCATCACAGAGTGAAAGAGCAGTGACTGAAACCCTGTATCTGCAACTGTGCAGGATCAATGTTTCAGTTCATGCTCCAGTGCTGGGACCTGCGCAGGCAGCAACGTAAGTAAAAAATAAAAAGCATTTAGATATGGTGTGTGGATGTGTGAAAGTGTGTGTCTGTGAGGCAGAATGTGCGTTTATGTGAGCATGTCTATGTGTATTCGTGTGAGTGTGTGAAAAAGTCAGTGAAGGAATAAGTTACAGTGAGTGAGGATGAATGATTGAAATTAATGTGAGCGAGCGAGGAACAATTGACAGTGAGTGTTGGTAAGGGTCTAATTACGATGGTGGTCGGTCGAACGACCGAACACCATCTCAGCGGGAATGAGACCAGCTGACTAGGAGTCGGCAGTCCCACCAGCCATATAACGATTAGATCACCATGTCTCTGGTCGGAAAAATGCCTTTTTCTACTGCAGATTGTGCTGCGGCCCAGAAAAAGTGCTGCAGCATAAGATGCAGTGGAAAAAGGCAGTTTGCGCACATCCATTCACTGTGTGCCAGCCACCATGTGGAGCATGGCACGAGGTGCTTGGATGTCTAGGGGCCACTACATGTGCACACCAGGCCACTTAGCAATGGCCAACATGTGTCAGAGGCCCAGCTTGGGCTCCCAAAGTCTCTTTGCGGCTGCCTTTTCATGGCGGTGGAACTACCATGAAAAGGCAGTCAGAGTGGGATGCCCTAAAGTTTTGGCAATGCCTGACCAAGCACTGCCCCCCATTGTAGGGTTAGAAATAGTACCCCTGTCCTGAAGGGATCTTAGATCCTGTCAGAGGCAGTGATCCTACCCAACCTCTGCCCTCCGACGGCCTGTATTGTAACCCGGCAGTCAGACCAATTCCCAGAATGTCGGATCGAGGACCTCCGACGGCCTGTCGATAGCAGTCCACCTGACAAAGTGATTACCCCCTAAAAGTGTTACTGTGTGTGTGGGACTCTATGAGTCACTGTGAGAATGACAGAGTCAAATTCTGAGTAAGTCAGAGTGAATCAGAATGAGTGTGACTTAGTGAGAGTGAAAATCAGTGAGATTGAATGAGTCAAAGTGAGAAAGAGGGAGTGAATATGATTGGGCCTAAGAGAGAATGAGTGAGACTTGGTGAGTCAGTGATTGAGTGAGAGTGTGCGGTACCGACTGAGAATGAGAATGACTATGTGAGACTGAGACTGAGACTAGGTGAGACTTAGGGAGTCAAGTGAGTCAGAGTGAGTCAGAATGAGAATGAGTGGGGCTGAGTAATCCAGTGTGAGATTGAGAGAGGTGAAGTGAATAAAAGTGGAAGTGTGAAGGAGAGTAGGTGAATGTGAATGAATGAGATGGGGACAGAATGCTTGAGAGAGTAAGACTGAGTGCAAGCGAGTGTGAGAAATCCCCCTGAACTCAAGGCCTGGAAGTTGAATGCTACCTGTGGACTGCAACATCTATTGTGCCATCCACAGAGTATGCCTGGATAGCATGGCGTCAGGCTTACGATGCGTAGCCTGATAGCCATGGCTTGAACTCTGTTGCACAGAATTCTAGCAATTACCCTTTTGATAGGAAACAAAGCTTGATTTCAAATATTAAATACATCACCCCTAAGCGCACCTCGCTGTCCACAAGACTGTGTGCATAATATCTAAGAGTGGAAAATCTATGGCATTATAGAAAGCATGTTCTCCGAGTGACTGGACCCAAAACAACTTTGCTATTGGTCAGGTTGTTATTGGCACATAGAAAAAGTTGAAGTATAGAATATGCACTTTAATCCATAATGTTTGGCTTGTAACAGCAACAGATTCCATTCAAAGATTTATTGTTATATAAAAATCCAATATAGTGATGAATTTTGATCTTTATTAAATATATTAGAGGTGTAACTTTTAGAAAGTTACCTTTACCCTGCCTCAGGCTTTAGAGGCTACTTTGCATTGGCTCTACAGCTCATGCCCAGCCTGTATATGGCTTGACTCAGGGGCGAAAAAGGTGTAAAAATTGCTCCCAGAGCAGTGACATTGACCTGGGAATGGTGACATGTTTTTCTTATATAGCAAGCAGACCAGTTGGGATCTGCGTGCCATGTGACAAGTAAATTTGAGGTAACACATGGAAAGGCCACAGTCTTTGTCACCCTAGACAGGCTGGCACCAAATCCAGTATGAGGAAAGCTACACATAGAACACGTTTTGAGTGACCCCCTGAGGAAGGGACTGCTCGTTACCCTGTCCACACATATGGATGAGCACACAGGCTCTGTGCAAAGGGAGAAGGGTGTTGCCATTCTGGGTTTGAAAGTGAGGGGCACTGTAAAAGTGTTTGCAGTAGGGCAAACCGGAACTACTGAAAACATGGGCAGGGTTGCTCCCAGGAATATTCACACCATTGGTTAATGAGTGCCCTGGATTTGATCCAACACAAGAGCTCATGCCAGACATAAATATGGCACCCCAAAGCACCATGCTTAGAACACTGTGTGAGCCTGCAGAAGATCAAAAGAGGACCAGACTTGCTGTCTGTGACCTGAGAGAAGGCCTGAAGCTAGACCTACCCCCTCCTGTACCCAGGACATAGAAGTAGACTGCAAGGGTCAATTGGCAACAGGGACATAACAAGCTGCAAAATGCCTTTTGCCTGAGGTGCCCTATTGACCAGTGGCAAATGCACATGGATTGGACTTTGCCACTGGCCTCTGTCTGACACCATGAGAGTCTCTAAGAGCCATATTTATGAAAAGTGGTGCAGCAAGGTGACCTGCTACGCTGCATCACCGGGAACGGGCAGGAATACGCCTTATTTAAAGCAATACAGCTCATTCCGTCCTTGCACCATGGTAAAAGAGTGCCTGCATTACATGCAGAATAGTTTTTGTGCAGGAGGGGGTACCTTCCTGCACCAAAACAATAATGAGAGCCTTTTTCCTATTTCTATGTGTGCTGCAGAATAGGCATACCTTTTTGGCACATTCCCAGGTTCACCTGTTCTTGTAAATGTGGGAATGCATTAAAAATCCATCGATGTTGCATGGGAACACTCTCGCAACAACCATGGAAATGCCTCCCTGGTGCTGAGTAATGCAACACAGCCATTTGCACTGCTTTACATTACTCAAGATGTATGAAGCCACATAGGGCAGTGGAAGGTGGCCTTGCATGGTTTCATAAACCAAATTTTTCATTTGTGTCGTGCTTGCACCACATTGCGTGGTGCAAGAGCAAGGGGCTCATAAATATGCCCTTAAGTGACTTTCACTGAGATACTGGGTGACTTAGAAGTTTACGCCTGTGGTTGTTTGGGCACCAGAAAAAAGTTTGGAAACTTTAGAAAACTTTGCTGCAGAGCTTCAGTAGGACCGGCCCAAAAATGTATCACACTCACAGTTCCACAGCAATGGATTGAAATTCAAATTCATTCCTCTCAAAGTTTCCAACACCACTGAAAAATGACTAAGTCCTATCATGCATTGTGATTTTGGCAATTTCAGTGAGAAATCTCCAAAGCTCCAGATTTCAGAGGGAACCACCTGCTTCAAATATCTGGCCTACATTCCAGGGCGAGAGCTACAATTTCAGCTGTGGCTACTATTATATCAATGGCACACTCAGTGAGGATTTTCTTCTCAAAAAGTTATAAAGTCTCATTCCGTGTTGGAACTTAGAAGAAATTTCAAAGTTTTTTTTAAAAAGCGACGAAAGGTCAAATGTTCTAAGGTTTTTGCATTCTCAAATGCACTGATTCTGTGAATCGGCCCATTTGTGACCACATAAAAGCATTTTGACATGCATGAAACCCAAACTGTGATTCGGATAAAATGTTACCGATTTGCAATTAAGGTTTTTGGGCTAAACACCATTCAGTATTTGGAAGGGGCGTGTTTAGGTTGTCCCTTCCAAATATTGAGCTGGAATGGTATGTATTAATGTATTGCAAACGAGTTCAAGCAGAAAGCATTACAACTTTACCAGCTGCAAACATGTGGATCTAACCCATTTGGAGTGTGAACAGTTAGTTTAAGAGGAGGCAGTGCTCTACAGGAACACTGTGTCTTCTTAAACAAACAAACAGAATTTTTTTTTTAATGCAGTCCCGTTTTCTTTGAGGAAAATGGGCTGTATTTAAAAACAAAAAAAGATTGCTTTATTAAAAAGCAATCACAGGGAGGAGGAGCTACGCCGCGAACCAAGATGGCCGCATAAGCTCCCGGCTCCGCCAACCTCCGCCGGTGGATCGTATATCCTGCTGACTATCTTTTTCTCTCACCGGACCCCTGTGCGTATGAAGTGCTTCTGACTCTTGCGGTGCAATCCCGGTCTTTCCAGCTTACCGGGTGGCGAAGTTATATCGAGAACTATTCTTGGCCTACTCCAGGGCTGAAGCCGGGACCTCGATTTCTAGCCCAGCCGTGTTGGAATTGAACAACATCGGCTGTGGGGTCGGGGCTGCATCCGGTCTCCCGAACTTGGACCATTCTTGGGGATTTCGAATGGCATTTCAGTGACCGACTTGAGCAGTGTATATGGTACAGTGCGATCCTTGAAGACCGACAGCCGTGACTGGGGGTCCGACGCCCGGAGAACTATTGGCACAGGGTCGACGGGCTTGGCCCCGCGGGCGGCGAAGGTGTCGATTCTTCAGTTTGGGGAGCGCCCGCTGTTATCATCGGCTATGTGCGTGCCCAGTGCCTTGGAGTTTGTGTTCGGTGATCGTGCCCTGCTTCGTCTCTCTGGGGGAGGAGATGGAGGAGGCGGACGACACAATATCGCTAAGGTCCGTAATGGCCGCCATTGGGGCGCTCCACTCTCAAATTGCCGACATTTGCGATCGGATGTCTGTACCGCTGACCAAGGCCTGTTTCAGACCGGTGCAAGATGCCCCGACATGCTATCAGCAACCTGTGGTTCCTGTGGAGTCCTTTATTTGTCATTCCGAAAGCCCTGAGCGGAAGCCTGCTTCGGCCCACTTGGATGCTTCTGGCTTGGTGGATGGCGCACTTGAGATCATTGCTGGCCTTCCCTCCTCAATCCTCCTTCGACGGACCATCGGTGCTAAAAAAGCTGCTCGCCACGACCAGCTCTTCAGTGACTGTCTGAGAGGCTCGTCGCTTTTTCTCATCCTTCCCGGACGGAATTGTGGATGCCGCCATTTTGTATCCTGTTTTCGATCTGACTCCATTGTCTTGTACTGTGTTGAATGCTTCGATCTCCTCATGAAGACTCTGGACTGGGCGATTAGAACTCTCGGACAGACACGTACTGGTCAGGGTTGATTTTGGTTATGTCCTGCTTTTGATTTGACCCCATTGTTTAGTACTGTATTGAACGCTTTGATTTCCTTATGAAGACTCCTGATTGGGCGACAAGGATTACCGTAAAGAACGTACTGGTCAGGGTTGATTTTGGCTCCTTGGGTTTGCTGCGTCTTGTGCTTTGAGTCGGGATTGTACCTTATATTGTAACGGGGGGCGGGTGGTTTGGTGGCTGTCCCCCCCCCAGGTTCGGGGGTAATTCTTGCTTCGTACAGTGGGTGGGATGTCCTGGGGGGGGTCGCCACTGGTGGGGGGCAAGGGAGACCGGGAGTGTGTATGTTCTTCTCCTCCTCCGCTTTTCTTCCTTTCTTTAGGGTAGTTCCGGGGCGACAGGCACGCTGTTAGTGGAGTAGGCCGTAGCCATTACAGGGGTGCAGGGTGGCGGGTATTAGGGGGGTTTTGTTATTTTAGTTTGTTTTGTTCTATGGTCCTTTTCTTTCCTTTCTTCTTCCCAGTGGGTTGGCTGTTTCTCCTTTTGCTATGCTTTGATTCTTGTGGCGTCTACACCAGCTTCTATTTCATTGTATCTTGAGGGTGGATGTTCGGGAGGGTGCTCGCACTTGCTCGCTTGCTAGTAGATATAATTTTACTCCCAGTCTGTTGCGTGATCAATACTGTATTGGTTTGATGCCTGTTCTTTGACTGAAGTGCGTAACACCCCCCTCGTCTCTGACTGCTTTTCAAGTATGGTGTGACGCCTTTCATAGTAATGCCACTACTGACTCTTCAAAAAGATAAAATGAAACCTTTAATATGTTTATTATATTGATGATGCATTTACTCGTCTGCTGCAAATCTTCGTAGAGATCGCCAGGACTGCTTACAAATGCATGTACTTTGAATTGATTTGCCAATTTGCGGCCAGCCCCTGTGGTTTTGGGCCGACGCTTGTACTACTTTGATTGCATTAATAAAGGTTTTCAAAAAAAAAAAAAAAAAAAGCAATCACAGACATGGTGGTCTCTGTGATGGCAGAGATTCATAGGGATTTGCAGTTTGTGACAAACCTATTTAATATTCATGAGGTAGTTCGAATTGTGACCCATTATGAATCACTAAATTGCAAACAACCTAATAATACATATGTAGGTTTGCAAATTAACACACTGGCCATAAAAATACTGTTTGCAAATTGCAACCAGCATTTTGCAAGTAACTTTGGCACCATTTGAGGAATCCTTGCAAAATTTTCAAAACTATTATGACGCGTACTTCAGCTGCTGTTTTAAAGTTTTGGAGTGTGTTCTGTCAAGCAAGAGCTGAGAGAAAGGGTGGGTCCCAAATCCCATTTTCCCCAACTGAATTGGGAGAAAGGTAGCTGCTTGCCCAGAGAAGTACCTTTTTCTGGTTTGGTGTAAACCTGCTCAACAGTTTTAAAGATATTAACCAAAATCTAAATTTGTATTTATATGAGGATGCACATCCTCTAAGGATCCAACAGTCCCCATGCTGAAATTTGATTGGCTGCCAACCCCTGAACCAGGAAGGGTTAGCAGCCATCTTGGGACTCGACATCAGAAAAGTCCTACAAAAAAAGTTGAAAAAATGGAAAGGGGAAGGGTAGGACTACCCTGACCCCTAGATGTGGTGGAGGGGTCCGAGAGGGAGACAAAATATATATATTTTTTTTACCGCAGGAGCAGCAGTGGATCCACAGCTCCCACTGCAAATAAAAGACGCGTGGGCTCCTGTTCTTGATTAAAAGTTAGCCCCCAGGTGGGCCAGGTCCCTGGGGCATGAGCAAATATATGGCTTATGACATCTCCGGGGACCGCCACCTCCCCATGGCACTAGTTTTCATGTATATAGGGGGTGCCCATGTAACACCCCTGTGCCCTGGATGCCACCACCTCCCCAGGGCAAATTTTAAATAAATGTGGGGAGGCCCGTATGTCCCCCACAGTCCAGTGGACCGCCACCTCCCCGGGGCTAAAGATAAATTGAATGTGGAGGGCCCTACGACCTCTCCTACAGCGCTGTGGACAAATACCTCCCTGGGGCTAAAGATAACATTATTGCAGGGGCCCATGCAGCCCCATGCAACCCAGGGGACCTCCACCTCCAGGGCCAATGCATTCAAATTAAGTGGAGCTGCATAACCCACCCCCAGCCCTGGGGACCACTATCTCCCTGGGGCTAATTACTACAATGAGAAGGGGCTGTGCAGCCTCCTTTGTGAAGCCATGGCTGGCCCTGGGAACCACCAATCCTCAGGGCCATCTCCTGCTACCTCCCGGGGTGTCCACCCTCACAAGCTTTCTGCAGCATTTTTCCCTGTACGCAAATATACGTGAAGGTAAACTTATCAAAACATTGCTCCCGCAAACAAGAAGCTGCTATTTAAAGCAGCTTCCTGCTTGCAGAAGCAACGCCAGTTCCTGCAGGAGGCGTGCAGCCAGCTGGGATGGCGGGGTCTTGGGACTCCGCTTGTGGTCCAATTGGCACCCAGGAGATATGGCCAGGTCCTGAGGGATGGGGTACCTGGAGCCAAAATTTGCCCAGAGGGCCGCACAGCCCCCACTTTTTCAACCTCAGAAGCACACATTTTCAATGCATCCATCACCATGGCCACCTTCCCCAAAGAATGGAAGCACACAGAAGTCAAATCCCTTCTCCTGAAACCCCAGCAAACTCAAGAACTACCGGCCATCTCTGTGTTCCCTTTTCCTGCTAAAGTACTTGAAAAAGCCATCAACTGCTAACTCACTGAACACCTGGAGAACAACAACCTACTTGACACCTGCCATTCTGAAGTCCACCGCAACCACAGTACTGAAACAGTCCTGATCGCTGCCACAGACAACATCAGAAACCTTCTTGACTAGGGAGAATTGGTGGCCCTGATCCTGCTCGACCTCTCAGCAGTGTTATCAAGAGGTTTAATCACATTGGAATCCAAGGAAACACCCTCAAATGGATCTCCTCATTCCTCACCAGAATAACCCAGAGAATCTACCTACCACCATTCACCTCAGAACCCACAGACATCATCTGCAACATCTTTCAAGGCTCATCACTCAGCCCCAAATTGTTCTAAACCTACCTCCTTGAAAACATCGTCAGAATGCATGGACTAAACATCATATCCTACGCAGACGACACTCAGCTCATCCTCTTGCTATCAAAAGACTCCTCCACCATAAGGGCCAACTTTCGATGGTGTATCGCCGACTGGATGAACAGCAACCACCTAATACGCAACACAGTTCACTAAAGAGAGTCACTGTTACTGAGAGCAGAGTTAAGGAGAAGTCGTTTTAGAAAAAGAGAAGGAGAAAGTCGAAGGGTGCTTGATGCTCTCACACCATAAGATCTCTGATAAAGTGACCCTTCGGGGGATCCGTAGGGCATAGCAGCGCTGGCCCGACGAGGAGCACCGCCCCATGATGAAGCATGACATCCTTTGGTGTGTGTAAGGGCATCAAGCAAAAGTCTCTCCAACTTTCTCCCTTCTTTTTCTAAAACGATTTCTCCCTAACTCTGCTATCAGGCACAAGTGACTCTCTTTATGAACTATCTACTATTCGGTAGTACGAACCACTGCATCTACATTCAGCTCCCTGTTCCCCTCTCTTTTCTCAATTAAAACTAAACACAGGCAACATGGAAGTGCTGATCTTTGGGAACAACACCTCACCAGGGAACAACACTGGAGGATGCTCCTTCTCCTACCTCGCTGCTTAGTCTTGGAACAACCTTCCCCTTCACCCCCCGGATCTCATCTTCACTCGTGAAATTCAGGAAGGGACTCAAAACCTGGCTTTTCAACTGATTTCACCCGAAGCAGAAGGCAATCAGCACCTGGATACTGTCATGGGTGATTAGCCACGTTTGATGAATCCTGATTGATTGATTGATATTGCAAAGTATGCAAACTGCACGCAGGGCCGAACTGGCCGTAGCGGGCACCGGGCAATCCCGTTTTAATCGGCCCTGTAACAAAACCGGCCCTGGCAAATAGCTCGGCGGCACCCACAACAACCCCTCCCCCCAGGGAGAGGGGGAGGGTGGCGGCCGAGCAGTTTGGCAGGGCCGGTTTTGGTTCCCACTCCGGCCCTGACTGCACAGATTTGAGCTCATTGCAGTCAATGTTTGTTTCAATATCAGGGAAATCAACAGTAAAGACGGAGCCAGCAAACCTTAAAACGGGCCTTCATACAGCTAAAACACAGATCTATGCTGACCTGTCAGACCACCCCTTCAGGAACTGTCAGGCTGCCAAAAATAAAAAATATATTATTATTCGCTCTTGGTTTAGTCAAATAAAAATGCTGACCGACTTCAGGTCCAGTCTGAAGCAACTAGTGAAATTCTCTGATGTCTGGCGCAGGCTCATGAAGGTTCCTGCAGCAGCCATTAGAGAGATTGTCTAGGGCTGGTAAATTGCCATCAGTGGCCTCAGGGCCATGGTACACCTCAGTCCCTCAATGTGATAGAGTGTCACAGCTAAAGGTAGCCTGGGATGCTGCAGGCTCAAGCACTGCAGTGTGCGTGGCTCTGTTACCCCACCATTTCCCAATTCATCACAGAGTGAAAGAGCAGTGACTGAAACCCAGTATCTGCAACTGTGCAGGATCAATGTTTCAGTTCATGCTCCAGTGCTGGGACCTGCGCAGGCAGCAACGTAAGTAAAAAATAAAAAGCATTTAGATATGGTGTGTGGATGTGTGAAAGTGTGTGTCTGTGAGGCAGAATGTGCGTTTTTGTGAGCATGTCTATGTGTATTCGTGTGAGTGTGTGAAAAAGTCAGTGAAGGAATAAGTTAGTGTGAGTGAGGATGAGTGATTGAAATTAATGTGAGCGAGCGAGGAACAATTGACAGTGAGTGTTACTAAGGGCCTGTTTACGATGGTGGTCGGTCGAAACGACTGACCACCATCTCAGCGGGAATGAGACCGGCCGACTAGGAGTCTGCAGTCCCACCAGCCATATAACGATTAGATCACCATGTCTGTGGTCGGAAAATGCCTTGTTCTACTGCAGATTGTGCTGCGGCCCAGAAAAAATGCTGCAGGCAGTTTGTGCACATTCATTCGCCGTGTTCCAGCCACCGTGTGCCAGCCACCGTGTGGAGCCTGGCACAAGGTGCATGGATGTCTAGTGGCCACTACATGTGCACACCAGGCCACTTAGCAATGGCCAACGTGTGTCAGAGGCCCAGCTTGGACTCCCAAAGTCTCTTTCCGGCTGCCTTTTCATGGCGGTGGGACTACCATGAAAAGGCAGTCAGAGTGGGATGTCCCTTGGCAGTGCCTGACCAGGCACTGCCCCCATGGTAGGGTTAGAAATCGTACCCCTGTCCTGACGGGATCTTAGATCCTGTCAGAGGCAGCGATCCTACCCAACCTTTGCCCTCCGACGGCCTGTATTGTAACCCGGCAGTCAGACTAATTCTCAGGATGTCGGATGGACGACCTCCGACGGCCTGTCGATAGCAGTCCGCCTGACAAAGTGATTACCCCCTAAAAGTGTTACTCTGTGTGTGAGACTCAATGAGTAACTGTGAGAATGACAAATTCTGAGTAAGTCAGAGTGAATCAGAATGAGTGTGACTTAGTGAGAGTGAAAATCAGTGAGATTGATTGAGTCAAAATGAGAAAGAGGGAGTGAATATGATTGGGCCTAAGAGAGAATGAGTGAGACTTGGTGAGTCAGTGATTGAGTGAGCGTGAGCGGTACCGACTGAGAATAAGTAGGACTAAGTGAGACTGAGACTGAGTGAGTCAGTGAGACTAGGTGAGACTTAGGGAGAAAAGTGAGTCAGAGTGAGTTAGAATGAGAATTAGTGAGGCTGAGTAATCCAGTGTGAGATTGAGAGAGGTGAAGGGAATAAAAGTGGAAGTGTGAAGGAGAGTAGGTGAATATGAATGAATGAGATGGGGACAGAATACTTGAGAGAGTAAGACTGAGTGCAGCGAGTGTGAGAAATCCCCCTGAACTCAAGGCCTGGAAGTTAAATGCCACCTGTGGACTGCAACATCTATTGTGCCATCCAAAGAGTATGCCTGGAAAGCATGGCTTCAGGCTTACGATGCCTAGCCTGATAGCTATGGCTTGAACTCTGTTGCACAGAATTCTAGCAATTACCCTTTTGATAGGAAGCAAAGCTTGATTTCAAATATTAAATACATCACCCCTAAGCGCACCTCGCTGTCTACAAGACTGTGTGCATAATATCTAAGAGTGGAACATCTATGGCATTATAGAAAGTGTGTTCTCCTAGTGACTGGACCCAAAACAACTTTGCTATTGGTCAGGCTGTTATTGGCACATAGAAAAAGTCGAAGCATAGAATATGCACTTTAATCCATAATGTTTGGCTTGTAATTGCAAAAGATTCCATTCAAAGATTTATTGTTATATAAAAATCCAATCTAATGATGAAGTTTGATCTTTATCAAATATATTAGAGGTGTAACTTTTAGAAAGTTACCTTTACCCTGCCTCAGGCTTTAGAGGCTACTTTGCATTGGCTCTCCAGCTCCTGCCCAGCCTGTATATGGCTTGACTCAGGGGCGAAAAAGGTGTAAAAATTGCTCCCAGAGCAGTGACAATGACCTGGGAGTGGTGACATGTTTTTCTTATATAGCAAGCAGACCAGTAGGGATCTGCGTGCCATGTGACAAGTAAATTTGAGGTAACACCTGGAAAGGCCACAGTCTTTGTCACCCTAAACAGGCTGGTACTAAATCCAGTATGAGGAAAGCTACACATAGAACAAGTTTTGAGTGACCCCTGAGGAAGGGACTGCTTGTTACCCTGTCCATACATATGGATGAGCACACAGGCTCTGTACAAAGGGAGAAGGGTTTTGCCATTCTGGGTTTGGAAGTGAGGGGAGCTGTAAAAGTGTTTGCATTAGGGCAAAAGGAACAACTGAAAACATGGGCAGGGTTGCTCCCAGGAACAATCATACCATTGGTTAATGAGTGCCCTGGATTTGACCCAACACAAGAGCTGATGCCAGACATAAATGTGGCACCCCAAAGCACCATGCTAAGAACACTGTGTGAGCCTGCAGAAGATCAAAAGAGGACCAGACTTGCTGTCTATGACCTGAGAGAAGGCCTGAAGCTAGACCTGCCCCCTCCTGTACCCAGGACATAGAAGTAGACTGCAAGGGTCAATTGGCTACAGGGACATAACAAGCTGCAAAATGCATTTTGCCTGAAGTGCCCTATTGACCTGTGGCAAATGCACATGGATTGGACTTTGCCACTAGCCTCTGTCTGACACCCTGAAAGTCTCTAAGAGCCATATTTATGAAAGTGGCGCAGCAAGGTGACCTGCTGCGCTGCATCACCGGGAATGGGCAGGAATATGCCTTATTTAGGGCAATACAGCTCATTCCGTCCTTGCACCATGGTAAAAGAGTGCCTGCATTACATGCAGAATTGTTTTTGTGCAGGAGGGGGTACCTTCCTGCACCAAAACAATAATGAGAGGCTTTTTCCTATTTCTATGTGTGCTGCAGAATAGGCATACCTTTTTGGCACATTCTCAGGTTCACCTGTTCTTGTAAATGTGGGAATGCATTAAAAATCCATCGATGTTGAATGGGAACACTCACGCAACAACCATGGAAATGTCTCCCTGGAATAGAGTAATGCAGCGCAGCCATTTGCACTGCTTTACATTACTCGAGATTTATGAAACCACATAGGGTCGTGGAAGGTGGCCTTGCATGGCTTATAAATCAAATGTTTGTGTCGTGCTTGCATCACAGTGCGTAGTGCAAAAGCGACGCAAAGGGGCTCATAAATATGCCCTTAAGTGACTTTCACTGAGATACTGGGATTAAGAAGTTTAATGCCTGTGGTTGTTTGGGCACCAGAAAAAAGTTTGGAAACTTTTGAAAACTTTGCTGCAGAGCTTCAGTAGGACCGGCCCAAAAATGTATCACGCCCACAGTTCCACAACCATAGATTGAAATTCAAATTCATTCCTCTCAAAGTTTCCAACACCACTGAAAAATGACTAAGTCCTATTATGCATTGTGGTTTTGACAATTTCAGTGAGAAATCTCCAAAGCTCCAGATTTCAGAGGGAACAACCTGCTTCAAATATCTGGCCTACATTCCAGGGCGACAGCTACAATTTCAGCTGTGGCTACTATTATATCAATGGCACACTCGGTGAGGATTTTCTTCTCAAAAAGTTATAAAGTCTCATTCCGCGTTGGAACTTCGATGAAATCTCAAAGTTTTTTAAAAAAGCGACAGAAGGTCAGATGTCCTAAGGTTTTTACATTCTCAAATGCACTGATTCTCTGAATCGGCCATTTGCGACCACATAAAAGCATTTTGACATGCATGAAACCCAAACTGCGATTCGGATAAAATGTTACCGATTTGCAATTTAGGTTTTTGGGCTAAACACCATTCAGTATTTGGAAGGGGCGTGTTTAGGTTGTCCCTTCAAAATATTGAGCTGGAATGGTATGTATTAATGTATTACAAACGAGTTCAAGCACAAAGCATTAAAACTTTACCAGCTGCAAACATGTGGATCTAACCCATTTGGAGTTTGAACAGTTTGTTTAAGAGGAGGCAGTGCTCTACAGGAACACTGTGTCTTCTTAAATAAACATAATTTTTTTTTAAATGCAGTCCCGTTTCCTTTGAGGAAAATGGGCTGTATTTAAAAACAAAAAAAGATTGCTTTAGTAAAAAGCAATCACAGACATGGTGGTCTCTGTGATGGCAGAGATTCAAAGGGATTTGCAGTTTGTGATAAAGCTATTTAATATTCAGGAGGTAGTTCGAATTGTGACCCATTATGAATCACTAAATTGCAAACAACCTATTAATACATATGTAGGTTTGCAAATTAACACACTGGCGATAAAAATACTGTTCGCAAATTGCAACCAGCATTTTGCAAGTAACTTTGGCACCATTTGAGGAATCCTTGCAAAATTTTCAAAACTATTATGACGTGCACTTCAGCTGCTGTTTTAAAGTTTTGGAGTGTTTTCTGTCAAGCAAGAGCTGAGAGTCAAGGCAAGTCAAAGCCACTTTATTCGATTATTAAAAATCATAAAGGCATGCTATACAAAAGATAAAAAACAGTTGCTCAGATTTATCATAAAATCAATGTAAAAGAAAATACAGTATCCCATTAAAAATCAGTTAAGCAAGCAAGAGCTGAGAGAAAGGGTGGGTCCCAAATCTCATTTTCCCCAACGGAATTGGGAGAAAGGTAGCTGCTTGCCCAGAGAAGTGCCTTTTTCTGGTTTGGTGTAAACCTGCTCAACAGTTTTAAAGATGTTAACCAAAATCTAAAATTGTATTTATATGAGGATGCACATCCTCTAAGAATCCAACAGTCCACGTGCTGAAATTTGATTGGCTGCCAACCCCTGAACCAGGAAGGGTTAGCAGCCATCTTGGGACTCGACATCAGAAAAGTCCTACAAAAAAAGTTGAAAAAATGGAAAGGGGAAGGGTAGGACTACCCTGACCCCTAGATGTGGTGGAGGGGTCCCAGAGGGAAAAAAATATTTTTTTTTTACCGCAGGAGCAGCAGTGGATCCACAGCTCCCACTGAAAATAAAAGACGCGTGGGCTCCTGTTCTTGATTAAAAGTTAGCCCCCAGGTGGGCCAGGTCCCTGGAGCATGAGCAAAAATATGGCTTATGACATCTCCGGGGACCGCCACCTCCCCATGGCACTAGTTTTCATGTATATAGGGGGTGCCCATGTAACACCCCTGTGACCTGGATGCCACCACCTCCCCAGGGAAAATGTTAAATAAATGTGGGGAGCCCCGTATGTAGCCCACAGTCCAGTGGACTGCCACCTCCCCGGGGCTAAAGATAAATTGAATGTGGAGGGCCCTACGACCTCTCCTACAGCGCTGTGGACAACTACCTCCCTGGGGCTAAAGATTATTGCACGAGCCCATGCAGCCCCAAGCAACCCAGGGGTCCTCCACTTCCAGGGCCAATGCATTCAAATTAAGGGGTGCTGCATAACCCACCCACAGCCCTGGGGACCACCATCTACCTGGGGCTAATTACTACAATGAGGAGGGGCTGCGCAGCCTCCTTCGTGAAGCCATGACTGGCCCTGGGAACCACCAATCCTCAGGGCCATCTCCTGCGACCTCCCGGGGTGTCCACCCTCACACGCTTTCTGCAGCATGTTTCCCTGTACGCAAATATACGTGAAGGTAAACATATCAAAACATTGCTCCCGCAAACAAGAAGCTGCTATTTAAAGCAGCTTCCTGCTTGCAGAAGCAACGCCAGTTCCTGCAAGAGGAGTGCAGCCAGCTGGGATGGCGGGTGTAGGAGAGTGGGGTCTGCAATCCTATGGTCACCCCCGATTTTTGCTTTTTGCTTCACTGGTTTACGACTTTCCCTGGCTGTGGGCCTGCTAATCAGACCCACAGCCTAGCTGTTCTCTCTCTAAATTGACGCATATGTACCTTAGGTGCCTTTACCAATTGGTACTGGGCCACCTTATCAGTCCCTGTACAGCATACCTTAGGTATCCAGGGCATAGGTGTACCCAGGGCCTACCAGGGGCTGCAGCATGTATTATGCCACCCCTGGCTGGCCATCCAAATCTGACACAACTGGCTGCACGACAGCTGGGGCAAGGTGGTGTAAACACCCTTTGCTTTAGATATAGTATCCCTATATCTAACCCTAAAATGGACACATATATTCCTATCAGTCACTCCTATGGCAGGCCTTAACAATCCTGAAGGCAGAGTGCTTGGAATTATGTGAGATGGTGCTCTGGCATGAGCTGAGCCCGTTTGCAGCTTGCGGAACCAAGTCCTAATAGCTGTTCCATGATAACGCGTACCATATACTCAAGTGCATTATAATCCTCGCGGTTATTTGCCAACTTTGGTATCGCTTTACCAAAACATGTCGAGTAAGGTGTCATACGAATTGGAATACTAACCCCTCGCCAATTCTGGTGATGGGGTTAGCATTCCACCCTTCTAGAGGGACACGACATGTATGCAACTGTGAACCCCGGTTAAAGTTAACTCGAGCCTCAGCATCACAAAATGGATGCTGCCACCACAGACACAAGTCTGACCTCCTGCTGCTGGGAGTCCTTCCAGCGAGGAGAGCTTGGACAAAGGGTTTCCTGTCAGGGGCGGTGCTAGCACCATCCCAGACAGGGTTTTGTGTATCCCAAGTAGGCAGGGCTGAGAGGAAGGTGCCTGCAAGTGGCACCCCGGTGCTCACTGTGCATATGCCGGCTCAAACCAGTTCCAGGGGCACACCAGCCCCTGAGCTGGGGAAAGTCCGGACAAGGGAGAGGGGTGTAACCACCCCCCTCCTGGTCCCACCCATTGGGCAGGACCTAGTCGCGTGCCAGCCCCTTTTCTTAGAATAAAGGTAGGAGCGGGCCCCCTTCCTAAATTAGATCATCTTGAATCTTGAACTACTTTCCACAAAAGGAACTCTTGACTTTCTTTAAAGACTCTCCCTTGTGGCTAAGGAGTAGCCACCCTGCACCCGCAGGCACCACCTAAGCATCGCGGTTTGCTGCACGTCCATCCTCCGGATCAAGACTGACCAGCTCGACGAGACCCGGATTCCCTGGCATCTCTGACCTCTACCTGCATCATCAGCCCAGCTGAGATTCGTGGGTGTGACGAGACCTGAGGGACCGGCCATCTTCAGAAACTGCACGACGCTTAACCAGCATGACCGCCGAGGGATCCTCGAGTGAGTGCACTGGGGTTTGAGAAGCCCCAACCCTGAGCAGCTCCTGCACCGAAGTCCAGCTCCCCAGCATCCACGAGATCTAGTGGGGCCCTTCTGCTCTTTGCTGCTCACCGCGTTGTCCGGTCACTTGCCCGTTGGCTAGTGGCCCTCCTGACGACGTACCACGACGATTACACCGCTGTCTGGTTGCTCCAGACTGGCCCTTGCTCCCCTCCAAAAGAGGAGCACCCCGGACCCTCCTGGTCCGCTCCAGACGCCATCTTGACCCCACCGCGTGGGCTTGCCTTTGACAAGGTTTGTTGCCCCCATCCGGGGTCCAGCATCGCCAACAGCAGACACCTTCATGGGACAGCTCGCACCTCCAGCCTGGTCGACGACAACGCCTCCTAGCCCGTGTGACTACAGAGTCCAGCGTCGCCCACTCACCTGGTCGAGGTGACTTCATCCGGTGCCATCCTGGTGCCCACACAATCACTGGCTAGTGATTAAGAACTGAGTCCCCTCTGCTTTCAGGTCGTCTCCATCACCGATCCAGGCTTGGATCACACCGAACATCTTCACTGGTCGCCTGCCAGCAACTTCTTCTTTCAGGCTCCATAGACTACAACGAGGATTCCCGACGTCTTTTGAACCCTATGCAGCCGCAGCCCCTGGGCTAGGTAACCCACGCATTTCGGTGCTCCAACGCAGGTTCACTATCCAAGTGTCCAGATCCTTTTTCGTTTTAAGTCTATCTAGTCGGATTCGTCCGAAAACAGTAACTTTAGAAATACTAGCCTCCATAGACTTTGTCCCGCATCCCGCGTGAGAGTGCACACTCTGCACTCGATCTCCCTAGGCCTCCTGCTCCTAACCTTAGTGTTCAGTAGTGTAGTCCTAGCGATCCTGAAGCCTCTGGATCTTGTTACTTACCTGCTAGTATTTCGCATTCCACTTTTAGAGTATATGGTTTTTTGTGCCCCTCGGGCATTTGTGTAAATTGTGCAACTTGAAGTATTTTCGTAAGAGTTTTGTATTGTGCTTAGCTCCCTGACTCATAAAGAGTTCAGGGTAAACTTGTTATAAATAAATATCCTTTATTTTCATAACAACTTGTGTGGTGTCATTTCACTTGGTGTTCAAGGGGTATATGTGATGGTAAAACAGCTGGCTTAACACGCCCTCTAGAGTTTAGCCTAAAGACTGCTTTTGTCCACGCTACTAAGATAGCTGGTCTATAAGGTTGACTTACAACCAATCATCAATAAGGGTCGTTTGGTGTGATACACAGTGATCACTAGAATAGTGAGCACTATATATCAGGCCAACTTCTCACATTGGTGTGCAGTGGTTGGGATTTGAGCTTGCTGTTGTTTTGCCTCGCACGTATCCAAAGAATATCATTTGAAAGATCACATAAGTACCCAGGTACATATAACTTAGCTTAGAATACTCTGAGTTCTACTGAACCAGCTGTTGTAGTGTAACAGGGCTTAGCACACCCTGACTACAACTCTTAGCAAGGGATCAGTAGGTAAACCCATAGTGTAGGTAAGTGCACCATTTACACCTCACTAGAAAGCATGTCTGACCAAGGAGAATCTTCACAGACACCCCTAGTGGTCATTGACCCTCCACAGGTCATGTCAAGATATGCAGCTCTTAGCTTCCAGGAGATGAGACAACTGTGTACCTCCAGGAAGCTAAAACAGGGTTCTAACCCTACTACTCCTTTTCTGATACGTCTCTTAGAGACTTATGATGCCAGGAGGGCTTCTAACACAGGCCCCCCTAATCCAGATGGGAGTATGCCCCCCTTAGAGGGAACCCTTGGGGACCCTGACCTCAACCTCAATGGAACAGAAAGTGAAGAGGAGGAAGAGGAACAGGAGTTGTCAGGGGATGAGGCAGACAAAGGTCAGGTAGTAGTCAGAAGGCTCACCAGGACCAACTTAAGCAGGCATGAAAATGGACTTGGGGGACCCCCAGGCCCACTCTCAGGCAGGCTTAACATTGGGAATGGACGAGTTAGGTCTCTCTCCAGAGGCTCTAACAGATCCATTCATACCAATGGCTCTCAGGCATCTTCTCACAGAGGGATGACATCCCCTCAGAGAAGAGAGCATGAAGCTAAGATGAGGGAAGTCAATCTGAGGATTGAGAGGGAAGAACTTGCCCTTGCCAAAGAGAGACTTGCCTTTGCTAGAGAGCAGAAATTGAGTGGGGCAGACCCCACTGGTGGCAGCATTATCCCTAGAGATAAAGACAGGAGTTTTGATACTAGACACCTGAGTAAAATAGTGCCCCCCTTTAAACAAGTGGATGACATCCACAAATGGATGACTGCTTTGGAGAGGGCCTGCACTGTCCAGTGCATCCCCCAGAGTCAGTGGGCAGCTATTTTGTGGCTCTCCTTTGAAGGTAAAGGTAGAGATAAGCTCCTCACTACTAGAGCTGAGGATGCTAACAATTACCATGTCCTGAAGAATACACTGATTGATGGGTTTGGCCTAACAACTGAGCAATACAGGTTGCTGTTCAGAGACACCCGGAAAATTCAGTCTCAGAATTGGGCTGACTTTGTAGATTGTGCCACTAAGGCTTTTGAAGGCTGGTTACTGGGAAGTAAAGTTACTGATTATACAGGATTGTATAACTTAATTATGAGAGAACAAATCTTCAGTAATTGTCAAAATCAGTTGTTGCATCGGCACCTTATTGACTCAGATCTGACCTCTCCCCAAGAATTGGGAAAGAAGGCAGACAGATGGGTCAGGACAAGGGTCAAGCAGCAGAACCAGAACCAGGGTGGTGGCCAGAAGAAAGCAGACCAGAAGGGTAATGAGAGTAAACAAAATGACCAGAAGTCTTCAACAGGGCCCAACAATCTAAGGAGGGTGGGTCCCAGAATTCCCAAAAGAAAAAGAACAATGGTCAGAAGAAACCATGGTGCCAATACTGTAAAAGTAATACTCACTGGTTTAGTGAGTGCACCAACAAAAGGCCCAGCTCCTACCACTACTGCCCCTAAGGCACCTGCAACCCCTAGTTCAGTTAGTAGTAGTAGTGTTCCCCCTAAGACTTTAATGGGGTTGACATTGGTATCTGAGGCAGGCTCTGACCTAGTCAGAGTACCTACCCAGGCTGTTCTTGTTTGTACTGGGGACATGGATTTGACCCCTACAGTAAGTCCCAGTACTCTGGGCAAGTACAGGCAGACGCCTTTGATCAATGAAAACTTGGCTCAGGCCTACAGGGACACTTGTGACAGTGTCACTATGGTGACACCAAACTTTGTGGACCCTGATCAGGTAATACTAGGTTCAGACTACCTATTGACCAACGCTAGCAATGTCACTACCACACATAGTATGGCACTTGTTAACTTCTCCTGGGGAGGGGTAAATGGCCTCAAAAGGGTTGTTGTTAGTTCAGACCTCCCAGTGGACTGTCTTTTGGGCAATGATTTGGAATCCTGTCTATGGTCAGATGTGGAGTATAGGACTCATGTGGAGATGTTAGGTTTGTCAGCACATGTCCTTGCTGTGACTAGGTCACAGGCCAAGAAATGCCCAGCTGAACTAGTGCTGGATCCTGGAACAATGGACCAGACACTCACCAAGAGAAAGAACAGTAGGGTTAAGGCAGTGCCTTCCCCCTTGCCTCAAGAAGAGGATCAGCTCTCACAGGAGACTGACCCAAAGACCCCAGAAGGAACTGTCCTAGAAGAACTTGAGCCTGAACAGGTTGAGTTTCTTGGGACAGGGGGACCTTCCAGGGCAGACTTGAGACAAGCACAATTAGACTGTTCCTCTTTGGAATCCCTCAGACAGCAAGCTGCTGCTGAGGCTGCAGGGAATGCCACAGGTGCCCATAAAGTGTATTGGGAAGATGGACTCCTTTACTCTGAGGCAAGAGATCCCAAGCCTGGTGCTACCAGGAGGCTGGTCATCCCCTTGTCTCTGAGAGGTTTCCTTCTCACCTTGGCCCATGAAATTCCCCTTGCAGGTCACTTAGGCCAGAACAAGACTTGGGACAGGCTTGCCCCACACTTTCACTGGCCTCATATGTCTGAGGACACTAAGGAGTTTTGTCGCTCATGTGTCACCTGTCAAGCCAGTGGCAAATCAGGTGGCACTACAAAGGCCCCCCTTATACCACTACCTGTGGTGGGGGTACCCTTTGAAAGAGTGGGGATTGACATTGTTGGACCAATGGACCCCCCAACAGCATCTGGGCACAGATTTATACTGGTGGTAGTGGATCATGCCACCAGGTATCCAGAAGCTATTCCCCTTAGGACCACTACAGCTCCTGTTGTGGCCAGGGCCCTACTTGGAGTTTTCTCCAGAGTGGGGTTTCCTAAGGAGGTTGTCTCTGGCAGAGGTGCCAACTTCATGTCAGGATACTTGACTGCTTTGTGGAAGGAGTGTGGTGTCAACTACAAGTTCACCACCCCCTATCATCCACAATGCAATGGGCTTGTTGAAAGGTTCAACAAGACCCTAAAAGGGATGATAAAAGGGTTACCTGAAAAGCTTAGGCGAAGATGGGATATCCTTTTACCCTGCCTTCTGTTTGCTTACAGAGAGGTCCCACAGAAGGGGGTTGGCTACAGCCCTTTTGAACTTCTCTTTGGGCATCCTGTAAGAGGACCCCTGTGTCTTGTGAAGGAAGGATGGGAGTTACCTCTCAAAAAGCCTAAACAGGACATAGTGGACTATGTACTTGGTCTCCGCTCCAGGATGGCAGAGTACATGGAGAAGGCATCTAAAAACCTTGAGGCCAGCCAAGAACTCCAAAAAGCTTGGCATGACCAAAAGGCTGTCCTGACTGTGTATCACCCAGGACAGAAGGTGTGGGTGTTGGAGCCAGTGGCCCCAGCAGCTCTCCAAGACAAGTGGTCTGGACCCCATACCATTATTGAGCAAAAGGGAGAGGTCGCCTACCTGGTGGACCTTGAAACTCCCAGGAGCCCTCACAGAGTACTTCATGTGAACAGGCTCAAGGCATTTGTCAACAGGGAAGACATGGGCTTGCTCATGGCTACAGATGAGGGGCAGGAGGAAGAGAGTGACCCTCTCCTAGACCTGCTCACTCAGAACCCTGATGATGGGTCAGTAGAAGGTGTAGTCTTTTCTGACAGCCTCTCTGAGCATCAGCAAGAGGATTGTAAACAGGTTCTTCAATCCTTCAGACAAATGTTCTCTCTGACACCCAGTCAGACAAACTGGTGCACCCATGAGGTGGACACTGGTGACAGTCTGCCTATAAAGAGTAAAATCTACAGGCAACCTGACCACGTCAGGGACTGTATCAAACAAGAAGTACAGAAAATGTTGGAATTGGGAGTCATTGAACCCTCAGAGAGCCCTTGGGCTAGTCCTGTAGTTCTAGTGCCTAAACCTCACACCCAAGATGGTAAGAGAGAGATGAGGTTTTGCGTAGACTACAGGGGTCTCAATGCTGTCACTAAGACAGATGCCCATCCAATACCAAGAGCAGATGAGCTCATTGACAGATTGGCTTCTGCCAAGTTCTTGAGCACATTTGACCTAACAGCTGGCTATTGGCAAATCAGGTTAGCTGAGGATGCCAAGGCCAAGACAGCATTTTCTACCCCAGGAGGTCATTACCAGTTTGTGGTGATGCCCTTTGGTTTGAAAAATGCACCTGCCACTTTTCAAAGGTTGGTGAACCAAGTTCTCTCTGGGTTGGATGACTTCTGTGCGGCATATCTAGATGATATTGCTGTCTTTAGCTCCGCCTGGGAGGATCACCTGATCCACCTGAAGAAAGTTTTAGAGGCCCTGTAAAAGGCAGGCCTCACTATCAAGGCTACCAAGTGCCAGATAGGGCAGAGTCAAGTTGTATACTTGGGCCACCTTGTAGGTGGGGGCCAAGTTCAACCTTTGGAGAGCAAGATACAGGCCATAAAGGACTGGGCTCCTCCAACCACCCAGACACAGGTCAGAGCTTTCTTGGGCCTGTCTGGTTACTATAGGAAATTTGTCAGAAATTATGGAACTATTGTGACTCCACTTAATGACCTGACAAGTATTAAAATGCCAAAGAAAGTTCAGTGGACAGTTAGCTGTCAGAAGGCATTCGATGACCTAAAGCAGGCCATGTGCACTGCACCTATCCTCAAGAGTCCAGACTACTCCAAGCCATTCATTGTCCAAACAGATGCTTCTGAGTTGGGTGTGGAAGCTGTTCTGTCTCAACTGAATATTGATGGTCATGACCAGCCCATTGCTTTTTTAAGTAGAAGGCTGACCCCTAGAGAGAAACGTTGGTCAGCTATTGAGAGGGAGGCCTTTGCTGTGGTTTGGGCCCTGAAGAAGCTGAGGCCATACTTGTTTGGCACTCACTTCAAGATTCAGACCGACCATAAGCCCCTCTTATGGCTAAATCAAATGAAGGGTGAAAATCCCAAACTTCTTAAGTGGTCCATTTCCCTACAGGGGATGGACTTTACAGTGGAGCACCGCCCAGGGACTGACCATGGTAATGCAGATGGTCTCTCCCGGTACTTCCACTTAGAACAAGAAGACTCACCTGGTCAAGGTTAGTTTAATGTCCCTAAGTTTGGGGGGGGGGGTTCTGTAGGAGAGTGGGGTCTGTTTACGACTTTCCATGGCTGTGGGCCTGCTAATCAGACCCACAGCCTAGCTGTTCTCTCTCTAAATTGACGCATATGTACCTTAGGTGCCTTTACCAATTGGTACTGGGCCACCTTATCAGTCCCTGTACAGCATACCTTAGGTATCCAGGGCATAGGTGTACCCAGGGCCTACCAGGGGCTGCAGCATGTATTATGCCACCCCTGGCTGGCCATCCAAATCTGACACAACTGGCTGCACGACAGCTGGGGCAAGGTGGTGTAAACACCCTTTGGTTTAGATATAGTATCCCTATATCTAACCCTAAAATGGACACATGTATTCCTATCAGTCACTCCTATGGCAGGACTTAACAATCCTGAAGGAAGAGTGCTTGGTATTATGTGAGATGGTGCTCTGGCATGAGCTGAGCCCTTTTGCAGCTTGCGGAACCAAGTCCTAATAGCTGTTCCATGATAACGCGCACCATATACTCTTAAGTGCATTATAATCCTCGCGGATTTGCAGAGCTAACAATAACTGGTAAATATCAGTGTTTTTTTCCACTTGCAATTCATAATCAGAACTGTTTCAGAGATTTTGTAGGTTTCTTTCCAAAAAAGTATGTTAAGGTTGTAACCAATCTAATAAACTTAGCTGTGTTTTTAGTGAGTATGTTTGCATGTGTGTGTATGTGTGTTTGTATGTGTGCAAGCACACAGGTGTGTGTGTGTGTCAACTTGTTTGGGTGACCATAGGGAATCCAACTATAATCCAGCTAAATCTATTAAGCAAGTCTGATGGGAGGCCCATATATGATTTTGTTACTGATACAGGCTGACAGAAGGTTCTTGGGGCACCTGTCCTTTTCCTCTACTCTGCAGGGCCCATTATATATAACCATGGGCTCTCTGCCCAAGAGAGATCTTCTGGGTCTGATCAGAAAGTTGTCATGCAGAAAATTGTCATGCATCAGAAACTTCTGATTTAATCTGCTGGATCTATTTGTCAGCAGGAAAATGTTGTAAGTCTCGCGTTTCCAAGGCTGAAACAGGTAATCCTCACAGAAACCAGTTGCACTTAGTATGTCAGACTGTGTTGGCCTTATCTGACTTCTTTCACAGGTCACAATAATACGCTGACGGGAAGAACAACTTGGCGTCTGATGTAGGACCGGGTCATAACCGTAACTTCACTTTGTATAGTGTCACATATCAAAGTGCACACTACCCTTATCGAGTCGATTCAAGATACTCGCAAGATGGTGAATTTTTTCCTATATCCTTGTCCACATAACGTAGTTTCCTCTGAGATATTGGATATTTCGTCTTTTCTGAAAAGTCCACTATATTGTGATCATCTTACGAACTCAACAACTGCTAGACTAGCGAATTTTGAACATCTGCCCAGAGGAAGCCCATCCTGGGCGAAACGCGTTGGCTATTTGGCTGTTTTGTTTGATCATCTTTTATCAAGAGAATTTTCAAGGATGCAATAAAAATTATCTGTGTATATTATTGAAGGACTATCACTTGCTTTATGAATAATCTGTATACATATCCTCTTTTATTGCCTCTCTATTCTCTTATTTTTCACAATAATATGCTGGCCTCTCTCCAGTATAGCTAAACACTCTGGTTCACTGGAACCCTGATCTACCATAATCTTTTGAATGAGGGCCCATGTAGTCCGCTTCTTATCCAATTTGGATTTAGAGTACAGCCAGTGGATGTTTGTAGAGTAATTTTTAAAGTTGTTACAAAAAACTACTTTGGCTCTATTGAAGAAGTTTACAGTGGTGTAAAAACTGATCACATCTCTAGTGCTCCATTTCGTCTGCTGTCTTAAACAATATGGAATAATCAGATTGTGTCACAATACATATTGCTACAAATCCTTTTATACCAGGGCCAAAATTGGTGATAAAGTCAGCAGAATGAAGCCCTCAGAAAAGCTTATTACATTGGTGGTCACTCCATCCTCTTCCATCAGTGCATGCATAGGGTTAGCCCAAGCAAAGATTCAAGTCATTCCTACAGGATTACACACGACTTTAGTAATACATGGACTATCATGTGGGGTTCCCAAAGATCACCCCTCTCTCCTAGTCTCTTTAGCATACTGTAGTAAATTCAGGAGACAGGATGAAGTATCAACTTGAGTTTATTGTAGATAGCACTACACAGCTCATCATCTGCTGGTCACATCTGTATCCTAGTCAGTTTGCTCTCACCATTGAAAACATAACATTCCTCAATAGACCAGATGCAGTGACATCCTAAATACAGTGGCAGCAATGAGCAAGTGTCTAGTTAAAGTTACACCACATAGAATGTAATTGAAATGTACATAACAAGAATCCTAGAATATAACATACTTACATCCAACAGCTGATGTCATAGGCTACCATTTCAAATCTCTGCAGGCAATACAGAGGTTAAGATCCTCTTAAAAGACAAGTGAATTGTGTAGACATCGCTTCCTGCCTCACTCATGTACTGGAATAGAATATTGGCATCAATCGCTTTAAAATGAAATTCTTTAACTTTGCTAAGCTAAACCAACACACACCTGCTACACTTGCAGTAAGCAACTGTGCTAGGCAACCCCCCTACCACAGCATGCAAAGCAATGACCCAGCAACCTCACTCATGCCGCAAGTGGATACGGTGACATCTCCACCTTCATGTGATTAGCAAAGTCACACCACAATTCTAAGCTGGACAGCATCCATACACTTTTACTTAAACGGCCCATCTATTGTTTCAACTTGTACCTAAAGGTTTAGATGAAGGCATTAAAACAACATATGGTACAAAACTGAGCAACAAGCTTGTTCTAGCTTTGAAGAAGATATGCATCATACATGTTCTCTGGCCCTTAATGTCTGTAGAGCAAAGAGTGGCACTGAAACTGAGAGACAAATCACACTCATCATGGGGCTTGAAACACCTGCCCAAACTATCAACTATCGCAAGCAAATTTGCATCCTGAGATGAACTTCTGACAACAGGATCACCTTGAGTCTTTCAACAAGGAAAGTGCTGGCCACAAACCCATGTGATGAAAGAGGTCAGGAATCCTAGAGGAGTCTGGCCCCAGATCTCAGATGACAGCAAGAACCTTTCAAAACCAGGAGGGAGTTCCCTTCTGCCACAATATGCCTGATATAAATTACTGATATTAACTTGTTAACAAATATGCTTCTGAAGTAGAGATTAACTACTAGACAAGTAAATGGATCTATATTTGGGACTCAACCCACAGACTACTTCTAGTCATAAATAATCAATCTCTCCTGGACTAGGGAGAGCAAGATATAAGGCTTTACCTATTTTATGAGCTAAGTTTCCTCCATCCACTTTTTTGCCTAGTTCTCTATCTTCTTTTTGTTAATAGGTACTTTGAAACAAGTGGCACATGGTGCTTAATAAGTGAACTAATAACTGAATTAGGTAAATAAAATATATCCAGAAGATGTCAACAAAACGTTTTGTAAAGCATTTAATATATCTCAAGGACTTTCAACACAACAAAAAGGCCACAAATATTATTTCCAAGAGTAATATGTTGCAAACTGATTTTGAGCTATTTTCTTATTATTATATAACAGGAAGTGGGGCAAAATCTGTTTATATACAGTACAACAGCTTATTTCACATTTAAGAAGCAGAGAAACATGAATTTACTACCTTTTTTGATATGGAAGCCAAGCAAAAACAGTGAATACATCAATTTTCATCATGGTGTAAAACTTTAGGTCAGACCAAGTCACAACTGCCTTATCTTCTATTATGTGATATAAAAACACTGCAAACTTGCTTTTCTCCCTTTTGTGTATCAGACAAAACCCTCAGATAATGCAGCTTGTGACAATGAACTTGGGTGAAAAAAGATCTCTTAATACAACTGCTTAAGAAGCTGGCTTGAGTAAGTAATTTCAATAAAGACGAAGATATATAGAACGTTTAGAGGATGAATTCACTTACCGCTTACAGTAAGGTTATAGACCCCAGAGTTGCGGCTTACTGGATTGGAGACAGTACAGTTGTAGAGACCTGAATCTGTTGTGTTCGGCTTACTAATTGTCAAAGTGTTGCCCGACAAAGTGTATGTGGCATTGGAGCCAATGCTGACACCATCCTTGGTCCAAGTCGCTGTTCCTTGACCTTGTAACAGCTCGTAGCTCAGCGTTACATAGCTGTCCCCTTCTGTCACCTGCTTAGGATTAGGGCTCACCTTGACCTCTCCAATGGGTTCTGTGAAACAAGAGGAAGAAGGCAAGAGTGCTTAGTTTAAAAAACAAATTGGATTGAAAAGAGATTAATGTGTGTCTGCTTTCCTAATGTGATATGGAGTATATAAAACAGGTTTTTTGGAGTATGATTGTGAATTTCTATTCTATAATGGGGCTCCAAGATAAGTAAATAAAGATACAATTTATTTTATTCTAGCATTTGAGAAATTAGAGATAAATGTAAAAATGATATAAAAGATTTCTGATAAATATAAATAAAACTCATTTTTTGATTAAATTCTAACCATAAGGCTGGTTGAAAGGGCAATTGTTTCATTCATTGACTCTTCTACGAATGGTTAAGTATTGGTGCAGTACTGGCAACTTGTTTTGTTCTTTCAGATTGTGGCGTGGCCTTGCTGCGCTAAGCCAAAACCCTTGTTGTTTTTTTCTATTTTATAGCACTGCAGTGGGAATGGCAAAGGAAATGCCCACCAATGACTTAAAAATTAATTTGGGTGGGCGGTCTTTACACAGCTTCGCCACAGCCATGCCAGTGCAGAGCCGGTGCAACTGTGCCAAAGTTGTAATCGAGGCCTAGGTGTGTTACTTCATGGATTTCTCAGTATCCCAACGCCTCACTGAGTGGTTCAGCTATGACGTTTTCTATTACTGCCTTTATGAAAAGCATAATAATGTAAGTAGAAAAAAATACCTTGATGGAGTAACATAGATATTATTCTTTTTTTTTTTTTAAAGTGATCGTTACAAGAATATACAAACTAACATATACATGTTCTTGATTAGATATTTTCTGTATAGCAATAACTAGTCTGAAGAGGACCAGTCAGGCTGAAACCAGTCTTGGGTTGCTTGTGTCCAGGTTCAGACAAGGCCTGGCTTGGCAGCTCAGGCTGGACTGTTCCTATCGGAGAAGAATCAAGACTTATTTTCATGTGGCTAGGTCTAATCTGAGGTGGCATGGAGGGCAATCGAACGATGCATTGGAATCCTACCCTGAGTGATTGCCAATGGTTGGACTTATAGCAAGCATTCCTCCAATCATATTTTTTGTGTTAGATGTAAACACCCTAAGTGGGCAAGGGTATGCCTAGACATGGGTCCCTTATGCACTGTGCCACTGGAACACAGCTACACCCGAACTGAAGAGGCCCAATTAGGCCAAAACTGGTCTTGGGCTGGTTGTGTTCTGGTTCAGAGAAGACCGGGCTAGGTAGTTTGGGCTTGACTGTTACGATTGGAGCGGGATCTAGACTGATTTGCATATGGCTCAATCTACTCATTGGTAGCATGGTGGTCAAAAGAACAATGGGTTGGAGTGCTACCCCGAGTGATTGCAAGTGGTTAGACTGAAAGCATTCCTCCCATCGTCTTTTGTTTGCTGGAGAGTTATGGTGAAGGCAGATGGAGAAAACACAAATAGTGCTAAAAAAAGAGACTTAAATGTAATAGTTAATTTAAATACAGATAAGAGTATATAAAAAAACATGAGATTCTGCAATCTCTGTAGAAACGCCACTCTCTAATTTCTTTATAGTCCATGACTTGTGAGGCACCCAGCAGCTGAGGAGAAAGGTAGATCAGGTCACTGAGCATCTGTTTAAGGCAACGCAAATTAAACATTGCTTTTCTTTCTTCTGCTCTATTTTTCTAGCTTGCAGGGAAAAGTAGAAATAACATGTTTTTCCCCTTCCTTTTATTATAGACAAGTTAGAATGTTTCTGTAGGTTTCTAATGCATCCTTTTAAAAAACTGTCTTGTATTGAAGTCTTTCTAATATCTTTCCGCAAGAAATATCTAACAGGTTTTTGGTGTCTTTAATTTTTAACTAGAGGTTTATTTTATGTTTGCAAACAAGCTCTCTATCTCAAATTAAAGAGTTGCTCATCAAGGTTTTATGTGTTTTTTTGGGAAAGGTGATGGTGTGACCATGTATTACTTTCATAACCCTATACAGAAATTCGGCCTTCGGCCTCATTCGACTCTATGATTTGGAACTTCTTGTGACTTACAATAGTCTTAGAATGTATGGCAGATGGCACTTTACCCCTTATATAATCCTACTGCAGGCAATACAAAACTTTACTATGAAATATTAACCTGCTTGGTAAATAATCCTAATGCTGTATAATGGATGGCAATTAGAATGTTATTCAAAACATTGATTGTTGCAATTGTGCAAACCAGGAGCACACCAAAATGACCATGACGGTGAACTTGTTCAGATTAGCCAAGCCTAGTATGTGTGTGATATTTGGAGACATAAACATTAAGAACAGAGAACAGCGATCATTTATTCTGGTAAATAATGAAATTATTCAAATGCTGGTCATTTTAAAGTGGCAATACCTTAAATGAAAGGGTGAATATTGACAGCTGATCTATGAAGTTATAAGATTATGAGATAATGTGTATTGTTCGTATGTAAAGTTCGAGGACAATAGTGTAGGAACTTAGTATATGTATATATATGTACATATATGTATATGTATCAAGCAACTTCGCATTGGCAATGCCGAAATTCGCAGACTTTTGGCATTTGCGAATGCGAATTTGCTAAATGGTACATTTTAAGGAAAATCTGGTGCAAAACAAGGAATCGCAAAATTTGGGATTCCTTATTTTGCAATTACATTGAAGGAATCGCAAATTTTGCGATTCCTTAAATGCAATGTATGAAGCAAAAAAAATGCAAGTTGTCCTTAAGGAATCGCAAATTACCACCAACTTCAAGTTGGTGGTAAGTTGCGAATTCCTTGAAAAATGCACATTTTTGCATTTTTCAAAGTGCCATGTGACGCACATACATGCCCTTAGGGCATGTATGTGCGCCACATGTGCACCCATGCTTATTTCAGGGGTGCAACAGGGTGTCCTTTGGACACCCCTGCACCCTTCAAATTATTCTCAATTTGCGATTCTCAAATTGTGAATCGCAAATTGAGAATAACTTCCCATTCATTCCTATGGGCCTCCTGGCCCATAGAAATTTATGGGAAAGTATTCCTTAATTGTGATTCGCAATTTGCTAATCGCAGTTAAGGAATACTAAGAATTCGCAAAAAAATTGCGAATTTGTACATACATCCCAATTTGTGATTCTGAAATAGCGATTTCTAAAAAATCGCTATTTCAGAATCGTAAATCAGGTTGATGATACACATGGCCCTAAGGGCATGTATGTGCGTCACATGGCACTTTGAAAAATGCAAAAATGTGCATTTTTCAATTAATTCGCAACTTACCACCAACTTGAAGTTGGTGGTAATTTGCGATTCCTTAAGGACAATTTGCATTTTTTTTTGCTTCATACATTGCATTTAAGGAATCGCAAAATTTGCGATTCATTAAATGCAATTGCAAAATAAGGAATCACAAATTTTGCGATTCCTTGTTTTGCACCAGATTTTTCTTAATACGTACCATTTAGCAAATTCGCATTCGCAAACGCTGAAATTCTGCGAATTTCCTCGTTTTCGAATGCGAATTTGCTTGATACATATGGCCCTTAGATTCTTAAAATGTTAATACCAATGCGTCTTTGAGAATGTAAATGTAGGAGCTGTAGCTACGTTGTTGTGAGAATTATCTCTTCATCTTGGTTCAGATGGATCTAATTAAATTCCAAAGCATTGAAAAAGATGGCACGTAAAACTTACAACTGGCTACACTGATATATGGCCTTCAAGTTTCAAGATGCAATACCACCAGATATTGACCAATGCTTGATTGGTACCAGAGTGATGCCATAACCTTTAGGTATTCTGCAATGTGCCTCAAGCAAATGGTGCTGTTCCGCAATGAAATATGATTGCATTAGATTGCAACTCCAAGAGATGCTGTAATCAGACTTTCACAGCAAGTGGTTCTGCAACTTGATGCCAAAGGATGCTGCAGTTTGACACCAATGGATAATGAAATCTCACATCAGCAGTTTCTGCAATCTGGTACTCCGTGATAATGCAATCTGAATGCAAAGAATGCTTCATTGTCACACACAATGATCTATTAATCTGACAACAGATGCTGCACTATACTACCACTATTGCTGCAAACTGATATCGGCAATGCTGCAAGATAACACAGTGAATGTAGACAAACATTGAAATGAAATTGGGTTTTGTAAAGCGCGTTACTACCCGGAGGCCTCGTAGCGCAAAGGATGGGTAGGGTCGGGGAGTCTGCTAGCTGGCTCTTACTGGAAGAGAAATGTTTTCAGATTTTTCCAAACTTTTTGTAGGTTGGGCTCACTGCGCAGTGTAGAAGGCAGGGAATTCCAGACAGAGGCAGCGTTCCATGAGAAGGAGCGCCCGCCCCACCGAGCGTGTTTGATTTTTTTTGTTGATGTCAGAAAAGCTGTGCTAGAGTGCAGTGATCTCTGAGGGTGGTAGGGGGTAGCTAAGGAACAGATGATTGCGGGGGCTTTATTCTACATGGCCTTGTGCATAATGCGCATTGCCTTGAATTTTATCCTGGCCTGGATAGGCAGCTAGTGTAATTTCCTCAAGGCGGCAGCACCCGAATGTCTTCGGGACAGTCCACGAAGCAGGCGTGCTGCCGCATTCTGGGTTATTTGGAGTTTTTTGATTGTGCTGATCGGTGCACCTAAGTAAAGGGCGTTCCCGTAGTCAAGGCGGGACAGGACAATGGCCTGAACCATTATCCTGCGGGCTTGAAAAGGGAGAAGAGGCAAAGCTTTCCTCAGCATCCTCATCAATCCGAAGCATGTGGCGGCAAGTATTGTGGCTTGCTGGTTAAAACTTAAGGTGTCGTCTAGCCATACACCGAGACTTTTGATTCGATCTTTTGAATCTGGTGGAGTACCCATGCAGATCGGCCAGTCGATGCTGCAACCTAGCACAAACCAATGCCAAAATATTGCACGAGCCAATGAAGCAACTTAACATCAGCAGAGACCACTCTCTAACACTAGGGGGTGGTAATGTACCAAAAGACACCTGTTACCAATGGACACTGCAATTGGAAATCCAGAGGTGTTGCAATATAACACTAAACACCGCAATATGATAGAGAGCAGCTGCAGTTCAAAACTATAGAACGCTGCATAGCCACACAAATTGATAAATACATCTGAACATAACAGCATCCTTTAATACCATAACAGATATGGTATTAAAGGATGCTTCAATCTGTAATGTATGTACAATTTCAAGCAAATGGACTCTGCAGTGCATGATCGGTAGTGGTTGAAATGTGGCAACAACAATTCCTGCAATCTGACAGTAATTGGTGGAGTAATCTGACAGCAGTACATGCTACAATCTCAAATCGGAGAAAGTAAAACTGTAACATAAATAGACTCTGCAATTTAACATCATTAGATAGGCCAGGCAACCACTAAAAGAGAGTAAAATATAACACCAACCAATTCCGCAATATTATAACACGTTTAACCAGACACTATCGCTGTCTGCAATCTGACATAGACAGATGCTCCAACCAGACACCAACTGATGTTGCAATATAACTACACTCTAACAGCACTCTGACACCACAACATTATACAACAGAACAGCTACTTCAGGATGCATCATGACACAAATGGATGTTGAACTTGGATAGCAGCATATGTTGACATCTAACTGAAAAGTCCGTCTCCTGACACCGATAGACAAAAATCACAAACACACAAATGTAGGAAGCTGGCTCTCTACATAGTGTACCGAAATGAAGTGCACTGTGCAGAGAGTCCAGTGAATCCCTAAATGGTATACAGAGGTAAAAGCAGATAATACTAATGCTTTTTTGTGGTAGTGTGGGCGAGCAGTTAGGCTTATCAGAGGGTAGTGCTAAGCATTTGTTGTACTCACAGAGGTAATAAATGAGAGACACACACAAGAATAAATCTGAGACCAAGTTATAAAAGTAAAAATGATTTTCTGTCATTTTTAAGACCAAGAACACAGTTCTAAGGTAAGTACTGTTGGAGTTACAATTTTTGAAAGTTCAGAAAAGATATCACTTTTGTGCACAGTAACGCATCATTGGAAACAATGGTGAAAAAGCTGAAAAATGCATATAAAATCAGGCAATGCTTTCAGGGAGTTCACCTTCTTATTTTAGGTTGATGTCAGGACTAGGATCAAAGTTCCAGCAGGAAAGGTTCGGGGGCATAACAGACTGGCTTGGAGCAGAGTGCTGATGGTCGTGGAAGTAGGTGCGCAAAGACGTAGGGGTCACTTAAAAGTACACTGCACAGGAGGACTTACAGGTAAGTCTTTTGGGGCTCATTCGAGGCAAGAGGTCGCAAGAGCTTGGGAACCTTGGCAGCACAGCTGTTTGGTCGGTGCCAGGGCTAGTGGGAATGGGAGCAGAGCGAACAGGTCAGTCAGGCAACATGCATCTTAAGGTTCTCGTGGTTAGGAGCAGGCAACTTGAAGAGGCGATCTCGGGACAGTTGGGCCACTTAGGAAACTGGTCTCTCATGCCTCGATATTTCCCAAGGGGTGCTTGTTTCTAGTGTTTTGGGAATCCAGTGTGGACTCTTCTTCTCAGTGTTTGCCTTTGGGGATTATTGGTATGCCGCAGCTCCTGTAGGTTCTTGTGACTTCAAGCTTGGTGTGGACACAGATCTGACTCTCTGGAGCTGTTGTACCTTTTCTTGCTTCAGTGCTGCATCAAGATTATTGGGGATCACCAAGTCGACAAACCGGACTTCAGGGGATTGGTGCGTGCGGTGTGCATTGCGGAGTGACTTTTATTGAAAGAGAGCTTCTCTGTGACTTCTTGAAGGCTGGAGGTACTCCAGGGTTGTCGGTGCCCTTTCACGTTTGGGACAACACAGCAGGCAGCAATTGTCGAGCAAGTCCTTGAGGCAGCAGGCACAGTTTAGCACCATTTTCTTCTTCCACAGGGCTTCAGTTCTCGTGCAGCAGGCCTTCTTTGTCCCGTTGAATTTGATGTTCAGGTCTCGGGGTGCCACCTTAATACTGAATTTAGTATTTACCTACCTATAGGGTGTCTACACTGTCTAGTGACCACTTCCTGTGGGAAAGGCCACTACCCTAGCCCTGATAGGTTGTTTCTCCACCATCCCAATATGGTGGAATTTCAGGAAAAGGGTTCACATCACCTGCCCCGCCCTAGGTGTGGTGTAGACTTCGTAGGGGCCCTCCTCCTAAACTGACTAATATTCCTACCTTCCCTCTCGCCTAAAGTGGAGCATGAAATGAGGCTTGGCTTCCCCACTATCTGGAGGTTCCTGGGTTGGATTTCAAAGGCAGCAGGAGGGCCAGCCAGACCTGGAGGAGGTATGAAGCACCTCTGCCCAAGCAGGCTTTGTCTGTGTCCTCTGAGAGCGCTGGCTCTCACACCATGCTGTCAGAAATAGGTCTGATGTTGGCACATTGGCGATAACACGTCAGATACCATGCCAGTTCTTGGTAGGTTTTCAGGGGACCCTCCAAAAGGGTCTCCTGTGCGAATTTATTAATAAATCCAACACCGGCATCAGTGGGAATTTATTAAGAAGATCAAACATCTGAGAAATCAATGAAGCCATTGTGGAGATAGGAAACTCCTTTTGACAAGTCAGCCCATGTACTCCTTATGGCTTTCCTGTGCACTTACATCTCATAATAGACTGGGCATTATAGGGCCATTTCTGCTCATGCGAATATGCCCTCACATAGGAAATAGTGCACCCTGCCTTAGGGCAAAAGGTCTGCAGTAGGGGTGGCTTACCTAGGTCTTGTGCAGTGTATATGTGGCATGTTGATTCATCTGATTTTCCTGCGCCAAGACACGCAGCCTGCAATGGCAGAGTGCAGATCCTTAGTGAGCAGTCCCTGAGGTGGCACAACCAGGAATACAGCCTCAGAGGACCCTCTTCAGTACCCATGCCCTAGGTACCATGGGCACCATTTACTATGGACTTACAGGGTTAGCTGAAGGGCTGCCATTCATGGGAGAGTGCTTAGGAAAGATATCTGACACTGGAAACCTGGTTAGCAGGGACCCAGTGCACTTACAGTTCAAAATCACATCAGGCATCAAGGTAAAAAGTAGGGGCTAACCTACGCCAATAGAGGCACTTTCCGACACAAAGTAATTATTTTGATATCAACAGATGCTTGCCAGGAAGTGTCAGCAACTGATGGTGTGATTAGTCGTCAATCAATACTGCAATTAGGTATCAAAATGTGTTGCCAATATTTACTGCATAGGTCATGTGACATCAATATGTGTTACTAATGATACTGCAACTTGACAACAAATGCTAAAGTCTAACATTAACAGATGCTTCAATCAGACACTAACAAATATTACAATCTCACAACTAAGAATGCTGCAATCTGGCAGTAATGGCTGCTGCAATCAGGCACTAACCGCTTTCTCATTCTGCCACCTGTAGATGTTACAACTTTACACAAATTACTGCAACGGGGCACCAACGAATGCTGTACTTTGCCATTGAAACAGCTATGATTTGGCTCTACGGGAAGATGGCGTATTCCACCAACTGATACTTCTGTAAGATACCAACAGATGCTTTGATTTAAACTAATTGACGGTGCAAATTAAAAACGATTTTAGAAAGGATGGTGCAGACCGTATAATATAAAAAATGTATGTAGTATGACACAAAGGAGAGAACCAAACTGGCACCGATGGATTTTGGAATGTAGCTGCCATCTAGCACCAGAAGATGCTGCAAGATGCAATTAAGGTATGAATGACACCAACAGCAATAAATGGAGTAATCTCAGGTTAACAAAAGTTGCAATATTTAGCCAATATATATGGAACAAGAAACAATAGACAACGTCTGAGAGAAGAATCATCATTAATAGTGCCAATCATACTAAGGGCACAATTATGTCGGTCGGAGTTGCCTCCAACCAACGTCATTGTGGAATCGGGACAGATCGATCTTTGGTCAGAGGTCCCGACCGCTTAATTTCGATGCAACCACACATGGTGCGGTCGCATACTCCCATTTCTCCCATAAATAAGCCATAGCCCAAGCTCCCATAGGGAAATGGGAGATTGTGTTCATATCTGCACAGCTTGGCAGGCACCACCATAGGCGACCCCTCTGCCCCAAACCAGAGACTGCAAAGAGAAGGGGGGCCCTGCTAGGGGTCACCAAACTCGCTTTCCAAAAGGCTTTCCATGCCAGAAAGCCCAGCATGGAAAGCCTGTGGGAAACCGAGCATCGTAATCCCAATGGCAGAAACGCCATCCATTGGAATTACGGCCCAGCCTCCGATCAGCCGGTTTCATTTCCGACTGACTAGATTGTAACTGGGCAGTCAGAATTAAAACTGATGATCTCAGTCAGAAAGCCTCCGACCTTAGGTCGGAGGCTTTGCCACCAAGATTGCAATAGGCCCCTAAGTCTAAAATTATGTCACCAAGTACTATGCTTTTGTTGCTGTCCTGTATTACCATTATGTTAATTGTGTATGAAATAATTATTTTCCATAAACTAACAAAGTGTCAGGTTATTACCTACTGAATTGACTAATTAAAATAGGATATTTAACAAATGATATAAAGGTTTGTTTGTAGAGTTTTGAACATGGTGTAATGTCATTATACTAAAAACCACAACCGGGCGCCGCAGAAGGACGACAGGTCCAAGGAGGAACCAGATCGACAGTTTCGGTCTTTTTCTCTGCCAGGCGACCCAAGGAGGCTTTGAACAGCAAAATACTGTCAAAGCGAGAGAGAATCCCCTTCTCACCCATATAGCACCTTAGTGCGTGCTACACATAAAAACAAAAAACACTCACTGTAAATTAACCTTTTTAACTTCACACATACTCACTTGGTCCTGAGGAAAGCCTGTTTAAATTAAGAAAGGCCAGGCTGAAACATGTAGACCACACAGGACACTGGAGGTCATAATCCATACTCCACCGTGTCCGTCTGCCTTTTAATATGCCAACAGAGACCCAGTTTATTAAAATAGTTTTTTACCCTCGGGTACTGGGATTTTTGTATGGCTTTTTAATCTTCACCTTCACACTCACCACACTGCACACTCAGTAAATATACCAGCTCCGCAGTAATCTGGCGTCGAAGCACACCCGGGGCACGTTAGGTGCCACTGTGGTGGGCCCGATGATGAAGCATGCCACCAACTAGGTTGGTGGGTGAGGGCTTTCAAAAGAACCTACTGGTTTTCCTTGACACACGTACTCCATTGAGTCTTCCCTATAAAAAACCTAGCTAGTCTTTCTTGATTTTTGATTATACTAAAAACTACAGCCCCCATAATTCTCAGCAGTTTAATAGCGTCCAGGGCCGGACTGGCCGTAGTGGGTACCGGGTGTTTTCCTGGTGGGCCACCAGAGTGGGGAGCCAGTTTTGGGCCACTGAAGGGCCGTTTTTGTTCCTGGGCCGGCTTTGCAACAATATCGGGCTCTGTAACAAAACCAGTTGGAACCGGCCCTGGCAAACAGCTCGGCCGCACCCCTCCGGGGGCCTGCCGAGCAGTTTGCCAGGGCTGGTTTTGGTTCCCAGCCGTGCCATGGTAGCGTTGGGTTACAGCGGGCTGTAAATGTTGAGCTGCTGTGCTTACCTGACTTTATAAGGAACATTTCTAGAGGTGAGTAATATAGAGAAAGAGTACGTGAGTCCTCAAGAGAACGACTTTTGTCTTACTTGCAATGTATTATGATTAACAAGAAAGGAACTCAGTGGGTTTGGAAACTGTAGGTGCTATAAAACCTGTGAGTCTAAAGTACACTTTACAACACAAATACAGTTCTTGGAGCTAATTAATCTTATGTCTACAAAAAGACCAATTCAGTTTTAGGCACATCAACAACTGGTTGTAGGAAAGATACAGCATTTCAGCAAATAGTTAAAAGGAATGAATCTAGGCCTGTTCAAGCTCACTCATCAAACCTAAGGCCCTAACTTTCACATGAATTACTTAATCAAAATAAATAAAATCTAAACAGGAGCTATGGGGTTTGTCATTGTTTCTTGTTTTATGGATTCACATATAATAAACACAGACAAAGCTAAAGGTCAGACTTTAATGTAAAAATGCATGCAAAAAGAATCTGTGCTTGCCTGTGTTCGCATAAAGCTAGACATCTGGACTTGCAATGCTCACGTAAAAGACTAGTATGAGAAGTTTTAGCAAACAACTGCCCTGTTAAGCAATTTTCAATGCAAGTCATTTCAATTTTCTTCTAAAAGTCCATTAAGTCATTTAATTTAATTTTGGTCACAATAAAAAATTTTAAAAAGTCGACCGATTTGAAAAAGCAACATTGTCGGGAAACTATGTGTACTTTAACACTATGATAAATTTGTGCATTCAGCCAAGGAACTGCATTCTGGTTAGCTTGATTCAGGTGCCTCTTAGAATTGTTTTGGTCTCTATTGATAAAATGTGAGCGATAACCAGTGGTTAATTGATTGATTGATTGGTTGATTGATTGATAGGCTTTATTTCGATATAAAAAATATAATAAAAGCTTTGTACAACAATTATAAAACACAACATTTATAGCAATCACTTCCTGATTACACAGAAAAAAAAGAAAGGGAATAAAATGTTAAAACAGTTAAAACAAGAATTAAATTGACAGGGACAGCCTTCTTACATGAATCAACAATGACCACTTTAAAAATTTTGAAACACCGCAAACAACCAAAGTGGATGTGTCAGGCATTAGAATGCGTAGCGCTACTATGTGCTGGCGGGTGCCTAAAAGTCTACATAAGGGTTTGAGCCAGCGCTTCCTAGGTGCACAATAATCCGGACATTCGAAAAGAATGTGGGCTACCGACTCTACTCGAGTGGGACAACACGCACAAAAGGGGGTGAACTGGCGAGAGGAATTCCATCGGGCAACTAGTTCACCTACTGGTAGGGTCCCCACTCTGAACTTAAAATACAGGGCCCGGTCAAAAGGAATGGAGATCATATCTAGATAAGGTTCATAAGCCACCACATCTTTAATCCTCAAAAAGGCTACAGTGGAATTACAATGACGTGGATCTGAAAATAGTTTAGAGGAGACCCAATTTCAATACAGTTTCTTAATCATGGCTTTAGGTGGGGCGGTTCTCGATGCCCACGCATCACCAAGCCCTAACTCCGCTAATAGCCAGTGGTTAATATGAAAAACAAATAAGTGCCAGGGCTCTCATCAGAAGGCAGCTTGCACCAGCCCATTTGTCCTGTTAGCACCGCCTAAAACAGAACCTACTACTAACCATGAAAGTGGGAGGAGGATGTGGTATAATGGCCAGGGCTGCCGACTTCAGAAAGTGGGAGCATGGCTTGAGTCTCTGAGAGGGTTCAGCACCCTGTGATTCTGAGCAAATCACTTAATCTCCCCTTAAAAGAATGTGCCCTTTACTGGTGCTCATCTAAAGCGCCAGTGTTGATGGTTAAGTGCCGGAGCTGAGCACCGGAAACCACTTGCTCAAATTAAGCACTGTGGATAACTATCATCTAAGAGAGCACCTAGCGCTGGATGCTGGGCTCAACCACTACCTCTTTCTCCTGACTTATAATTGCACCATCAAGACTGAGCTAAAAAGGTTTAGTGCCAAGAGAAAAGTTAGGGCAATATTAAATCAGAACTAGTCACATATATATGTAGTTGCTGAGATAAAACAAAATCAGCATCATCTGAAAGTCCTTCCTTTGCATCTTCATTTGTCCAAGGATTAAAATATGAAGTAATCAAGGGGAACAGGATTACTTACCTGCACAATGAAAAGTGCAAACAGTTAAAATGTAAATGTGCTATTTTCTCTTCCTCATTTCAAATATGAAGCTATGGACCTGATTCATAACATGCATTTTGTAGCATGTGAGTAGTACTACAGTGGTATCACTCATGTATTACAACATTTATTCAATGGCCTATGAGAGGATATCTCGCCACTCCTATCTTCTTTGGTCAGAGGTCTCCCCGTGTGTGCAGATCATTATACATTTACATTTATATTTAAGCAGTAAATGTGGAAGAGACCAGGGGAGTGGCTGAAGAATTGGGAATTCATACTCCTAAATCGGTGCTTTTGAGGCAGGGGTAAAGAGAGGCTTAAGTATTGACAAGCAATACGAACACCCACCCACAAAAGAGTAAGTCCATTGCTATTCACAAACTACACTGTCAAAAAGGTCCCAAAATTAAAGTAATGTATTACAGCTGAGGCTTGGGGTGAGTCTAGCACCACGCATGGGCACTCAGGAATACTGCCACTCGCTCCCTTATAATATAGGAGAAGCAGGGTTTTCATATAGCAACCCAAAGGAAATAATATGAAATAAAAAAAATATTTAGACACTTTAATTACGCGTGTATACATATATATTTGAAATTTGAGCAAGGAAACGCCGCACTTGATGAACTAAATTTCAAAGATTGATTACAGCTTTACAAATGCTCCACCAATGTGTTTTAGCCACTTGCGGGCTTGGTCATGGTAGGTGAGTCTTTCATCTACAGCAATTTATACTACTCCCTTCATTGCCAATTAGGAGGCATTGTGAGAGATGTAGTCCAGTTTTAAAATCACAGTTACACACATTATTCAAACCTTTTGTTTTTGCTTGACAATAATAATTGTAATTGCAACAAACCTCTGATTCATTATGCCAACACATTGGTATAGTGCACAATTTTCATACATTAACACGTAGCATATCATAGTGTACTCCCATGTGTAAGAAGTATTTTTGGTTTCGTACCACTTGTGTCCTAGGTTGCTATTGCTATCTAGGAAGTTACTGGTGTCTCCTCACTGAATATTTGTGTACTGGGTAAGCTATTTGGAGGTCAAGAGCCTCATGCGTTATCTATGTTATGTGTAATGGTGGTGGTAATCACTGCAAATATTCACGGTTGCAATTGTGTCTCAACATTTATCATGTTGGTTTCATCAAATCGGGACTTCTCATAATAATGGATAGTCAATATCATAAGTGTACATAAAGTTCTTTATCATTGATCAGGCCACTCAGCATCTTTGGTTGAGCCTGATGATGTACTTGAATTCCAGGCATCTTAATCTTTGTGTCCTGGTGCCACCATGTTCACTTGGTGTTATGATGTCTATGCCGCAGTACCACATTGTCCGCAAATCATTTCCTTGGCTTTGTGCTATGAAATTCAGTGTTGCATAGGTTGGGTCATGTTGTTTTACTGCCCTTATGTGCTCCAATATTCTTTGTTTCAGCATGCAAATTGTGGTTTCCATTTAGCGTAGTCCACAGGCAAATTCAATTATGTATACTACGATTTGTGTAATGCATGTTATTTTCTTTTCAATTAGGATAATCTATTGGTCCCTATCCACAATGTTCATGGCGATTTTTCATGCTTTGCAACTGTTGTATTTCCTAAATCCGCATTGTCGTTCTTCTAACCATTTTTTTGGGTTGATTGTCTTGAAAGTGACTCTTTACCAATTGATCCTTTATTTATTATGGTCACTTGAGGGTGTTGTCCTAAGAGAGTCCCAATTTCCAGATATTTGGATGTGAAATGCCAAAGGTGTCAAATTATGTTGTTAATTTTCCTACTCTTTTTGCTGTATATTAACACTAATCTAGGTGCCTCTTGATTTTCTTTGTGTTTGTTTGAGAGCTCTTTCCATGTGATTTGCGTTTTTGCATGAGATTTCGTTCTCACTTTTTGCAAACATTTTTCTAAGTCTCTCTGTTCATGTCATCTTCACTTCAGGGTTTGTATTGTTTCATCACATTTTTCTTCTGCATCCGTATCCTTGGAACAGTTTCTCCTCATCCTCAGTAGTTCCTCATAGGCTATACGTCTAATCAGTGGTTTAGGTGGGAGCTTGTCCCATGCAGAATAGCGTTTATGGATGTTTCCTACCTCTGTAGTGTTGTATGTATTTGAGCTTCTTGTACATACAACTGTACATCTAGGAAATTGATACTTGAGCTACTGGCGCCGAATGTAAATTGTGGTTGAAACACATTGGTGAAGAGTTTGTAAAGCTGCAATACATTTTTTAAATCTAGTTCACCAAGTACAGCATTTCCTTTTTCAGAATTATTGTTGTGAGGGAAAGCGGTCTAGCTGTTGAGCAGTCAATTGATTCAAGACCAAATTGTTGCAAGAAATAAGGAATTCAGCAATGCCCAGCAAAACATGAGGAATTGAAGTAAAGCCCACCGTGGTTGAGTGCTGGAGGTCGAGACAGGAGGATCCCGCCTGCGCTGTAGTCTCCACGAGGTGAGTGAGTGCCGAATGGAGCAGCAATAATTGTGTTGTTGAAGCGACCCAAGTTTCCGAGACACAGCGGTCTTTTTAACAGAAAAAAGATACAAATGGGTGGTGAACTATAACAAAGTAGACAGCCACAAGCTGAAAGTGTTTTTTACAAACGCAGTGAGCCTTTGATGACATCGGATACAGAGCAAAGGATAACAATTACTTTTCTTTTGAAACTATAGTAGTACATAAAGCAGAATGCTACAAGATTCAGATAAACAGGTGGTGTATTCTAACAAAGTAGCAAGCCACAAGCAGGAAGTTTTTTACAAACGTAGTGAGCCTTTGATTGGCATCACATACAGAGCAAAAGGAAAAACTTGTGCTAAATTTTCTTTTGAAACTGTGATATCACACAAAGCGACACATTACAGGATTCAGATAAATGGGCGGTGCATTGTAACACAGTAGCAAGCCACAAGCAGGACGTTTTTTTACGAGTGCAGGGCGCCTTTGATCGACATCGCAGACAGAGCAAAAGGTCTCGCAGCATTAGAGTTAGTGCTTTTAGAATTGTTTATGGGTTTTTTTGTAAATCTTTAGCATTTTTGTTTCCTGTAGCCAATGCTAAAGAATAAAAAAAAAAAAAAGCCATAAACATTTCTAAATGCTCTAACTCAAATGCTCCGAGACCTATTGCACTGTGTGAGGGTGAGGGGTTGAGGGTGAGTGAGGGTGAGTGAGGGGTTGAGGGTGAGTGAGGGTGAGGGGTTGAGGGTGAGTGAGGGTGAGTGAGGGTGAGGGGTTGAGGGTGAGTGAGGGTGAGTGAGGGTGAGGGGTTGAGGGTGAGTGAGGGTGAGTGAGGGTGAGGGGTTGAGGGTGAGTGAGAGTGAGGGTGAGTGAGGGTGAGGGGTTGAGGGTGAGTGAGAGTGAGGGTGAGTGAGGGTGAGGGGTTGAGGGTGAGTGAGGGTGAGTGAGGGTGGGTGAGGGTGAGTGAGGGTGAGGGTGGGTGAGGGTGAGTGAGGGTGAGGGGTTGAGGGTGAGTGAGGGTGAGTGAGGGTGAGGGAGTGAGGGTGAGTGAGGGTGAGTGAGGGTGAGTGAGGGTGAGTGAGGGTGAGTGAGGGTGAGTGAGGGTGAGTGAGGGTGAGGGTGAGTGAGGGTGAGGGTGAGTGAGGGTGAGTGAGGGTGAGTGAGGGTGAGGGTGAGTGAGTGTGAGGGTGAGTGAGGGTGAGTGAGGGTGAGGGAGGGTGAGTGAGGGTGAGTGAGGGTGAGGGTGAGTGAGGGTGAGGGTGAGTGAGGGTGAGGGTGAGTGAGGGTGAGGGTGAGTGAGGGTGAGGGTGAGGGTGAGTGAGGTTGAGGGTGGTTGAGTGAGGATGAGTGAGGGTGAGTGAGGGGTTGAGGGTGAGGGGTTGAGGGTGAGTGAGTGAGGGTGAGGGGTTGAGGGTGAGTGAGGGTTTGAGGGTGAGGGGTTGAGGGTGAGTGAGGGTGAGTGAGGGTGAGGGTGAGGGGTTGAGGGGGAGGCGTCGAGGGGGAGGGGTTGAGGGTGAGTGAGGGTGAGGGGTTGAGGGTGAGTGAGTGAGGGAGAGGGGTTGAGGGTGGGTGAGTGAGGGTGAGGGGTTGAGGGTGAGTGGGTGAGGGGTTGAGGGTGAGTGAGGGTGAGGGGTTGAGGGTGAGGGGTTGAGGGTGAGTGAGGTTGAGGGTGGTTGAGTGAGGATGAGTGAGAGTGAGGGTGAGTGAGGGGTTGAGGGTGAGTGAGGGTGAGGGGTTGAGGGTGAGTGAGGTGGTCAACATATGAGGTCTGAGCGTAGAGTACTCAGTGAACTGAGAGGCATGAATAGGCGGCGGGCACTGGAGTGGGGAGACAGTGCTCAGAGCGAGGTCATGGTAACAGCTGAACGTGTCACGTCGACCTCCCCTTGCCTTGTCTTCCCAGCGGTTTGCAAAGGAAATGCTTTGAGAGTTGGACACCGACTGAGCAGGGACACATTTTCAATCGATTCCACGTCCTTCTGCCGTGTGATCTGACCTTACACTGCAATAATAATTTATTGTAAGGATACTGCTAATGATTGCAGTGTAGAGGAGTTAGCATTAAGTATTAGCCGGCATAAGAGATACAGTGAGAAATCCGTTAGTTCTGCTCGCTGTAATGGTATGAGGTGCTAAGCATTTGGAAGATAATAATAGATGAAAAGCGCTGGGGCTTAGACGTATTTAAAAAGCTTAATAGCACCATATGTAAGGGGGCTACAGGTAACCCATTAGAGACGCATGGTGCAGTGTAACTAGAGCTGTGCACGCGTCCTCGTATAGAGAGAGCCTGACTGTAAGCGGAGCTTCAACCTTAGGAGATGTTGGCAAGTGTAGATAAATTTCAGACCCAGTGCAAATAGACACTGATTGCTACAGAAGATTTAAGTGTGAAATGCTCTGTCAGGGTGCCGAACGCATGAGGGAGGCTTGGTGCAATATAACTAAAGCTGCGCATGCGTTCTCACATAGAGAAAGTCTTTCCAGTGGCTGAGTCTCAGCCGTAGCAGCTGCTGGCATGTTGAAATAAGTTCTGGAACCAGAGCAATAAAACGCTGATTAATACTAAAGACTGAGAGCACTTATCTTTGTCAGGATACCGGATAGCCAATTAGGACACTGGAAGTCTTATACAGGCGGCGAACGATTTACGAAGACGGGTAGTGCCCTGTGCTAAAAGTGCATGGGTGGCTAGCTAGGCAGGAGTCTTACCTTAGTTGATGGATGCTGACGGTGTAGCAAGGGGTTCCTGGGTGTATCCGCAGATGGTGCGAGGTACTGCTGGGAAGACGCCGATTTAAATAAGGCAGTTCCCGCCAGCTTGAAGTAAATGAGCTGCAGCTGGGTAAGCATTAACACTGAGGAGGGACTAGTAACTCGGCAAGGGAGCCCACAAGCTCTGGTTGTAATGGCACAAGACACAGAGGAGGGACTGCTAGAGCAGCAGAGCGTAGGAGCCATTTTGGATGAGAGTAGATGCCCGTAATGAGTATGTAAAATAAATATAAAGATAAAGACAATTAAATGTGAAGATGAAGACAGTTACTGAATGCTTAAAAAAAGGGAAAATAACTATAAAGATATTAACATGGGGAGGGCAAAAAGCACCTTTTAAACAACAGGTAACAGTAATAACAAGCCGGAGGGAAGAGAGGGGAGGGGGGAGGAGAAATGCGACACGGCGGGAAGGGGAGGGGGCGGGGGAGAGGGTGTGTGTGTTAGGAGGGCATTGCGAAATGCGAGACGGCGGGAAGGGGGCAGACATGGCGGGGAGGGGGCGGAGCGGGGGAGAGGGTGTGTGTGTTGTTAGGAGGGCATTGCAAAATGCGAGACAGCGGGAAGGGGAGGGGGCGGAGCGGGTAAACAAAGACGGACGTGCACGCGCTTTTAAGCTCAATGCGCATGCGCATTGAGCTTAAAAGTCACGGGCACTGCAAGGAATCGCCACGATTCCTTGCAGTGTGGATAAAGAGCGGATAAGTCCCAATACTCTCGCCTTGCTCGATGCGCATGCGCATCGACAGGCGAGACCTAAAAACGTGTGCCAACTTCTCTCTTGAAACTGTGACAGCACGCAGAGCAAAACGTTACAGGATTCAGATACATGGGCATTGTATTGTAACAAAGTAACCAGTTACAAGTTAGAATTTGATTTTATAAGTGCAGTAAGCTTTTGATCAAGATCGCACTGACATCACACACAAAGCAAAGGAAAAGAATTGCAAACTACCCTTAAAACCATGGAAGCACTTACAGCCAAATGTGGGAACTCTGTTACAAGTACTTGATGTGGAAAATAAAACAAATGACAGCATTGAGCCTGCAAAGGATGGGATGGATATACCTTTAACACAACAGCTTCTTCGACTGAAACAAATTTATAAAAAAGCAACTAACAAGAATTGGGAGATAATAGCACTGGAAAAATAAATTGATGGTAATAGAGTCCCAAGGAGACTAAGAATGTTTACAATGCCCACTCACCCAGATACCAAAACTGAGTTATTTGAGGAATGAGATCAAAATAATGTGCAGTGTTCTATGAGCATGATGAAACTCCTCATGAAGCACGCAAAAATAGATCTGGATGAAGTGCACAAGATCATTGACGAAATGGAGAAAAAAGTGTCCACAAATACTTATAAAGAGGAGGCAACTAAACTAATGAAAGATATGGAAGTGCGATTAAATAAGTACGAAGAGGAAATGCAGGAGAGAAAAAAGAGGAATTTCTTACATGATGGAATGCAGTACAAACAAGGTAGGATTCCACTATTCACCGAGAGATTTGTTGCCTTGAAACACAACTATCAACAAAGCACAATCTTGCACACAGCGAATGACATTATTAGCAAATAAGACATTGGATGGAGTGACGGAGAAGACCTGAGCAGCACCAATCCTCTTCTGAAAACAGTTGTTTTAGAGGAAATGAGACTGATGCACCTAGATCAAACAATATCAAAGGGAAGAGGATGGGGTGGAGGCAGGGGAAGTGGGAGAGGAGATTCAAAAGTGGAAAAAACATCAGGAGAAGAAGAAGGGCAACAAGAAAGAAGGCAATACCCTCTTCGCAATCTAAACAAAAAGAATATATAAATATAGACAATAATCTAGTTGTCCACCTATCTAATAATAGATTGATGGAAGATGAACAATCAGTAATTAATTAAAGCCTTTCTTTCTCTACAGAACGACAAGGTAATTACACAGAACCCAGGATTGGCATTTATAAATACATACGAAACTCAAGCTAGCCAGAATCCATGCATCAAAACCTCCAAAACCTGTCTCCAAGTACAAATTCGAAACCCCAGATATTTCCTCACTATTGAACAATTTCCAGATATAAAGATCGTGTTTGTTCCTATGTACGATCTTGAGGATGAGGATATGACAGAGATGGAAATTCTTCAGAAACTATCCATAGGCACACACTATACAATACAATACAGCAAACTCAGAAACAAACAAAAATTATCGCCCATCACTGTCACCTGAAAATACATTTTACACATTCTCAGAATCAATCATCATGATCTAGAAAAAACGAAAAGACTCAAACACCTCAACAAAATAGAAAATCGAACAAAAAAGAACACGTAGCACTGAACGATCTGATGAGGAATGAGAAAACGGACAGTAAAAGGGATGAACATTGTCCTGCTTAACAAAAAAAGACTATATGAAGGAGGCATATAGACAACTAGGTGACACTGCCAATTACAAGAAACTGGTTTCGAATCTTATAAATCAGATGGCACTTGACTTCAGTAAAAACTTAAGGAATGGCTTGAAATTACATTATTCAATGATGATGAATACTATTTTATGCTCAATAAACAACCAACTATCCCGACGATTTACTTCTTACTGAGGATACACAAGACCTTATGTGATTCCCTGTGGGGACCAATAGTATTGTCATGCGATTCCCTCTTTGAAAAGGTCTCAATTTATCTAGGCCATTACTTGGCGCCTATCATTCATACCTTACGTTCCTATATCAGGGACACAGTTGACTTCCATTTTCATACTCACTAACATACACTAGGATGAAAGCTATCTACTAGTGACCATAGATGTGGTATCTCTGTACACTTCTATCAAACCCAAAATAGGTCTTCAAGCATACACATACTTTTTTAAACAAAGACATTTGAAGAAATCATTGCACTAACGCATGCTGTTGACCATGATAGAGAAGTGGTTAACCAATAATGTGTTACTCTTCAACCAAGTCATTTATCATCAACAATGTGGGACTGCCCTGGGCATCTCATTTTCTCCACAGTATGCAACTCTAGGAATGGGTTGGTGGGAGAAAGAGTATGCATGGGGACAAGACACCCACAAGAATTAGAAAAAAATTGTTGGGTCAGGTACATCAGTGAACTGTTTTTATTTGGAATGGAGATAGCAGCAATACCATGAAATAAAAATACATCTGAATGAGAATGATCTAGGATCACAATTTACATGCACCATTCGCAGATCAAAAATCTATTTCCTAGAAGTACAAATGTATGTATTAGAAGGCCAAATACATTCCACGCTACACAGGAAGGAAACATCCACAAACAGCATTCTGCATGGAACAAGCTTCCACCCTAAACCACTGATTAGAACTATACCCTATGGGGAACTACTAAGGATGAAGAGAAAGTGTTCCATGGATGCAGATGAAGAAGAAATGCTTGATGAAATAATATAATGATTGAAGAGAAGAGGATATGAACAGAGAGAGGTACAAAAAGGTTTGCTAAAAGTGAGACCAAAATCTCATGTAGAAACGCTAATCACACGGAAAGAACTCTAAACAAATAATAAGATGAACCTAGATTAGCGTTACTAGGAAATTAGCAACACAATTTGAAAGAATTGGAATTTAATATCCAAAGATCAGGATATTGGTACTCTCCTAGGACAATACCCTCAAATGGCGTATAGGAAAGCACAATCAATAAAGGATCAATTGGTGAAGAGTCACTTTCAAGTTCAAGACAATCGACCAAAACATTGGTTAGAAGAACGACAATGTGGATTCAGGAAATGCAGCAGTTGCAAAGCATTCAAAATCAGCATGAACATTCAGCGCTTTGTGGATTTGGGACCAAGGGCTAGATGTAGTCTAGTTCATTTTTCGAGACTCTAATTACGTTTGTTTTGTGACTGCATGTGGTGCGTAAACACACACTTTGTATTTATAGTACTTGCTTACAAGAAGCAAGGCTGCCAGTTACTGCATCTCTTTTACTGTCAGCCTTGTTTCTCATTAAGCAATGACTATAAGTACAAAGTGTATGCTTATGCACTGCCTGCAGGTTTTCAAAACACATAAATAAAAGGCATCGTCATTTACAATGCCAATAGCTCAAACTCTCGCAATGCAAATGTTTGTTAAAAGTAGGCAGTGGTCTATGGGATGACTGTCTGCTTTTAAGAAACATTTCACTACCATTCACAAAGTAGAAGGGATCCCCTGGGATCCCCTGATTGTTTGCGAATGCGTTACCGCCTACTTGAAGCGATTTTTTTGCGACCACATTCCAGTCGCAAAACAATCGTACATCCACCTGCGAGAGTTGCTATTAGGAAGTGACGCGCTTGGCAAGTTCCTTCCTAATAGTGAGTCACAAACTCTATTTTGCGAGACAGTAGTCATTTACCCACTTGCAATATAGGGTTACTACATTTGAAAAGGCTAATAGGCAGTCACAAACAGACCGCGTACATCTGGCCCTAAAAGACTATCCCAATTCAAAGAAAATAACATGCAATACATAGTATATATATAATTCAATGTGCTTGTGGACTACTCTACATGGGAAGCACAATTTGCATGCTGAAAAAATGAATATCTGAGCACATAACGTCAGTAAAACATTAGGACGCAACATATGCAACAGAGAAGCTCAAAGCACAATGTCAAGGAAATAACTGGTGGACAATGAGGTACCCTGCCATAGACATGATTCCACCAAGTGAACGTGGTGGCACCAGGAAACAAAGATTGAGAAGCCTGAAATTCAAGGACATCATGAGGCTCAAACCAAAGATGCTGAATGGCCTGAACAATGATAAAGAACTTTATTTACACTTATGATATTGACTATCCATGGTTATGAGAAGTACTGATATGATGAAACCAACTATGATAAATGTTGAGACACAATTGTAACTGTTAATATTTACAATGATTGCCACTACCATTACACATAACGTTGATAACACATGAGGTACTTGCTCTCCAAATAGCTTATACAGTACACAAATATCAAGTAAGGAGACACCAGTGACTTCCTAGATAGGGATAACAACCTAGGAATCGGATACAAGTGGTACTAAACTAAAAATAACGCTTTTACACAATGATGGGGGTACACTTGTATATGCTATGTATTGTAATTGCATGTATATAGTTCTTACTACCCCTAACTATGCCTCGAAGTGCTTTTTCAGAGAGAAGCACGCAACTCTGGAACCCAGAAGGGATTAGTGGTGAATTCGTATAGTGAAATATGAAAGTAATTTGAGTGGTAGTTGTTAGTCAGGTATTTGGATGGAGAATGACAGTGGAGGGATAGGAGAGGGAAAAGAGCTGTGCATTTATATAGCACTTGCTACTCTTAATGGAGTGTTAAAGTAGCATGCTATTCTGGAACCCATACAGTATTAGCGGTAAATTAGTACAGTGAAATATGAAAGTAATTTGAGTGGTGGATATGTTAGTCAGTTATTTGGATTGAGAAGGATAGGGAAAATGATAGAAGAGGGGAAAAGGTTTGCATTTATATGGAGCTTGCTACCCCTGATGAGGTGTTGAAGTGCTTTTTTGGTGAGTAGCACACTACTCTGGAACCCGTGAAGGATTAGTGGTCAATTAGTATAGTGAAATATGAAATTAATTTGAGTAGTGGACATGTTAGTCTGTTATTTGGATTGAAAAGGATAGTGGAGGGATAGAAGAGAGAAGGGCTTAGAAATAAATATATATTTGTGTTTTTGTTATTTGTTTTGGAGCTCATGGCAGTAGGACAAGGCTTGGGATGATTAAAAGGGAGGTGGAGGGGAAAGAGTTAGAGGAAAGGGTTAAGAAAGGCTTGTTTGGGGGGATCGGAATAGTAAAAGATGTATGAGATGATATAAGGAGGTGTAGAGTAGGGAAGAGTCTAGAAAGGGTTAATATGGGGATCATATTAGTGGTATGGGTTTGGGATGAGTGAGAGAATGGAGGTAGGGGATATATTGATAGAGGATATATTGATAGAGGTATAGGGTGAGAAAGAGAGTAGTGCATTGGAAAGAGTTGTAGAAAGAGGTTTGAGATAACTCAGAGAGTTGAGGTAGAGGATATATTGAGAGTTGTATAAGGTGAAAAATAGGGTAGTGCATTGGATATGCTAAATTATAAGAAAAGTAATAAATATATAGATCCATACCTACATGGAAGGTATATAGATGCATAAAGGAAGGTAGTGTATGTAAATTAAAGATGCATTGAAGGAACTCCGGCTTACAAGTGTTGCTTTTTATTTATTTATTTTTTAATATATATATATATATATTTTTTTTTTTTGTAAATCCATCGTGAAGCAATAGTAGATAAATAGTTGTGATAAAAGATTTAGGGCCCGATGTAGGTAAGTTCAGTTTACCACTTCTTAAATACCGAATCATACCGATTCGGTATTTAAGAAGTGGTAAAATGGAGGGGGGGGTGGTGTAGGTATTTCAGATTCTGTAAATACCGAATCGTTAAGATTCGGTATTTACCGATTCTGTAAATACCGAATCGGTAAAGCCCATTGATTCCTATGGGCATTGAAGCCCATAGGAATCAATGGTCATTACCGAATCGGTATTTACCGATTCAGTAATTACCGATTTTTGCAAGGGTGCAGGGGGTGTCACTTTGACACCCTCTAGCACCCCAATTCCGGACTTGTGTGCCATGTGGCACACAGACATGCCCAAAGGGCATGTCTGTGTGTCACACTGCACAGGTGTGCATGCACAGATGTGCATGCACACCTGTATTCGGTATTTTACCACTCAATTGGATTGGGTGGTAAAATACCGAATCTTAAAGCCCTGTGGCACTCTGACATGTGCCAGCTACATCTGCATTTACAGAATCGGTATTTTACCGAGTCTATATTTACCGAATCGGTAAATACAGAATCGGTAAAATACCGATTCTGTAAATGCATGCCCTACATCTGTAAAACGTAATACCGGTCGGAAACGGCCGAATTCGGCTGTTTCCGACCGGTATTAGGGCACCTACATCGGGCCCTAAGTTATTTATGCAGTCATTTATATACGTGTTAAAAACATAGAAAATATAACTGTAAGTAATATGCACATTTGTTAGGCAAAACTAATGAATATCTATATAATTTTTTTTTAAACATAATTATTCTACACTTTTACACAAATCAATGCACATATATAAGTACATATCTATAGTACAAATAAATGCTTATATACAGAGAGATATGTTGTATATTTCTGTTTGTGTATGGTGGTTATGTGGAGAAGAGTCAATTCTGGGGTCAACTATCATCTGTACGCAGACGACACTCAAATCTACCTTAAGGTTGCCTCCACTCACGATCTCCCTGTCCTAAGCTCTACCATCGTCTCCATTCAAAACTGGATGTCAACACATCAATTGATTCTGAACCCCTCCAAAACTGAATTCCTCCTCCTCTCCTCCTCACTTTCTCCTCCCCCGGTTCAATCATGGTTGGACCAGATGAATCTGCTGAACAATAAACCCACTACTGTCGACAGCGCAAAATCCCTTGGTGTCATACTCGACACAAAACTCAATCTACTCTCCCACATTAATTCAATTGCAAAGTCTGCCCGATACCAACTGCGCCTTCTTTGGGGGATTCGTCACTTCTTCCCGGAGCATGACCTTAAAACCCTGGCCCAATCGCTGGTCCTCTCCAGACTGGACTACTGCAATTCTCTTCTGACTGGCCTCCCCAAGTCCCACCTATCCCCCCTTAAGTCTGTTCTACATTCAGCAGCTCGTTTCATTTATGGGGCCAAAAGAAGCGACCACATCACTCCCATGTTATCCTCCCTCCGCTGGCTTCCCATCGAGGCTAGAGCTATCTACAAGACTGCCTGCATCACCCACAAAGCCTTGCACTCCTCCTCTCCGCGCTACCTGGCGAATAAACTGAAACTCCCTGGAGGCTCTAGACCATCACGAAATGCGGAAAATCTACTGCTTGAACCTCCTACTTTCAAGAAGGAAAGATCAATGGCCCAATCCTTTTCAGGCAGCGCCGTGAGAATCTGGAACTCACTTCCGCCTCAGCTTCGGACCACCAACTCCTCCCAGGCCTTTAAAACTGACCTCAAAGTTCTCCTCCTTCAAAGACACTTCCAAATGTAATCCATGCCCTCTCTATTATCTGAAGGAAGCCCTTCAATTATTGAAAAATCTACTTTACATCTCTATGGAAGTGTCTTCCCATTGTGTTCTTGTGGTTTGAGAGTCTGCCATTTATTGCTGTATTATCCCTCTACCTGTGTTTGGGACTCTTGTGTAACATGCACTCGTCAATTTCTCTTGTAACACACTGTTTTCTACCTCTTATTTTTGTTTGTTTTCGATACCTGCACAAGTGACACCAGTGCCTACGTAACATTTGTTCTTGTGCTTGAGTGTCCTCCATATATTACAGTAATATACCTCTGTTTATTTTGTATGCTTTTGTAACCTGCACATGTCACTTTTTCTTCCTGCAATGCACCGTTGGCTACCTCTTGTATGTTGTTGGCTCACGATTGTCACTTTTATAATGCACCGTTTGCTACCTCTTATATTTTATTGGCTCACGTTTGTCACTTTTGTAATGCACCGTTTGCTACTTCTTGTATTTTGTTGGCTCACGATTGTCATTTTTGCTTCATTTAATATAACGTTTGCTTTTGTTTTTTGCTCACTTGTAATGTTCTCATGTATCAGTTCTGTTCCTTTTGTGAAGCGCTCTGACACCTTCGGGTAAAGTCCGCGCTATATAAAAATGCATAAATAAATAGTTTTCTGAAGATAAGGTGGTTATACGTGGATCCTATGTTAGGGGGGTAAAGAGTACCATAGATTGGCTGCTTGAACAGAAAATGATGTGCCATCTATGTTTTTTTCTTGTATCTTAGGATTTTGAGGCGAGGTGCCACTCTTGATCGGAGATTCCTGTGATGAATGTGTTTGGTGATTTTATTCCTGATGAAGAGCGGTCCTGAAGAACCGGGTTTTAGAACCCAGCAGCGCCAGGGAAAACGCTTGAAGTCTTCGGATTCCCCTGCCTCGGCAAACAGAGACACGGGACACTTCTTGATGACGTCAAAGACCAACGTTTATTGGCTGCAACCAGGAACAGAGGTCTACGAAGCACAACACAGGTGGTTCGCTAGAGACTGCACAATTTCAATGAGCGAAGCATGGTCTTTTATGCCAAAAATCACATTCCATAGTAGCATCGGTAACATACAAACTAACTAATCACAGTGTGACATTTCAAAAGTAGCGCATGACGGCAATCCCATTTTCCGTTGTCCAGCCCACCAGAAATGGCCAAGCACATTCCAATATCTTGTTCGATCAGGCCGGACAAACCCATCATAAAACCTCAACCCAAATCAGTGTTATGTCGTAAAGGAAGGAGCAGAAACAGATGAGAAGCAAGATAGAAGGGTGTGTGCAGTGTACCATAAACTAAGCAATGGCCTGCTCTTTGATCTTTACTTTACCAGCTGTTTAACAAGGAACTGGCTCAGCGAGGTCAGCCTCGGGCAAGGGAGTCAGTTCGGCCAGGTCACACAAGAGTCAGCTAAGGTGTACGTGTCCCAAGGACTCGTTCGGCCATAGTCATTGGCCTATGTGAGGGCAACCACACAAAATGGCTGCCGTACACAAAATGGAACCCGAGGGTTCAAACGAAATCCCTGAATACGTAGTGTTCTCATTGATCGATTAAGACGAAAACACTCGTAATGGCCTGGAAGACTGACGGAGCGTTGTCTCGAATGAAAACACAGCATCTCGATTGAATCAGTTTACACACTCCACCTCGGTCTGCTAGTATGACATCAAGAGCAACTCTATTCTGAAGTGTCATAAGTCGATCCGACTGGAGCTCAGCAGTCAAGTTACTAAGGGCACCGGCAGTTTCGACTATGGTGGACTCAACCACTCTCGTCAACTGGCGAATGTTCCTGCTGTTAGCCATCGGCCCCCAGAACGGCAGAAAACCCGTAAAGAAATCTCCCAACTCTTGCCCTGCGGTATCTTTCTGACTGAAGACACCTCTAGCAACTCTCGTTTTATGGTAATCTGCCGCAGCTGTAAAAGTGGGAGGCAACAGGAAAGAAACAAAACATGTGCCCGAAAAGTCAGGGGGCAACCATGTATACGCTTTGTCATAGCAGATGAAATAGGTACCCTTAGCTGCTAGAAAATCTGGGGAAGTCTGAGACGTAAATACATAAGTCTCAGTGCAGACACTCTTCCCTAACTGAGCTTTGGGATTCTTGCCATTACCCTGCAGACAATAGCGACCCTGATGGGGCACTATCCAAATCGGTGGAGAACTTTTCACTCGCTGGTTAACACTCAGACTAACTCCATATCCAGTAAGGTCCCAACCACTATATGGTTCTTTCCCATCTTTCGGAATAGTCTCAACCGCATTAGTCCCTTTAACCATGTCGACTATACCTCTGGCCAAAGCACTATTCTTCAGATTGTCTTTCGGTGAACGTAGGGGATAGACACTGTGAGCATAAATGAACATCGTTCTATATGCCCAAATAGAACCATTAAGGCTGAAAGGCAAAACCAAGTAAGGAATACCTTTACCGGTCGTATGGGGCATTAGGCCACAAATCCAACAATTTGTCGTGTTCATAACTAACTGGTGTTGGTGTAAAAGTTGAATAAAGGAATTGTTAGCAAATTCCAATCTTCTGAGTATTTCATGTTCGGGCAGAGGGTGAAATGAATGAGAAGAAATAGTAGGAGGAGGTATAGGTTGCACAGTGGGCATGAACGTCACTTTAAAAGAGAATGTCACATAACCAATTAAAATTATCATTAAACTCAGTAGCAAAAATAAACAAAGTATTAAAATATTTTTCGGGTGATTAGTTTGTATATCTTGCTCTTAAAGCTTATTGTCTCTGCAGGTCTCTCCAACTCGAAGAACTCCATCCTCACTAAATATGCTGCTCGCGGTGGTAGGGTGTTCTATGCTAAGGAATGCCTCTGTCAGCCCAGGGCAACTCCCTTAGGCCAACCAGAACCTTCGACCTAGTGTCTCAGGCTTGCACTCCAAAGACTTGTCGACCGCGACCATACAGCTGAACCCGGATGGCGGTTCGAAAAACAAAAATCAGTAGTTCCTCGGAGAAGAGTTAACCTGCAAACAGAAAAATCATAAAAACATTGTTTATTTTTTATTTGTCCATGACTCTCGGTCGCAAATTATAACGGTCTTTGCCTGGCAATGTCTGTTCCTTAAACAAGAGTTCAGGCTCGGTAGTGTTCAATCGATTCAATGGAGGCACAGCTTCTTGCAGAAGATCGTCACTTTCTTTCTCAGTGTTCGTTCCAATCAAACGGGCATCGATGAATGGCAGAAAACGAGGCACAGTTTCAGTCTCAGAGTCTGGAAGTCCCTTCTGGACCCACCGGTCGTACGGTAAGGGCAACGGAGCCCGTTTGCAATGTACGCCGTAGATCCAGTTTTTCTTGCCTTGCACTCAAACTGCGGAACGTTTATATAGTAAAACTAGGTATGGTCCTGTCCAGTGGGGCTGCTCGTTCTTGCTCTGCTGAAAATTCTTCACGAATACCCAGGCACCGGGTTCAATGGCATGGCCTGGATCTTCAGAAACCTGTGGTAGACTATCGTGAACCTGTTGGTGTAAGACACGCAGTTTAGCCGTCAGTTCGTACAAGTAATCAAGTAACACAGGGTGTTCAAGCTCACTAAACTTAGTTGGTCTTGGCACGCCCCAAATATTCCCCGGGCGGCCAAACAGGACCTCATACGGACTCAAACCCATTTGTGAATGCACAGTCATTCTTGTAGACAGAAGAGCTATGGGCAAAGCATCTGGCCATTGCAAACCAGAGCTCGCTTGAATTTTGGCCAATTTTAGTTTCAAAGTGCCATTATAGCACTCGACTAAACCAGCTGATTGGGGGTGATTTGCAGCGTGGAACTTCTGCCTTATTCCTAATCCCTCACAAACTCTCTTCATCACTTGACCCACAAATTCACTCCCATTGTCACTCCAGATAATTCTCGGCAAACCATACCTAGGGAAGGGCTTTCGCTGTGGACAAGGCAGTATTGTCCTTCAAAGGGTAGGCTTCCACCCATCTAGAAAAGGAGCAAACAACCACTAACACATATTTCAGGTTGTTGAACATCTCCATGTGGATAAAATCTAGCTGCAAAGCCTCGAACGGATACGTAGGAGGAGCAAAATGACCAGCCGGGGTTGGAGTTTGTAGTTCCGTAGTTTGAGGGTCTGAGGTTCGGTGGTTCCGAACCCGTTCAATAAAGGTCGTCGGAAATAGACGATCTTGGTGTCAGCGGACCGCAAATCATGAGTGCGGTATGTAGGAGTGTTTTCGCATTAATCGATCAATGAGAACACTACGTATTTAGGGATTTTGTTTGAACCCTCGGGTTCCATTTTGTGTACGGCCAAGCGAGTTCTTGGGACACGTACACCTTAGCTGACTTCTGAATGACCTGGCCGAACTGACTCCCTTGCTCGAGGCTGACCTCGCTGAGCCAGTTCCTTGTTAAGCAGCTGGTCAGATAAAGATCAAAGAGCAGGACATGCCGAAGTTTACAGTACACTGCACCCACCTTTCTATCTTGCTTCCAATCTGTTTCTGCTCCTTCCTTTACGACATAATCACTGATTTGGGTTGAGGTTTTATGATGGGTTTGTCCAGCCAGATCGAACAAGAAATTGGAATGTGCTTGGTCATTTCTGGTGGGCTGGACAACGGAAAGTGGGATTGTCGTTATACGATATGTTTGAAATGTCACCATGTGATTGGCTAGTTTGTATGTAATCGATGCTACTTTGGAATGTGATTTTTGGCATAAAAGACCATGCTCCGCTCATTGAATTTGTGCAGTTTCGAGCGAACCACCCGGTTTGTGCTTCGTAGACCTCTGTTCCTGGTTACAGCCAATAAACTTTGGTCTTTGACGTCATCAAGAAGCGTCCCATATCTCTGTTTGCCAAGGCAGGGGAACTCGAAGGCATCGGGCGTTTTCCCTGATGCCGCTAGGTTCTAAAAACCTGGTCCTTCAGTTGGTGCCCAACGTCGGGCGACTTCAGCGGTACCGGTCCAAGCCTGAAGATCGTGGAGAGCTTAGTGTGGAAATTCTGGAGGAAGGCCTGACACTTCATCGACCCCTGTATGTCGTCGTGGTCCGAAAGTCTTTGCTGCGAGGTTCCCCGCTTACCGACGGCTACGAAGGACTGCTGCCCTGACTGTCGCCCTGTCTTGGAGCCCTAGAGGATTTGTAGAGCGAGACGATAGACGGGTCTTCTGGTGACGCCATCGACATTTCAGTTAAGTATGAGTGGAGCGTCTCTCAGTCCTTAGTTTGTTTTTGGTATCCCTTCGTGGATCGCTTTGATTTGGTACCTGCAGGCCCCAAAGCCGAGGGACTCGTGTATTCACGAGATTATCGTTTTCAGATTTTCCCTTGAAGTTTGAAGCTAGACTAGTGAGCGAAGATGCCTAGTCTTAGCAGACTTGGAAAGATATTTGGTTGTGGTTGTTCTAAGGATTCCCGGTTAGAGGATTCGTGTCCGGTTCCTCCGATTGGAACTCCTACGTATGAACTCTATGTGAAGCATGGTGTGGGCCCTATTGGTTATAATGACATCTGGGTAAAATATACGAAGAAAGACGGTGTCCTACAGTGGCCCCGTTACGGTAGCTTTGAAACTGAGATTTTAGATAATCTCGAAGTTAAATTGTTCAAAAAGAAAGCCCGGCCGGCAATGTTTGACTCTTTTCGCATCTGGCGCAAAGAAGCCAAACAGAAAGAAATTAAATTAGCGTAGAAGAATGAATGAGAGCGAGGTATGTCAATGGTGCAAGCTGCTATAGCATATAGGGATAATGAGGAAGAGAAAGAGAGCGAACAGATGTTGAGGGTTAGGAAGTTAGCGGTAGATAAATGCTACCCCGTTTTTCCGCTTAAAGAGCAGGAAGCAAAGAAAGATCTTGCAAAAGATCCTTTAATGCCGCATCTATTGAGTTCGCCACCCCTTTATGTAAAACTGCTACGGCACCACCACCACCAGTTGTAGTTGCGCAACCTCCGGTTGTTGTGCCACCTGCAAATCCTTCACAGCCAGCTTCTCTTCCGTTGGCTACTATTCCTTTGGCGCAGCCTCCTCAGGGGACGCCAACTTTGCCTCCTTCTTCGTCTGCTACTCCTACGCCTATCTATAATACTCCTTCTGTTCCGCCTTTGGATTCTTCTACTATTGTTCCGTCTTCTCTTATTCTTTCACCTTCTCCTTCTGATAGACAGAGAATGACTGCTGCAGTTTCTGGTTTCTTTTCTCCTTTGTTGGAACAATTGGGTATGTCTCCTGTTAGTGAACGTAGACAATCACGTAGTCAGTTGCCTGATACAGATGAGCGTACAGTTTTGGATCATTTGGCACGTAAATGGATTACGTACGCTTCTCAGTATGATCTTGAAGGTGTTATGGATGTTTTCCTTCAATGGGAAGGACCAAAGGAACGGTACGTCTTTTATATGATGTGTGGGTTCCTCCATGAACAATGGGTTGAAGAAGTAGGTAAAGCTCCTAATGAGTTGTACCGAATACGTTCTGAATTTGCGAAAGGGACCGTTGTGGGTCCTCATGATGTTGGGAGAGCATTTGCGACTATATTGTCATTTCGTAGTGACACTCCTTCTGAGCGATTGTTTGAGCTTGATTCGTCAGTTAGGAGAGCAGCGCGTCAGTATCCGATGCGTGAGGTTCCTCCAGTTTGGAGACCTGCTGATCCTAATGCTGCTCCACCTGTTGTTGCACACGTCAAACGTGTTTGGGTACATGTTCCTTGGAAGCGTGTTGAAGTTTTAGCAATTAAGCAATCTTTGCCTGATCCGCGCAAAAATCCGGCAGGATGTTATAAAGAGCTCACTCAGACTGTGGGTTCGTGTATCATGAATTTAGCAGACATAGATATGTTGTTTGGAAATGTTGTTCCACAGCCTATTTGGGGTATGATTCGTCACACGCATCATGCATGAGAATTGGGTGATACATGGGATAATATCAGTGCTGCAAATGATAGACAAGTAGGAGGTGCTAAGCCTGAAGATATCATTACTCTACTCCCTGGTAGGATAATTAATTATATGAAGACTCTGATGCCTGAAGTGCGTGTTAATTGGGACAAGTTGTCTGCATGTAAATAGAAGAAAGATGAAACGGTGTCCGATATTTGCACGCGGTTGGAAGAGACCTTTGTAGATCATAGTGGTCAGGATATGGCTACTGAGGGTGGCCAGAGATTGTTCGTTGACAAATTTGTGCATAATCTGCTTCCCGAGTTGTGCACTAAATTGAAGGATTCTGAGAGTGCTTGGGCTGTTTCCACGTCAGCGCAGATTTTAGCTACGGCCCAGTACTATGAAAATAGGCACAAAGATGAGATAGAGAAAGAGGATAAGAAGACTAAGGAATTGAAGACTAAAGTTCTTCTACAACAGGCTTATCCACCCCGTACTAGTAATCAACGCGATTATCAGCAGAATCAGCAATATTCGAGAAACTCGCAAAGAAACGAGCCTTCTCAACAGCGTTTCCCGTATGGGCCTAATCAGTGTGCGTATTGTAAAGAAGAGGGCCATTTTAAGAATAGTTGTCCAGTTTTGTTGCAGCGCACGAATGGTACTTCTGGTGTGAGAGGTCGAGGTGTTCAACAAGCACCTAGAGGTAGAGGTCGTGGTCAGAATGGGCGTTCTTTGCCCCCACAGAATTCAATGAATAGTTTTGATCAGCAGCAGGGTTCGTCTGGTAGGACAGCACAGTACTATACGGATGATTACTACGTTGAAGGTGAGGAAGTGGATGGTAACGATTGCTAGGACAGCCATGGACAAAGAGAGGGAGTTGTTTCAGTTCCAGTAGATCAGAGTGGACCTTATGTTGAGGTCATTGCATCAGGTGTGTCAGAGCCTTTTTTGTTAGATACTGGTGCTACGAAGAGTTCTATAATGCACTTTAAACTCCCTGGCGCACCTTTGTCTGGCTTTTGAGAATGTTTCTGTAGGTTTTTCTGGTGCCCCGGTTATGAATCCGATTTCTACTCCGTTGTCTCTTTCTGTTGGACCTCGTAAATTTGAAGCACCCCTCATTTTGACTACAGGTTGTGGTGAGAACTTGTTGGGATTGGATTTATTGAAGAGATTGTATGCGACGTTGTATTGTTTTCTGTCAGGAGTACATCTTACGTTGGGTGAGAGAGTGATCTCTCCGATGTACATATCGAAAGACAGAGTTCCACCTGAATTGTCTTCTTTACCCGATTCATTGTGGGCTACTGGTCCGAACGATGTTGGTCTTTTAGAGATTCCACCATATGTTGTGACACTGAAATCGAATGCTAAGTTACAGCGCATTCCACAGTACTGTATCTCGAGTGATGGTGAGCGAGCACTTTTGGCGATCATTTATGATCTGATCAATAAGGGTGTGATTGAGGAAACAAGAGGTAATGTGTGTAATAGTCCCGTTTTGCCTGTTCTGAAGAGAACTGATTCTTCACAGCCTCCTGTATATAGGTTGGTGATCGATCTTCGCGAAGTGAACAAGATCGTTGTTCCGCAATTCCCTGTTGTACCTGATATCACTGCTCTGTTGACTTTGATCCCGGCTACAGCCACGTGATTTTCGGTGATTGACTTGAAAAATGCTTTCTTCAGCATTCCGATTGCCGTGGAGAGTAGAGACATCTTTGGATTCTGTTTAGGAGGACGAAATTTCCGCTTTAAGCGCGCTCCTCAAGGCTATTGCGAGAGTCCATAGATCTATAGCCCAGCTTTGAAAAAACAACTTGATGTGTTGGTTTTACCTGATGGTGCTGCGCTTATTCAATATGTTGACGACTTGTTAGTTACTGCTGACAATGAAGAGATTTGTAGAGAAGCCACTTTGTCGTTGTTACGCCACTTGTCTGATTTTCATCACAAAGTTTCTCTCTCCTAGTTGCAATATTTTCGAAAAGAGGTAACCTACTTAGGTCACCTCTTATCGAAGGAGGGAAGGAAACTGACCCCAGAGAGAATTCAGACGATTGCAAAAATGAGTGTTCCTACAGCACAGAGAGAAGTACGTGCTTTTTTGGGTATTACGTCGTACTGTAGACAGAGGATCCCTAATTTTTCTTTGCTAGCGAAGCCTTTGATAGCTCTTACTGTTAAGGATACTCCAAATACTATTCCTTGGACTGACGAATGTCAGAAGAGCTTTTCCTAATTACGCAATGCGTTGTGTTCGGCTCCTGTGTTGGGTACTCCTGACTACAGTAAGCCTTTCACATTGTATGTCCACGAGAGAGAGGGATGTGCATTGTCAGTGTTGACTCAACAGTTTAGCGATAAGCAACGTCCATGTGCGTATTTTTCGTCGACTTTAGATCCGGTAGCTAGAGCGTTGCCGAGTTGCTTGAGAGCTAAAGCGGCAGCGGCTGTTTCGATTCGACAGTCTGCTGGTTTGGTTATGGACAACACATTCATCGTAATGGTTCCACATGCAGTGGATACCTTGTTGAACTGTACCAAGACACAGCACTTAACTAGCGCTCGGTTGTCGGGTTACGAGTTGACCTTGTTAGCGAGTCATGTGCACATTAAATGATGCAACATGTTGAACCCAGCCAAGTTGTTGCCGATTTCAGCTGAGACAGATAATGACACAGAACAGCAGGATTGTTTTTTGAGAACTGAGGAAGAAACGAAAGGGAGGATAGACCTTAGGGATACTCCTCTTCCAGAGCGTGATGGTACTTTGTGGGCTGATGGTTCGTGCTTTAAGTTGCCGAATGGTGATACGACTGCGGCATATGCTGTTACGACTTTGCATACGATTGTTGAAGCTGCACGTATCCCACATAATTCAGCGAAAGCAGCAGAGTTGATTGCATTAACGAGAGCATGTGTGTTGGCGAAAGGAAAACGAGTGAATGTGTACACTGGCAGCCAGTATACGTTTGGTGTGGCTCATAGCTTTGGACGTTTGTGGCGTGAGCGTGGGTTTTTGACTTCGCATGGAACGAAGATTCAGCATGGGCAGTTGGTGAATGAGCTCCTTGAATCACTTACTTTGCCGTTGCAAGTAGCGATTGTGAAATGTAGTGCCCATAAGAAAGTTATGGATGATGTTGGTCGCGGAAATACGTTTGCGGATGAAGTTGGGAAAGAAACTGCAAGAAATGTGATGAGCCGAATGTATGTTGCAGGTCCGGCGAGATGGGTTCCAGAGAAAAGTATGTGTGAAGATACGATTGAGAGTGTGAAATCCATCCAAGCTGAAGCTACAGAGAAAGAGTTGAATGAATGGAGCGAAAGTAAGGGTAGATTGGATTCGAATGGTTGTTGGATTGATTTGTCTGAGCATCAAAGATGGTTTTTGCCTGACGCGTATGTGCTTCCAGTTGTTACGATGGCTCATGGGATGGAACATATCAGCGTGAAAGGGATTCCGGTCTGGCAGAATGTGGGGATTCTCAAATGTGCAGAGAATTTGGTTAAGAACTGTATGGTGTGTTTGATGTACAATCCTGGTAAGGGAACTCCAACACCAGCTGGTTATTTTGCTCCTCCTACGTACCCGTTCGAGGCTTTGCAGCTAGATTTCATCCACATGGAGAGGTGTATCAACCTGAAATATGTTTTGGTGGTTGTTTGCTCCTTTTCTAGATGAGTGGAAGCTTACCCTTTGAAGGACAATACTGCCTTGTCCACAGCGAAAGCACTAATCAAGGAATTTTTCCCGAGATTTGGTTTACCGAGAATTATCTGGAGTGGCAATGGGAGTGAATTTGTGGGTCAAGTGATGAAGAAAGTATGCGAGGGATTAGGTATCTGGCAGAAGTTCCACGCTGCAAATCACCTCCAATCAGCTGGTTTAGTCGAGTGCTATAATGGCACTCTGAAGTTAAAGTTGGCCAAAATCCAAGCGAGCACTGGTTTACAATGGCCAGATGCTTTGCCTTTCGCTCTCCTGTCCACAAGAATGACTGTGCATTCGCGAATGGGTTTGAGTCTGTATGAGGTTGTGTTTGGTCGCCCGGCGAATATTTGGGGCATACCAAGACCAACGAAGTTTAGTGACCTTGAGTACCCTGTGTTGCTTGATTACTTGCACGAACTGACGGCTAAACTGCGTGTTTTACACCAACAGGTCTATGACAGTTTGCCACAAGCTTCTGAAGATCCAGGCCACGCCATTGAACCCGGCAATTAGATCTTCATTAAGAACTTCCAGCGGAGCAAGAACGATCAGCCCCGTTGGACAGGACCACATCTAGTTCTCCTGTCTACACGTCATGCAGTTCGAGTACAAGGCAAGAAACACTGGATCCACGGTGTACACTGCAAACGGGCTCCATTGCCCTTACCGTACGACCGGTGGGTCCAGGAAGGACTCCCAGACTCTGAAACAGAAACTGTGCCAAGATTTTTGCCATTCAGCGATGCCCGTCTGATTGGAACAAACTCTGAGAAAGAAAGTGACGATCTTTTGCAAGAAGCTGTGCCTCCTTTGAATCGATTGAACACTACTGAGCCTGAGCTTCTATTCAAAGAACAAATATTGCCTGGAAAAGATCGTTATAATTTGCGACCAAGAGTCGTGGGACTAATAAATAAATGAAGTTTTTATGATTTTTTTCTGTTTACAGGTTAACTCTCCACCGAGGATCTACTTATTTTTGTTTTTCGAACCGCTATCCGGGTACAACTGTGGGGTCGCTGTAGACAAGTCTTTGGAGTGCAAGCCTGAGACACTAGGTCGAAGGTTCTGGTTGGCCTAAGGGATTTGCCCTGGGTTGACAGAGGCATTCCTTAGCATAGAACACCCTACCACCGCGAGCAGCATATTTAGTTAGGATGGATTTCTTCGAATTGGAGAGACCTGTAAGGACAATGACTTTTAAGAATAAGATATACAAACTAATCACACGGAAAAGATTTTTAATATTGTGTTTGTTTTTGCTATTGAGTTTAATGATATTTTTAATTGGTTATGTGACATTCTCTTTTAAAGTGATGTTTATTCCCACTGTGCAACCTACACCTCCACCTACTATTTCTTCTCATTCTTTTCATCCTTTGCCTGAACATGAGGTAGTTAGGCGACTGGAATTTGCCAATAATTCCTTTATTCAACTTTTGCACCAACACCAGTTAGTGATGAATACAACGAATTGTTGGATTTGTGGTCTAATGCCCCATACGACTGATAAAGGTATTCCGTACTTAGTTTTGCCTTTTAGTTTAAATGGTTCTATTTGGGCTTATAGAACGATGTTCATCTATGCCCATAGTGTCTAGCCCCAACGTTCAGTGAAAGATAACCCGAAGAGTAGTGCTCTGGTTAAGGGTGTAGTCGATATGATTAGAGGAATTAGTTTGTATGAGACTATTCGAGAGATGAGACACAAGCATACATTGGTTGGAATGTTACTGGATATGGAGTAAGTCTGAGTGTTAACCAGCGAGCGAAAAGTTCTCCACCGATTTGGATAGTGCCCCATCAGGGTCGCTATTGTCTGCAGGGTAATGGCAAGAATCCGAGAGCTCAGCTAGGGAAGAGCGTTTGTACTGACACCTATGTATTTACGTCTCAGACTTCCCCAGCATTTCTAGCCGCTAAGGGTACTTATTTTGTTTGCTACGATAAAGCATATACATGGTTGCCCCCTGACTTTTCGGGCACATGTTTTGTTTCCTTCCTGTTGCCTCCCACTTTTACAGCTGCGACAGATTACCATAAGACGAAAGTTGCTAGAGGTGTCTTCAGTCAGGAAGACACTGCAGGGCAAGAGTTGGGAGATTTCTTTAAGGGTTTTCTGCCGTTCTGGGGACCGATGGCTAACAGCAGGAATATTCGCCAGTTGACGAGAGTGGTTGAGTCTACCATAGTCGAAACTGCCGGTGCCCTTAGTAACTTAACTGCTGAGCTCCAGTCGGATAGACTTATGACACTTCAGAATAGGGTTGCTCTTGATGTCATACTAGCAGACCGAGGTGGAGTATGTAAACTGATTCAATCAAGCTGCTGTGTTTTCATTCCAGACAACGCTCCAACAGTCTTCCAGGCCATTTCCAAGCTACACAAGATCTCCGATTCTGTCCATTTAGATAAAGGAGATTGGTCATTGATGGGATGGTTCTGGGGATTGATATCCAGTTGGGGATGGAAAATTCTGATGGTTATTGGGATGGTCTTAGCTATCCTTTTCCTGTTCTGTCTCTGTGTACAGTGTGCTCCTGCTATTTATGGTCTTTGTGCTACTTCATGTGCAAGGAGACCTGTCCAGAGAGAGGTACTAAGTACTAGGATGATGCTACAGCAACATATCGATGATCTGATGAATATAGATCCAGATTCAGACTGACATGAGTTTGGGTTTATTGTCTATGTAGTTCCGTAGTTTGAGGGTCTGAGGTTCGGTGGTTCTGAACCCGTTCAATAAAGGTCGTCGGAAATAGATGATCTTGGTGTCAGCGGACCGCAAATCATGAGTGCGGTATGTACGAGTGTTTTCGCATTAATCGTTCAATGAGAACACTACGTATTTAGGGATTTCGTTTTAACCCTCGGGTTCCATTTTGTGTGGTTGCCCTCACATAGGCCAATGACTACGGCCAAGCGAGTTCTTGGGACACGTACACCTTAGCTGACTTCTGAATGACCTGGCCGAACTGACTCCCTTGCTCGAGGCTGACCTCGCTGAGCCAGGTCCTTGTTAAGCAGCTGGACAGATAAAGATCAAAGAGCAGGACATGCCGAAGTTTACAGTACACTGCACCCACCTTTCTATCTTGCTTCCAATCTGTTTCTGCTCCTTCCTTTACGACATAATCACTGATTTGGGTTGAGGTTTTATGATGGGTTTGTCCGGCCTGATCGAACAAGAAATTGGAATGTGCTTGGTAATTTCTGGTGGGCTGGACACCGGAAAGTGGGATTGTCGTTATACGATATGTTTGAAATGTCACCATGTGATTGGCTAGTTTGTATGTAATCGATGCTACTTTGGAATGTGATTTTTGGCATAAAAGACCATGCTCCGCTCATTGAATTTATGCAGTCTCTAGCGAACCACCCGTGTTGTGCTTCGTAGACCTCTGTTCCTGGTTACAGCCAATAGACTTTGGTCTTTGACGTCATCAAGAAGCGTCCCGTGTCTCTGTTTGCCAAGGAAGGGGAACTCGAAGGCATCGGGCGTTTTCCCTGACGCCGCTAGGTTCTAAAAACCTGGTCCTTCAAGTTCCCTTACCAGGATTGTACATCAAACACACCATACAGTTCTTAACCAAATTCTCTGCACATTTGGGAATTCCTACATTCTGCCAAACCGGGGCCAACAACTTGCAAATCCCTTTCACGCTGATATGTGCCATCCCATGAGCCATTGTAACAACTGGAAGCACATATGCATCGGGTAACAACCATCTTTGATGCTCAGACAAATCAGTCCAACAACCAATCGAATCCAGTTTACCCTTACACACTGTCAATCGTATCTTCACACATACTTTTCTCTGGAACCCATCTCGCCGGACCTGCAACATACATTCGGCTCTTCACATTTCTCGCAGTTTCTTTCGCGACTTCATCTGCAAACGCATTTCCGCGACCAACATCATCCGTAACTTTCTTATGCGCACTACATTTCACAATCGCTGCCTGCAACTGGCCATGCTGTATCTTGGTTCCGTGGGAAGTCAGGAACCCACGCTCTCGCCACAAACGTCCAAAACTATGAGCAACACCAAACGCATACTGACTGTCAGTGTACACATTCACTCGTTTTCCTTTCGCCAACACACATGCTCTCGTTAATGCAATCAACTCTGCTGCTTGCGCTGAATTATGTGGGATACATGCAGATTCAACAATCGTATGCAAAGTCGTAACAGCATATGCTGCAGTCGTATCACCATTCGGAAGCTTGAAGCACGAACCATCAACCCACAAAGTACCATCACACTCTGGAAGAGGAGTATCCCTAAGGTCTATCCTCCATTTCGTTTCTTCCTCAGTTCTAAGGAAACAATCATGCTGTTCTTCAACATTGTCTGTCTCAGCTGAAATTGACAACAACGTAGCTGGATTCAACGTGTTGCATCTTTTAATATGCACATGACTCGCTAACAAGGTCAATTCGTAACCCGACAACCGAGCACTAGTTAAATGCTGTGTCTTGGTACGATTCAACAAGGTATCCACTGCATGTGGAACCATCACAATCAATGTATTGTCCACAACCAAACCAGCAGACTGTCGAATTGAAACAGCCGCTGCTGCTGTAGCTCTCAAACAACTCGGCAACGCTCTAGCTACTGGATCTAAAGTCGACGAAAAATAAGCACATGGACGCTGCACGTACAATGTGAAAGGCTTACTGTAGTCGGGGGTACCCAACACAGGAGCCGAACACAACGCGTTACGTAATTCTTAAAAGCTCTTCTGACATTCTTCAGTCCAAGGAATAGGATCTGGAGTATCCTTAACAGTAAGAGCTATCAAAGGTTTAGCTAACAACGAGAAATTAGGGATCCACTGTCTACAGTGCGACGTAATACCCAAAAACGCACGTACTTCTCTCTGTGTCGTAGGGACACTCATTTTCGCAATAGCTTGAATTCTTTCTGGGGTCAGTTTCTTTCCCTCCTTCGATAAGAGGTGACCTAAGTAAGTTACTTCTTGTCGACAATATTGCAACTTCGAAAGAGAAACTTTGTGATGGAAATCAGACAAGTGGCGTAACAGCGACAAAGTAGCCTCTCTACAAATCTCTTCATTGTCAGCAGCAACTAACAAGTCGTCAACACCATGAGGTAAAACCAACAGATCAAGTTGCGTTTTCAAAGCTTGGCTATAGATCGATGGACTCTCGCAATAGCCTTGAGGAGCGCGCTTGAAGCGGAAGCTTCGTCCTCCTAAAGAGAATCCAAAGATATCTCTACATTCCACGGCAATCGGGATGCTGAAGAAAGCATTCTTCAAGTCAATCACCGAAAACTACGTGGTTGTAGCCGGGATCAAAGTCAACAAAGCGGTGATATCAGGTACAACAGGAAATTGCGGAACAACGATCTTATTCACCTCGCGAAGATCGATCACAAACCTATATACAGGAGGCCGTGAAGAATCAGTTCTATTCAGAACAGGCAAAACCGGACTATTGGACACATTACCTCTCGTTTCCTCAATCACACCCTTTTCAATCAGATCATAGATGATCGCCAAAATTGCTCTCTCGCCATCACTCGAGATACGATACTGCGGAATGCGCTGTAACTTAGCATTCGCCTTGAGTGTCACAAAATATGGCGAAATCTCAAAGAGGCCTTCATCGTTCGGACCAGTAGCCCAAAGCGAATCAAGGAGGGAAGACAATTCAGGTGGAAGTCTAACTTTAGACATATACATCGGAGAGATCACTCTCTCGCCCAATGTAAGATGTACTCCTGACGGAGAACAATACAGCGTTGCATACAATCTCTTCAACAAATCCAATCCCAACAAGTTCTCACCACAACCGGTCGTCAAAATGAGGGGTGCTTCAAATTTACGAGGTCCAACAGAAAGAGGCAACGGAGTAGAAATTGGATTCATAACCGGGGCGCCAGAAAAACCAACTGAAACATTCTCAAAGCCAGACAAAGGTGAGTCATGGAGTTTACAGTGCATAATAGAACTCTTTGCAGCACCAGTATCCAACAGAAAAGGCTCTCACACACCTGATGCAATCACTTCAACATAAGGTCCACTCTGATATTCTGGAACTGAAACAACTCCCTCTCTTTGTCTATGGCTGTCCTAGCAATCATTTCCATCCGCTTCCTCACCTTCGACATAGTAATCGTTCGTATAGTACTGTGGCGTCCTACCAGACGCACTATTCGGCTGATCAAAACTATTCATAGAATTCTGTGGAGGCAAAGAACGCGTGTTCTGACCACGACCTCTACCTCTAGGCGCTTGTTGAGCACCTCGACCTCTAACACCAGAAGCACCATTTGTGCGCTGTAACAAAACCGGACAACTATTCTTAAAATGGCCCTCTTCTTTGCAATACGCACACTGATTAGGCCCATACGGAAAACGTTGTTGAGAAGACTCGTTACTTTGTGAGTTTCTCGAATATTGCTGATTCTGCTGATAATCGCGTTGATATTACTACGGGGTGGATAAGCTTGTTGTAGAAGAACTTTAGTCTTCAATTCCTTAGTCTTCGTATCCGCTTTCTCTACCTCATCTTTGTGCCTAAATTCATAGTACTGGGCAGTCGCTAAAATCTGCGCTGACGTGGAAACAGCCCAAGCACTCTCAGAATCCTTCAACTTATTGCACAATTCAGGAAGCAAATTATGTACGAATTTGTCGACGAACAATCTCTGGCCACCCTCGGTAGCCATATCCTGACCACTATGATCTACAAAGGTCTCTTCGAACCGGGTGAAAAGTCGGACACAGTTTCATCTTTCTTCTGCTTGCATGCAGACAACTTGTCCCGATTGACACGCACTTCAGGCATCAAAGTCTTCATATAAGTAATAATCCTACCAGGGAGTTCAGTAATCACATCCTCAGGCTTAGCGCCACCTACTTGTCTATCATTCGCAGAACTAAGATTATTCCATGTATCGCCCAATTCCTGTGCATGATCCGTGTGACGAATCTTACCCCAAATAGGCTGTGGGACAACATTCCCAAACAACATATCTATATCTGCCAAATTCATGATACATGAACCCACAGTCTGAGTTAGCTCCTTATAATATCCCGCCGGATTTTTGCGCGGATCAGGCAAAGACTGTTTAATAGCCAAAACTTCAACACGCTTCCAAGGAACATCTACCCAGACACGCTGAAAGTGTGCAGGAATAGGTGGATTAACAGTTGCATCAGCAGGTCTCCAAACTGGAGGAACCTCACGCATCGGATATTGACGCGCTTTTCTCTCAACTGACGAATCAGGCTCAAACAGTCGTTCAGAAGGAGTGTCACTTCTGAATGATAATAAAGTCGCAACAGCTTTCTGAATCTGAAGAGGACCCACAATGGTCCCTTTTGCAAACTCGGAACGTATTCGGTACAACTCAAAAGGAGCTTGTCCTACTTCTTCAATCCACTGTTCATTAAGGAACACACACATCATCTCAAAGACGATTGCTTTGGTGCTTCCCATTGATGGAAAACATCCATAATACCCTCAAAATCATACTGTGTAGAATACGTAACCCATTTACGCGCCATGTGATCCAACACTGTCCTTTCATCAATATTAGGCAATTGACTACGCGATTGCCTACGCTCGGCAACAGGAGACATACCCAACAGGGGAGAAAAGATACTAGAAACTGCAGCAGTCATTCTTTGTCTAGCAGAAGGAAAAGGTGAAAGAATAAGAGAAGACGGAACAACATTAGAAGAATCCAAAGTCTTGAACAGGAGGAGTATACAAGACAGGCGTAGGAGTAGCAGACGAAGGAGAAGGCAAAGTTGGTGGCCCTGGAGAAGGCTGCACCGAAGGAATAGTAGCCAACCGAAGAGAAGCTGGCTGTGGAGGAATCACAGGTGGCAAAGCAACCGGAGGTTGCGCAGCTACAACTGGTGGCGGTGGTGCCGTAGCATTCTGTGCATAAGGGGGTGGCGAACTCAATAGATGCGACATTAAGGGATCTTTTGCCAGATCTTTCTTTTCTTCCTGCTCTGTAGGCGGCAAAACTGGGTAGCACTTATCTACCGTTAATTTCCTGATCCTAAGCATCTGTTCGCTCTCTTGCTCTTCCTCATTATCCCTAAACTGTATAGCAGCTTGTACCATTGACAAACCTCGTTCTCGTTTATTCTTCTTCGCTAACTTAATTTCTTTCTGTTTGGCTTCTTTGTGCCACATGCGGAAAGAGTCAAACATTGCCGGCCGGGTTTTCTTCTTGAACAGTTTAACTTCGAGATTGTCTAAAATCTCCGTTTCAAAACTACCATAACGGGGCCACTGTAGGACACCGTCTTTCCTCGTATATTTAACCCAGATGTCATTATATCCGATGGGGCCCACACCATGTTTTATATAGAGCTCATAGGTTGGAGTTCCAATCGGAGGAACCGGACACGAATCCTCCAACCGGAAATCCCTAGAACAACTAAAACCAAATATCTTTCCAAGTCTGCTAAGACCAGGCATCTTCGCTCACTAGTCTAGCTTCAAACTTCAAGGGAAATCTCAATACCATAGTCTTGTGAATACACAAGTCCCTCGGCTTTGGGGCCTGCAGGTACCAAATCAAAGCGATCCTCGAAGGGATACCAAAACAAACTAAGGACTGGGAGACGCTCCACTCATACTTAACAGAAATGTCTATGGCGTCACCAGAAGACCCGTCTATCGTCTCGCTCTACAAATCGTCTAATGGCTCCAAGACAGGGCGACAGTCAGGGCAGCAGTCCTTCGTAGCCGTCAAAAAGCGGGGAACCTCGCAGCAAAGACTTTCGGGCCAAGACGACATACAGGGGTCGATGAAGTGGCAGGCCTTCCTCCAGAATTTCCACACGAAGCTCCTCACGATCTTTGGGCTTGGACCGGTACCGCTGAAGTCGCCCCATGTTGGGCGCTAACTGAAGAACTGGGTTTTAGAACCCAGCAGCGCCAGGGAAAACGCTCGAAGTCTTCGGATTCCCCTGCCTCGGCAAACAGAGACACGGGACACTTCTTGATGACGTCAAAGACCAAAGTTTATTGGCTGCAACCAGGAACAGAGGTCTACGAAGCACAACACAGGTGGTTCGCTAGAGACTGCACAATTTCAATGAGCGAAGCATGGTCTTTTATGCCAAAAATCACTTTCCATAGTATCATCGGTAACATACAAACTAACCAATCACAGTGTGACATTTCAAAAGTAGCGCATGACGACAATCCCATTTTCCGTTGGCCAGCCCACCAGAAATGACCAAGCACATTCCAATATCCTGTTCGATCAGGCCGGACAAACCCATCATAAAACCTCAACCCAAATCAGTGATTATGTCGTAAAGGAAGGAGCAGAAACAGATGAGAAGCAAGATAGAAGGGTGTGTGCAGTGTACCATAAACTAAGCAATGTCCTGCTCTTTGATCTTTATTTGACCAGCTGTTTAACAAGGAACTGGCTCAGCGAGGTCAGCCTCGGGTAAGGGAGTCAGTTCGGCCAGGTCGCACAAGAGTCAGCTAAGGTGTACGTGTCCCAAGGACTCGTTCGGCCATAGTCATCGGCCTATGTGAGGGCAACCACACAAAATGGCTGCCATACACAAAATGGAACCCGGGGGTTCAAACGAAATCCCTGAATACGTAGTGTTCTCATTGATCGATTAAGACGAAAACACTCGTACACACCGCACTCGTGATTTGCGGTCCGCTGACACCAAAATCGTCTATATCCGACGACCTTTATTGAACGGGTTCGAAACCACCGAACCACTTGCCCTCGAACTTACGAACTACAGTCCTATTCCATGTATCACTTTGTTGGTGATACAAAGCAGCTTGAACATGGATCTTCTGGCAGCCGAGTTCTGAATCTGTACTAGTCTTTTCATGGTCTTTAACCCCTTCACTGCGGCGGCTATTCCACCGCAGTGCTAAGGGGTTGGGGGGGCTGCGCGGCGGTCCCGTGCTTTGTGACGGAACCGCTTCGTCACGACACGCGGGTGAGCTGTGCTTGTGACGGAACGGCACCCGTCACGGCCCCGCTCGTGCCTGTGTCTTGGAATAATTGGTTGCAAACTACAGTTGTTATTGTCAAGAAAAAAAGTTTGAAAAATATTTGCAACTGTGACTTTAAAATTGGACAACATCTCCCACACTGCCTCCTAATTGGCAGAGAAAGATGTAGTATAAATTGCCTTAGAAGAAAGACTCACCTACTGTTGGACATAGCCCTTCATAAAAGAATTTATCACAAAACATTTAGCTTTTTTTTTTCTAGTCTTTGCTGACTCTCTCCACATGACCTTAGGAATCTGGGCGCCTCCCTATTGTACAGCAGAGGATAGGTGCACGCAGCCACCAGGTCTGCACTAGTCATGGTGTGTGAACGTGATGGGTTTAGGTTCTGAACCTCCATGTTCCCCGTGAACAGCTACACCTCATACCCGGGGCAGGTACACCACTGGCTAGTAGTGGGAAGTAGCTCTGAGGGTGCCACCCGCCTATTGGTCTGTCAACTATGTATTGAGCCAATGCAGGCATGTGAGGAGCTATTGTGGCAGTGCATAGGTTTGCACGACTAACGTCTCAGCCAACCCTGTGTGGGTCATCCCATACCCCGATGGCACCCCCACTGGAGAAGATCTGAAGGGCTTGGGTGGTACGCTGATGGCCAGGCTGTTGTGTGTTTTATCTAGGACCCAGATCAATATAGGACCCCGATCAATATTGTGACCTTATGCCCCTATACGGCTATAATCAATTCATATCCCTATAATGGCATAAACGATCAGAGCCATATTTCAGAAACTCGTCTCTGCAGCTCATTAAAGTACATGACACAGCAGAAGCCACTATCTTAGATTCCTAGATTACACAACAAGTTCTTTCAACAGATAAAACCCCCAGCAACCTGCTTTGTTTTTATTAGTAATAGAACTCTAATGAGCACTGTAAGAACGACCAGTTCTTACTGACATCTTTATTGACGTCTTATGTCCAAAAACTTACGTCAAACAAGGCACCTTCCAGGTATAAATAATACCAACGTTGCCTTAAGCAAATGCGATGGTGGTGGTGAATACAGGATCAGAACAGCTGTCCCTTGCAGAGCCCAGCAAATGCGAGAAGCCCACGGACTCTGCCCCTCCTCCTCCTTGACGCGCTGAGAAAGACGCTGTCTTTTCTCCAGCCGAGAAAATCCAGCTACGGCGTTTCCAGCCTACCCTTGCGGGTAACTGGAATATCGAGTCCTGAGGGGAGATACCAGACCTCCAACATTCTATTCCAGAGGTACGGTGTTGACTAAACCCTTAGAGAGAATTCTTGAAGCAAACCCTTGGCAAAACCAACTTTAACTTAAACTGCTACTTACTTACTCCCTCCCATGTATTAGGCTTAGGTCAGGTACACCGGGGTAGGCGTAGTTAGAAGCACCAGTTGAGGACGTTAGCTAAATGTATATATAAATGTATATATTTTAATCATTTTAACTATCGTATGGCTAAGAAACCATATCAATGCTCTTACAGTATTATTTCGCAATACTCCTTTTACTGTACGCACTTTTTATAATAGCAAGTCTTGCAATTGTGGCAATTCATTTCTCTTGCATGAGAAGAAAGACTGTTCAATAAATAATAACTTTTATTGAAAACGCCCGTCTCTCTATTCTCTGCATCCTGGTGAAAGTAATTCTTGCACAACTGACTGAGTAAAATAGCTGTCTACTGTTTCACACGACTCTAGAGATTGGCTCTTATTCTAAGGAGCAAAGTTGTCATGTTTATGCGGTTGTTGGAAAACTGAATCCCTTCTTGTCTGAGCCAGGGAAGCTGATCACTTCCTATTCAGTCAAGAAAGTTTCCAGTGACCTCTGAGCTAGTTGGTACAAACCCAATTAAGTCTAACATAGTCAGTAGAGACCTGGAAGACCGCACTTCTACGTCTACACTGCTGTTTATGTTATTCCAATGCGCAGGGCCTATAGGGAAAATAGGAACTACACTACATGGCGCCCAACGTGGGGCAAGGCGATAAAACTAACGCAAGACGTTAGAGTAACTCAGTCGTGCTTTTTCACACAGACCCTTTCTCCCGTAAATACTCCAATAGACATCTGGAGTGGGTGAAAGGTTAAAATCCGCCCGAACTTAGTAGGAAGAGATTCCTATGTAAAGCTTCTGGTTTATTCAACGTTGAAGGATACAGTGTTCCAAAATATTGTGCACCTAATCTTTGTCTCTTTGGAGACCTGATCTGCAACAAAAGACCTTCCTGACAGTAAAATGCCAAGAGAAGTCGGGAACAACGGAACCACTGAGACCGCAGTAAATGTGACTCAGCAAGATCCCGATGTTACAGGAATTAATGAACCGGGTGCAATAATCATCCCGGTCAACATAAGAAAACTATAACGTTAAAACTTATAGAAAACGGACTGACCACACAAGGTGGCACAGCCTTCTTCGTGATAGAGGCACACGAATATCGGCAGACAGAGGTATTCTATTCTTGGATAAAATTTCCAGCGGCAAACGCTGCAACACACGAGTTCCACTGTTACAAAATACAGGATCCACCGGATGAGTACGCTCCTTTTGAGGAGATTGAAATTCCATTAAAATACCAAGAGCATCTGCTCTGGTTTAAAGGCGCCCTAAAACACAATGATCATATTACCAGGCTCGGTCCACTAGGTAGACCAGGAGCAACGTGGCCGGTTCTAGCCAGCAACACACCACATCCGGACATTGATAAAATGTCAAAAGAAGAACTTTTATCACAGCTAAAGACATTAATTAAAATACATAGACAATTAGTCCAATATGTAATGCAGACTGCAACAGTCCAAACAGCTGTTAATGTTCCACAGCTGACCCCTCATCAGGGGAACACAAATAAAATTACACCACAGAACATACAATCATGTCTGGGTAAAACACCCATAAAACGGGAACAAATTCCTTTCTGGTTAGCGCAGAAAATTACTCAAATAGAGGCAGTATTTCCGAATACTACCCCTATTGAGAAAGACAGAATTCTGACCATCTGCCTTCCAATGGGGGTCGCACCACATGTGGAGGACTGTGACACTTGGGGTACAGTCTTTGCTTCCATTTACACAAAAACACATGGTGTTCCGTCCATGGCGGTAATACCAGATGTACTAAAACAGATTCCGAATGAAAACGGTCCAGAACCTGCTTTAACTCTTGGTATGAAATTACTGAAAGACTTCAAGAAGGTCTCGGCTATATTACTAGCCAATATAAAAGGAGAAGCAGCATCTGTGGCGATCTGCCTGAAATTGAAGGAAACAGATATAAAAGATCAACCAATTGAGCTTGCCAGAATTATAGAAAAATGTTATGAAGAATTAGGTAGAGATAGCTTGAGTGGGAAACCAGTAAAACCCCAACTACTCGAAAATCCTGAAAAATTATTTATTCAAAATAATTCAAACACTCCTAAAAAGAGCTGGGATGGAAATAAACAATCCACTTCCAAAGAAAAAGTATTCCAGTCCAGAGGAAGGTCTCCTCGACGGAGGGAAAAAACTCCTACTCGAGAACACCAGTCTCCCCAGAGGGAGCCCTCTGAGAAAAGATATAACCTTAGAAATAGGGATAACTTGAAGAAGCCTGATAGATATCAAAGTATTGATACACGTCCCTCTCGGTCTTTTTCGCAGAAATCGGAGAGAAGAGGACGGTCAGACCCAGGAGAGCACACCAAGTCCAAAGACAAGGAACCTGCTCAAAGTAAAAAAATCACAATTTCCAAGAAAGAAGGTAGCCAGTATTAGAGTAATCGAACATGCCGAGAATACTGAGAACACAGCTGAAAAACGGGGAGTGGGCACAGACAATGCTAGACAGTGCAGCAGAAATCACCATAGCTCGCAAGATCCTGATGAGTCATCTGGAGACAGTGGACACAAATGAATACATTCAAGTAGAAACTACCGACACCAGAGTAAGCGAACCTCATAAGATATACGAAATAACACTGCGTATATAGGGTGATAAGACTAGTAAAATAAGGAGTCTATTTTGGGATAAACTCTCAAAAGGCTATGACATCCTGTTAGCTGAAAAAAATTGGCCCCCGGAGTTTGTCAGGGAGTGCCCTCGTGGCGAAGAAATGATTATGCCTGCCTTCTCATATCACATTCCAATTCACACAAAATATATATACGCGAGGAAATGGGCAGTAGCCCAGGCACCAGCATTATATAAAAATCATGTAGGATGGGATGAGGACTCTCCTCCTCACAAAATCCAGTTAAAAAGTCAACCGACTGCACAAAGGCAGTATCCAATTAAGCAAGAAGCTAAAAAACAGGTCAAGGAGATTTTAGATCAACTTGAATACCAGGGGGTGATTGAAACATGCACAACTCTAATGAACAATCCTTTGTTTCCTGTCTCCAAACCGGACGATTCATATCGTCTAGTCTTGGACTACAGACACCTTAACTCATGTTGCAAAACATTTGCAGTACAAAATTTGCATAGTGCTGCACTAATGAATAACATAGTTCGAAAAAAATATAAAACCACATTAGACATATCTAATGGGTTCTTTTGTCCAAATATTGCACCAGAAAGTAGGTACTTGACCGCTTTCTCAATAATGGGGTCACAGAAAAATTTCTGTAGGCTCCCACAGGGATTCAAGAACAGCTCAGGTCTATTCTCAGCCAGAGTAACAGAGTTACTACAAATATATGATGATGAGGCATTATCTTATGTCGATGACATCTATTTAACAGACGACAAATTGGATACTCACTTGAAAAGGGTGAACACCATAATACTTGGGTTCGCTGCAGAGGGTTACAAATTCAACTTTAAAAAGTCAAGAATTGCCCATCTGACAGTCTTATTTTTAGGAAAAGAATTATCAAGTGAAGGAAAAAGCCTAGCGGACAACTTCTTAGAGACGTGCGCTGTACTCCAAGCACCAAAAACGCTGAAGAACTTACAATCGATTCTAGGCTTCCTGAATTTCGGAAGACTTTACATTCTAAATTACGGGGAGAGGGTTAAACCTCTCTACGACCTAATTAAACATGATTTTAAACCAATCAACTGGACTCAAAAACACACAGAAATTTTGAGATCACTGCAAAGAGACATGTTAGCAAAAACAAAATTAGAAACACGTGACAATACACGCTATCTTGTAATCTGAGTCATCCCAGGAAGATGCGGATTCACGTACCTGACCTCTAATGAGGGAGAAGCGGTACCAATAGCTTACAAATCTCACTTGTACACACAAGCAGAAAAAACATTCAGTCTCATAGAAAATACTGTGAAAGCAGTGCAAACTGCAATAGCGAATGAACGAGAACTAGCACACGGCAAAAGGATCACTGTTCTCACAGCGGAATCCGCCTTCGAGGCACTATTCAGCCCAGTAAACCTGCCTACAGTGTCACTTGATCCGAAATGGATACAGTGGGAAAATTCTCTTGCTGCAGAAGATGTGAAATACTATTTCACCCCGCACATGAAAAAACTGAATGATTTAACTTATGAAAAAGAATATCCTCTGCCAATCGAAATTCTTCCTCTACAACAATACTCCTGTATAATCTACACAGACAGATTTGTACAGCATTACAATGTAGAAAATAAATCCTACGATGCAGTCTGCGCCATTGTTAAAGGTCGCTGGCTCTGCGGTAAATTCAGACCGAAAATAACAAAAACTGAATCACTGAGAAAATGTTCGGCTCAGCGAGCTGCAATTAGATCTTTAAAGATGGCGCTTGAAAATGCAGAACGTGAATTCCCGACACTAATCGTGTGCGATTCGCATTTTTGCGTCAACTCTTACAATAATGAGTTGCAGAGCTTGGTTCAAAATGATTACAAAGATGACACAGGTGCCACAATCACGCATAAAATGCTTTGGAAACAGGTAGTTCTTTTACAGAAAGAACTACAAAAGACTCACGTGATACACACTCTGAGTCATCAACGTGATGGCGTTCACGTTGCAGGGAATTCATTGGCTAACACAGCCATAGCGGAAGCAACTAAACCGGCTTCCGTAGCCACAAAAAAGCGTTCAGAAAAATACATCGACGGGGAAACCATGCTGGCAGTAAAAACGTCCTTAAAAGGCGACTGTGCAGCACTACCCGTGAACTATCCACTCAATTATGCATACGTAAATGATGCAAACTTCGTTCCTTTTGCTCGAATCCCTGGAGTGGGGGATAGGGTAATTCCAAACACGAATCGGAAAAAGTTATTAATAGCAGACGCACACATGGGTGAAGGTCCAAGGCACAAACAGATGAAGGAATCTCTGACTGAATTACAATCAGAGTACTGGGGGCCGGAGATGAGCTTGCACCACTATAAATATGTAAAGAACTGTCCATACTGCGACAGAGATCGCAGGAGCGAATCAAGCGCAGTAATGCCATGGCCTTGTATGTAGGTAGCAGAATGCTGTCTATATGCAATCCAGCGTCCTATTAATTGTTTAATACTACATTCACTTAAAAAATGTGGCCCCAGCGCTTGGCTGACGCCAAAACTGTTATAAAAGATCTGCGAGTCTTATCGGCACATACGCAATTGCCATGTTCCATTCTGACCAGGGTCCTGCTTTCAGCTCTCGAGCTTATAAGGAGGCCATGGCCAGTATGGGCGTTGGGTTGCGATTCTCTTGTCCATTCCACCCTGAAGGGAACAGTGTAGTGGAAAGAAAAAACCGAGACATAAAGCAATCTATAACGGCGAAGGTATTAGGTTCGGGTGATGGGTGGGTCAAACATTTAATAAGTGTCTAACTTAGTCTAAATAATTTGCCAAGAAATTCTCTAAAAGGTTTCAGGCCGTACGAACTATTGTTCGGAACTAGAATGCATATTCAGAATCTTGATAGTCAGGCTTCAGTGGTAAAAGATAAGAATAAAGACTTTGACATCAAAGATCGTTTGGCTGTTTTACAGGACTTGAATGAAACAAGAAAATCCTTAAGCAACATAAAAATAAAGCAACAGCCAACTACCACTGAAGACACACCACCAGTCCCAGCAAGACCTGTCTGGATTCCAAAGATTGGGGATCTGGTCAGAGAGAAAATAGCGGTGAAGAAGGAATTTGGGCCTTCTTACAGAAAAGCAGTACCGGTCTTGGCAATCAACGGAACAAGATCAGTAGTACTACCGCCTCTTGCTGGTAAAAAGGAGAACCAAGTTGTATCAATCGACCTTGTAAAACCACAATCATGTGGCCTATAATCAACAATAGGCCAAGTGGACTCCCAAGAAATAACAGAATACCCAAATTTGCAACAATCCAAGAGGTTCAAACTGAAAGACTAATCACATTTGATAAACCTGCAGTGCACATAGAGGGACTATGCAATAATGCCATGGAACTTGTACCTCTTGAAACACAGATTGAAACAGTTCGTCATGAAACACCAGTCTACAATGATGTGGCATCAGAATGTGCTAATGAAAAGCAAATTGAGAAAACAATTCCAACAATTGACAGAACTGCCTCTGGCTACTTCATCAACTTCGATAACTTTTCTGAAGATCAAAGCGACCCTGAAGTGACGCCAGAAACAACGACTTTTAAAGAAAAAACAAAAGAACTCTATCATCAACTCAAGGAAACTTACCTTATTTCTCCATGGTTAGAGTTTTGGTTTGGGCTAGGTATATTTTTCCTCTTGCTTTGGCTCATCAAGGTACTTTGTTTGGGAAAATTCATTGAGGGGAAATACAGTTCAATGGACACAGCAAGTCAGAACATCAACTTAGTCCTGAAACCACACAAATCATCTCACGTCAAGAAAAGAGGACTATCATCAGTAAATGTCACAGCCATTCCAATACCCGGCGGGGTAGTATGGGACAAGACTGACTATGAAGTATATGGCCCGGTCGAAATCTTGAAATATCCTCACCAGTTCAAGGTTACATTAAGTGACTTTGTAAAACCAAGTACATTCTCTGATGATTGGGATTTTGAAAGTATAAATGATATGATGTTGGATTTAGTGTTGTCAGCAAGATTTCAAGAACATGATTATTTACAAGGTTCATCTAATTATGAACAGATGTACTGTTTGTCACAGTACGGAGACCACTACTTACATAAATCTGCACAACCTAGTAATGTTTTTAAATATAATCAATGGGAACATTGTGCTACTCCACCTAAAAGTTGTTCTAAAACATTCTATGAGAGATTTCAATACTTCTCAGGGTTTAACACAAGTGATGCAGAAACGTTTTATTATAAACTGTTGGATAAAACAGGGTTGAAAACAATGCTGACAAATACTAAATTGATATATTCAGAAGCATTTTATGAAAAAATTATGACATTTGGTTTTCATTTTTGGAAAAACAACATTGAAACAAAAACCATCTGGGGTACAAAAGATTGGCAGGTACAAGGTGTAGAAGCATTATTTCGAGCCTGCATGATCCCAGAACAAATAATGTTCTTAAATGATACAATTCACCAAACATCCTGTCTTGGCCTAGCTAAGATTAAAGACCTTAACAAACCGTCTATTCCAAAGCCAATACCTGATAATTCAACCACAGATATTGAAATAGACGTATCAAAAATTTTACATCTAAACAGAACACATCCTGATTGGAAAAATTGGTTAATCTGGCCTATTGACACAAATAACTGTCAAGATAGATTCCTGGACAAAACACAGGGGTTAAAAATGACCAGACAAGACCCTAGATACTCCCAGAGACAACATCCAGGGATAGTAACAACATACAGTGTAGGGAAACTGTGCCTTGAATGGCTAGAATCATCCTCACTGGCAGAAATTAAGCAACACTTATCTTTACCTAAAGAGGGTGCTGGCTTGCGCGATTTCATTATGGGACCACGCAAACAGCGTCAAAAACGTTTCATAGCGGCAAGTATATATGCGGCTTACAACGAGGCATGGAAAGTAATGCAAATTGAAACAGCTGAAAAAATACGAGAAATTGATCGTATTAATTTGGAAAAATCACTTTCTGTTGTGGACAATGGGTTAATGACTGTCTTCCAGAATATATTCACTGGACAGTATTGTATCATCTGCCATCGATATAATAGATAAAGACTTGCTAATGTTACAACATGGCCAGTCGCAATTACGTTCTATTGTACAGCTAGGCTGGACTCTGCAAAATCTTCGTTCAGGCTATGTGCCATGGCGTTTAATCAACACAACGTCATTGTTTTCCATCTTTAACCCTACTGATAAACAAATCAGCTTGGCACAGAAAGGAGCAGACTATACAATCCTGAGCATTGAAAAACTTGAGAGATTACCATTGACAATGTCAGAAAGACCTGTCATTGAATGGATAATACACGGGATTATCACTATTCCGATAACAACTTTCCGATTTAAAAATTGCCTTGAGTATATACCGACTGGCCAGTATGAACGATTGGGTAAAGGGTACATTAAGTCAGCATGGAAATTACCATATACACACACATGCTATAGTGACAACAACAAAAATGTATTTCTTAGTGGTGAAAATTGCAAACATTCACTAAGCGGTATACTTTTGTGCCAGGGTATTAATTTACACGGGGCCTGTGAAGGAACTTCAAACAACCTTTCATGCCACCAACACGTCACACCTGCAACGCAGATAGAGCCCTTCTTTAGGCAGCTTTCTAACGGGAGTTACATTCTAATAACGGATCACAGCTGTTGTGGCTTGGTGCCAGGGAAAGCATATCTCGTAAGCGTAACTTCCATGATCACTTGATGTATGCAAGCATTGTTTCCAAACGGCCCTGGAGATTCTGAGACGCCGATTTGGCCTCCTTTGAATGTCTCTTCTATACGAATTGATACTTTAAGCAGAATGAAGTCTGTGCTTTTACAGACAACAGTGCCCATCACGTCATCAAAAGAGACGTATGATCTCCAAGTTGCAAGGACAGCTTCAGAGATACATGACCTTTTATCAACAAATTGCCCCGTGCATTTCACAGAAATGCATAGCCAAATTCTAAATATGTCGGATGCCGTAGGTATCTCAAACGTATTTAAGACCATTTTTTCGGGACTGCTAACACCATTTAAAGCAATCCTGGGAATTATTCCTAATTTTGTCCATTCAGTCTTTGGCGGCATACCCCTGATTTTGGGACTTGTAACAGGCATTTTATTTTTGACCCTCCTGCTCCGATAAGGCAAGCCAAAACACAGACATGACTCCGGCAAGGATGGAAGAAACGATCCTAGCAGTACGCTACCGGGACCGCATAACTAGAGTCCTTGGATTGGCCAGGCTGAGAGATCTGAGCATGACCTGGTTTCTTTCATCAGACCTATATGGCAGACCTGCATCTTACCTGTGCTTCGATGTATGCTATGCAGAGAAGAATGCGTGTTGGACACCTGTCTTGCACTACCATCAGCAGTACCAATGGATATCGATACTTTGCTAAGTCCTGTAACGGCTCATGCATCGTGTTGTCCCCAGCGGCTACCAATCCTGATGACGGCATTCATTGAGACTCCTGCGCTACGACTAGGTGGCAGCAGTGAAGCGATACATAAAAACAACATTACCCAGGTACGGCATTCTGTAAGCATTGCTGATCCAGAAATCGATGATAGCAATCATTCTCACACCTGCCAAGTTACAGCATTATCGAACTTGGTCGAACTGTCACCTGAATATGTAGACCTATTCTTTGAAAGCTTGTCTGATATGATGTTCTCCCCTGAACAGAAACAATGATTTTTTGGAAAGCATTCCGGCGCACAGCGTTCCCAAGAACTCTGAATTCGGCCTTCAGTTTTGATCAACAAAAACTACTGAAAAGCGTTGGAACTCTATTCCCCCGTTCACCATGAATTTTTTTTTTTTTTAATTGAACATTTTTTCTAAATATTTACCTTTTTCCTGGCACAAATACATTTGCTTAAAGTAAAACTATTCATAAAGAACAGAACTTCTATTTTTAGTAGATCTAGAGACAAAATAACTTTACCTTGGCCTCTAGCACATCTTTCAGCAAGTGCATTTCTATGTGATGAAATAGTCTCGTCCTTCTTTTCTGTATTCAGAGACATTTCATGTGTAATTTATTCGCAATATCGTTCAACTGATTACATATGCAATAATTTTTGAATGATTTCTATGCTTAAAAACGTACAGTACCTATATTTTCATGTATTTTAAATACGCCATTTCAAATGCAATTTGTATTTTGGGGTGGGAAGTATTACACACGCATCTTATTGCTTTAGTTTTTAGTAATTTGATGGACATAAATTCGTGGAGTGGGTGTTGTGTGTTTTTATCTAGGACCCAGATCAATATAGGACCCCGATCAATATTGTGACCTTATGCCCCTATACGGCTATAATCAATTCATATCCCTATAATGGCATAAACGATCAGAGCCATATTTCAGAAACTCGTCTCTGCAGCTCATTAAAGTACATGACACAGCAGAAGCCACTATCTTAGATTCCTAGATTACACACCGAGTTCTTTCAACAGATAAAACCCCCAGCAACCTGGGAAAGCCCCGCTTGCTTTGTTTTTATTAGTAATAGAACTCTAATGAGCACTGTAAGAACGACCAGTTCTTAGTGACATCTTTATTGACGTCTTATGTCCAAAAACGTACGTCAAACAAGGCACCTTCCAGGTATAAATAATACCAACGTTGCCTTAAGCAAATGCGATGGTGGTGGTGAATACAGGAGCAGAACAGCTGTCCCTTGCAGAGCCCAGCAGATGCGAGAAGCCCACGGACGCTGCCCCTCCTCCTCCTTGACGCGCTGAGAAAGACGCTGTCTTTTCTCCTGCCGAGAAAATCCAGCTCCGGCGTTTCTAGCCTACCCTTGCAGGTAACTGGAATATCGAGTCCTGAGGGGAGATACCAGACCTCCAACATTCTATTCCAGAGGTACGGTGTTGACTAAACCCTTAGAGAGAATTCTTGAAGCAAACCCTTGGCAAAACCAACTTTAACTTAAACTGCTACTTACTTAATCCCTCCCATGTATTAGGCTTAGGTCAGGTACACCGGGGTAGGCGTAGTTAGAAGCACCAGTTGAGGACGTTAGCTAAATGTATATATGAATGTATAGTTTTAACTATCGTATGGCTAAGAAACCATATCAATGCTTTTACAGTATTATTTCGCAATACTCCTTTTACTGTATGCACTTTTTATAATAACAAGTCTTGCAATTGTGGCAATTCATTTCTCTTGCATGAGAAGAAAGACTGTTGAATAAATAATACCTTTTATTGAAAACGCCCGTCTCTCTATTCTCTGCATCCTGGTGAAAGTAATTCTTGCACAACTGACTGAGTAAATTAGCTGTCTATTATTTCACACGACTCTAGAGATTGACTCTTATTCTAAGGAGCAAAGTTGTCATGTTTATGCGGTTGTTGGAAAACTGAATCCCTTCTTGTCTGAGCCAGGGAAGCTGATCACTTCCTATTCAGTCAAGAAAGTTTCCAGTGACCTCTGAGCTAGTTGGTACAAACCCAATTAAGTCTAACATAGTCAGTAGAGACCTGGAAGACCGCACTTCTACGTCTACACTGCTGTTTATGTTATTCCAATGCACAGGGCCTATAGGGAAAATAGGAACTACACTACAAGGCGAGTACATATGAATTTTTCCTGCCCAGGCAGTGAGGAACTCCCCACGTGGGGCTTATACTGCCTTGGAGTTCAGCACTTCCCATGGGATACTCCTGGGGTGTTGCTGATTCTCTTTTGTGGCCTCAAGGCCTTGCTTATGTCCTCACTGTCAAGGCAGAGTGAAAGTGCGTCTACCTTCCTACAAAGGCTAGGAAGAGGTGCTAACACGATGTTCTGAAACATGGGCTGGTATGCCAGCGTAGACCTGGGAGAGCGCACTTGCCCCTGGAGGTTGTTAACTATGTGCCTAGCTTGCCACTTCAGGCCGGGGTGTGTGCCCCGGCCCTTATGCTGTTTCTAACACATGTCCAGCCCGCTAATGCAGGCTAGAGGATGCACCCTGGCATCTACAGCATTTTGTATACGGGCCCGGTTTTCCATCGTAGGCCGTTAAATGCATACCTGCGTTCGCTAAGACTTTTTATATGCCATTGGAGACTACCAGATTCCAACATAGTCTCTCTATACTTCAATACCCAGAATGCATTATTGCACCTTTCAAATAACTACATTCTGCAATTCCTTTTCCCAAATATGTTTCTTCTCTCGGGGACACTGCAGTATTTTTCAAAATGTCACTTGTGCTCCACATGCATATAGTTTCAGCTCTTTAAACTTGCTTCACTGCCCTTAAATTGTTCGATCCCCAAAACAGCTGCATACTTCGAAGTCCATAGTGAAAAGGGCAGACTCCTTTTTCACTCCCTTGCCTCACTGTCACCTCCTATGTAAGGTTGGATTCATTACCGTACCTCCTTTCTTCTGGTGTAGTGCAGGCGGGTCTGGCTCCCTCCTTTAGCAAATCCATCTTCCTTATTTCTGTAAGGAGCCTTGACCTCAAAGGGCAGTCTCAGTGCTAGGGGACGAAGAACCCCAAAACATCCAACACAATCTTCTTTTTCAATTCCTAAAGAAGAGCGCCGTACACTGGACCTCAAAGTAGACAGGCATTTTAATAAAATTCATGACAAAGTGGCAGCTTGTGTCAGAGCATCCTAACACGTTTCAGCTGATGTAACAGCCTTGTTCACAGGTAAGCTTTTCAAAGGACTGTGGCGTTCGCTAAGTCTTTTTATACAACATTGGAGACTATCGGATTCACACGCAGTCTCTCCATACTTCAATCCCCAGAATGCATCGTTGCACCTTCCATATAACTACATTCTGCAAGTTGTTTTCCCAATTATGTTTAATTCTCTCTGGGACACTGCATTCTTTTTCAAAATGTCACTTGTGCTCCACATACATATAATTTATATAGTATTTTTTTTCTGAAAAAAACAAAGTTTAAAGTAATGTTATAGTTAGGTGAATTTGTCAGTGACAACATTAATATTTTGAAGTAAAAAAACAGAAAATCACTAGTTATAATTACCGTCACTTGCTAACTATAATGTGCGCCCCTGCCATGCACTGCTTATGACCTCAATGTGACATCGCTGATGACATGTTCGATGGCCTCATTTATGACATCACTGATGACATCTCAAATTACATCATTGATGACATCACTGATGACATCAATGATGACATCATCTAATGAGTGAGCTAGTTTGTTTTACAGTTTACATAATGACAGGTAACTACCACATTACATTTCTATGTAGTTTTGTACAGCTTGGATCCATCTAATGGTTGTATTTGTTTATAAAACGCATTTCCTCAGAATGCACTATAGCTGTGTAGCAGTATTGACCACTTTATAAATGATCCTATTCAAGAGTAACTCTGTGTGCAGGTGACAGCACACGTTTTTGGTTCTGTAGAAAAAGTGTCCAACAGGAGAAAGATTCTACGTAGTAGGTACTAACTTTTGTAAGCAGCTTCTAGTTCCTAGAGAGAATCGTGTCAGCATTATTATTTATGCTTAACAATGAGTTTGTGCATCCTATGTATGTGTGCTTGTTTTGTATCAGAATATGGGCGATCTGTAAGGTTTTCACACAGTATGAAGGGTGCAGGGAGTATGATCTTTAGCACCTTCAGAGCTTGGTTATTTTTAGCAATTAGTTTCTTTTTTGACAACTTTTGCATAGAATGTACCACTATTCGTAGTAGATTCTTTTGAATAATCTGTGGTGTGTTTCTCATGAGAGATTCACTGCTTGCAAATAGTATGGTATAGAATGAACTCTCTCCAAAGTGTAATCTCTGTTTACAGTACTCATTTCTCTACTAATATCAACTTAATTTCTCAATGCAGGTTCGGGGTGTGTCAAGGGTTTGATACAGATACAAGCTGTTCGTTGTAGGGCATTTGTTTTGGAATAGGCATTCATTATTTTTGCTTTCTCTGAACAGTTTGATACAGATTGAACAACCTCCTCCAGGAGGGTTTCCCATATATCTGTGGTTGACTGATAATGTGAACTAAGCTACTTGTTAAGTGTGTGCTATAGGGTCAATGTTGCACATAATGCTTGTTTTCAACACTTAAGGGAGCTTTTTCTGTGCTGGTAGCAATGATGCCTGATCTTCTCTGAGCTACTTTGTACCTCTAATTCCATAGTAATTTAAACAGCAATATTCAGAAAACAAAGCTTGGATGATGTCATGAGTGATGTCATCAAACATGTCATGAGTGATGTCACATGTGAGGTCATAAGCTGTACATGAGGTGCTGCCAACTATAAATGGGGAATTTCTGTGGTTCTGTGGACATTAGTCGTTTTAAATTAATATTGACCCAGGGGGTGGGCTCATCAGAACTCCTCAGGGAGGCAGGGTGCATGGCCCCTCTTCCATAAAAATGTATGTTGGCCCCTGGGGTAGGTTCCACAGGACCACCTGAGGCATGGGGAGAGGGGCCAAGCAGAGTTCCCCTCGTTAAATAATAAGATTGGTTCCGGGATAGGCCCCCATGCCTTCAATGGCTAAGGGAGGGAAATTGTTCATTCCCCTCCCGATACAAATTGTTTTTGGCCCCGGTGATGGGCTCCTTGGGGACTCGGGATGAATTCAGCCCCGGCGGTGGGCTTCCAGAGGCATAATGTGTGCCATTTCTTTTTCTTTTCATCCTGCAAGAATCTCGCCACATTCACATATCATTCTGTAGATTGACCACTATATCAATGCTACCGTAGATGGAAAAGTGGTCAACTGATTGGATTCAATCTAGTGTTGACCACCATGCAGGCAAAACCCAAAAGAAATATCTATCTTTTTAAGATCATTCAAATTTTGCACTAGAGTTTGTTTGCTATGTTGCTTCATTGAGGAACATCCTGATAAAATAGGTTTGCATGGTCTAAAGCACAACAAGAGAGTTTTATTTGGGTGATGAAAGACATTACTTAAGCACCACTTTGCAAACTTTTGATTAAAGCCTCAAATCCTATATTACTGTTAAGGCAAGTGATAAGGGACTGAGAGTAGTTTTAACCCAAATCCAAGGGGGAAAGGTTAACTATTGCTTTTGCATTTTGCATCCAGTGTCTTGAGGGAGACCGAAGTGTCTTATTCTTTCATTGAAAGAAAATACTAGCTTGTGTCTGGGCAATATTAAAAAATTGTACTCCTTTGTGTGGGGTATATTCTCTGCCCGTACCACTGACTCTTGGTTAAAATTCTTAGAGGTGCAGCAAGGAACAAATACACCTTTTAGATGGCTAGGTTATGCATAAAGTCATTGGAATATAGATGTATTGTTCAATATCTGCAAAGTGTGAGAAGTACAAGAGCAGATTTTCTTTTAGGATCTATTCTAGAGAGGAATTTGAGGGTGGTGAAAAGAGTTTCATTGCTGCTTTGTATGTCTGTGTGAGAATTTTAGGTAGGAGTTTTACTGTTGCTCATTCAAAGTGACTAGAAGCAGTAAGTGATGCTGAAGTACTTCAAAATGTCATGAAGTATTGCTTTTAGGTGTGGTCCAAAAAGAGCAGTTTTCCATGTGCTAATATATGTATGAATGTATCTGTATAGTATTTCTAGAGTGCCATCCTAGCCTACAGGTAGCAGAGCGCTGTACAAAGTCTAAGATAAGCACAAAGATTACAAGTGATAGGGAAGGTGGGTTGTGGATGGTTAATGCAATGTGATACATTGTTCTTGAAAGAGGTGAATCTTCAACTTTTCCCTAATTTGGAGCATTGTTGGGGGGTCGTGATAGATACAGGGATGTTGTTCTAGAGCCGAGGTGCATAGATGGAAAAGGCGGCTGTCTTGATTTCTTTTTATACTTCTTAGGCTGCAGTCTGATGGTGAATTGGCTGTATGTGTACCAACTACCACCAGAGATGGTGCTCTTGTCTGAAAGATAAGTCAATGTTGCTAGTCTTGACATCTTTGTAAATGATGCTGCTGGTTTTGAAGATATTTCAGGCACGCATTGTGAGCCAACTGAGTTCCATCAGGATGTGGGTGATGCAATGTGATCATTCCTGTAAGAAAATGGATTCTTTGTTGAAGGGGGTGAGACCCCACTTCATACAATAATCGCAATCCTTGTCAGAGTGAACCACACAAATTTCTTTAGGTAAAAATAGGACAAAAAGACATGTAGCACCAACTGCAGGTTTATGTTCGCAAAGGGGCAGAACAAAGTCACAAATCCAGGCCCACTGCATCAGAGTGCATGCCTGGTACAGGACCAGTGTCATCATGCTGGAGTTTTACCTTCTGACTTTGATGTGAGGGCAGTGTGGTGCTGCGATGTGAGGCTCTGTATCGGGTATATTGAAGCAGGTGATCAGGCGTTGCATCGTGCAGTAAGGCTCTGCATTGCTCTGCATAGGGTTGGGTGAGACTTTCAGTAAAGCAGGAAGAAGTACGCTCTGACTACATGACTCACTCCAACAGAAGCCAGCAGAGGAGATCGAGTTAAGTCCAGTTAGGTCTGGTCAGCAGAAAAGCAGGGAAGGCCTCTGGAAGGTTGTTGTGTTCTAGTAGCTCAAACAGGAGGTCAGCCTACTAAACTTTCAAGTCATTTCTGAGATACTGGGTTCAAGGTAAACAAGTCCATTATTTCTTCTTCAGACAAGGGCAATCCTTCTTCTGGATCTTCTCAGGTACAGAACTTTTTTGATTTTAGGGTCTGAGGATTCCACAATTATGCCCAGTGCCACCCTGTCCTTGGAGGACACACCCTTTGTCTACCTCCTAAACCAGTTCTGATCAGTTCTTTCTTCTCCCTGGGTGAGTGCTAGGTGCCTTAGCATGTGCTGAGGAAGATCAATTTGAGGTGTAGACAGGGTAGGGCACAGCTCCTCTCCAGTCATCCTATCAGGAAGGCTGACTCCACCCAATATCAAGGCCCTTTTTACTACTGTCCGGCCCCAATTCATATCTCCCAGTGGAGAAGCCATCAACCAGCCCCCAGCTCCTGGCCACTCAGAGAAGGCTCCTAAAAAATTAAGCAGGGAAAGGACAACTTTGGAAAAGAGGAATTTCCAAAATAATAATTTTAAATCCAGCTTTAACATTAAAGAGGATTTTAAATTACAGTTCAGATTAAAATATTATTTAAGCGGTGTCGTAATGATAGAGAAACATAGTTATGAGATATGTTTTAATATAAATTGCGATACTAAATTTGTGATATATAATACTGTGTGAAAATGTGATTGCATTTATGTAGGAAGTACAATAAAAGCACTAAAAGAGAGAATGGGTGAACATATGCAGGCACTTAAACAGGGTGATGAGAGCTATCCCATAGCATGGCACGCCATGGGTTGCATTGCACAAGGACGACATGCAAGTTTTGCAATTTATGGAATTGATCAAGTGTTCAGAGACCCCTGGAGGGGGGGACAGAGAACTGTGTCTGAGAACAAGGGAGGCCATGTGGAATATGCACTTTTGAGTGGTGGAAGAAAGTTAATATATGGATCATGAGTTACAATTTTTCTGGGTGATTAATTGTTACTATATTTGCTTATGATGTGACAGGTACAATTTATTTCTCCATTATGTATTTTCAGATTTGTGTCCAAGCACTACCTGGTCGAATTATTTTGATATTTTTTGATTGACGTACATTCATTACAAAAAATGCATTCCAAGCTAATTTGATTACCTAACCCCTTTCAATTGACAAGTGAGTGGTAGAATTTTAACAATGGAACAGAGTTATTCATGGGGTGGTTTATACAACTGGGGGAAATGCATACATCATACTTCTGTTGTTACAGAGAGGATGTTCCCATCTGTTTAGAGTGAAATATAAATGTGGATACTCTGCCTATGCAAGGCAGTCAAGAGAGGTACTTGTAAATACAGCAGAGTGGAAGCAAATGATTTATTGGTGAGTGATACATGAAGACTGGATACTAGGGGTGGGTTGCGACACTAAGAGACGGTGACAAGATGTAATGGAGTCTGATATGTATTCCTTTATTCACATAGACTTGAATGGATTGATTTTACCAATTGGATTATATACTCCGTGTCATGAAATCCAACCAAGACATAAGTTAGGTAATATGCATTGTAGCAGTATTAGATTTATTGATGTTGTTCTTGTTAGGAGGATGTGAATACTGATAACATGTTTTATTTTATTCAGGAGTGTAGTATAATTTTTGGACAATTTACAGGTATCATTTGGGGCTAACATTGTGAATGGCACTTTCCCCTTTTACTGTTATGGGGCAAAATATGGCTATCAGAGGACTTACAGCTTACCAGAGATATCCTCCGGGATTGTTTAAAATTGGCAAACATGAAACAGATCCCCTGGCTATTTTATGTAAATGAAATGCTCCATAAAATAGGCTTGGGTGACATTTTTGACAACCCCGAAAATATACAGGGAGATATCAAAGCTGTAATTAAAACAAATTATTGGAAATCACCGTTTGTGAATTCCCTGGTTAGCCCTTATGTTCCTAAGGCTACTTTGCAGCACCAGTTTCATTTAACCTTCACAAACCATGTGCAATGGCGATTCTACTTGACAAGGTTTAGGCTACACATCTTGCACTTTCTTTTTGCGTTTCCTAAACAGGGGGGCTGGTGTGAGAGACTGCCCCCCTGTCCTTGTAATAACAAAGATAGCCAAAGCACGATGCATGTTGTTCTTTTCTGTTCCCTATATAAGGACCCGAGAATCAGGTTTATTAAGCCGATCCTTAAGGAAAAGCAACCATGCCATTATAAAGAGGGTTATGATTATTTATTATCCCTGTCTTCACCTGGTGTCTGCTGTGCAATGTTAAATTTTATACGGGTGTCACTTTTGATTAGAAAACGGTATGGCTAAATCTGGCCCCAAGAAGCTGCCCCTTTGATCATGTATATTGTATATTGTTGCATCGTGATTTTCTTATTTATTTTACCTGCCCTTCAATGTATGCCCCGGTACGAAGAATCTATGAAATCATCTAATTTGATTGAAAGTAAAAGCTATGGGGTCTTCATCTGTGATTATATTAACTAATGAATTTTACTAGTTTAGTGTTATAATTGTAAGACTGTCTTTTAAAAATGAATTTGAAATAATGCTTGTAAATGAAATTGTTTGACTTTTATGATTCTTTTGTTTTGAATCGAATAAAGTTTTGAAACGAATGGCACTTACGGTATTATTTGCATGCTATATTAGGAAGTACAATTCAGGGGTCATAAGGTTGTCCCTCCTCAAAATGCATTGATGTGTTATGAATCCGTTTTAATTTCACAGGTCCCTTTATTCTGATGGGAAGCTAAATTGTGCATACCACAGTGATTATACTCACACTTGTCTTATTTAATTTACTTTAGTCTTGATATGCATTATATATGTACAGTTCGGCTTGATATGAGACAGTTGAACTGGCACGTGAATAACTACAGTTTTACAGTCGGCAATATACATTTTGACACAAATTGTTCTAACTATCCAGTAACTAATATGCATGAGTTTCCACTTGAATACCACAATATAGTTTCAATGAGATGCAAGTACGAATATGTCACCAGAAGATATGGTTGTAGGACAATATATGTGCACTTTTATCTTACAATCAATACATCTTCTGCTTATTTTAGCCCTGAAGAAGTCCCAGGGAGTGACGAAACACATGTTGGCTAAAAGAGAACGTCCAAGAGGCCGAAAATAATCCCACGAAAGAACATCTGATGCTTATAGATTTTATATTGAACTGTTATTTGAATTTCTTACATGTGCCTGAGGCTGTGTGACTACAATTAAAATGAGAGGAAGAAGTATATTTCTAGCTGTTCTCAAACTGAATTTAGCCCTTATCAAATGTAATAAGGAGTGTCTATGGAGACTCAGCCTTGCCAGAGGGAAAAAGAAAAATGACTTTGGAGGTTTTTCCCTGTCTGGACATATTAAACTTTAAATTGATGTCCCTGTTCTTAAATGCCATGGGCCCTGCCTATGGGCATTTGAGGCCTACCTTAGGTCACCTGAGACTTCCAGTTAAGCAGGGAAAAGCACATTCTGACTCCAGCCAAGGGTCCAGGATCTTGAGGACAGCACTTGTGGGCCAGGACTCACTCCTAGAGAGGCCATCAAGGGAACCAAGTCAGGCTCGTTGAGTCTGGTCAGCTGGAAAGCAGGAATGGCCTCTGGATGCTTACTGTGTCTCTGTACCTCAAACAGGACGTCAGCCTACTGTCCCTTGGAGTGACTTCTACGCGACTTGTAATGACTAAAAAGGAAGGTTTAGGCCTGACCAAAGTTTTATTTTGGCTGGACAAAATGCCAGTTTGAAACTGCTCTACAAGCTGCAGTGGCTGGCCTGACACATGTTTTACAGTAATAACTTAGGGGGTGGCACAATGTGTGCTGCAGCCCACTAGCAGCATTGAACTTGCGGGCCCTGGGTACAGGCAGAATGATATACCAGGACTTATAAGTAAATTAATTGGGCCAATCATGTATGTACCAATTTTACTATGTTTAAAGGGAAGAGGACTTGCACTTTACCACAGTTTGGCAGTGGTAACATGCACAGGGTGCTCTGGCCAACACAAAAATGGGTTCAGCGGCAGAAGACTACATTTTTAAAATCTGAGCTGACCCTACAGAAAAGGCAAATTTTCAACAACCCTAATTTTGGTATTTTGGAAGGTCTCACATGAATTGTCCGGAGTGGTTGAGATTTGCTATACAGATAAGAAGCAGGTCTGCTAGCTGATATTTAGATTAAGATTGCTGATATAGCTCACATAGAACATTTGGCCTTCACCTTCATGAAAACTAGGCTTAAGGAGTTGCACTAGTGGTTATCAATGGCTGGAGAGTTTGACATGACACTTGAATGGTGTGCCCTGTGCTTGTCTAGTGATAGACACAAAGGGCCATATTTATGTGGAAATCAAGAGGCGTCACCTTGTTGCGCTGCACTATAGGAATACAGAGCATTCTTGTCTTTTCCCAGCACTAGTACACAATGTGCTGCCTAGCGCCAATGCAGGCACTCTTGCACCAAGGTGCAAGTGTTTCTGTGTTGTCAGCAGGATTATTTTTGGGACACCTTCCTTGTCAAAAGCAATCCTGAGAAGCATTCTCCTCTTTCTATGTGGGTGGACTGCGGAATGCAGCATACATAGAAAGAGGAAGTAACGAGGAGAAATAAAGATATTTGTCCTCGTTACACCTCACCTTGGGAGGCATAGCAACTTGAAGCATTCCCAGGTTTACCAATATTGGTAAACTTGGGAATGAGCCAAAATCCTTGGGTGGATACATGGGAACACCCACAATTTACCCATGGACACTTTCCTTGGGCAGAGTAATGCAACACAGCGATCTGTACTGCATTGCGTTAAACTGAATTGAGCAAGCCATGCATGGCCCTGCAAGGCCGACTTAGATCTTGCGTTCCCATTGCGCTTCCTTGGGTTGTCCAAGGGCCACGCTATGCCTACATAAATTTGCCCTTATATGACAAGTAAACCCTCTTTACTTCCTGTTGTAGTTCCAGATAAGTCCTGGTAGAAAGTCAGCATGAATTTGTTTATGGCTTTTCCTTGCATTGCCTAAGCAATATTGCTACGCAATGGCTCTGGTAGTCTACTTCTCAAAATAGATTGAGTTAAATATCTACCTCAACCAAATAGTGATGTTGTGATATATTTCTTGTCTGGTGTTTTTAGAGAGGGCCAGTGGAACTGACCTCTGATAATGTGGTTCAGTTTACATCAGAGAAAAGTGAGTACATCATCTAGAACTATGAGATTAAACACAGGAGGACCACTCTCAGTCCAACTGACTGGTAGAAAAGGTTAACAGGATGTTGCCTGAACATATTCAGTGGACTGTGGTGCGTAAGAGCCCTTTCCCTCTGTCTGTGAATACCAGGTTATGGTCATACAGAAATACTGTGCAGTCTGTCATGGGGTAGTACTCATTTTTAGGTCTGGACTACTGTCTCAACAGATTTATGTTTTTGGAAAAAATCATAAATAAATACATAAGTATGAATATACATACATAGAGGGGCCTTAAATCAGTGGTCTTGATTCATCGACTTGTACAGATGTCACTCACACTTTGCTTTGACGCACCACTGCACACCGCATAGTCAATGGTACAGCCAATTTTGGGCACTGACTCAACTCACGGTGAGTAACAGCATTTTGCATTGACACCTGTGCATATCCTTGTGCGAAATAGTGCACTGGGAGCCATTGCTCGTAAGGCAGTGCCTCCAGTCATGTGTGTTTTCTAATATTGTTTGACTTTAGCAAGGTATTTTTTTTTACAGAAGCCGGGTAACTCCAGACCAGCGGCTTCCTGTTGTTTACATCTGATCCTTGATACGCTCACTTAGATAGTTGGCACTGGCTGTCTCATCATGTTCAAGATGATGCTGTGAAGTAACTAGATTTGACAATATAATTGTTTTTGGGTGAGGCCAGGCAGCTCCCAACATATTGCTATCAGCTCACTTCGGATCCCTTGCACTCTCATTTGTCCCCAAAGCCGCAAGCATGAGCTGTCTCTTCAGACTGAGAAGACTGTTATGAAGAAAAATCAGAAAAAGTCAGAATTACTTTAATTCATCTGGTGTTGAATAGCCTGCCAGTGCAGCACCATGCTCCACAAAAGCCACGCCCTCGCTCATAATACAAACTAAACTAGATATATCTACAAAACACTGTCATGGTTAGTACATGATTTTGAGGGCCATCTTAAATTAAGCAGCTATTACACTGTAGCCGTCCTTTCACTGCCCCCAGAACAAAAGTCTGTTCCACTGCCTGTTCGAATTCAAACAGCTGCATCGATTTTGTGTAAATGACCTGCAATTTGTGTTAGGGTCACAGACTGTATGTGACTCTCTGGTACTTCCGTCCTCTTCTCTCTGCTGCTTGACTCTGTTGTTACCAAGACTCAAGCACTCTCTTGTACTTCCATGTCTCTGAATCTCTATTTTCTCTTAAATATTGGGACATATGTACAAGGAAATGGAGCAGCGTGGCGCTGTAGCAAATTTTCCAGCAGTGCGTCATTTCCTTTGTACAGATATGCGTCGGATTTACAAGAATACACCACACCCTTGGTTTACTCGAACGCTGGTGCTAAAAATAATTGCTCTAGCGCCAATACAGACACCCTTGCGCCATGGTGCAAGGGTGCCTACACTGCACGGATGATTGTTTATTTTTAGGAAGGTGTTCCTTCCTGCACATAATCAAACAATCACAGAAAAAGCAAAAACAAGGAGAAATAAAAGTATTTCTCCTCGGGGCACCAATCTAACGCTTGCTTTTGAATGGCGTTCGGCTGCCTCCAATTTACACACCCTTGTAAATCTGGGGCAGCGTCTAAAAGCAATGGGTGGTGCGGTGGAACGCCCACAGCCATTGCACATTCCTTTCACACATATTTGCCATATTTACAAAGCAGCGTTAAGCCATGCAAAGTGGCTTAACACCGCTTTGTATATGTGATGCAGGGCATTGCACCACCGGAAAAAAGTAATGTTCTGGAGGTGCAATTCCCTTGTACATATGCCCGGTCTCTGTCTCTCTCATCCCTTCCCAGACTTCTCTCTCCCATTATTAAGCCTGTCTCTCCCTGACCTCAGTTGTTCTCTGTCCCGCTGTCTCAATCCATCTCTCCGTCTCGTTCCCCCTCTCCTGCCATTAAGCCTTCAACATTCTTTGTTGAAAACCTCTAAATATGCCATTCTCACTCTTTGGCCCATAGCTCTCCCTTGCACGCCTCTATTGCCTGTCTCTTTACACACCAGGCCGCTGACACTACATCTTCTGAGGTCTTTGGCACTTTTCTGTGTGACTGAAGTCTCCTCTCTCTTTATCCGTGTACCACCAGCTCTTGTGTCTTTTTCTCTTCTGCTGCCATAGGTCTTGTTCCCACACCCCCAGTTGTCACTAATTTTTCTCTCCTGCGCCCCCATTCTCATTTCAATATATTGCCCCCAGGACCACCGCTTACAGTCCCTGGCCCTTAGTTTCACCACTCTTTACTGCCCTCAGGTGTCAACTCTTCATCTCCTCTTCTAGCATCAGTTCTAATTCTACTCTTTTTTGTCTCTTCTGCAACAGGTTTCTCTCTTCTTAGTCTGGTATTAACTCTTTCTCTTCAGCCTCTCTGTCATCCAGCTTTCAGAATGTTCAATCTTTCTCATTCCCACCCACTGACAGCTGGGACTGCACTTTGGTTTATCAGAGACAGCCCCCAGCAGTTATTGGCCAGCCCAATTGTTTTTTCCAATGCTTGTTTTGCTTAGGAGGTGATTCCGATTTCTGTCCAGTGTGTATGAGGCAAAGAGAGACAGGGAGTGTAAATTGAAAACCATGAATGAAATTGCCTGAAGGAACATCTATGATAAATATTATATTGTCTGTTCTTGATATGTTTTAATTAGCTTATTGACCAAGCTTTTCAACTATTCGTATGTTTTATCTTGAATTCTTTCTAAACCTTTTTTTAGTTGTTTAGAGAAGAAAGTATGTTACAACGCTGGAGGGTGCAACGCAAGTTCTGGATAGAATGTTTCTGGTGCAAGAGCCGCCATTTTGGTCCGTGTAGAGCGGCAGGAGGATGAGGAATCAAAATTACTTAATTTAATGTCCTCTTGTGTTTCCAGTGGAATAGTCCCCCCAAAAATCTCTTTTTGCTTGTAATTAGGAGAAACAGGCACCACAATAGGCAGGTTTAGAAGAAATGTCCAGGCCACACTGCAGTACGTCAGTGAGACACTGTCACAAGAGTCTACCACAGCTCCTATCCTGGCCGGCCTGCCCAGCTTCTCGTTTACCAGCAGGGGGCATCACTGTGGTGGTCTTCTATTGTGCTAGGCTAAGCCCCAACCTCAAGGGAAACACTAGCAGAGTAATGTTGATTGTCAGATTGTTTGCTACCAACTAATGCTTCAATGCTCCTTCCGAAGAGTACTGAGGGTGCAAAGCGCTTGTCAGAAAATATCTGCAACTGTTGGCAATGCCGGGAAGCCTGGGCTCATGTAAACATAAAGGAGAAATAGCCGACATCATTACTGATTGTAACATTGATCTTTTGTTTACCACAGAAACGTGGATCGATCTGGCATCTGAACTAGATTTGGCAGCTGCTACTCCCGAAGGGTATACTATCCGGAGACAGGATAGCGTAGACAAAAAAGGAGGTGGACTGGCGATAATTTTGTGTAGTAACCTTATACCTAAAATAGTCCACGTTTCTTCTACAACTTGCGAAGCAATCTATTTCTCTATTTCACTGTCCCTTTCGCAAGTTTTCAAAGGATTCTACTCTACCGACCACCAGGAATCAGGTCAGAATTCCTAGTTACCCTTAAGAATCTGGTGGAATCAACAGTAGTTGAGGATTCTTTCACCATCCTAGGTGATTTTAATTTCCACCTGCAAAATATACACGAGAAGGACACCAACACATTATTAGCAGATTTAGAATTGATGGGCCTATCACAGTTAGTTTCAAAAGCCACGCACGTAGCTGGTCATACCCTGGATGGCCTTTTTCTAACTTTAAAAGCATCTTAGTAGAATACATCCTGCCTCTTGCCTGGACTGATCACCATGCCATTATATTTAACATATTACTTGTCAAAAATCTGCCCACCAATGTGCCTACAAATGGGCCAGATTTATTTAAAGAAGGGAAAAATATAAATAACGAACAGTTTAAGACTCTCTTGTCTTTAACTCCACCTGATGTTACATTAGATCCAGACACAGCCGCAATAAATTACGCTAATTGGCTACTCAATGCGACCAACCTGCTGGTACCAAAGAAAACTATATCTAAAAATTCGGAACCTTCCATCAGCCCCCTGGTTCACTGAATCGCTCAGGGAACAAAAACAACTTTGCAGAAATCGAGAAAGACACTGGCGCAAATTCTATGCCTGCGAAGATAAACTTCGTTATAAGGGAGAACTTGCTAAATACAAATTCATGATTGTGCAAGAAAAAATTAAATACTACACAGCCCAGATTGAATCGGCTAAGAACTCAAATAAACAACTTTAGCAAGTTGTCACTAAGTTATTGGGCCGAACTTCAGTGGCTGCTCCCGTGCCGTCACAATCGCTGTGTAATTCCTTGGCGCATTATTTTTACGAGAAAGTAAACAATATTGACTCCGAATTTTTAGCACATACCAATCAAAGTAACCAGTCCATATCCACTAACTTTTCAGACCATCTCTTTGTGCAGTTTAATTACTGATGTAATGACTACCATTAACTCTGGCTTAGCTAATGATCCCTGTCCACCATCCGTTCTTGCACCTGTTACCGAATGGATAACCACATGATTAGCAAATATCTGCAATGCAATGTTTAACTCAGGGATATACCCTATCTCATGGAAGAAATCTATACTTAAGCCACTATTAAAAAAATCCCACTTGGATCCAGAGAATACCAAGAATTATAGGCCTATAGCTAGTTTACCTTTCCCGGCCATCGTGGTTGAAAAGGTGATGAATCAACAACTTTCTAAATACATAGAAGATCACCATTTGTTAGATGAAACCCAATTTGGTTTTCGAAAAGCCCATGGTACAGAAACAGCATTAATCAAGGCCTCAGAAGACATAAGAACAATTCTGGACCAGGGAGGCACAGCTGTGCTTATATTGCTAGGCCTTTCAGCAGCCTTTGACACGGTTGATCATACCATTTTGATCAACAGTGTCACTGCAATGGGTAATCATGATAAGGCAAAAGGACTACTATCATCCTTTCTCACAAATGGAACTCAGGCAGTGACTTTGGGTCCCTTCCATTCAGCCCAACTGACACTACCATGTGGAATTCCGCATGGTTCATCCCTAAGCCTGACACTTTTTAACATCTACGTGTCGGACTTAGCCAGAGTCACCAAGGCAAAAAGGATGGGCCTTACATCTTACGTGGACGATACCCAGCTAGTCCTCGCAATCAACAACAATGGAGAAAGGGTAGCAGCTAGCTTCCAAAAGGGCATGCTGGCCATCAGTAGCCAGCAATTGTCTAAAACTGAACTCCGATAAAACTGAGGTTATTATCTTTGGTAAGCTATCCCCTTTGTGGTCCAGCTCCTGGTGGTCACTTGCCTTAGGCTCTCCACCAAATCCAATCACTAAGGTCAGGAACTTAGGCATCTTATTCGACGATAGACTGACCTTTGCACCCCATGCCAATTCGGTGGCTTGTAAGTGTCATTGTGTCAATTTAGGTCAGTGTTAATTGTCAATAATTTTGTATGTTGTATTCTCTTTCTGCCAAACAAAATAGTTTTTGAAATAATCATTTAAAGAAAAGGTATAAATAAATATACCGGACCAAATTTAACGTCTATGTTCATTTGGTCCCCAATCTGAAGTGATTGAGTGAGAGGGCACAGTCTGTTGTTTTGAATTCGGTGGTTTCGGCAGCTTTCCATAAACTCCGAATGATCAAGAAGATTCTCCCTTTTCTCCATTTGAACTCGGGAAAAACTTTGGTCAGCACACTGGTGATGTCATCTTTAGACTACTGCAATGGGCTGTTTGATAATGCACAAAGCAGGGTTATACAAAATCTGCAAACCGTACAGAATACGGCCGCCAGAATGCTGTCAGGAACTCCCAAGTTTAAATCAATATCACATGTTATTAAAGGGTACCACTGGTGGTCAGTGAGGAACCGAATAAAATTTAAGGCATTGCGCATTGCTTATAAAGCCTCCCGCACGACAGGTCCCCAGTTTCTAATAAATGATTTAGCTACCTACATTCCCAACACTTTGATCATCTAATGCATTTCACCTTACTGTGCCATGTACAAAAACCGTCTCCTGGGGCGACAGGCGTTTTGTTGTTACGGTGGCAAAACTCTGGAACTCCCTCCCGTTTGAGGTCAGGTCATGTCATTCACTGTTAGTCTTTAGAAAGATGATAAAGACCTGGTTGTTTAACCAATAATTCACTCATTGACTCTGTCCGTTGTCCGCAGCGCCGAGACGCCCCAGGGCATTTGTGCGCTTTACAAATTTCAAAAATCAATAAATAAATGAGCGACATCTTCAATATGAAAATCAAAGTGAACAAGAGGAGGACGTCAAGGATAAGCTGCAAAAGGATTCTATTGGCTTCACCACTGCTTTATGCCAATTGCACACATGCATCAGCGCATGCACCCACATATTTGGCAATCTTGCATTCGGTCCCCTGTTAAAGGAAACCCATACCAAGATGGCCGTCAAATTACACTTATATAACATGACTCGAACTTCAATTCTTAATTTACTGTTATAAAAAAATAAAAAAGCAAATGATAAATTGAAATGAAAAGATACTATAAATAAAAGTGTGCACAAAACACAAAAATTGGAATTGAGCAGCCCAATAGCTCTTTGCAGCTTTTAACCCTTGTAAAAAACAAATACAATAAATAAAATGATGAGGAGCCGTTTATGGAGCAGTATGGGTAGAACGCAATGGAGTATTGAAGAGCAGGAGAATGGAGGGAGTGTGCAAAGGGAAAGGAGACAAGCATTGGCAAGACCTAATGGCTATGCCAATGCTTGTTTGTTTAGCAAATGTATGTGGCCTTTAGCTCTAAAATGCACTATTTAATCCCAGGTTCTTCACTTCACTTACTCTCTGCAACTCGGTGCAGTGCAAGCATTGCACCTTACCCCTTTCAAAGATCCCCAGCCGCCACTGCACTAGGGCACCTGCAAGGAGACCAATGTTGTTTAGGGAATTTGCGAAAAGTGAAGGAACACCATTCAAGTCACATAGACCATATAACAATGAGGTAAATGAATCACAGAATCAAGTATGCTCTGGATTTTCCAATCAAATGCATCTGCCTTCTGGGGTGATTGTCTTTTCCAGCAAATTGCGGATACTAGGGGTTGTGGCTAACATTTCTGCCTACAACTGTTGTTAAACAATGGAGAAAGTGAGAGTAGAGAAAATCATTTGCACAACCAATCACTTAACCTTCACAATTGTCCAAAGAAGCGCCTACACATTATGAAATGCTAGTACTGACCAAATACTTCTATTATAAAAGCTACAAAGTCTTTCTTGTGTTAACAAATATCCATCTTTATGTCTTTGATAATATAGTACAGAATGCAAGGAATGCACTGCTGAAGTTCAGTGGCTGCAACTTCAAAATGGATTGAGCATTTCTAGTTAATTTGCCAAAATACTACGCTCAGATGATGTGCTTTCTTGTATCAATTTACACATAGAAAACAAATGTGTCCTCAAACGAACTTCTGTCTGAAAACGACATCAGAATTTTGAGTCATTCCTATTTTTAATACAGGAAACAACGTCGTTCAATTTAGAGCGATTCCAATCTTGAGCCTTCAGTCCTCAATAAAGGTAGCTTGAAAACAAGGGATCAAAGTTTATATGTGGGAGGCTGGTAGTTACATAGGATTGTTTAACCCCTTCGCTGCTGATGATGAGCTGAGCTCGTCATCAGCCACGGGTGGCGTGTGCTGATGACGAGCTGAGCTCGTCATGTAACGCGGCTTTTCGCAAATTGCCGCACAGCGCAAAAATCGCCGCAGCAGCGATGAGGTTAATGTAACGCCAGCAAGCAAAATCATACACTGCAAACACATTGTTTGCATTCGTTTTGCAATGAAATTACCTTCCCTATTGATTAGAGGAAATCCCAGCCTATATTCAATTTACTGAATTATTTGAAACCCACTCCTGCAGGTACATTGTTTTGGCAAGCTGTGTGTCAAAGGTGGATAAATGCCTTACATAGGAACTTTCTCTGGTCAAATAAAAGGTGAATGAATATTATTTCCGCTCTGAGCCTAACAAGCAAACAGCGATATAGCCAAGAAGTCTAACTTTTACCATGTACATGTAGAACTTTATTTAAATGCTTAAGGGAGAAAGGAGCAACATCAATTGGCTCATGCATGTTGACATTTTTATAACTGAAGCACTGGGTTAATCGTTAAGTATGTTTTTATTCTAACCTGTAATGCGATACCTGTGAAGATGTACAGACATACATATAAACGTAAATATATAGAAATACGTAAGAAGGATATTCAGGAATTGTCGTGATGTACATTAAAAGCTGTTTGCTTACTAATGCTAATGCTCAATTCACACACATACAAGGAATCTGGTACTGTTGCTGAACATTGTGCACCAGTTCTGAGAGCATGAAAAAGCAGGCTTGTGGCGTGGCCCACTGTCATGGGCATGTGGACGCAATCCTCTCAGGCTCCGCTCTCCACTGCACTTATCTGTCACATGCAGGCATGTAGGAGACCCAAAATGTGTCAAAACCCAGAGGACTAGCGGCAGGGGCATTGAGGGCGGCTCCGACGACTGGGACTACCCATCCGAATTAATAGCAGCCTCAACAAAGAGATGACTTGGACGATATCTGTGACCCGTCGATGATCGCCGCGGTCGAGGTGCTGGGGGTGGGACTGAAGCCACCCACGGAGGCTGGAGAGCACCGCATATGTGACTGCCTGACCCCAACAAGGCATGGCACCAATCATAAGACTGATCTACGGGCTCCTGAGGAGGTGAGACACAGGAGCCTTTCTAGGCTTGCGCTGTGACGTTTGCGGATCAGTTTTTGCCTGACTCCACCCCTCAGTAATAGTAAGAGGACACAAACCCTCCGGGCCTCATTTAATCAATGGATTCCTCGCTTGGGGGAAAATATCCTGGTTTCCACTGAGTTTGACCCGATGGAAGTTGTCTCAAGATTGAACCGCTGGGTTGCCAACAGGGATGCCATTTCGCACCCCTCCTTCCACCCTTGATTGGGGTAAATTTGCTCCATAAACGAAAATGTCCTGACCCTAATCCTCACCCTAGTACCTTTAAAAGGGTCTTGGTGGAACTTAGGAGCTTTGGGACCCCCGGCCCAACCGTCTGTCGACTCCACCGAAAGCGGTTTAATTAAAACAACGAAGCAGACTCCCTAGCCTTCTTTCAATCGATGGAAAATCAGTGACAAAGGCAGCATCTTGCCCCCGGGGTTCACAGTTGGACCTGAGCCCAGGTGCATGTATTGGATTGGATGCTGCTTCTCAGCAGAAGCCTCCTGACGTCTTAAGAGGATTCAGGCATAACGCTTGCCTTTAACATTAAACGACTCAAAGCCAGGGGTCGAAGTGGCGGTATAAAAGTGGGGGGAAAGAAGTAGAGGAACTGTGGGTGAAGACTCCGAGGGTGGGGATAACCCAAAGACTGGATCAGTGGGCGGAGTCAGAGGTGTGGCCAGAATGTGCCAAACATGCCAATTTATAGTATTTGTTTGACATTTCACCGACCAGTTACAGCTTATTGTGTTATTTAATTCAATCAATGGATACACTTGATTATTTAAGGTTTAATAGGAGTTATTGGCATTTAAATACATTCACAAAGAGGGATATATTTCCAATCACACAATGTCCCAAATACGCTTAAAGTGGTATCACAAGCCATTTGTCTCCAAGCCATGCAGTTCCTATCATTAGCACTTCTCCTCCCTTCTTCCACAAGAGCAGTTCAAACATGAATGGCAAAATATACTACTTTGCAAATGTGTTATATATAATTATGGCTCTGCCATATTTGCCACATAATACATCATCCCCTGTATAATCTTACATATTTAACTAATCATTTTTGTAGCTCAAACAGATAAAAAGTTACTAAAAAATGTGACTTGAGTTGCTGCAAAGTGGATGGCCCTTTTCTCCTGATCACCTTTCTCACTGCTGAATTTGTATGTTATACTGATACTAATGAGGCAGAATCTTTGCAGACTTAACATGTGTAAAAATGTCTAAATAATAAAGTATCAGAAAATATATTGCACTCCGCCGTGGTCTTTTTTTGTTGCATAATTTCGTCAACACTGCAGCATCATTTCGCCCCCATTGCTGCATAATTCCAGTGGCTCCAGAGCAGGTAGCACATGTTAAAAGTGATTGTGCATGAAGCAGAGAGACTGTGATGTTTGTAAACTTAGTTTTTGTGTGCGTTCAAATCCTGCATTGCCGATCCTTGGTGAGTTGCAGCTACCACTGCTGAAACAAGGCCAATGGAGGTACCAATGGGTGAGGCGGACTGGCCTCTGTGGCAGGGCCGGCTTTAGTGCTGGTGGCGCCCTGTGCAACAATGTTTGTTGGTGCCCCCAATGATCACCTATGCCTCGGACTTCCTCACTACCACCCTTTAACAGCCCCCCTCAAGTTTCCATAACCACACTCTTTCTCAGATGCATTTAATTTGATTTACAGCGTCAATCATACCAGTGTATGATGTCAGAGCACTTGACATCACACCGACTACACAGAGCTAATCATTTATATGTGTGTAAATCACTGTATAGGAAATGTTACAAAAGACAAAGGACTACACGGTGTATACGCCACATGACAACCATACTAGTAGGCAACATAGTTTAATAGCTCACTGTTCTATGTTAGGATTTAAACTTATAAACTGCAAGTAACAAAAGGATCTCTCTGACAAAATCAGTAACCTACTAACCTAGTTAACATTATGAGCACTTTGTGATCTGCATGGTACATGTTCTTTGAAGCAGGCACATTAACCTTCTGTGCTACCTTTCCAGGGGTCAACCCTTCTCCTAGACAAAACTCTGATCTCTCTCTAGGAAGAATATTAATCACCGAAGTTATCATTACATTTTTATTGTTGTTGAAAATTTCTTGAGGCCAGGAAGGAGGCAGAAGTTTTTTTTAAACCATAATACACTTGCAAACACTATGCACCCACCCGAAATAGGTACTCAGTGCGGTCACACCACTCGCACCACCCTAACCTGCTCAAGGTTCATGTGACCTCAGTGACAGAGTCACAGTGACTGGATCATTGTTGCTCTAGGCTGTGCTGCTTCGTAGGCCTACCCACAAAAATGGAGATGAACTTCAGTCTGGATTGTGGTGGACAGGCCTTCAAGGTTAACCCACAATTGACACCGCTAGGGTACACCTGCCTGTGCTAAGACACCAGGCATTCTAAGGTCTAGTGGAGCCTTCTAAGGCCAATAGAGTTTGCTGCTGGACTGGTCATGAAGGCTGAACCCGGTTCCACAGTACCAAATTCGACAGCTCTGGCCATAGTGCCACATCCTATCCCCCACTGAACACCATACTGCCCCACTGAGAGAAACTTGCACTGCCTTCAACTACAACCTAATTGTGCCCCGCTATAAACACTTGGATGTGGCTCAATTCAAATTATTCACTTGATAAGACTAATATGCAGCCCAAAAAATAAAGAAAAAGGTAAAAGCAAACACTCAAAGGGAATACTGAAGGACCAGGTTTTAGAACCCAGCGGCGTCAGGTAAAACGCCCGATGCCTTCGAGTTCCCCTGCCTTGGCAAGCAGAGACATGGGACACTTCTTGATGACGTCAAAGACCAAAGTTTATTGGCTGCAACCAGGAACAGAGATCTACGAAGCACAACACGGGTGGTTCGCTAGAGACTGCACAAATTCAATGAGCGGAGCATGGTCTTTTATGCCAAAAATCAAGCCTCAGAAAAAAAATGAGAAGTGCCCAACCCTCAATTCTTGAAATAGTAGTTATTTGCAAATTATTTGAAAGAAATTAAGTGTAAATCAATAACACCTGAAGAGGTAGTTTTATTTATACCCATCGATCATATTTTTGTTTTTTATGAAGTTTCTTTTAGCGACAGAAATAGATACACTTTAACAATCATCACAATAACTGAACAACTCATACAAAATTCCAAAGAAAGAAATCAATACAACACAGAAAAACATGGCATTCTACAAGAGCCAATCGTATCATTAAGTGTCTCTGTCAAAAAAGAAAACACAGTTTGTGCTCTTGTCTTTCATTTAGCTTTGGTTGTCATGAAACAGGAATTAATTTGTAAACATTTATGAACTGATGTGTTAATGTGTATTGCTCTGTGTTTTTCTGTGTTTTTCATAGTATTATAGTCCAGCCCCCCCTCAGTCCCGTTACGGACCTGACGCCTTTGGTTGTTTAAAAATCAAGCCTCAGGCAACATTCAAAATTAGCATTGGGTTCTTACAAACTGACCAATAGAAATGTGGCATTTTGAAAGTAACGTATGACGACAATCCCACTTTCCGTTGTCCAACCCACCAGAAATGACCAAGCACATTCCAGTATTCTTGTTTGCTCAGGCCGGTCAAACCCATCATAAAACCCTCAACCCAAATCAGTGATTATGTCGTAAAGGAAGGAACAGAAATAGATTGGAAGCAAGATAGAAAGGTGGGTGCAGTGTACCATAAACTCTGGCGTGTCCTGCTCTTTGATCTTTATCTGGCCAGCTGCTTAACAAGGAACTGGTTCAGCGAGGTTAGCCTCGGGCAAGGGAGTCAGTTCGGCCATGTCATTCAGAAGTCAGCTAAGGTGTACGTGTCTCAAAGACTCGTTCGGCCGCAGTCATCGGCCTATGTGAGGGCAAAAACACAAAATGGCTGCCGTACACAAAATAGAACCCGAAGGTTCAAACGAAATCCCTAAATACGTAGTGTTCTCATTGATCGGTTATGACGAAAACACTCGTACGCATTACACTCGTGATTTGCGGTCTGCTGACACCAAAATCGTCTATTTCCGATGACCTTAATTGAACGGGTTCGGAACCACCGAACCTCACCCACAAACTACGGAACTACAATACAAGAGTAAGTAAAGCGTGTGAAATGTAGCAGAAACAACATGGTTACCTTAACAATCTCTCACTCACTATTCAGAAATCAGTGGTTTTACCTGAAAAGTTAAGGACATGACCACAGGGCCCTGAAGGGAACCGTTTCAAAGTCCATTGCTTATATCCATACAAAACGTAAGCAGTATAGTTTAAAAAGACCACATCCATAAACACAGATCCATGGCACACATTTTTTTTTCTAATTCACCCATGAACCAGGTATTGTAATACATCCAAGAATGGTGCACTTCCCCACCTGGGGACAACAATGCTGTTCAAAGAAAGAGGAGAAAGCAAAAGTAGTGCTTCACTGCAAAGTCTGTAAAGTTAGGCTGATGTGTTTGGATGTGAATAAAATCAATCTGGCCACCTTGCAACCAACACTCTGGCTTGCTTTATTTAGTTATGTGTTTATTTTTCATATTTAAAACCTTTTATTTCTCTCCATCCCGAGGCTGCACTTTGAAATAGAAAAATGTCAGAAAAGGGGCATTTCCCGCAAGAGTGTTTTTCTTTTTTGGATCCATTTCACAGGGAAGCAACTAAATGAAAGAAGGAAAGAGAGGTTGTGAACCGTTTCTTCAAGTCATGGTTTTCAGTAAGTGAGGAGCAAGACAGAAAGAAAGGGAATAATAGGAAGGGGGGGGCAGCTGCCAGCACAGAGAAGAAGACGACATTGTCTGTGTCTTTGCTGGGCAGTAAGGAAGAGACAGAGTCCTTTTCCTTCTCTGCCAGTCCCGCCCGTCCCCGATCATCCATGAAAGCAAGCCGAGCATTATCTGAATGCCTTTGCTATTTCTGCCATCCTGGGACACAGTTTTGAAAAGAAAAAGTAGGGGAACGGAATATTTTCAATAAAAGAAGTAGGGGCATGCCCAAGACAGCAGAAATAGCAAAGGCCTTCAGAAAAGGCTCTGCTTGCTTTTGTGGATGTTCGGGGATGGGCAGAGAAGGAAAAGGACTCTGTATGTTCCTTACTGCCCAGAGAAGACATGGACAATGTCTTCTTCTTTTCTGTGCTGGCCGTTGCCCCCACCCCTATCTCTTCCTACTATTCCTCTCTTTCTGTCTTGCTCCTTACTTACTGAAAACTGTGACTTGAAGAAATGGTTCACAACCTTTCCTTCCTTCTTTTATTTAGTTGCTTCTCTGTGAAATGGATCCAAAAAAGACAAGCGTGCGCCTCGCCCTGGCAGCAGGGGGAGGGGAGAGAGGAGGAAGCCTGCGCCTGTTTCCCTTGCGAGTGCAAGCAGGAACCATATGGTTTCAATGCTCGCTCCCGCAAGGGAATCGCCAAACGTGCACACTTTGACATTAAAGGCAATGCAATGTGTGCACATTTTTGGGGCCAAAACAGAATCAATCACTAAAGGTCTAAGCTCATAAGTTTACATAGTGCATTGCAAGTAATAGGTCGACCTACAGAGAGCTAATGATATCTATAGCTGAGACCTAAAAGTTCCGAATTACACAAATGGTGGGAAATACTTTAGCCCTTACACTACTCCTCATCTTTAAAATTCACAATAATATCAGGAAATACAATAATTTCATGCTGTGGAGCAAGGTACATGGCAGAAGAGACATAGACAGATCTGTTCACAGTAGAATTGTTACAGAGAGTGTACAAATGCTGTTTCTATTTGTGCTACATCACAGAGATGTAAGCAAATGTGTTTTGAGTGACAGTTGTGTGCATTGTGCCATGAGTCGCCAATAACCACTAGAATAGATTTTTATATCCTTTCAATTTTATAAATCGAATATGTTTGGGGCAATTGTGTTATGGCTCTAATTACAAGTGGGTTGATGTTTTATAGCAATGCTTAAACTTCTGTTGGGTGGTGTTTGCCGCATTCAGTAATTACCAGGTGTGTTAAATAGCTCACCCTTTGTTGCATTTCGGCAGGTCACACCGGACTGAATTTAACATGGAAATAGTGATAGGTATTTACCATATCTTCTACCGTTTTGGCGCGGTAAACACCAAATTGTTCTCGTTATTCCCCAGAAGCTTGTAATAGGTGCTGTTTATTGCACCCTATAAACAATATACTCAAGGTTATAGTTTTTTAATCTGGTGTAATAAACAAGCAACTGGATTCCAATGAACTTGAAATCAGGACCTAGGTGTTCTAAAAAGGTCAAAGCTGATGGAAGGGTGCTCTGATGGAGTCTAGTGAGGCAATGGACATTCCAGCTGGTCACCTGCTTGTCCTTGGGTCGAGTGTTAAGTGATCCAGCATACAGCGACTTACCTTCTTTAGTCATCCAAGTTAGTGGTACTGCCAGCTAGTATGAGAAGCACTACAGTTGGTACCTCAGGGAAGAGCCCAGATACTTAAGTTGGTGAGGCAATGGATGGACATTGATGCCATGGAGTCAGGGAGATGAAGATATGACATATTTAGAGCATATTGAGCTACATTTCGAGTGTTTTTAGAGTCGGTTTTCGAGAATTCGTGGAACTAGATTCATTGCAGCATGTAAAGTGTGACAATTTTACAGTATTGGTGGATCATTTATTAGGAATTTTAACACACTTTACAAGTCCTTTATGGCTAAATTTTGGAGACTCATGTATCCATCATGCTGAAGCAATACACAATTTATTTTTAGATTGGGAGTAGATATGGATCTTTTTCAGATGCGGCAAGCACATAAAAGAAATGAAATGAAATGAAATGAATTTGTACTTGTAAAGCGCACTGCTGCCCCAGCAAAAGGGCGTCCTGGCACTGTACTCATACCGCTGTGGAACCCTTCCTGGCTTTTCCCTGTGAAATGTCCACTCCTGGGCACCCCCAAGGTGAAGCCAGGCATCCCAGCACTGTTGGGGCCGTTGTGGAAATTAAGCAAGCTATTGCCCAGAGTTGCAGAGTGGGACCCATGATTAGAATAGGCACAGAGGCAAGAATTATCAGGTCCGAGGAAATTGAGCCAAAGACCCTCCGAGGTGGGAATTGAACCCTGGTCCCAGGCCAGACCTCTGCATCAGGGTCTGCCGCTTTAACCATTGAGCCACACTTCTCCGCAGTGTGGTAGTGGGGCGGTGGGGTGGTGCAGTGGGCAAGGTGGAGGGGAAGTCGACAGACGACGAGATAGGTACAATTAAATTTTTTTTTTAAAAACACTTACCTTGCACTCACTGCATTGCCGATTTGGCGTTGTGGCAAGCGCAAGATAAGTGGTGTTATTTTTTTCACTTTACCTTTTCTGTCGTTTTACAACTTCCCCCACCCCTCCATGCCCCACACCGCCCCATCACTCTTACCTGTGCCGGACGCGCCTGATCATTTTATAATACAATAAAGAAAGTTTTCATTTTAAATGTTGGGCACTTTGAGATTGAATGAGAACCATGCTGGACTAGATCTGAGTGGAAACATCTTTTTTGTGAGTGCCTGTTCAGATGAAGATCTGGGTAATGTAAGAGCAGGTCATATTATGAACTTACCGTAAACAGTAACTTGGAAAACTGCAGTCATTTCGGTATCACCTATTGGTACTAAGCGCACAGTGTAGTTGCCTGAGTACGACAGCATCGCCTTTGTAATCAAAATGGACCCATTGGAGAAGGCCACCACCCTGTCTTGGTATTCTTTATCGATTTTTATAGTGCCGTCGACAATGGTGGCAAACCCAAACGAAGAATTCGTCCAGATGATGATGAGACTGGGAGTAGTCTGTGTGTACTTGATGGTCATCGATATATTGTTCCCCACCAGAGCGTTAACGGTGGTGTTGGCAGACAGGTTAAGAGCACCAAAAGCTTGACCTGTATTAGGAGACAGAGAAAAATCCACACAAGATTGAATGGAGGCACTGATGTCAGTAATCGCCTTTTTGGAATTGGAGTTCAAAAACAATCTAGGCAGCATAACAAGAATCTGCACTGTGAACACCCAATTCAATTCAATTCAATTCAATTCATGAAGCTTTATTCGGCACATATAAAATGACCATAAAAGCACAAAATAAAACACATGAAATAACAATTTTAAAAAATACAGATGAAGGAAATATAGATATAATTCTTAAAATGACATGCTTTTCCAGGCGTTCATAGCTTTGTTTAAAACGGTAGCAATATAAAAACAGATATCGGCAAATTCCAAATTGATTATTAAAGTCAATGCCTGGTTAACTGTACGTACACCATATTTAACAAACATAGGTTCCAAATAGGCAATACGAAAATTCATGTACAGTTTGCAGAAAATTAAAAAGTGCAGAGTGCTCTGTTTGGATACGCCATCACATAGGCACGGACCTATCGAGTGTTTTTTAAGATTCGGTAAGGCCACTAAGTGGTGTGCTACGCCGAATCTCAGTCTAGTTAGCACAAACTTATGGGATGGCCTAGTCACCATAACTAGATAAAAGGGGAAACCTTCAATGATGTTATATCTACTGTAAAACATGACAGTGGACAGAGGTCCGTTAGCTAATGCCCGCTTCCTTACTCTGAAGGCTAAAAATTGAACTTTCATCTCTGATTTAGGTATCAGTGATGCGGCACCTGGGTCAATCAGAACGTTTAAATTAAATATTTTGGAGAAGCAATATACAACGTATTTAAACCAAGGAATTTTTAGATATTTATCCATGGATATATAATCCTCAATTATAGATCTGTTGAAGAACTTTTCATCCTGAAGCCAAATGGAACGCCATATCATAAGTGGCCTTAAGGATAACAGATCGATTAGGAAATTAATATCCAATTCCCGGTGAATCAATCAATCAGCAAACATAAGAGCTTCTTTAAAAACAAATTTTCCTCCAACTGCAGGGTTTAGTCACAGCTATGGCCCCAAACACCTGCTCCATATAATGCCGTTGTACCACATCTTGCTTGGTAAATCTGGAGCATATCTCTAGTACGTCTGTCCCCAACCTTTGCAGCAAATCTGAAAACCCCATGGGCATTTTTAGACATTTTGTTACGGATGTTGTTAAACTCACTGTTCCATTTTCTGTCATTAGAGAAGGTAATCCCAAGATAACAAAATGTATCCACTTGTTGAACCTTTTCGCAGTCAATAAAAAAGGCATTAGAAAATTTGCTTTTTAAACCACAAGTCATGGTGTGCGTTTTCCCCTTATTGATGATCAGTTTTCTATCCTTAATGAAGGTAGAAAATCTGTCGATCAAACGCTGAAGACCAAGGGGAGTCCTGGAAAGCAGTACGGCGTCATCAGCATATAACAACACCGGTACAGAAACACCTTTGATCATGGGGGCATCAGCAGTTACATTTTTTAAAATTGCGTCAATTTCATTAATAAATAATATAAAAAGTAGGGGGGCCAGTACACAACCATGTTGAATCCCTCGTTTGACACTGAATTTAGGGGTACATTCGCCTTTAGTGCCGTAGCGCACACATGTTCGTAACTTTTCGTACAGCCTGGCAAGGAAAAAAATATACCCTCTGGTGCTCCTAGCTGTAACAGGGTTGGCCATAATAAGGTATGGTCAACCATATCAAAGGCACTACTTAAATCTGCAAAGCAGAGATGTAAAGAGCCGTGTTTAGCTTCAGTGTATTTGCCAATCAATAAATCAAGATTTATACACCGATCGAGTGTACCCGACCCTTCCTGAAACCGTACTGGCTGGTGGCCAAAATGTCCTCTTTTTCCACCCACTCTTCTAGTCTGGCCAACATGACTCTACTCATGATCTTAACTGAGGAGCCTAAGATGGAGATGGGACGATAATTTTTAGCATCAGACCTGCTGCCCTTCTTGGATATCGGGATTATAATCGACTTTCCCCAGGTTTCAGGGGCATCAGTGCATACTGCTGCATTGAATACACTAGTCAGAAGAGGGCTCCACATCTCTGGGGCTGCTTTATAAACATCGATAGGTACCCCATCAGGTCCCTCGGCTTTTCCCAACTTACTGGAACATATGCCAAGCTCAACCTCGCTGACAGTAATATCCAATGGGCGAACAGCCCACCTCCTGGGCAAGGTATCAACACAACTATCAGAGTTAAACATGTTAGAAAAGTGTGAGACCCATCCCTCACTAGGGACATTAGAGGTTAACTCTGGAATATTTTCCTCTTTGAGGAAGGGTGAGTTTATAGTAGGCAAAAATAATGTATTGTTAGAGAGCTCAGCGGCTTGGTTGAGAGAGTCCCAAGCCTGCTGCTGCAAATCACCCTTCCTCCGTTTCAGAGCTTGCTTGTACTCTAGTCTTAGTGCAGATATTAGATTAGTGTCCCTGGGCTTTTTGGCGCGGGCATATTTTAACTCTGTTAAAAGAGTAGTACATGTGTGATCGAACCAACCCGATCCATTTCTACGCTGTGCACTCTTAGTTCTAGTGAACCTGGCATCAATAGATTTGTTAATACCGTTAAAAACAGATAAAACCCGTTCAAAGTCAGTACTATTATCAAGGATAAGGGTGATATCTATCAGGCATTCTTTAACAATAGAATGTAATAATTCATCAGTTTTCTCCCCTATCCATCTTAGTCTTACACCGTCTGTGTGGTTCCACATTGGAAACTATTGTTCCTACTCCAACCCGGCTAGCACCCCAGAAGGTATATTCTAAAATGATACAATTATGGTCACTTAAAGCGGTGACTTCTATCCTGGGGAAAGCGAGATAGGAGATAATATTGGAAGAAACAATCACATGGTCAATGACTGAGCTGGTCTGCCGGTTCTTGAAAGTAGGGATGGTCTGACCATTTTCATCTTTGTAGAATTCCAAAATTACCAGATCGTGGCAACCCATAAATGTATGTAATAATTCTCCATAGTTGTTATGTTTAAAGTGCAGATCATTGGAACCAGCATTATTTATAACTCCACAAACTTTTTGGCTAGACAATTCACATAGCGAAATGTTAAAATCACCCACCCAAATAAAATCAAAAATAATATTAGTTTCTGTGTTCAAATTATCAATGACGCTAGCCATGTCATTTACGACTGGCGTCCTAGAATTATCAAAAACATTGTTATAGTAGTTTACTAATAGGATATTGCGTCCCTGGTCCTCCTGAAGCCAAAGAATCTGCACATGCGCTCCCACGGTTAAATACCTTTTTACTATGATTGACCGCTTAATAGAAATTAATATCAAAAGGCTCCTTTAGCTCTCCCTGAAGTAGAACCTTGCGCCAACAGATTATAGGATACGAACCCATCATAATAAGCATCTTCCTTACACCAAGTTTCCTGGAAACAAAAAATGTCATAGGTGTCAATAAAGTTCTTCCAACCTAAAACATTCCCCTTGGATTTCCACCCGGCAATATTCCAGCTAACAATTGTAACACCTTTAGTACCGCTTGTACTGTTACCAACCGGGTTAGTGATTTCATTCAGGCCGTCTCCAACATTGGAGTTTACTTTTAATATATCCCCGTTGACACTGATCAAATTTGGATCGGCCCTCAAAGTTGGTACAGGGTCAGTGTCAACACAGGCAGCAGGCAGGGTACTCAGCTCCACGGCGCAGCTCCAAGCTGCAAGGTAGGTGCCCCACTCGGTTTCAGCAAAGTCACCCGCTCCACCAGGGCACAGCTGTACTTTTAAGCGCCTCCAGGCGCGGTGAGGGCGTGGGCGGCTTCCGCCGCTCGGGCTTCTGGGGGCTGTAGTTCCCCTGGTCTCCACACACCTTGCCAGGATGTCACAGGATTCGGTCGCCTGACTGTTTGGTATCTCGTGCAGGGGAGACCGACAGCCCTGGGTAAGTCAATCGTTCGAATCCAAAGAACTTAGGGCTTGATATCGATTTTGAGTAGGAACCTCAAAAACTGGGCGGTTTATAGGTATATAAGGTCTACATCTGTTGTTCTCCAGGGGTGCTTTAATAAGGTGGCTATAGAAAAAGCCAAGTGGGCGGACACGTACACCATACTCTTCATGAGGTAAGGAGGCTGCTCCTAACAGGACAGTTCCAACATGTTGGGGGTATCTAAAATTAACAATTACACAGTCACCCCTACAATTCTTTCTAGAATTACCAATCCAATTTACCCTTCTGGTAGATAATATTTGGTCAGAATAGGTAATTGGAAAGTCACATTGCTTATGCAACCAGGAGACTGTTTTGTTTTTAAGGGATTCATGTGATTCCTGTTGAGACTGAGTCGGATATTCAAAAGATGGTACATTAGTTAAAACGACCACATAAGGTGCACAGTCAGGTGGGAGATTAATAAAGCGACTTTTCTTTTCTTCTATCGGCCCTGCCAAGCTCGCTGGGGCTGCTATTACCTGCGTTTTTTGACATACTATTGGAGGGGGGCAGGTGCAGCTGCTTCAATTACGCTTAACCCCCCCTTTGGGTGTCTTTGCAGTGTCTTTATTGACTCCCGGACCATTATCTGTGACCCTAAGCTTCCCAACCGAATTTATATGGGTATGCAAGAGACCCCCTAGTTTCGACACTTCAACAGAAAGCAAATCAAGTTTAGCAACTAGGGGTTTTATAATCTTCTCCATCTTCGTATCTATAATGCTAACAAGCAGATCAAATTGCTCCTGATTCATTTTAACTATACCATTCTTATCAGTTAGCTCCTCGTCTCCTTCGTTACTTTTGGGTAGTGTTTCTACACTTTTCTTATTGCGATTTCCCCCACGCTTAATTTGTACTTTCCTGCACGCCCTCATTGCTCTAGGGGCAGGGGAAGGCAGCACTGGGATATCATGAGATGTATCCAGTGTATCCATATTGGGCAATGGTTGAGCTGGCACTTCCGTTAATGAAGCATCAGGGTTACCAGGCCCACAACTATCATCTAATGCCACTACAGCCAGTGGAATGGACGATACAGGGGATGTAACCAGTGAACTCCCCCGACCTAGTGATAATCTCCGCTCATTATTCGCTTTGTTAACCACTTTTACGAGGTAGTTATCTAGCGTGGCGAACACTAGTAGAGGTTTTACAGCCTTTTGTTTTGACATTGTTATCCCTAGCGACAGGTCCTTATATATGTATTAAAAAGTGCTAAAGCTATCTTGAATTGCAGACTACGATGATAACATTAAATATATTAATATCAGTTCGTAATCCGATGACTTATGAGTCCAAAGTAATGATAAAATGGTCAAATATATCACATCAACCAGTATAGATGTCCTTCAAGGTGAAGACCAAGATCTGTGGCCCAGCCCAGTCTTGTCCTGCCCTGGACTGCCACAGACTGTCCCGCCCTTGTCCCGGGCTTCTCCCGGCGCTGCCAACGCGTTCCCGCGACACGGGGGCACATCTCCACTTTTAAGCGCCTCCGGGCGCGGCGTGGGCGGCTTCCGCTGCTCGGGCTTCTGGGGGCTGTAGTTCCCCTGGTCTCCACACGCCTTGCCGGGATGTCACGGGCCGGGGCAGTGAGGAGAAACCAACACAGGCAGCAGGCAGGGTACTCAGGTCCGCTGCGCAGCTCCAGGCTGCAAGGTAGGTGCCCCACTCGGTTTCAGCAAAGTCCACCGGGGCACAGCTGCACTTTTAAGCGCCTCCGGGCGCGGTGAGGGCGTGGGCGGCTTCCGCTGCTCGGGCTTTTGGGGGCTGTAGTTCCCCTGTTCTCCACATGCCTTGCCAGGATGTAACGGGCCGGGGCAGTGAGGAGAAACCAACACAGGCAGCAGGCAGGGTACTCAGCTCCACGGCGCAGCTCCAAGCTGCAAGGTAGGTGCCCCACTCGGTTTCAGCAAAGTCACCCGCTCCACCAGGGCACAGCTGCACTTTTAAGTGCCTCCAGGCGCGGTGAGGGCGTGGGCGGCTTCCGCAGCTCGGGCTTCTGGGGGCTGTAGTTCCCCTGGTCTCCACACACCTTGCCAGGATGTCACGGGCCGGGGCAGTGAGGAGAAACCAACACAGGCAGCAGGCAGGGTACTCAGGTTCGCGCTGCAAGGTAGGTGCCCCACTAGGTTTCAGCAAAGTCCCCCGCTCCACCGGGGCACAGCTGTACTTTTAAGCGCCTCCGGGCACGGTGAGGGCGTGGGCAGCTTCCGCCGCTCGGGCTTCTGGGGGCTGTAGTTTCCCTGGTCTCCACATGCCTTGCTGGGATGTCAGGGGCCGGGGCAGTGAGGAGAAACCAACACAGGCAGCAGGCAGGGTACTCAGGTCCACGTCGCAGCTCCGAACTGCAAGGTAGGTGCCCCACTCAGTTTCAGCAAAGTCCCCCCCACACTCAAGATTACCACTAGCTGTAGAGCTGTGCAATATTACAAAACAAAGACATTGGTCCAAAAGAATCACAAGGCATTGGTGGTAATAGTGTGTTTTGGAGGGCAAAAATGATGCATAACTTGGCTGATAGTCATCACAAAATGAGTACAAGCCAGTGGCAGCTGCTCCATTTAGGGAGAGGAGCGATCAGGAAGATCTACTGTTGTTTTGAGCACTGTGACTGACAGGCAGGGAAACTGGAGAGGAGGCGAGCTAAGAATACAGATGGCATCTAAGCACTCACCTGATTCCATAAACTGCACGGAGCAGTTTTACTAATGCCACTTAACACCCACTGTAGTGTCGTCATGCCTGACCTGTCGCACGTGACAGGGCCAGGCATGGAAGGTAGCGGAAGGGAGAGGCCAGGAAGCTGGCATGTACCGGAGGACGTGTTTGCAAGAGCTGCTGTGTTGGTCTCGTTAATACGCACCGAGTCACAAAACTGGCGACGAGGGTGGGATCAGGAAGAACCCCCCAGCCTGCACGCGCCCAGACTCAGCGTCGCACCACCTGCAGCGAGGCCGAGTGCCTCTACCGACGACGCGAACGCCCCCTGTGCAGCAGACCGCGCAAAAAAGCAAGTACCTGCCATATCTTGCTGCTTATTGCACCATCAGCTATTCCAGGAGTATGCTAACCCCAGAACCTCAGAGTCGGGGTAAGTCTCCTCACCACATGCCTGTAGCCTGCACAAGCCAGTCCCAACCGGCGCCCATATTGAAGTCAGGCCTTTAGCATTGGGAAGCCCCTGCCACCATTCCGGCGGCCATTTTAAAGTCAGGCGAAGCAGGAGAAAACACCACTACTACTACAGGGGAGGAGTGTGACAGTATTTCTGAGTGCCACTGCTGCTCGCTATCTCTCTACACTACCAGGCACTGCGCAAACATGCTACGAAGATGAGAAGAGCGGATGTATGACGTTACATCGCATACTTTTACAACGCACACCGTTACAACGCAATTTTTACAACGCAGATACATTTACAACGGATGCCTTTACAACGCATGTCATTACATAGCAGATGCTATTACAACGCATGCCATTACAACGTAAGTATAGGTAAGTATATTATTTTATTAAAAAATGTGATTAATTAAAATGTAATTCATTTAATAAATTACATTATTTTTAAATAAATATTTTGTACATATATATATATATATATATATATATATATATATATATATATATATATTTAAAAAATAGTTTAGGAATTTAAAAATAAAAAATCTAACGCCAGGGGAGTGTAATAGTAGGGTAAGTGCTGGATAGTGTAGGGTAAAAAATTACTTTAAGTGTATTTTTAAAAGAACTATTATTAATAAAGAACTATTATTAATAAATATTAAAATTATTTAAAACATTTTTTTTATTTATTTTAAATTATTTGTTATAAAACTGAACCCTAAAAATACCCTAGTTCCACAAAACCCTAAAAATACCCCAGTACCCCAAAACCCAAACCCAGCCCTGAACCCTAAAAATACCCCTGTACCCCAAAACCCAAACCCAAGCCTGAACCCTAAAAATACCCCTGTATCCCAAAACTCAAACCCAACCCTGAACCCTAAAAATACCCCAGTACCCCAAAACCCAAACCCAGCCCTGAACCCTAAAAATACCCCTGTACCCCAAAACCCAAACCCAAGCCTGAACCCTAAAAATACCCCTGTATCCCAAAACTCAAACCCAACCCTGAACCCTAAAAATACCCCTGTACCCCAAAACCCAAACCCAGCCCTGAAGCCTAAAAATACCCCTGTAACCCAAAACCCAATCCCAACCCTGAACCCTAAAAATACCCCTGTACCCCAAAACCCAAACCCAGCCCTGAACCCTTAAAATACCCTTGTACCCCAAAACCCAAACTATATATAAAATTACTTTTATTAATTTATTTAATTTATTTTTAATATTTTGGTAGTTAAAAAAAAGGTTAAATAAAATGATATACTTACCTATATTTACGTTGTAATGGCATGCGTTGTAATAGCATCTGCTATGTAATGACATGCGTTGTAAAGGCATGCGTTGTAAAGGATCCTGTGTTGTAATGGTCTGCGTTGTAACAGTATGCGTTGTAAAAGTTGCGATGTAACGGGTGCATACCGAGAAGAGCGAACAAGATCGCCTAAACGTTGTTATGTCTACGCACCCAGATTCATCCCAGAATGCGCAACCAGGTAAATGTAAATGTAAATGTAGAGGTACTTGTATACCGCACGACTACCCGGAGGCATCTCAGCACTTGTACGAATACCGCTGAGGAACCCTTCCTGGCCTTTCCCTGTGAATTGCCCACTCCTGGGCACCCCCAAGGTGAAGCCAGGCATCCTAGTGTTGTTGGGGCCATTGTGGAGATTAACCGCATCGCTGCAGCGGTTATTTTTCCGCTGTGCGGCTTTTTTCGAAAAGCTGCGTTAGATGACGAGCTCAGCTCGTCATCCACACACGACCACCGTGGGTGATGACGAGCTGAGCTCGTCATCAGCAGCGAAGGGGTTAAGCAAGCTATTGCCCAGAGTTGCAGAGTGGGACCCATGATTAGAATAGGCACCGAGGCCAGAATTAACAGGTCTGAGGAAATTGAGGCCAAGACCCGCCGAGGCGGGAATTGAACCCTGGTCCTGGGCCAGACTTCTGCATCAGGGTCTGCCTCTCTAACCACTGAGCCACACTTCTCACACTGTTCAGGTCCCGCGCCAGTCGCACAGCCAGGCTCAGTGCTGCTGGGGGTATCATGCCTGAACCCCCCCAGAACCCCTGATGCTAATATCTGGAAATAGCATGGGCCCTAGATGGCAAAGTTGGCTGGAAGACTTTGAGGATTTCGTGAAAGGATCACTGGTAACTGACCCCAATCAAAAACTTATTGCGCTGCGTTATCTGGTGGGCAAAGACGTAGGACAAATCATCAAGGAACTACCATCGGCTGCATCTGCCTCCTGCGCAGACATAAGGGAGGCACTCAACAGGAAATTCCTCCCCAAGCGAAATCTAGTCTTTGAACGCTACACCTTCATATTAGCGTCTCAAAAAAAGGATGATGCGATGGGTGACTTCATTATACACCTAAAACGCCTGGCCGGATACTGTGAATTTGATAATTTCACTACCGAAGATGCACTTCGCTACGTATCATAGAATGGTGCCAGTCTGACTCCCTGTAACGGCGCCTGTTGAAGAAGCACCACTCCCTGGACGACATTGAAGAGCTCACTCGCATATATGACTAAGCTGTTGAGCATGCAAAAAAGATGGAAGCAGGAAAGACGGAGAAACGTGAGCAAGCTTTTCGATTGCACCCTCAGGCAGACCCACGGTGCCAGTCGGATTCTAGGAAACCCTTGAAACCCATGAGCCACGATTGTGGCGGAAGCAAGAACAGCAACACTCGAAAACAACCATTGCTGTGCTATCGTTGTGACTACCCCCACACCAGCCCATGCCCGGCCATGCCACCACTGTGGGGAAGACAATCACTTTGAAACAGTGTGCCAGACTTATCATAAGGAGTCCGCGCCAACCAAACATAACCCGGGACCTCGTCATCACGTAAGAGCAGAACGAGAGAGAAGGGACGGATCAACCAGCTCATCAAGATCCAGCACCCAGCCACACGTCTCTTATCGGCTGAATTATCAGCCCTCACCCCCACTTCGAAAACAGCGATGAGAATGTGTGCATGGTAGCGTGCCCTGACCGATTAAAGAAGCACCCCAGTCTGCATATTCAAATGGGAAACCACCCTGCAAAGTTTGTTCTAGATACTGGAGCGTCACTCAATTATATATGCACAAATGAGTACAAGAGAATGAATCCGAAGCCCAAACTACAGCCGGCTGCTGTGTGTGTTTACACCTGGATGTCTAAGTTACGTCTCTGACATATGAAGAAAGGACAGTTCATGCCCAAATACACGTCAAAGAAGGCCCTGAAGCGGCTGACTGTCTCATCAGCCTACCAACAGTGGAGTGCCTGAAGCTAGTAGGAATCCTATACAAAGTGGATGACACGCCTGATATCATGAGCAAGTTCCCAGAACTGTTCTCTGGACTAGGAAAGCTAGTTCATGTTAAAGTGCGACAGCACATAAATGAACAAGTGATACCTGTGGCCCAACATCACCGGAAAGTACCCTTTCACCTCCAGCAAGCGGTGGATGAAGAGCTGCAAGATCTACTGAGAGCAGACATCATAGAGAGGTCAACCGGGCCCACCTCGTGGGTATCACCAGTGGTAGTAGTACCCAAACGGAGAGCAGAGAACAAAGTGCATCTCTTCGTGGATGTGCGATCTCCTAACACAGCCATTGAATGTGAGAGGCATCTGGGACCCCACATCACCTGCCTGAACGGAGCAAAAGCACTTTCAAAATTAGACCTAAACAAAGGGTATCATCAACTCGAGCTCCACGAGAAGTCCCGATACATCACTACTTTCAGCACACACCAAGGACTGTTCAGGTACAACCGCCTCGACTTCGGAATTTCCCCAGCCGTGGAAATATTTAAAGAGGCGGTGCGGCAAGTCATCCAGCACATTCCAAACTCATTCAACTACAATGACGACGTTTGGTGTTCAGTGAAAATTGCGGGGAAAACGACAATGTTCTTGATCGTGTATCATTCTCTTCTCAATGCCAACCTCACGCTCAACCATGACAAGTGCGAGTTTCACAAGTCTTCATTAAAATTCCACGGTCCCATCTTCTCCAGTGATTGGATGCGACCTGATCCCGAAACATTATTAGCACTATCCGACAAGCCATGCCCCCGAGATGTCAGTGATATACGATCCTTCCTGGGTATGGCTAGTTACTGTGCCCGGTACATCAAGAACTACACCACCATCAGTTGTTACCCACTGCAGGAGATCAGGAAACAAGGCCAAATCTTTCATTGGTCCACCAAGTGCGAGCAAGCATTCAGTCAAATGAAAACAGCAGTGAGTTCTGCAATCAATCTGGCTTATTTTACCCCCGCAAGAAGACATAAATCACAGTCGATGCAAGCCCTGTAGGACTGGGAGCCATCCTAGCCCAACACGATGAAGGAGAACAGCGGCACATTGTAGTATATGCTAGACGCAGCCCCATCGACACAGAAAAAGCCTACTCACAGCCTGAAAAAGAGTCTGGCAGTTGTGTGGGCGTGTGAGCACTTCCATCTCTTCATCTTTGGGAAGCACTTCATGCTAATCATTGACCATCAGGCCCTCATATTGATCTTCAGAAATCCTCGAGCAAAGATGCCACCATGGATCGAACTGTGGGGTATTCGCCTCCAAGAATATACATACACCATTGTTCACAAACTGCGGAAGGCAGAGAACCCAGCAGACTACATATCGCGACACCCCAGGATTTCAACAAGGACAAGGTGCTCACTGGCAGAAGAATACCTCCATTGTGTCATTGATCAAGCAAGGCCATCCGCAGTCCCACTAGAAGCTATCATAGAAGCCACTGATAAGGATGCCATACTCAAGAACATAATACAGTTTGTCCGCACAAACTCGTGGAGACACCTGGAGGAGACCTCAAGTGACAAGACTGTAAACATGCAAGAACTTGCGTTGTTTCGGTATGTCAAAGATGATCTCACAGTCAGCACAAACGGGCTGCTATTAAGAGACCGGCGAATTTTCATTCCCCAACAACTAAGGCAAGGAACTGTAAATCTGGCGCATGAAGGACACAGAGGCGTGGTGGCAACGAACAAAGCACTAAGGGAGCGGGTCTGGTTCCCGTCCCTTGATCAAATGGTAGAAACCACACTCCAAGATTGCCCTCAATGCCAACAAGCAGGGCAAGAAGAATCACACTCCCCACTTCAAATGTCTGGCCTCCCTGACGGTGTATGGCAACGAGTGGCCATTGACTTCTTTGGCCAATTGAAGTCAGGGAAGTACATCTATGTCATCATGGATGAGTACTCCAGATTCCCCATTGCACAACAAGTCTCATCCACAAGAGCCACCACTGTCATACCTGTCATTGACGAAGCACTTGCTGCATGGGGAATCCCCACAGTAGTGAAGACGGAAAATGGCCCACCATTCAAAGGGCACGAGTTTGCAAGACACCTGAACTTCAGACACAGAAAGATCACCCCCATATGGCCTCAAGCCAATGGGATGGTCGAAAGATTCATGGCCACCATAAAGAAAACCATACAACAAGCCGAAATGACCCAACCCGACATTCAACCAGTGCTCAATGAGGTTCTACGAGCATACAGAACCATGCCACACAGCACTACTAACAAGTGTCCAGCCACTCTGATGCTCGGAAGAACTCTGCATACCAGAATACCAGTCGCAGACACCGCCCTACATTCCAGGTCCCCGAAATCGGATCACAAGACACTAGTGGTCTTGACAGAGTCAAGAAGGTGAAAATTAAAGAGAACGCAGACAGTCCTCGGCACGCCAAGGTGTCTGACATTCAAGAAGGAGATTGGGTATTAGTCAGTCGAGAACAAAGGGCCAAGACTGACAGTCGCTACTGTGACCACCGTCTACAAGTGACAAGGGGGAAAGAAACCATGATCACAGCTGCCTCTGAGACCAAGAGAACCAAGCGAAATGTGTCACAGAAATGCAATCTAGCAGCATACACCCACACAGAAGAACCGGAATGCGGCACAAATGAGTCAATCCGAGAATCTGAAGACCGAGAAGAACCTGAAACCACAGCGAGTCTAGAGAATCACGAGAGGGGATCCCCTAAACGCCGACCACAGAGGACCATCAGGAGAACCTACCGGCCTTTTTGAAGAACTCTGAGCAAGTAGGCATTGAATATTTAAAGAGGGGGGAGATGTAGTGTTGTCATGCCTGACCTGTCGCACGCAACATGGCCAGGCATGGAAGGAAGGGGAAGGGAGGGGCCAGGAAGCTAGTATGTAGCGGAGGAAAAGGGTAGAATAAAGACGTGTTTGCAAGAAATCCTGTGTCGGTCTCGTTACTACGCACCGAGACACAAAATCAACTAACTGATTGCAGCCTGTGGTGGCACAGCTCTGTATGCTTGAGGCAATAGAATCCGGTGAGCATGGACGGGTTGCTGGTGGGCTGCTTGATTTCCCTGACCATGTTCTTGCAGTGCTTTCACCTTGGTCTCATGCCTGTCGCCATCAAACTTTCCTAGGTAAGCTCAATCTTTTAACTTGTGCAGTAGCTGTTCGAAGCAACAATCCTCACTCGTTATAGACCCAGACTAGTGACCAAGGAGGACATCGTAGGCCGTTTACTCGTCACACCATTTTGAAATGTTGCCAGCCACTACTGTACAAGGCACAACGGGTGCTAAAATGCCCAATCCTTAAGACCATTTGACCATGTGGTATAAATAGGAGCACTGAGCAGCCCAGAGGGCACACAGATGACAGAGTGGAAGATGGCAGGGTAACTTTAACGCTGAAGGGCAGCTCATCCACATACAAGCAACACTCAGACTTAACCTATTTGCTGTAGCACAGGAGATCCTAGACCTCTAAAAATCACGACTTATGCAGCTATCCGTCTTCTGTTCTGTTTCTGCATTTTCTCTGCTAAGTGCTATTGAGTGAAGAATAGTAAGAACCTATATATATCTACTATTTATTATCGAGAGATAATGTTGCATATTTATTTAACATGTATGCTTTAAGGTATTGTTTTCTGTATGTAGATATTATGTTTTTATTAATTTATAGGAATTATTCATACAACATTACTTTAGTCCCCTAATTTATTTTCAAAATGTGCAAGAGTGATCTGAATAAAAATATGTTAGTGAAAGTATGTCTGCTCCAAGTTCCTTAACACAACATTTATAACAAATATTTGCACAACATGTCACTGTGATTCCACTTTTTCCAATGGAGGCTGTCATTGATTATTTTGTCCGCAGCTCCATTCCTAGCACATTTAATGGGAGCCATCATGTGAAACTGACATGCTGTTGACTGTGTGCCTTATCTGAGGGTTTACATGTTTAGAATTCCCTTGGGTATTAGCACAGATATTCAGTATACAGAACATTTTTTATTTATTTATTTTTATTTTTAGTAGTTTTTTATAGCGCTAGCCTGACCCGAGGGTAACGGAGCGCTTTACAGAGGGTACATTGCGAAGAAAACAAAATGTACAAGAAAGTGACAAAATGCATGTCGATGTTGAGGGATCGGCTTCGTAGTCAAGGGAACATCTGTTTAGTATTCTCACCGAGGTGGTGATGGAGCGGAAAATAAGAGTCTGTACCTCCACTCTGAGTGCTCTTATCGACGCCCTAGGGCACGGTTGAGGAACAGGATTTTGAGTTGGTTTTTGAATTTTACAAAGGAGGGGATGGTTCTGATGTGGGGGAGAATGGAGTTCCAGATTTTTAGCGCGCTTTCAGCGAAGGAACGAGTCGCAGTTTTTGTATTTTGAGTTTTGGGCGGGATGAGAAGGTGGGAGTTAGAGCTTCTAAGGTTCCTGGCCTGACCGTTTTTTTTTAGTTTGGCCGCCAGGTATTTGGGTTTGCCAGTAAGTAGGGCTTTATGAGTGAGGCACGCTATTCTGAAGCTGATCCTCATTTCAACTGGGAGTCACTTAAGTTCACTGAGAGCCGGAGAGATGTGGTCAAATTTCTTGATTCCGGTGACCATTCTGGCTGCCGCATTCCAGAGTTGTTTTGATGGGAGCTAGGTGTGACTTTGAAATTCCTGAGAGGACTGCATTCCCGTAGGCCAGCCTTGACAGTACCAGGGTTTGGGTGGCCTGTTTGAGATCACCAGGCGGGATGAAGGGTTTTATTTTGTTTAAAAGTTTGAGGTTAAGGAAGGCGCTCTTAGTCGAATTCTTGATGTGTCTGGACATGTCTAGTTTCCGGTCTAGTGCGATACCAAGTGATTTGACAGAGTCAACAAGGGTGAGATTCCCATTGAACGCATCTACGGCTTTGAGCCATTCCGCAATTTGAGGGTTCTCCTCTTTGTTCGAGATGAGAAGAATCTCGGTTTTGTCAGGGTTTAGTTTAAGATGATTCAAAGACAGCCAGTGTTGGACATCATTCAGTACGTCATTGAGTCTTTGAATGTCACTGAGGGAGGAGGTTTCCAGATATATCTGAGTGTCGTCTGCGTAGAGATGGAAGCAGATGTTGGCTGCTCTGAGTAGTTTGGTGAGCGGCTCCATGTAGATGTTAAAGAGTTGCGGGGAGAGTACTGAGCCTGGAACTCCTTTCTTGATAGGGTGAGAGTCAGAAGTAAAGTTTTTGATTTTGATTTTTTGAGTGCAATTGTGTAGGAATGAGGAAAACCATTTGAGGACCACTTCACCAAGACCGGCTCTTTCTTGGAGACCCCTGATGACGAGTTTATGGTCTACTGTGCCAAATGCTGCCGATAGGTTGAGGAAAATGATGAGGCAGCATTGATCAGAGTCAAGTGAGTGGTGGATATCATCTATGATGTTGAGGATCGCGGTTTTAGTGCTGCAGCCTTTTCTGAAGCCAGATTGGGTAAGCTGTTGGAGAACCCATTTCTCAACATTTTTGGTAGAAGGGGAAGATTAGATACCGGTCTAAAGTTATTCAGATTTGTTGTGTCAAGGCCAGGATTTTTCAGCAAGGGTGTTACTTGACCTACTTTAAGGCAGTCTGGAACAACTCCATTTTCCATTGAGCTGTTTATTATTGTGCACCAGAGCGGTGCTAGGGAGAGCTTCAGTTTTTTGGTTAGTAGGGGAGGGATGAGGTCAAGGACATGGGAAGAGGGTTTGGAAGTGGAGATCAGTGTGACTATCATGATCTTGGATGGGGCAGAAACTTAGCCAAGAATTGGAGGCGGAGACAGGAGCGACAACGACCATCCCGGGCATGGTGCTCTTGGTGGGTCTGAGGTTCCGTGATTCTGAACCCGTTCTATAAAGGTCATCGTATCGTGACGATTTTGGTATCAGCGAACCGCAAATGACGAGTGCGGCATGTATGAGTGTTTTCGTCATGTTCGATTGATGGATTCACTGTGTGTTTAGGGATTTCGTTCCGAACCTTCGGGTTCCAGTGTGTGTACGGCAGCCATTTTGTGGTTGCCCTCACATAGGCCGATAATTACGGCCGAGCGAGTCCTTGGGACACGTACAACTTTAGCTGACTTCTGTGTGACCTGAGTGAACTGACTCCATTGCCTGAAGCTAACCTTGTTGAGCCAGTTCCTTGTCCGGCAGCTGGTCAAGATAGAGATCAAAGAGCAGGACATTGCTGAGTTTATGGTACACGCACACACCCTTCTATCTTGCTTCTCATCTGTCTCTGTTCCTCCTTTTATGCCCTATTTATGGTTTGGGTTGAGGTCCTTTTATTATGGGTTCGTCCGGCCTGTTCGAGCAAAAATGTTGGGTTTTCCCTTGTAATTAATGGTGGGCTGGACAACTGAAAAGTGGGCTTGTCGTTATGTGATACCTTTTGCAATGTCACTTGTGATTGGATAGTTTGTAAATAATTGTTGTTTGTCAGAAATGTGATTTTTGGCATAAAAGACAATGTCTCGCAATACGAAAATTGTGCAGTCTCTAGCGAACCACCCGTGTCGTGCTTCGTAGACCTCTATTCCTGGTTGCAGCCAATAAATTTGATCTTTGACGTCACCGAGAAGTATCCCGTGTCTCTGTATGCCAAGACAGGTGAACTCAAAGACATCGGGCGTTTCCCTTGGCGCCGCTGGGTTTTAAAACCCGGTTCTTCAGTTGGCGCCCCAACGTGGGGCGACTTCAGCGGTACCGGTCCAAGCCTGAAGATCGTGAGGAGCTTCGTGTGAAAATTCTGGAGGAAGGCCTACCACTTCATCGACCCCTGTATGTCATCGTGGTCCGAAAGTCTTTGCTGCAAGGTTCCCCACTTTCCAACGGCTACGAAGGACTGCTGCCCTGACTGTCGCCCTGTCTTGGACCCCCTTTGATGATTTGTATGGCGAGACGATAGACGGGTCTTCTGGTGACGTCATCGATATTTCAGTTCAGTATGAGTGGAGCGTCTCCCAGTCCTTAGTTTTTGGGTATCCCTTGGGATCTTTGATTTGGGACTTGCAAGCTCCAAAGCCGAGGGACTCGTGTATTCGCGAGGCTATCGTATTTGATATTCACTTGAAGTTTGAAGCTAGACTAGTGAGCGAAGATGCCTGGTCTTAGCAGACTTGGAAAGATATTTTGTTGTGGTTGTAATAGGGATTCCCGATTGGAGGACTCCTGTCCGGTGCCTCCGATTGGAACTCCGACCTATGAGCTCTATTTGAAACATGGCGTGGGCCCCATCACGTATAATGATGTGTGGATTCGATATACTAGAAAGGACGGTGTCCTAAAGTGGCCCCAATATGGTAGTTATGACACAGAGATTTTAGATAATTTGGAAATTAAACTCTTTAAGAAGAAAGCCCGGCCGGCAATGTTTGACTCTTTCCGCCTCTGGCAAAAGGAAGCCAAACAGAAAGAAATTAAATTAGCGAAAAGAAATAAAAGAGAGAAGGGTATCTCGATAATGCAGGCTGCTATACAGTTTAAATATAACTAAGAAGAACAAGCAAGTGAGCAGTTGCACAGGCAACCTAAAATGGCGATCGATAAATGTTATCCAGCTTTGCCACCTCATCAGCAAGGTGCAACGAAGGACCTTGAGAAAGACCCTTTGATGTCACATTTGTTGAGTTCTCCACCCCCTTATGTGCAGAGTGCTACAGCACCTCCGCAACCTTTAGTTGCGCAACCTCCAGTTGCTTTGCCTCCTGTTATTGCACAGCCGCCAGCTCCTCTTCAGTTGGCTCCTATTCCTTTGGTGCAGCCTTCTCGAGGGCCGCCGACTTTGCTACCTGCTCCGCCTCCGATTCCTACTACTTTGTCTCCTGTATTTTTTACTTCCTCTGATGCTCCTTCTGATACTACGTCTCATTCTGTCTTTCCCCCTGTTCTTGCGACAGCTTCTCCTTCTGTTCGACAGAAAATGACCAATACTGTTACTGGTCTCTTGTCTCCTTTCTTTAGGTCATTGAGTATGACCCCTGTTTCAGGGCGTAAAAAATTGCGTAGCCAATTGCCTGGTCCCGAAGAGCGGGAAGTATTGGATCATTTAGCGAGTAAATGGGTTACTAATTCTTTGAGATATACTTTAGAGTCTGTTATGGATGTCTTCCGTCAATGGGAAGCACCAAAGCAGAGGTATGTTTTTGATAAGATGTGTACTTTCCTTCGTGAAGAATGGGAAGATGGTGATTTGGGACAGACTCCTTCTGAGTTGTTCCGTGTACAGTCTGAGTTTGCAAAGGGAACTATAGTGGGTCTCAACGTTTAGAGAGCAGTTGCGACACTGCTTTCGTTGAGGAGTGAGTCTCCTTCTCAGCCGTTGCTTGAGCCTGATCCTTCTGTTAGGAGAAAAGTACGACAGTATCCAATGAGAGAGGTTACTCCCGGTGTGGAAGGAAGCAGTTCAGGCCAATGCTCAGGCTGATTTGTAGCTGCACCGGCTCATTTTCAGCGTGTTTGGGTACATGTTCCATGGAAGCAAGCTGAAGTTTTGGCCCTTAAGCGGACTTTGCCTGATCCTCGTAAATATCCTGCAGGGTACTATAAGGAATTATCACAGACTGCAGACTCATGTGTTATGAATCTACCCGATATAGACCTGTTGTTTGGAAAAGTGGTTCCTCAGCCTTTATGGGGATTGATTCGTCATACGGATCATGCACAAGAGTTAGGTGATACATGGAATAATATTGGTGCCACAGATGGTCGACAAGATGGTGGTGCTAAACCTGAGCCTTTAGTTGCAGAACTTCCTGGTAGGATTATTAATTATATGAAGACTTTGATGCCTGCTATGCGAGTAAACTGGGATACATTGTCTGCATGTAAGCAGAAGAAAGACAAAAGTGTGTCTGATTTCTTCACTAGGTTTGAAGAGATGTTTATCGACCATAGTGGTCAGGACATGAGTACGGAAGGTGGTCAACGGTTGTTTGTTGATAAATTTGTGCATAACGTGCTTCCCGAGTTGTGTACTAAGTTGAAGGATTCAGAGAGTTCTTGGGCTGTTTCTTCGTCGGCGCAGATATTGGCTACTGCACAGTACTATGGGAACAGGGATAAGGATGAGAAAGATAGAGCCGACAAGAAGACTAAAGAGTTGAAGATGAATGTTCTGTTGCAGCAAGCGTATCCGCCTCGTAGTAATCAGCGCGATTATCAGCAACCTCCACAGTTTCAGAGAAACTCGCGAAGGTTCGAGTCTTCTCAACAGCATTTTCCTGTAGGTCCTAATCAGTGTGCTTATTGTAAAGAAGAGGGTCACTTCAAGAATTGTTGTCCGGCTCTGTTACAGCGCACAAATGGTGCTTCTGGTGTGAGAGGTCGAGGTGTTCAGCAAGCTCCTAGAGGTAGAGGACGTGGTGTGTTCCCCCAAAAGGCACGTTCCTTTCCTCCACAGAATACGATGAATTGCTTTGATCAGCAGAGTGGTGCGTCTAGTAGGACGACTCAGTACTATGCGGATGACACAGGCCGGGCAGCCTTTTTAGTGCTGCTCGACATGTCGGCCGCGTTCGACACGGTCAGCCACTCCACCCTCATTGAGAGACTGGAGGAGATCGGGGTTACGGGGCTGGCCAGGGACTGGTTAGTCTCATACCTTAACAACAGACAGCAGGTGGTGGCTTTACCGCCTTTTAAGTCGGATGTGCGGAAAGTTGGGCAGGGGGTACCGCAGGGCTCGGCCATCAGCCCCATACTATTTAATATGTACCTCCGCCCTCTGATCCAATTGATAAAATCTTTCGGTATTTCGGTGTTTAATTACGCCGACGATACCCAATTGGTTTCCTCTTTGGAGGGCAAAGACACCGTCTCTTTAGAGACATTTCACCGCTGTATGACTGCCACATCGAACTGGCTGCGCTCCAACTCCCTCCAGTATAATGGATCAAAAACCGAGGTGCTGTACTGCTCCAATGACCGTGTCCCGCGCGCATTACCAGATGATTTCTGGCCCCCTCTTTCTCCGGGGCAGTGACTGCAGCAGAGTCTGCTCGAAATCTGCGGGTCATGTTTGGCCCCAACCTACAACTGGACCTTTTCGTTAATAAAACCGTAGCCACTTGCATGATGCTGCTTCGGATGTTGCGGAAGGTCCTACCACTGCTCCCAGTGCAGGCTAGGCCAGAGGTAGTGCGGGGCCTGATCCTAAGCAGATTGAATTACTGCAACGCACTGCTCCTGGAGGCGCCTTGAACGCTGGTGGGCAAGCTGCGATTTAGAAAAGGGGGTGGTGATGAACAGAGTGTCTGAGTTAAACAGACCACTCTTACCCAGTCCAAAGATCAGGGCTTGATCCATCACCGTTATTTATCTCACTGCCCCATCCCAGCTCAGAACCTGGCTATATGCAAATCAGTCTGTCCCTGGCCCAGTGCATCATGGGAACAGGGCAGACTAAACTACCAAGCCAATTCTTCACCAGAAAGGAGACAAGCTACCGGGGACCGGTTTCTGGCATTTCAGCCTTCTTCGGCCCGGCTTGCTTGAATCCTGATGAAGCAGTGAGAAAGGGACTCATGTCTGAGTATACCCTGCCTCTCCTATAGTGGCCAAAAACGATTTAGAAAAGGGGGTGGTGATGAACAGAGTGTCTGAGTTAAACAGACCACTCTTACCCAGTCCAAAGATCAGGGCTTGATCCATCACCGTTATTTATCTCACTGCCCCATCCCAGCTCAGAACCTGGCTATATGCAAATCAGTCTGTCCCTGGCCCAGTGCATCATGGGAACAGGGCAGACTAAACTACCAAGCCAATTCTTCACCAGAAAGGAGACAAGCTACCGGGGACCGGTTTCTGGCATTTCAGCCTTCTTCGGCCCGGCTTGCTTGAATCCTGATGGAGCAGTGAGAAAGGGACTCATGTCTGAGTATACCCTGCCTCTCCTATAGTGGCCAAAAACGATTTAGAAAAGGGGGTGGTGATGAACAGAGTGTCTGAGTTAAACAGACCACTCTTACCCAGTCCAAAGATCAGGGCTTGATCCATCACCGTTATTTATCTCACTGCCCCATCCCAGCTCAGAACCTGGCTATATGCAAATCAGTCTGTCCCTGGCCCAGTGCATCATGGGAACAGGGCAGACTAAACTACCAAGCCAATTCTTCACCAGAAAGGAGACAAGCTACCGGGGACCGGTTTCTGGCATTTCAGCCTTCTTCGGCCCGGCTTGCTTGAATCCTGATGGAGCAGTGAGAAAGGGACTCATGACTGAGTATACCCTGCCTCTCCTATAGTGGCCATCATAGTGGCTGCAGCGGGTTCAAAATATGGCAGCTAAGCTGGCACTTTCTCGACCGCGCGCTGCTCTTCCACCATGGCACTACAGGATTTACACTGGTTGCCTGTTCATCAGCGGATCCTTTTTAAAGCATCATGCCTGTTTTTTAGAGCTGTACATGGACAGGGCCCAGTCTTGCTGCAGAACCTATTCTCTTGGTACTCCACATCTCAGAGCCTATGCTCCCCCTCTGCTTGTCTGGTGACGGTCCCCAGAGTTCAGAGGATAAGGATGGGAAGTCGGTCGTTTAGCTTTGCGGCCGCCAGACTCTGGAATTCTCTCCCGCTCTTGCTAAGGAGTCAGTGTGAATTTCAAGCATTCAAAAAAGGTCTGAAAACCCATTTGTTTCCAAGAGTAGCTTGATCCCTGCATCGGTGGTTCAGCTTGCTGAGTAAAAGCGCCAGGATACCCTCTGGGTGACAGTACAGCACTATATAAGTATGCAAATACATACATACATTATGTCGAAGGTGAGAATATCGACGGTAATGATTGCTAGGACAGCCGTAGACAAAGAGAGGGAGTTGTTTCAGTTCCAGTAGATCATAGTAGACCTTATGTTGAAGTGATTACATCAGGTGTGTCAGAGCCTTTTCTGTTGGATACTGGGGCTGCAAAGAGTTCTATTATGCACTCTAAACTCCCTGGCGCACCTTTGTCCGGCTTGACGAATGTTTCAGTAGGTTTTTCTGGCGCCCCAGTTAGTAATCCGATTTCTAGTCCTTTGTCTCTTACTGTTGAACCTTGTGAATTTGAAGCACCCCTTATTCTGACAACAGGTTGTGGTGAGAATTTGTTGGGATTAGATTTGTTGAAAAGATTGTATGCAACACTACATTGTTTTCCTTCAGGAGAGCATCTTACATTGGGTAAGAGAGTGATCTCTCCGATGTATTTGTCTAAAGATCTGTGGTAAATAAAATTACCAGGACTATTTTTCTATACATTAAATGACAATAAGGATAGCTCAATCAAATGAGAGGCAGAGTCCGTGGTATCAGAGTCATACGGGCTTTAATTAAGTATCTCGAGATACTGGACATCGGGTTCCATCACCACTAAGGTTCAGGAAGGGATATTCAACATTTTATTAACATCACACATTATATATAGTAAAACCGTATAATTGAAATGAATACAGTAGGCGTAACAAGTGAAAAGAGAGAGATAAGAACACATGTGCGTAAAAGAAGGCGTGTAAAGAGGCGTACACGTAGGCGTGCACTTGACGAGTCAGAGAAACGTCACAATGTGGATGGATGCTTAGAGAAAGTTTGCAGGATCAGCAGAAACCTTTGGCACGTATGCGCGCGCAACTAGGCATGATGTGTAACTGGGGAGAGCTGGGGGCTTTGACTTTAGCACTAGTAGAGGAGACTAATGTCTGGGATGTCAGAACGACCTGCACCTATAGCATATCTGGTATCTTGTGTTTAGAGGATGTAGTGTCTGAAGCAAAAGGTCTCTCGGGCAGAGGCCGTTCAATACTGAATGCTAGTGCATGTATATGGTTCTTCATGCAATGTACGGGGGCCATGGGCCTACCATGGTAACGGGTGCAGTAAATTACTTGTATGGAGACAGGAAGGCAGGGCCCTTTGCTCTGCAGCCGGGAATATGTTTACCTATTTCACTAGACTGGAATGTGTTTTCGCGCAGGCTGAGCAGATAACTGTAGGCAAAATACCGTCTTGGCAGGCAGGCCAGACCGAGCCGGGCACCGCTCGTCTGGGCAGGATGTAAGGTAGAGGTCAGGGATGCATACCTAAACTGCAGCTTTCAGAGACAGAAAAGAGACTCGGAGCCTCAATCAAGGGCCTGGCTCGGCTGAGCCAGAAAAAAAACATGGAGAACGTGTGCGATATTCAAAAGTGCACCATGTAAAGACGTTGGCACCATAGGCCTAAAAGCCTAATTAACGTGGTTTTCTTGGAGAACTGAATAACTGACATGTTAACGTTGGACGCAAATGCATATGCGTCTTCCTGGCAGGCACGGAAAAGGAATGACATGACATACATGGAACATGGGTGCATGGATGGGGTGCGAGTGGGGGACACATTGGCTACCTAAAAAATTCTATTTCCTCATTCCCTCCTTGGCCCCTACTTCACCCTTTAGGATATGTCTATGTTCATGAGACTATCTATCTGTTCATATAACATCATTTGTTCATCTTTTCTCATTCGGGAACAGGAACGTGAACTTGGACGGGGAATACAAGCTGTGGCGCACAAGCCGCAAATCGCGGGCCCACATTGCAGACAGAGACAACAACTGAATAGAATAAGCAGTATTATTCCTAGGAATGACAGTACTTTCCATCCCCAGGCGGATATCACACTCCATAGCCAACCGGACCAAGTCCAGGTGCCAGGATTCTGGTGTATCAGGTGAGCAATCTCATGAAGCCTGGTTATTGCTTTATACACGGATGGCGCGTTATTAGGAATAAACACGCAACAACTGGATCCGATCACTCTACAAGCCCCGCCCCTATCGGCCAGGATGACGTCAAGGACAAGGCGATTTTGAAGAACAACAAGTCTCATAGCAGACTGCTCTTCGGTCAGGTTACCTAAAGCAGAAGTAGTCTCATTCACTACTGCTTCCAATGTTCTGGTCAATTTGCGTATCAGTTTACTATTTTGGACAGGACCTACAAAGAAAAAGAATCCTTTATTGAAATCTGTATATTGTTCCCATGTTGTCTCAGTCTAATCGACAATTGGGGACTTGATCTCCCTTCTATGTCTTACATGCACAAGGCGTGAATTTCGATGATAATCAGGTGGGGCTAGAAAAACAGGTGGTAATAGGAACGCAATATAACGCGTTCCATCCCAATCAAGGGGCAGGTGTACATAGGCTGTCTGACCACAAATAAAATAGGAATGGCGAGAGGCTTTGAAAGTAGACTTTCCTTTATCGTTGAATTCGACCACAGTATTACAATCACTGTGTCCTAGATGTACTGAACCATTCTTTCTAACGCAAAATTCGCCTTTCACTGGTAGAACTGTTATAAACGGCAAGTCCGAATTAGTCTCGGACTGAACGTTCAGAATCATGAGATTGAGGGAAAAATTACCTAATTCATACACTTCGTTTTCTAGATCGGTTCCTATCCTTTGGGGAAGACCGTCTGCGTCTGGAAAACATGCTTTATTCATGACTGTATTCAGGTTCCCCCATATCCAATTGCCTTGGGAAACTTTAGACTTACTGTCTAAGGAAGACATTAAAGCAAACCATGCTCCACATGAACCATTATGTGTAAACGGGTAAGGAAAGAGGGGCAGAGCTCCCTTGTATTTCTGATAAGGTGGGAGTCGGCCACATACCCAGCAATTCGTGGCATTGCTGGTCTGGTGAGTATGGTGTAACATACGAATGAAAGTATTGTTGCGCATTGCTAGTCGATAGGACAGCTCGTGAGGGGGCAGGTCGCTGAAAGTGTGCTCTACGGTGTCATTAGAGAAAGTATGTACATGTGAACCAAGAGGAGGAAAGAAAACATGTAGCATGAAGCTTATGCATATAATCGAGATACTCAGAATAAACATAATGATTAACGTAATGACGCATCTGCTATGTAGGTTTTTGCAATATTTTTCTCTCTTTTTGATTCGCCTATCTCTCTGACTACTTGGGTCTATCTTATACATGTCAGAAACCTGTCTAACCGCTTCACCCAGGGGGGGACTTAAACAATTAAACGCTGTCTGACTTACTAGACCTTAGTTTAGCTCGGTACTCCTGTTGCTGAGTTTTCTCTAACAGGGGTAGTTTAGAGTCAGTATCGGGACAGTCCTTGGAAACAGTCTTTGGACACAGTCCATGAAATCGCTTGATGTGGCTGGAGTGGAGCCGCCCTTTTCTGCCCTCCACCTTCACAGCGGTCCTCGTGGTCATCAACACCAGTTTCGGCTGCTTCCACCTGGGCTCCAGAGGGCTTGTGCGATCAAAATTGCGGACGCAGATCAGATCACCTGGAACGATTTCATGCGGTTTCACTTGGGTGTTGTCCGGGAAGGCAGCCGCGACCTGTGAACGACAAGATAGTAGTGCAGACATCAAGGAAGCCAGATAATCTGTCAACATGTTACTATCGACATCAGTAATTCTTCGAGGCATAGGCGTACCCCACATGTTGGGAGGTCTGCCGAAGACTACCTCATAGGGAGATAGTCCGGTTCTGGAATGAGCTACCATACGCATGTAAAAGAGGGCAACCGGCAGGGCTACTATCCAATCTACACCTTTTTCTGCACAGACTTTCGCTAATCGTGTTTTCAGAGTCTGATTGTGTCTCTCGATCAAGCCAGCTGCTTCGGGGTGTCGTACACAGTGAAATTTCCACTGGTAACCTAACAGGAGTGATACCTGTTTCATGAGTTCTGACGAGAATGGCTGTCCATTATCTGAGTACACGACACGGGGCAAGCCGTATCTCGGGAAAAATTCACGGACCAACTGTTTGGCAGTGGTCACGGCAGTGTAATCTGGGACTGGATACGCTTCTGTCCATCTGGAAAGGGCGCATACAACTACGAGGACATATTTGAATCCTCGACATCGATCCATCTGGATATAATCCATCTGGAGGACTTCGAAAGGGTGATCAGGAGGATGGAATCCACCTTGTTCCACGGGAATGCCTTTGCCTGGATTGAACTGACAACAGATCATGCAAGTACGCACTTTCTGTTTTGCTGCTGCACGTAAATGCTTGTTGGACCATATATTCTAAATGCTAACATGGCTTTTTCTCCTAAGTGTGCTGGACTATGTGCTGTATTTATGATAACTTGAACCATAGAGTCGGGGAGAAACCATGTGGCTCTTCCCTTCGTCATCCATCCCTGATCTGTCTGGATCCCTCCTTGTTCAGTCCATTTCTTGATTTCGTCTGGAGTGGCATGTGTCTGTATGTCGAGTACATCTAGTATGGGATCCTTAACTGTCATACAATGTGTCTGTGATGATACTTCAGTCTTTGTGGGATCAGTCGGTATGTCTGTTTGAGTCTGAGCTGTGAGTTTAGCTGTTCGATCTGCCAGGTCGTTACCCTGGGTAATGGTGTCAGTAACCTTCGTATGTGCTTTGCACTTCATGATAGCAATGGATGCAGGTAAGTGTATGGCATCTAACAGTGCTTGAATGAGGGGACCATGTTGTATCTTGGCGCCGTGAGAAGTTAAAAAACCTCTTTCTTGCCAGAGAATACCGAAGTCGTGAACGACTCCGAATGCGTACTGTGAATCTGTGTATATGTTTACTTTCAGGTTCTTGGCTCGTATACAGGCTTGGGTCAGAGCGATGAGCTCTGCTGCTTGGGCTGACAATGTGTCAATACGATGTGTTTCTATGACTTCAGTTTCAGTGGTCACTGCATATGCGGCCACTAACTCTCCTGTGTTTGTTCTCATACATGAACCATCCACGTAAAGTGTCAGGTCTGGGTCGGGCAATGCAATGTCTGTCAAGTCTTGTCTTGGTTTTGTTACATTATTAATGACTTCCACGCAGTCATGTGGTGTAGGGTCAGTTGTGCTCGAGGGTAACAATGTGGCAGGGTTTAATGTGTTGCAACGTCTGATCTCTATGTGTGGCTGAAACAATGTCAATTCATATCCTGTCAGTCTTGCTATGGTCAGGTGTTGTGTCTGGGTTCGGTTCAGGAAAACTTCCACGGAGTGTGGAACTTGAACTGTCAGGGGATGTCCTAACACTATTGAGTCGCTTTGTCTGATTGCTAGAGCTGTTGCTGCAACTGATTTGAGGCACGCAGGCAGAGCCTGGGCCACTGGATCCAATGTACTAGAAAAAAAGCACAAGGCTTGTGTTTTCCTGCTTGATCTTGTGTAAGAACAGATAATGCTGTGCCATCGCATTCAGTGACAAAAAGTGTAAAAGGTTTGCTGTAACATGGTGTCGCTAAAACAGGTGCTTGACATAGGGCTTTCTTCAATTCGTCAAAAGCTTGTGTATGTTCCTGAGTCCAAGGGAGGACAGTCGAAGTCGCTGCCTCCTGTGTTGTCAACTGTATGAGTGGTTTGGCTAGATATTCATACTGAGGAATCCATTGTCTGCAGTAAGAAGTGAGGCCAATGAAGGCCCGTACTTCCTTTTGTGTCTTGGGTTGTGGAAGATGTGCAATTAACTGGATGCGGTCTGGTGTCAACTGTCTCCCCCACTTGGACAGCAAGTGTCCCAGGTATACCACTTGCTGTGCACAGAATTGTAGCTTCGAAGGGGACACCTTATGCCCCTTTTCGGCCAAGAAATACAAGACAGTCAGTCACGCACGCTCGCAATCACGTTCGGTCCGTGCTGTTATTAACAGATCATCAACATATTGGAGCAGGGCAGTGTCAGTAGGCATGTGAATACTGTCTAGTTGTCGTTTCAGAGCTTGACTGTAAATACTAGGACTCTCCGTGAACCCTTGAGGAGCACGTGCAAATTTGAAGCTTCGGCCATTTAAACAGAATCCGAAAAGATACTGGCTTTCCGGATGAATGGGAACACTGAAGAAGGCGTTCTTGAGATCGATAACAGTGAAGAACGCTGCTTCGGAATCAATGGCAGTCAATAAAGAAGAAATGTCTGGGACCACTGGGTACTGGGGTATTATGCATTTATTTAATTCTCGAAGGTCGATCACCAATCTGTAAACTGGTGGTGCATTTGGGTCAGTTCGTTTAAGAATCGGAATGATCGGAGAATTACATACATTGGAGTCGGTTTCCACGACCACTCCTTGGGCAATCAGTTCATCAATAATTTTCAGTAAGGCTGCTACCGCCTCAGGTGGCAATTTGTATTGTCGGATTCGGGGTAGTACAACTCCTTGCTTGAGTGTAACACGATATGGTGTAATGTGCATACAACCTACATCAGTTGGACCTTGTGCCCATAAATGCTGTGGTACATTCTGCAATCTTGGATCAAAATCTCTCAACACATAATGTCCTTTAAAATCACGTAAAAACAATCTCACTCCTTCCAGAGAACAACAAATTACTGCTCCTAGTGCTTTCAACGTTTTAATACCAAGCAGATTTTCAGGACATGCTTTCGTAAGTAACAAGTCTGTAGTACGGGACAATGGACCAACTTCTAGGGAAACTGGCTTTGACACTTCGTTAACAATAGGCTTTCCTGAAAAACCCAGGGAAACATTCTGTGAGCCTGAGAGGGGTGCCCCTGGAACCTCGTCATGACTGATGGTAGTTCTGCTCGCCCCTGTGTCAATCAAAAATTTTCTGTCTTTCCCTAATACCTGACTATGTACATAGGGACCCTCTTGATCTACAGGAACCTCGATAAGAGGCAAGCCAACCTCCCTCTCTAGGCTGTTTCATGAGTACTGCTGATAATCGGGGTAATCTGACTGTGCATACTGGTACATTTGTTGCGTGACATGTTGCGTTGCAGCAATGGGTTGGGGTACAGCTACTGTCTGTTGTGTATTCTGTGGAGGTTGCGTGTTCTGTGGAATATGCTGTGGAACATGTTCTTGTCTAGGAGGACGCGGTCTTTCTTTCGTCCTGCCTGTAGCAATATTGTATTTCAGAACGGTACATTCGTTTATATAGTGACCTGGCTGCTTACAGTAATTGCAGTTCCCTTTAACGGGAGCTGCAGAATGACCTGGCGGTGCCATACCCTTCTTCTGACCGTCGGCTGGGACAGATTGAGCCACTAGTACTTTCATTTTCGTGTCTTTCATTCGTCTTTGTTCGTGTTCGCGTTCCTCTCTAATTCGGTTCTGGTGGTACTGTAACATTTGTAACATTTGAGAAGGGCTATTTGCTTGCCAAGTACTCTCGACTTTCAGTACTCTATTTTTAACTTGTGGTAAGGAATTCTCTACCAATTTGGTAACAAAAAGATGTGGGTATGATTCACTACTTGTTTTCAGGCCGCTATTAATAATGAAACATTTCTCGAATCTGGAATAAAAATCACTAGTGTCTTCGTCTTGTTTCTGTTTGCAGGCTGAGATTGCATCCCAGTCTTCCTTTTTCGTAGTCAGTAATCTTGGCAAAACTTGTATTAACAACTCGGTAAAGCTTTGGCTTTGTCCCCGAGACCAGTACCTGGAACTCGTGTATTGTCTTCGTTTTCTTATGCTGCCCAATCAATCTTTTTCTCTCCCACCTCCCACTCTTTTTCTTTCAGTTCTTCGTAAATACCTGCAGGCAACAGTACTTTTAACATTTTAATAATATCGGGATACGTATACTCCCCCATGTGGAGCATATCTTTTAATTCACGGTGGAACCCTGCTGGATCTTTGTCGTGACAGGGTACTAATTTTTTCATTTCCAATAGTTCTATTTTCGATAAAGGGGTGTAAACAAACACTCGTTCAAGCTCACCGTCTGTTTTCCGGACGGGATGAACTTCTCGTAAGTGATTCTGTCTGTCTATGTAAAATGTTTTCCTTACTGGGGGTGGAACGGGAACAAAATGTGGAGTCAGGAAAGTTCTGTATTTGTGTTGTTGTTCTAGAATCACATTAATTAAATCGGTACCTAGGCCTCTCCATCTACCTAGGAGTAGCTCTTCCAATATATTATATAGGGGTCCTGGATCAGAATGCTGACTCTCATAAAGTGTAATGAGATGCTGGATCATGTACGTACCAGCTAATCGCTGTTCGTCTGGGGAAAGATTCAAAAACGTATGCCCTACTGAATCATCTTTATATACAGTAGAATTTCCAGCCCATTGTACTGCTGACCGTGCTAGTTCCTGTTCACGCATGGTACTAAGTTCACTGTAACCTATCCGTTGTTTCAGTACTTTATCAGTGGCTTGGAATAGATGCTCAAGAGAACATTGTTCTGGTATGGGAGAAAGAAAACGTTTCTTGCATTCTGGGCGAATGGGTCTGTCAAAAGGTCTTGCCCTACCTACATATGCTATTCTATCTGGATCTTCTGTATCATCTATATCTTCGTCCTCTGAGACGTCATCCTCTGCTTTCTCGGCTTCCCTAGCTGCTTTTTCCCTTACTTTGTTTACTATGTTTACCATCAGCTATGTTGTCACTCCATTTTATCAGGACTTTCATCTCTTCTTTGCTTTTACCTGGCCGATCTTGTTCTCTTATTAAACAATTTATCAAGAACTGTAAGATCATGTTTTGCGTCTCCACTTTGTTGTGTGCCATGGCCTCGTGAATACTTTCTGATCTTTCCCCCGTTCTAATAAAATGATATATGTTATCTAAATGTCCTCTCATTTCTGGGAGAATAGTCAAATAGTTTGTAACCCGTCGTAAACGAATTGAATATAATATCATCTGGTCTTCGCCTGGCACTGGATCATATCTGCAATCAGTAAGGTACGTTTTAAGGGCTGCGTATGTAGTTACTTTTGGTGTGCGTTGTAATGCTGCTTCTCTAAGTGTTAGTCGTTTTACTTGAGGCGGGGTAATAGGAAGACCTCCTACTGCTCCTCCTGAAGCTTGACTGTCAACTATTACTGGCTGTGCTGTCGCTGGTGGTGGTAAAGTAGGTGTAGGTAATGTAGGCAGACTCTGGGTTGCAGGTCTAGTAAAAGGATTGCCAGGACCAGTGACAGGAGAGACAGTAGGGGAAGAAACAATGGGGGGAATCGTATCTCGAACAGGGGGCTGAGCATTATTATTAGTAGGTGGTACGCGTGCATTAGTATACTCTGGAGCAACGTCATCTAAATAGGAAGAAAGGAAAATGTCTGCTGCGGTCTGTTTATGACGGAGTCTGGTCGGGACCAATGGTGGCGGCAAGTTACGGGGAAGTTCCGGGGTCGCCTTAGGCAAGCCCTCGGCGAGAACAGGATACAGACCTGTAATAAGGGCATTTCTTTGTCTGTCTAATTGTTCTGCGTGAACTTGTTCACCTTCTTCTAGCAGATCTCTTTCTCTAGCTTTTTCAGATTCTTCTCTACTTCTCTCTGCTTTCCTGATTTATTTCTCTGTTCTTCTATGCGCTTCTTTAAGCCATAATTCTATGGCATCTTTCTGGGATTGTCTGGCTTTCTTTTTCCATAATGCTTCTTCTACTCTCATGATGCATTCAGCATCCCATGTCCCTGAGACAGGCCATCTATACTTCTCCTCCAGATCCTTGGTGTAGTCAACCCATAAGTCTAAATACAGTATGGCATCTAAGCCATGTTTCTGGTACATAAAATGTCCGGGAGTGTCCCTAGGCGGGACGGGAACTGCTTCTTCGAGTATCCCTTTCCTGGTGCCTATCTGACATAATTTCGAGAACAGTGGCATTTTTTAACTGACTTGAACGTGAACACAATAAACACAGTAATAGATTGCAAACAATCATTCATACCACGACATTAAAACACATTAAAACATTTTGAACAGATGCTATCTAGTACATAGAAAACACAATTCTGGAAAACACAATTCTGAGAATCTCGAGATGCAACACTAGAATACTGAATTACTAGATGCACTGCTAGAACAATACAGACATACCGGTCCCATAAAGAGACACGTCATACCGTATCCACCTAAGTGAACACGTCTGGACCAGGTCTGTGTACCCAGACCCGTCTTGACCGGGCACAAATTAATGAACCCGTCTATATGCGTCCCCCATGACGGTACTCACCAGGAAGCAGAAACTGAAGGCCTCGGAAACTGGACTGGACTGGACTGGACTGCTACGACTTCTAGCTGCTACTACGTATGCGCTTCGGAACAGGTGGGCCTCCGGATACCTCGGACCTTGCTCTCTCGGCTTGGGGCTCTGGTCGGGATCCTCCGCATTCCTCACCGCCTCGTCTGGATGCCGGGTCGCAGTCTCCGTCTCCTCCGTGGGCCTGAGGGAGATAGCAGGAAAACCCGCAGGTGTGCACGAGTCCGTCACGGCTGTAGAAGGGGTCAGGGGCCTGCGTTACATCGCCGGCGAGTGGGGAAGGGGAGGGGTCCCTGTTCGGGCGCCAGATTATGTGGTAAAGAAAATTACCAGGACTATTTTTCTAGACATTAAATGACAATAAGGATAGCTCAATCAAATGAGAGGCAGAGTCCGTGGTATCAGAGTCATACGGGCTTTAATTAAGTATCTCGAGATACTGGACATCGGGTTCCATCACCACTAAGGTTCAGGAAGGGATATTCAACATTTTATTAACATCACACATTATATATAGTAAAACCGTATAATTGAAATGAATACAGTAGGCGTAACAAGTGAAAAGAGAGAGATAAGAACACATGTGCATAAAAGAAGGCGTGTAAAGAGGCGTACACGTAGGCGTGCACTTGACGAGTCAGAGAAACGTCACAATGTGGGTGGATGCTTAGAGAAAGTTTGCAGGATCAGCAGAAACCTTTGGCACGTATGCGCGCGCAACTAGGCATGACGTGTAACTGGGGAGAGCTGGGGGCTTTGACTTTAGCACTAGTAGAGGAGACTAATGTCAGGGATGTCAGAACGACCTGCACCTATAGCATATCTGGTATCTTGTGTTTACAGGATGTAGTGTCTGAAGCAAAAGGTCTCTCGGGCAGAGGCCGTTCAATACTGAATGCTAGTGCGTGTATATGGTTCTTCATGCAATGTACGGGGGCCATGGGCCTACCATGGTAACGGGTGCAGTAAATCACTTGTATGGAGACAGGAAGGCAGGGCCCTTTGCTCTGCAGCCGGGAATATGTTTACCTATTTCACTAGACTGGAATGTGTTTTCGCGCAGGCTGAGCAGATAACTGTAGGCAAAATACCGTCTTGGCAGGCAGGCCAGGCCGAGCCGGGCACCGCTCGTCTGGGCAGGATGTAAGGTAGAGGTCAGGGATGCATACCTAAACTGCAGCTTTCAGAGACAGAAAAGAGACTCAGAGCCTCAATCGAGGGCCTGGCTCGGCTGAGCCAGAAAAAAAACATGGAGAACGTGTGCGATATTCAAAAGTGCACCATGTAAAGACGTTGGCACCATAGGCCTAAAAGCCTAATTAACGTGGTTTTCTTGGAGAACTGAATAACTGACATGTTAACGTTGGACGCAAATGCATATGCGTCTTCCTGGCAGGCACGGAAAAGGAATTACATGACATACATGGAACATGGGTGCATGGATGGGGTGCGAGTGGGGCACACATTGGCTACCTAAAAATTTCTATTTCCTCAGATCGACTTCCAGTTGAATTGTCTTCTCTTCCTGATTCTCTTTGGGCTACTGGTCCTAATGATGTGGGTCTTTTGGAGATTCCGCCATATGTTGTGACGCTGAAAGCGAATGCTAGGTTGCCACGTATTCCCCAAGATCGGATTTCCAGTGATGGTGAAAGAGCACTTTTAGAGATCATCTATGATCTGATTGAGAAAGGTGTGATCGAAGAAACAAGAGGTAATGTGTGCAATAGTCCGGTTTTGCCTGTTCTGAAACGTACTGATTCTTCTCAGTCGCCTGTGTATAGGTTTGTGATCGATCTTCGCGAGGTGAATAAGATTGTAGTTCCGCAATTTCCTGTTGTTCCAGATATCACTGCTTTACTGACTATGATTCTGGCTTCAGCCACGTGGTTTTCGGTGATTGATTTGAAGAATGCTTTCTTCAGCATCCCGATTGCCTAGGAGAGTAGAGATATTTTTGGCTTCTCTTTAGGAGGCCGAAGTTTTTGGTTTAAGCGCGTTCCTCAAGGTTATTGTGAAAGTCCGTCGATCTATAGTCAGGCTTTGAAAACACAGCTTGATACGATTGTTTTACATGATGGTGCTGCTCTTATTCAGTATGTCGACGATTTGTTAGTTGCTGCTGACAATGAGGAGATTTGTAAAGAAGCTACTTTGTCGTTGTTGCGTCATTTGTCTGATTTCCATCATAAAGTGTCACTTTCGAAGTTGCAGTATTGTTGACAAAAAGTGACCTACTTAGGTCATCTCTTATCGAAGGAGGGAAGAAGATTGACCCCAGAAAGAAATCAAGCGATTGCGAAAATGAGTGTGCCAACTACACAGAGAGAAGTGCGTGCTTTCCTGGGTATTACGTCGTACTGTAGACAATGGATTCCAAATTTTTCGCTTTTTGCGAAACCTTTGTTAGCACTTACTGTCAAGGATACTCTGAATCCTATTCCTTGGACTGACAAATGCCAGAAGAGTTTTTCAGAATTGCGTGATGCGTTGTGTTCGGCTCCTGTGTTGGGTTCTCCCGACTACAGTAAGCCTTTTACACTCTATGTTCACGAGAGAGAGGGATGTGCATTGTCAGTTTTGACACAGCAGTTCGGCGATAAGCAACATCCATGTGCGTATTTCTCGTCGACTTTGGGTCGGCTAGCTAGAGCGTTGCCAAGTTGTTTAAGAGCTACAGCAGCAGCGGCTGCTTCTATTCGACAGTCTGCTGGTTTGGTGATGGATAATACTTTGATTGTAATGGTTCCACATGCAGTGGATACCTTGTTGTACAGGACAAAGACACAGCACTTAACCAGTGCTCGATTGTCAGGTTACGAGTTGACACTCTTAGCGAGTCATGTGCACATAAAGAGATACAATACGTTGAATCCAGCTACGTTGTTACCGATTGCGGTGGAAACAGATGTTTCTGAACAGCATGATTGCTTTCTCAGGACAGAGGAGGAAATGAAAGGGAGAATAGATCTTAGGGACACTCCTCTTTCAAAGTGTGATGGTACCTTTTGGGTAGATGGTTCATGCTTTAAGCTTCCGAATGGTGATACGACTGTGGCATATGCTGTTACGACCTTGCATACGATTGTTGAAGCTGCACGTATCCCACATAATTCGGCTCAAGCAGCAGAGTTGATTGCATTGACAAGAGCGTGTGTGTTGTCAAAAGGAAAACGAGTGACTGTATATACTGACAGCCAGTATGCGTTTGCTGTGGCTCATAGTTTTGGACGATTGTGGAAAGAGCGTGGGTTCCTGACTTCGCATGGAACGAAAATTCAGCATGGTCAGTTGGTGAATGAACTTCTTGAGTCACTTACTTTGCCGTTGCAAGTTGCGATCGTGAAATGTAGTGCACATAAGAAGGTTACTGATGATGTGGGTCGTGGTAATGCGTTTGCGGATGAAGTTGCGAAAGAAACAGCGAGAGATGTGATGAGTCGAATGTATGTTGCGGGTCCGGCGAGATGGGTTCCGGATAGAAGTATGTGTGAAGATACGATAGAGTGTGAAGTCAATTCAAGCTGAAGCTACGGAGAAAGAATTGAGCGAATGGAGAGAGAGTATGGGTAAATTGGATTCGAATGGTTGTTGGGTTGAGTTGTCAGAGAATCAGCGATGGTTGTTACCCGATGCGTATGTGCTTGCAGTGGTGACGATGGCTCATGGAATGGCTGACATTAGTGTGAAAGGGATTTGTAAGTTGTTGGCTCCAGTATGGCAAAATGCTGCAATTCCTAAGTGTGCAGAGAATGTGGTTAAGAATTGGATGGTTTGTCTGATGTATAATCCTGGTAAGGGAACTCCAACTCCAGCTGGCCATTTTGCGCCTCCGACGTATCCGTTTGAGGTTTTGCAGTTAGATTTTATCCACATGGAGAGGTGCAATAACTTGAAATACGTACTCGTGGTTGTTTGTGCCTTTTCGAGATGGGTAGAAGCATATCCCCTGAAAGATAATACTGCTTTTTCCACAGCTAAAGCCCTGGTTAAGGATTGTTTCCCTAGGTACGGTTTGCCGAGAATGGTCTGGAGTGACAATGGGAGTGAATTTGTGGGTCAAGTGATGAAGAGAGTGTGTGATGGTTTGGGAATCCGACAAAAGTTTCACACTGCAAATCACCCCCAATCTGCGGGTTTGGTAGAATGCTATAATGGCACCCTTAAATTGAAGTTTCAGGCGAGCTCTGATCTACAATGGCCCGATGTTTTGCCACTAGCACTTTTGTCAACTAGGATGACTGTACATTCTCGAGTGGCACTTAGCCCCTACGAGATTGTTTTTGGTCGCCCGGCAAATATATGGGGAGTGCTGAGGCCGACCAAATTCAGTGAAATAGAACATCCTGTATTGCTTGACTATCTGTATGATTTGATGGCTAAATTGCGTGTCTTACACCAACAGGTTCATGATACATTGCCTCAGGCTTCTGACGATTCAGGACATGCCATCGAACCTGGTTCGTGGGTCCTGGTCAAGAATTTTCAGCGGACAAAGAACGATCAGCCCCGCTGGACCGGACCCTACTTGGTGCTATTATCTAAGCGATCTGCAGTGCGAGTGCACGGTAAAAAGAACTGGATCCACGGCGTACATTGTAAGAGGGCCCCTTTGCCTCTGCCGTACGACCGGTGGGTCCAGGAGGGTATTCCTGACTCTGAAACTGAAACCGTGCCTCATTTTCTGCCTTTTAGCAATGCACGTTTAATTGGGACAAACTCTGAGCGTGAAAGCGACGATCTTCTGCAAGAAGCTGTGCCACCGTCAGTTTGCTTGGACACCTCTGAACCTGAACTTTTGTTTCGTGATCAGACATTGCCTGGTAAAGGCCGTTATAATTTGCGACCAAGGGTCGCGGGACTAATAAAGAAATAAATTCCTTACTTTGCTATTTTTTTTTAAACTAAGCTCTCCCATCTGAGAAACTGTTTTGATCGATTTTTGTTTTTTGAACCGCCATCCGGGTTCAGCTGTAGGGTTGCGGTATAAAGGCTCAGAGCATTCTGCCGTGTAGACCAAAGGTCGACGGTTCTAGTTTGGTCTAGGGCGTTCCCTAGGACATTCAGAGGTACACTAAGCGAATCGAACCAACTGCCGCGAACAGCACGGTTAGAGGATGGAGTTTTTCGAGATGGAGAGACCTGTTGAAAGAATGAGCTTTAAGAGCAAAATTTGTAAAATTATGAGTAGAAAGTGTTTCTTAATATTATGTCTTTTTATGCTACTTAGCCTGATGATGTTTTTGATGGGATATATTATATTTAAGCATGGGCGGAAAATCCGTTACGCTCGCGGATTTTGCGGATTTTCGGTAAATTCGCAATCCGCGAGATCCGCGAATTTCCCGCAAAATCCGCAAATTCGCACGCAGCGGATTTTTTGCTGCGTGCGGTGTAAGTTCGCAATTGCAAACTTACACAAAACCCTCACGAACTGGCAGAAATCCTTGCGAACTGGCAGAAATCCTTGCGAACACAAAAAAAGCATTCAGCAGGTTCAAAAGTTCAAACTCATCATTAGTAACCATTCCCTGTAGTGCTTCCTGACAAGGGCCCCTCCAGAGTTCAGTTGTTAGTTGCAACAATTATATGACCCTGCTCTGACCCTCACAGCAGGCTCATAGAATAGCTACAAGTAGGCCACAAAGGTCCTGGAGAAAAAAATTGCACTGCAACAGAAAGCAAATTACAGATAAGGAAGCAGGTGCCAGACTGGAATTTTAAAACAGTGACACATTAATAAATCAACCCCAAATTAATTCATGTCAGTTGAAGCAGGCAGGTGTGCTTGCTTTTCCCCCCCATAATCTACAGTGATGATGAACCAGAGGATGGCATTGATGCACCAGAGGATGGCATGGGTAAAACAGAGGGTGGCAGGGGTGAAACAGAGGGTTCTGGGAACCTGTGATGATGAACCAGACGTAGAAACAACATAATCGTGACCGTTGCGAGCCGACATGTAAGTTCGCAATTGCGAACTGGTACAAAACCCTTGCGAACTGGCAGAAATCCTTGCGAACTGGCAGAAATCCTTGCGAACACAAAAAAAGCATTCAGCAGGTTCAAAAGTTCAAACTCATCATTAGTAACCATTCCCTGTAGTGCTTCCTGACAAGGGCCCCTCCAGAGTTCAGTTGCTAGTTGCAACAATTATATGACCCTGCTCTGACCCTCACAGCAGGCTCATAGAATAGCTACAAGTAGGCCACAAAGGTCCTGGAAAAAAAATTGCACTGCAGCAGAAAGCAAAGTACAGATAAGGAAGCAGGTGCCAGACTGGAATTTTAAAACAGTGACACATTAATAAATCAACCCCAAATTAATTCATGTCAGTTGAAGCAGGCAGGTGTGCTTGCTTTTCCCCCCCATAATCTACAGTGATGATGAACCAGAGGGTGGCATTGATGCACCAGAGGATGGCATGGGTAAAACAGAGGGTGGCAGGGGTGAAACAGAGGGTTCTGGGAACCTGTGATGATGAACCAGACGTAGAAACAACATAATCGTGACCGTTGCGAGCCGACATGTAAGTTCGCAATTGCGAACTGGTACAAAACCCTCGCGAACTGGCAGAAATCCTTGCGAACTGGCAGAAATCCTTGCGAACACGAAAAAAGCATTCAGCAGGTTCAAAAGTTCAAACTCATCATTAGTAACCATTCCCTGTAGTGCTTCCTGACAAGGGCCCCTCCAGAGTTCAGTTGCTAGTTGTAACAATTATATGACCCTGCTCTGACCCTCACAGCAGGCTCAAAAAATAGCTACAAGTAGGCCACAAAGGTCCTGGAAAAAAAAATTGCACTGCAACAGAAAGCAAATTACAGATAAGGAAGCAGGTGCCAGACTGGAATTTTAAAACAGTGACACATTAATAAATCAACCCCAAATTAATTCATGTCAGTTGAAGCAGGCAGGTGTGCTTGCTTCCCCCCCCCATAATCTACAGTGATGATGAACCAGAGGGTGGCATTGATGCACCAGAGGATGGCATGGGTAAAACAGAGGGTGGCAGGGGTGAAACAGAGGGTTCTGGGAACCTGTGATGATGAACCAGACGTAGAAACAACATAATCATGACTGTTGCGAGCCGACATGTAAGTTCGCAATTGCGAACTGGTACAAAACCCTCGCGAACTGGCAGAAATCCTTGCGAACTGGCAGAAATCCTTGCGAACACACAATAAAAAAATCCACAAATTTGCGAGAATTCGCGGATTTTGCGGATTGCGAGTTCGCAAATTCGCAAAATTCGCGAACGCCAGATTCGCAAAATTCGCCCATACTTAATTATATTCTCTTTTCAAGTGACGTTTGCACCCACTACACAACCTATGCCTTCTCCTACTGTTTCCTCGCATTCTTTTCACCCTCTGCCTGAACATGAGTCCATTAGGAGATTGGAATTTATTAATAACTCCTTTGTTCAGCTTTTGCACCAACACCAGCTAGTAGTGAACACGACTAATTGTTGGGTATGTGGCCTTATGCCTCATACTGCTGATAAAGGTATTCCTTATCTGGTTTTGCCGTTTAGCTACAATGGTTCTGTGTGGGCATACAGAACTATGTTCATCTATGCTCGTGAAGTCTATATCCCCTACGTTCTGTGAAAGACAATCCAAAGAATAGTGCTCTAGTTAAGGGTATAGTAGATATGATTAGAGGAATCAATTCCTATGAGACTATCCCGAAAGATGAGACACTAGCATATATTGGATGGAACGTGACTGGATATGGAGTTAGTCTGAGTGGAAACCAGCGAGCAAAAAGATCCTCTCCGATTTGGATCGTACCCCATCAGGGTCATTTCTGTCTGCAAGGTAATGGCAAGAATCAGAGAGCTCAGTTAGGGAAGAGTGTTTTCACTGAGACGTATGTTTTTGCGTCCCAGACTTCCCCATCATTTTTAGCATCTAAGGGTACCTATTTTGTCTGTTACGATAGAGCGTACACATGGTTGCCCCCTGATTTCTCTGGCACATGTTTTGTCTCGTTCCTCTTGCCTCCTACGTATACAGCTGCTGCAGATTACCACAAGACGAGAGTTGTTAGAGGTGTCTTCAGTAAGGAAGATACTGCAGGACAAGAATTAGGAGATTTTCTGAAGGGTTTTATGCCGTTTTGGGAACCTATGGCTAACAGCAGGAACATCCGACAACTGAGGAGAGTGGTTGAGTCAACCATAGTTGAAGCTTCCGGTGCCCTTAGTAACTTGACTGCTGAGCTCCAGTCGGATCGCCTTATGACTCTTCAGAACAGAGTTGCGTTAGATGTCAAACTTGCAGATAGAGGAGGGGTATGTAAATTGATTCAATCGAGCTGCTTCGTTTTCATTCCAGACAACGCTCCGACAGTGTACCAAGCCATTTCCAAGCCACATAAGACCTCCGAGTCTGTACATGTGGACGAAGGAGATTGGTCGCTAATAGGATGGTTTTGGGGATTGTTATCCACCTGGAGATGGAAGATTCTGATGGTCATTGGGATGGTTTTAGCTATCCTTTTCCTGTTCTGTCTTTGCGTAAAGTGTGCTCCTGCTATGTGTGGCCTTTGTGCTACTTCGTGTGCGAGGAGACCTGTCCAGAGAGAGCTACTAAGTACTAGGATGATGCTACAGCAACATCTTGATGATCTGATGAATATAGACCTGGATTCAGACTGACGTGAGTTTGGGTTATTGCCTATGTAAAGGCAAAAGGAGGGTCTGAGGTTCCATGATTCTGAACCCGTTCTATAAAGGTCGTCGTATCGTGACGATTTTGGTATCAGCGAACCGCAAATGACGAGTGCGGCATGTATGAGTGTTTTTGTCATGCTCGATTGATGGATTCACTGTGTGTTTAGGGATTTCGTTCTGAACCTTCGGGTTCCATTTTGTGTCCGGCAGCCATTTTGTGGTTGCCCTCACATAGGCCGATGATTACGGTCGAGCGAGTCCTTGGGACACGTACACCTTTAGCTGACTTCTGTGTGACCTGAGTGAACTGACTCCATTGCCTGAAGCTAACCTTGTTGAGCCAGTTCCTTGTCCGGCAGCTGGTCAAGATAGATCAACGAGCAGGACATTGCTGAGTTTATGGTGCACGCACACACCCTCCTATCTTGCTTCTCATCTGTTTCTGTTCCTTCTTTTATGGCCTATTTATGGTTTGGGTTGAGGTCCTTTTATTATGGGTTCATCCAGCCTGTTCGAGCAAAAATGTTGGGTTTTCCCTTGTAATTAATGGTGGGCTGGACAACTGAAAAGTGGGCTTGTCGTTATGTGATACCTTTTGCAATGTCACTTGTGATTGGATAGTTTGTAAATAATTGTTGTTTGTCAGGAATGTGATTTTTGGCATAAAAGACGATGTCTCGCAATACGAAAATTGTGCAGTCTCTAGCGAACCACCCTTGTCGTGCTTCGTAGACCTCTGTTCCTGGTTGCAGCCAATAAATTTGATCTTTGACGTCACAGAGAAGTATCCCGTGTCTCCGTATACCAAGACAGGTAAACTCGAAGACATTGGGCGTTTCCCCTGGCGCCGCTGGGTTTTAAAACACGGTTCTTCAGGTCGAGTGCTAATGATGTCCAGGGAGAGTTCGATCTTAGTGATCTTGTCATTAAAGAAGTTGGGGAAGTCGTCACAAAGTTTGTTTGCCTGAATCAGGACAGTGCCGTTGGTGTAGATGGTCATAGACGTGCTCCCACCCCTTGATGAACGGTTAGGGAGAGAAGAAGTAAGTTTGCAGCTAAGTGAGGTAGTAGTGGTTTTGGAGATGTGAAGTTGTGTTCTGAGGAAGGTGATCCATTCCTCTGGTCTTTCCATGTGAAAGATCAAATCCATCTTAATCTGTCCTATGTAGGGGCAGTGGCATGTGTCCGTAAATAGAGTTTCTTTGTGTTGCCTGATCAGTTTCTGCTTGAGATTTTGTCTCGCTTTAGGAGAGAGGTTGTGGGGAAAGCTAATTGTGAATTCATTTGCGTTGTGGGGTTTCAGGAGTGTCGGTGAGGGTTGGGTGGAGTGGGATGACGAGTCCGGAGCCATAGTGGAAATTTCTAAGAGGAGGGGCTATGGGTCAGAGAGAGAGTCAGGGCCGTATGAAAAGGGCTGGGCGCCTCAGCTGGGGGTGAGATGCGGACGGGCGTTCAAGTTCGTGATGAGGAGGAAGAGAGAGTGATCCCTTAGTAGCCTACCGGTGAAGGTCAGGGGGTGTTCACTGTGGTGACATGGAAGGCCATCGTGGAACAGGCGAAGAGAGTTGTATGTTGGGACAGGGAGGCTGCATAGAGGCAGGAGACTGCTGTAGTGGTGATGGCCACAGGCCCATCTTTGCATAAGGTCAGGCGAGGGTAAATGAGGGCGAGTGGCTCCCGTGGGATTAGGTGCTGAGTTCAGAAACTTCTTCAGTTATGGATGGAAGGCCATAGGGAGCTTCTTATTAGGTGAGTCTTGCATCAGTGGTAAGAGATTGGAGGTCCTAACTATATCGCTCGGTAGCGTGGGGGCCCTGGGGCTTTGCGAGCCCTAGACAACCATGTTGGAGGGGACCTGGGGAAGAGCAGTGGCCATCTTGGCATCTGGCGTGGGCTGAGATCAAGGGGCTCTGAGTAGGAGGAGCGCGTTGCTGGGGGGGACCAGGGGTTGTCCTGAATGTACTCACCTCATGAGGCATCCAAAGGCGTGATACTTTCTTGCCAGGACTGAATGAGGCCTGATTTTCAATGAAGCAGGCAGTTTACAGCAAGGTGGGAGGCATCCCCTAGTTGTATTTAGGATATCATGTCACGGGGAGCCGCCATCTTAGGGTCAGGCATCCAGGTTTAAGAGATTGTGTCCCATTATTGTAGAGACTGGGGAGAATGGCGGAAGGGCTAGCATGAGAGAGAGCATTTCCTGGAAACAGAAGGGACCGGAGTCTTTGGAAGCCTCACCTCGCTTTCATTGTAGTCTGCACAGTGGTGGTATCGAGTCTCATGGGTCCGCCATCTTGGGGACAGGCATTGTGTAAGTTCGTTTGAGCTAGCGGCTGAGTCCTGCGCTTCCGGGTTGGCAGATAGATAATCCAGAGTGAAAGGAGGCGAAAAGAAGCACTCCGTGGCAGTCAAACAAGGCTAGCCACGAAAGAAATGAGATATGCTTTAATTACAACCAATCTTTGTCATATATAGCATAAATAAAGTTGCTCTATTGTCCAGTCACAGCCAGAATTCTGTTTGAGGTATGTTGCGTAATCCGCAAAGCAATTTATGCCAAAGCCCACCATGCCTAGTTGATAATTTGACAATCTCTGGTGGATTGAGAGGGCTGAGAAGTATTTGTTCCTCCTGAACTTCCCTGAAACCCTTCATTGCCCACAAATAAGCCCTCTTCAAGACAACCAGTTCAGCACCGAACACTCTTCTCTCTCACATCCATGAAAGTTAACCTCACTCATCACCTGCAGGAAACAGCTTCAGGTTCATCGTCTCAGACAATTCCTAGGCTAGAGTTTAGACCTGAAACATCCTAAGGTACTTATAAATAAATACATAAATAATAAACAAACAAAAGGATAAACAAAATACGCAAATACTTTCTGGCTGGGCCTGCCTATGAAGAGGACAGATGGACATCCTATTCTCCACTGTAAGCGGCCTTGCCTTTTTTTCAGGTGCTCACAGGATAGATGAAGGGCACCATCTTGTGTGTGGGAATCGGATGCCCAGTTGGAAGTGGACTGTACTGGGCCATGTGGGAGATCCTTCTATGGGAGCCTGGGAGTTGTAGGAGAGACCAGGAGTAGGTTTTCCAGCACCTATTAGAAAATGGTACTTCGGTATTTCTTGGGCCTCTGAAACAGCGGAACATGGTGCAAAGCCTCTACAAGAAAGACACAACATTGGCAACTACTCTTTTTTCCCATTCAGAGATTTGCAAACGAAGTTCAGTACTACTAAGGGATCACCAAAAAGAAGTGTTTGGCCTTGTGTGACAATAGATAAGTGAATGGCAAAGCAACGTATAGTACTGGTTCACGGTGAGTAGTATAATAAGATAGGGCCAACCCTTTTTCAGAGAGGGAGCCTAGCTTACACACAAAAAAAATAAGATAGTCATTCCCATGGAATCCTTCAAACTAATATTATGTATACTATGTATATGCTATCCTGTATCTAACACACTCAAGATAAAAACAAACAGTTATTTTCAGTAATCTGCATCAGTAACCTGAACAGAACAAAGAATTTCAGAGTGGTAGCAACTATACACAGAGGAATGCAGACCAAACATTAGTTGTTACCTTGAAAATGGAATTCACCAAATCATTCATCTATACTAAGTATAAAGAGAGAGCCCAAACCTTTGAGGTGGGTAATCTCAGGAACCACAGCACCAATCACAACACCCAATACAGCATTGGAAAGGGCAGTTGCAGAAGAAGGAGATAGGCTATGCAGACACCCACCATATACATTTAAAAGGTAAAAGAACCGTAACAGCAAAGTAGTCCCTTGAGGGCGTGTCTTCGTTGTGCTGTGGGCGTGTGCTGGGGGCGTGACAAACGCTGGGGGCGTGTGGTACGTTCTGCCCTTCATGCCATGTCTCATATTGTGTGCTGGGGGCGTGGGCATGTGCGGTGCGCGGAATTACGGAAAAAAAGCGAGCCCTGTGCCCAATATTTCATTGTTTTTTCTTCCCAGGTTCTGTACAATTTAGCTCCGAGTGTGCTTGCCCCGCGATCCCATTGACGTGCACCTGCTTTACTGTATGGAGGTCAGGCATGGCGCTATTCCCAAGGGCCGGAAGGAGCGCAAACAGGGGCTATTGTGCAGGGAATATAATCTCGCCTTAACTTCCGGTGACGCCTGAAGAGCACACTGGAGATTTTCCACTTCTGTTGCGCACAAGCCATGTGCCACGCACATCCAGACACAAGGCCCGCCTCCACGGAAATAGCAAGAAAGGGACTATCCCTCCCCCGGGAATATCTGATGATATTCCGCAAACCAACATCCTGCATACCATCATTCCGCTATTTTTATAACGCGGGACTATTACTCCGCAAATACATCATTTCTAAAACTTTTACAATGCATATGACTTTATCACGCATGCCATTATAATGCAAGTGCATGTGTGGTAAAGTCATATACATTGTAAAAGTACATTATTAAAACATCAAATATATGTTTGTATATATGTGTATTTATATATATATAAATATATATATATATATATATATATATATATATATATATATATATATATATATATATATATATATATATATATATATATATATATATATATATATATTACCTACTGGCGGTCACCAGTAGGTAGTTATAGTTAGGATTTTTTTCAATGTTAAATCTCAAAATTCTATTTGGAATAACTTTGGCACCGGTTGACGAATCTGCCTGAAAATTTCCTGAAAATGGCCTCGTCAAGCTCCGGTTCTTCCTTGAAAGTTTGGGGGGGATACGTCAAGCGGGGGCCGAGATCAAAGGGGGGTCCCAAAACGCGTTTTCCCCATGTTAATTTCCATAGGGCGGTCGATTTCACTTTTAGCTCGAACGGCTGAATGGATATACAGCAAACTTGGCAAAATTGTAGGGACTGGTAGCCCGATGTGCCTTTGCTATGTCTCAAGATATGTGCTCCAGTGGATTTTGAGTAATTTAGGTTCAAAAAAATATATATCTATAGGCGCTCTCCGGTGCGCGCACCGGAGAGCGCTCCAGGCGCGACACGCGACTTGCGCGCAGAAAGCTGATTGGCTCTTGGGTGTCTGTAAACATTCTAAACAGTCTGGAGCGGCCGCCATCTTGTGTCTCGGTAAAATCGAGACACAAGGGGTTTGAAAAAAAAGGGGCAAATGACCATAAGGGGGAAGAGTAGACCCCCTCTGACCCCCTAGTTTTGATGTGGGGGCCATAAAAGGGTCCCGCGGGTAAAAAATAAAAATAAAAAAAGAATCGATTTCCGCGGGGGGCGCACCCGGTACGCGTACCGGGGAGCTTACTGGGGAGCGTACCATGGAGATAAAAAATGACAGATTTTTTTTCACAAAAAAAATAGCATTTTTTTTATAAATTTAAGGTAGTTCTGAAAAGAACTTTTTTTTTGATTTTGTTGTTTTATATTTTTTTTTAGACTTTTTAAAACAATTTTATAATTTTTTTGGATTTTTGTCAAGGGAAAAACAAAAAACAGGGATTCCAAAACGGCTCAACAGGAGCAAAAAAATGTGAAAATTTAGGGACTGTCAGGGCAGCGGTGTTGCTGTTTCTTTAGGGCAATGAGTTCACTACTCTGCTCCCCATAGCAGAGCAGTTCGTCACACTCCGTGCACAGAAATTTGATGCCTGCAAACTCTGGCTGTATGTTAGGGACCATTCTTCTACGGGATGGTCCCGAAGGTGTTGCTCCACCAGTGGAGGTGCTGCCGCCATCTGTGGGTAATTTCCGTGCCAGCTCTCTGACACTCTCCCTCGCAAAGTTGTTTGGGTGTCTTCTTTTGACATGCCTGATTAAATTGGCATTTCCAAAACTATATTTTTTCAGAGGATTGCCTCTGGATAAAGTACTACCACATATTTTGCAGGTTACTTTTGGAGCGTTGATTTTTTTTGTCCTTCAGGGATGTTATAAAATTTCCAGATGAAATAGATTTTTTTCTTCTGCCTAGGAGGGTCCTCCTCTAAAAATGCCTCGGAATCACTGCTGGATGACTCTCTTGCAGCCATTGCTGTAGATCAGGAAAGTAGGAGATGAAGATAGTACACAGAACAGCTCTTGCTCTCTCCAAGTACAAAGCAATAGTGAAGGAAATGGGTGGGGATTTCATTCTTTGTAAAAAAACTGTTAGCAACCAATGAAAAGTGTTATTTTAGGGTCACATGACCCGACGCGCTCACGCTGCGCGCTCCGGAGCACTTCCGGGTGCGTTTACGCGGCGCGATCATAGGCGCTTCCGGGGCGCAAGCGTGGCGCGATCGTAGGCGCTTCTGGGTGCTTTTACGCGGCGCGAACGTAGGCGCTTCCGACGGCACTTACGTTGCGCGCCGAAGTGACGTCATCAACCTTTTACAGAAATGCATAATCATTTTCCTTATTAAAAAAAACTGATTTTATTTGTATGGTACGAAATGTTTTGCATTATTATTAACTTTTCATTCATATTTTTTTTCACGAACGACAGTAGCGCTCTGGGTGCGCTTTCAGGTGAGCTCACCGGAAAGCTTACCGGAGAGCTTAGCTGAAAGCTTCCCGGAGCGCGCACCCAGAGCGCAAAAGAAAAAAATTATATAAAAAAAATGAATACTTACAAAAAAACAGCAAATTGTAAAAAAAAAAAAAAAAAGGTTAGAAACTCGATATAGAAAGGAATTAGCATTTAAAAAACCTATGAAATTCACTGAAAAATCCATAGGTTTCACACCAGTTATAGTTAGGGATTAGCATTTAAAAAACCTATGAAATTCACTGAAAAAAACATAGGTTTCACACCAGTTATAGTTAGGGATTAGCATTTAAAAAACCTATTGAATTCACTGAAAAAACCATAGGTTTAACACCAGTTATAGTTAGCTGGAAATTTTACTGACATAAAACCATTGAAATTCCCACGTTATAGTTAGTTGGACTCACTATAACTTGCACGTGTAATGCACTGCTGATGACATCACATATTACATCACTCATGATATGGTCAGTGACATCACTCATGACATCACTGATGACAGAGAGACTGACCTACTTTCACTCGCTAATATATGTATTCACTAAGATACACTTAATAAGGCAGATATCCAAACATTTTTTTTTTTTTAAAACATCCATTAAGACAATAATTTAAACAAATATTCTTCCATCGACCTTAACATACATATATAAAACATATTTATTTATCTGAAAGACACACATTCACTGGATGGTGTCATCAGTGCATTACACGTGCAAGTTATAGTGAGTCCAACTAACTATAACGTGGGAATTTCAATGGTTTTATGTCAGTAAAATTTCCAGCTAACTATAACTGGTGTTAAACCTATGGTTTTTTCAGTGAATTTAATAGGTTTATTTAATTAAAACATTTATTCTTTTAAATTGCATTATTTATATTATTTTTATTTATTTATTTTTTTATTACCCTTTACACCCTAAAAACTAATCCCACCCTGCTACCTTTAAATACCCCTGCACCCCATAATCATAACCGACCCTTACTCCTTAAAATACCCCAACACCCTTAAACACTAACCCATCTTAACCCTATAAATATACCCTGTACCGCAAAACACAAACCTAGCCCTGAACCCTATAAATACCCCTGTCCCTCAAAACCCAAACCTACGCCTGAACCCTAAAAATACCCCTGTACCCCAAAACCAAAACCTAGCCCTGAACCCAAAAAATACCCCTGTGCCGCAAAACCTAAACCTATCCCTGAACCCTAGAAATACACCTGTACCCCAAAACCCAAACCTAGCCCTGAACCCTATAAATACCCCTATCCCTCAAAACCCAAACCTATGCCTGAACCCTAAAAATAACCCTGTACCCCAAAACCCAAACCTAGCCCTGAACCCTAAAAATACCCCTGTACCCCAAAACCCAAACCTAGCCCTGAACCCTAAAAATACCCCTGTACCCCAAAACGCAAACCTAGCCCTGAACCCTAAAAATACCCCTGTACCCAAACCCCATACCTATCCCTAAACCCTAAAAATACCCCTGTACTGCATAACCCAAAACTATATCTGAACCCTTAAAATACCCAAACACCCCAAAAACATATACCTCAGTACCCCAAAACATATACCCCTATACCCATACTTACCTTATCCAAACATTTAAAAAAAACATGCTTTTACCATACATGCATTTACAACGAATTTCGGTGTAAATGTATGCGTGGTAAAAGCATATAAAATGTAATGCCATGCATTATAATGGCATTGCGGAGTCATGGTAGTTTTGTAATGAAAGTATGCGGAGTGATGGTATGCGGAAAGAAAGTTGCGGAATAATGGGTGTTTACCCTCCCCCGGTAAGTACTTTGGTGGCACGGCGGCCCACATCTCCAGCAACATATTCATATTTTTTCACCACCCATTGGAAAAATGCACAGGTCTCTCTCATTGATGGACAGCACCGACATACACTTTTAGACACACCTCCCGCCACAAGTTCTAGAATTCGAACTTTAGAGCTGTGGAGCTACGTTTGAATCTCGGCATCAGGTCAACATCCTGTGATTCCAGGCAAATTGCTTTGTCTCCCCGTGCCTACCACAAATGAATGTGTTCTTCTGTAATGTAAATTGTGCTCATGCCATGTTGTCGAGTTCGCGCTCTATAATATTGCAAGCAAAAATTAAGTAGGGAAACTCGAGTTCACGCACTACTGATTGCGCACTCTTAAGTGCATCAGCAGTGCACTGTGAATCGGAGCGTTTCACAGGCCTGTCACAGATAAGAAATGCAATCAAAACGAAATCCTACAAAACAATATACTACTGGCTGGCAGCAATTCATACCCGGACAACGTCGGGACGGGCTGCTAGTTAACTATAAATCACTATTTCAGATTGTATACATCAATATTTCAGTCTTTGACTTAATGCAAACTCATCCATATAGATCAATTTTATAACTTTAAACATTTTCTCAGTAACAATTCTGGAAGCAGTGGACATTCATGTTGACGGTGCAGTGCACAAGATGTGAGTGGAGTGTAGAAAGTAAAGCATGATTGTAGTGAATGTGTCAAGTATGCCCAAGCTGAATGCCCAATGGTCAATTAAACAACTGATTATCAGTTATCAAATGGTCAAGACCATGTGGATTCAGTCAAGCGAGGCACGTTTGTTTAAGTGTATTTGTTGGCAGTGATCTTCGCAGATCTGCAAAAATAACCTTGGTGCACTCATATTACCATCCTTGTAGAGAGTGCATTTGCACCTTCGACAACAGGACGAAACCCAGCGGCATAACTATGGACATTCCAAGAGGAATTCTACAACTTTGAACTTTCTGGTTAGGACATCCAGTTTGGGTTTAATTCTCTGTGTGGGTCCCTTGACCTAATGAACAAACCTTGAGCAGCTCCATCTACTTGCCCTGATGAGACCCACAGACCAGTGGCCTTACGGCTCAAAACATTATTCAACACGGTCTTTGAATCACAGTAGTTAACCTCTTGGACATGGCTTCTCTCGATTAAGAGATCAGAGTAGCACAGGTGTCAAAGAACCCATGTCCAAGAGGTTAACCGCTGTGATTTAGAGACCGTGTTGAATAATGTTTTGAGCCGTAAGAGACCAGAGTAGCACAGGTGCCAAAGAAGGTCCCACACTGGTCATCACTCCATGAGGTCTCAAAAGTAGGCTCTCTGGAAAATCGTTTGAAAAGACTTCTAAACTTACTTTGGTAGAGTCCACAATTCCTTGTAGACACCTGCATGCCAGGCACACCTAGCATGATAAGAGATAGTCTTGCTTTCAGTCATGATGCACAGTCACTGCTCTGGAACTTGAACTGATGGGGATGTCATATAATGTTGATAAACATCTATTGTGACAGAGTCATAGATAGTAGAGGACCCTTCAGTAGCAGAACCGACTGCATCGTGGAATCCTCTTCCAAGAACTGTTATGTGCCCAGGTTACGCCCATGTAGTGAAGCGGCTCATTTCTTACATTGTCCTATTTTTCACAATAACATTTCTACTTTGACAATGTTGGATTACTTTCTCTGAAACTACTTTGTTTATACATCTAGCTTCGCACAACATTATCAGGATGCCTCGTACATCATGTACAAGGTGCTTCTAAGCTCTATGTACAAATTACGTTCTATCTTCATCCATCTACATATCCAAAACATCACTAATCTATACGCACATTGCAAGGCTGATTTCCATTATAAAGAAAGAACATCCCAATAGATTTGGGGAGGAGGCACTTAAGCTGACACTGAGGGTCCCTGCATGCTGAGACATCACCACGCAGCAGTCTGACATCGTGTGAGGGGTGTTGAGTTCGTGACCAGGACGGGGTCCTATATTCTCTCCTGCAAGGTAATGCGTTGGGTCGTCCCTTGGGGGGATTCTTGGCTTCACACCTACACACACTCTAGGTACACACAGAGTAGGGCTCACATAGTAGGAGTATGCCAGATGCTGCCTTGTTAATATGCCTGAATATATCTACATTAATTAGCACCATGGTAGAACTGTATCTACAATTTACTCTTTTTGTGATTGTAATCACTTTTATCTGCTTCTGTCTACTGATTATCTCAGCACATGTATTCTTTACAAGAATAACTTTGGTTCAATAAATATATTCAAAACCTTCCTCTGTGCATTCTCTGTATATTTCTCTGAGTACAAGTAAGCATGCGTAACTGAGCGAAAGGTTCTGTTCTTTTTCCACAATCCCTGAGGGGTCAGGGTTGTCATGTTCAGTGGTTGCCAGAAGCTATTCGCTCCCTGCTAAGATTAGGGGGGCTTATGGTAGCTCTGTGAGCTAGCTGGTCTCTAGGCCAACATATCCTGCGGGGGTGTCCGGAATCAGTCTAGGCACCTCACCCAAAGTTTATGTTGCCCAAAAAATGCGCAGGTCCTACAGATTAGTAGGAACTACACAACAGAACCCCCTAATAAACCCTTATGTCAATTAATTCAATACGTTTCATCATGAGTGTCATTGTAGCAGAATGTAACATATCAGGAGGCAACAGAACCCACGAAAGACACACCTGCAAGAGTTATATATATCATATGCTCTCTTACATTAGTTCGAAGTGCCACTTCGTGTAGAGATGTTGTTTGACAACCATCAATGAGGTCAAACATCTTATGATCTCCCGGCATCTCAACCTGGTTCTGCCAGATGAATGCTCAAACCCTTCATCTCATGTCCTCCTGACATAAACATCTCATGCTATAGAAATGATTCTTATTCTTCATCGTGGCCATAAATTGAGGCAAGTACAATAGAGAGCTGCCAAGGAGTTTGTAAATAAGCCTCACAGTATGTGTCAGCTGGGTGAAACAACAGAAGGAAAAAAACTGGGCAACTCTATTGGGCGTTGGAGGGAGGTCTTGCAGGCTAGTCTGCATGTAAGATCAGGCAACTTGTGGTTATTAATTAGCAATAAAGTATAAGATTCACACTGTATAACCTTTTATGAAAATGCCTTGAATTGTAGTCCAACATAAGCCAGAAATTAGCATGTTGATGACCAGTACCATCATGACAAATGCATGTCAACTTATGATGAGAATAAACTGTGACCACAAAAGGTCTTTGTGTACATAATTGATGAGAAAGAAGGAACGGCGGGAGGGCCTGTGAGTTGCTCGCACAGCTAGGGGGACAGAGGTATGGTAAGAGCTGCTGGACAGAAGAATTGAAGAAGATGACATGGAAATCTGGCACTGTAGATACATTTGAACTGACCTGAGAATGCACAACTTTCCACATCCTGGAAATGGTAAGCAATGATAATCTGGCAGTGTGCACTTATACTTATCTGAAAATAATTTACCTACGGTGTTCTGGCAAAGGGGATCTAGCTTCACAATTATTTGGATACATGTCTAACATACATGGGGCGCCTCCGAGTTCCAACGGTCAGCTTGGCTGTAATATGATGTCAAGTTTAGACAGATGAAAGCGGTTAGACCAGAGATAGCGTGGGACTAGAATAAAATCAAAAGGGGCGACAGTCCAAATAATCCTAGCAAGCGCCCATCACCCACTCTTCTCAACAAATATAAAAATGGCAATGATGCATTCTGGCTGTACTACGGTTTCAGGAACAGGTTCCGCATTCCTTCCCACGCACCTCCTACCTCAGTTTCACCCAAGAATCAGTTCTCAGTGCAGGAGCACCATGTGGTAGTGCCGGAAAAAATGATGAAGGAGGCGTGGCGGGTCCTTACTGCTCTCCTCCATGCATGTCCCTGGTTTGTTCACACCTGGGGCTGGACCAAAAGAAGGAGCCAGGCAAATTCTGCTTGATACACAACCTCTCCTATCCCCCAGTATCATATGTGACTGATGGGTTGGACAAAAAGCTATGCACTCTGTGGTATACTACCTTGGATGAGGCCATTGCATAACTGCAGAGACTAGGCAGGGAGCCCTGATGGCTAAATCAGACATATAGGTGGCCTTCCGTATTCTTACTGTGTATCCGGATGATGCTCGCTTACTGGGTTTCACTTTTGAGGGTCTGTACTTTCTTGACTTCTGCATGCCCTTGGGATGTTCCATAGCGTGCTCGCTGTTTGAAACATTCAGTAAATTCCAGGAGTGGGCGGTGAGGGACTTGGTGTCATCGGACAATGTGGCACATCACTTGGGTGATTTCCCTTTCATAAGTTCTCCAGGCGACTGGGCATGTATGAGGGCCCTGCAGGGCTTCTGGCACCTGGCACAGGCTAGCTGAGAACAATACAGAAGGCCTCATGACATGCTTGTCTTTCCTAATTATTGAAATAAACTCAGTGACGTGGTCGTTTATGTTGCCTCAGGAGAAGGTGAGGGCATTCAAGGACTCAGTAAGCACCTGCTTAACGGCCAGGAAGGTTACATTGCACCAGCTCCAGGTCTTGGTAGGGCAATTGAACTTCGCCTTGAGGGTGAAACCCATGGGGAAGAGTCTTTTCAAAGAACATCACACAGGCAATGGCCAGCCTACGGGCAAAGCACCATCACACAAGATTGTCCGCTGAGGTCAGAGAGGCCTTGGAGACAATGAGGGTTTTTTAGATAATTTCAATGGAATACTATTGTGGCAGCAACAGTATGGACCAGCAAGGAGGTAGCCCTCTAAACAGATGCAGAGGGTAGCATTGGGTTTGTGGCAGTGTTAGGCTCCAGGTGGTGCATGCCGGATTGGCCAGGTGAATGGGTAGCGTCTAGGAACACACAACATGTTACAGTTCTAGTATTATTTCCCTTCATCATTGCCTTACACATCTGGGGTGCATCATTAGCCAATACCAGGATCATTTTTGATCTGACAGCATGTCAGCTGTCATGGCAATTAATAATCAAAGCGCAAAATGCCCATTGGTGTTGCGGTTGCTTAAGAATCTGATTTGCTTATGTCTTTTGCATAACGTGCATTTTTCTGCCAGACATTGACCAGGAATGGATAATGCCAATGCTGATGCTTTTTTTTGGTCAAAGTTGGCAGAGTTCAGGGCAAAGGGGCCGCAAGAGGAAGAAGTGACGGTGGAGTTCCCAGAGGAGTTGTGGAGGCTTTGTGCTCCATTGCCACAGACTAATCGCAGCATCCTTGGTACTCAAAACAAAACATATGTACAAAAAGGCTTGGGTGTGTATGACTCATCCTTCAGGTCGCATGATGAAACAGAGAGGTTTACCCTGGAAGGGCTACTGGGATTTCACGCTAGACAGAGGGACGGGGAATCATTGCCACTAGTGCGCTGGCAGCTGTCCGCAATGCTCTTCTTTGCAAGGTTTGAGGGGGTCAGGGACTCCACCAACGACTTTAGGGTGCGGAAGGCCATGAGAGGATGGGAATGCATGGTCCTGGTTGTGGAAGATGGCAGGCAACTAATCAATGTGGAGCAGTTAGCGAGAATATTGGGGGGTTTGCAGGTCCCAGTATGAAGTAAAGCCATTCAGCCTCGCTTACACTCTGGCCTTTTTTTGGGACCTTGCGCATCTCCGAATTGGTGGCGTCCCCAAAGAAAGCACATGGGGGGCCAGAGGTGGCAGACGTGCTTCTGGAGGCAGCGGCACTCCATCTGAGGGTCAGGAGGTCAAAGACAGACCCGCTAGGGAAAGGCAAGTGGATGAAACTACATGCGGCCCGTACTCCTTTTATTGCTTAGTTGCGTTTGCAAGGGATTTCCTCGTGGGGCAAGCGGTTGGGGACTCAACCAGGCTACTAGTACACATGAATGTGGCACTAATGACTTAATATCTGTTGGTCTGCCTGAGCTGTGCAGGGTGGGGTTTGAGGGCACCCGTTATGGCCATAAATGAGTCGGTGAAAAAGCTGAACCATTCGGTCCTACAAATCTTGGCAGGTTCCACCATGGGCACAATTCGGCAAAAGCTGCTTCAGCTAAGGAAAGGGGAGCTGTTCCATCAGGACGGGGTGCATCTGTCAGGTAAGGGGCAGGAACTTTATATCCTGACTTTACTGGGGACAATCACAGGGCGCAGGCAGGGGGTGGAGAGTGACGGTGCCTGTGGCGAGGCCCTGACAGATACGGGCCGGAGCACAGCCTGGCACAGAGGGCGCAGGTATGGGGAATGGGTCAGTGACATCATGAGGGGCGCAGTGGAAACTTGGAGAGCCATTTAAGGCGGCGCATCAGGGGCTTCGGTCTCTTTTGTCTCCTTGGATCCGAGCAGGAAGCAGGTGACAACTTCTACGCGTCGTCAACAACCCACCTACCCCACAGAATGGTGAGGCCCTGACAGATAACAACAAATGGGGATGGACATAATGGAGGTTCAGCAACTGGATGGACCCCAGGAGAGGGTAGGATTTGTGTGTACACGGGGCAGGCGGGTGCAAAAGTGGTGCAAAAGCTTACTGCATTGGGGCCTCCTGGCACAATTTGCACAGCGGATGAGACATGAAAGGGTGGGCAGGATGTGCCGAGATGGTCATGGCCAAGTTCATGATCAAGTTTAATGTGCCTATTTGCCTTACTGCCTTCTACCTGTTAATGCCGCTAAAGTGTGTTTTTGTACATATAACATATATGCAAGTATAGACTAGAGTACTTCTCCTTTGTATTGAGTTGGTGTGAATAACCCTGTTTAATGTGAAAAAAAGGTAATGCCTTGGACGACATAAGGTGAATCTAGTCTTTCTCTGAGACAGCAGCACAGGAAGGAGGGGGTAAAAATATGGGAGGGGTGAGTAGCACGGTGTGTGCATACCAGACCTTGATATAGCAGTGCCTGTGCCTTCCAACAACCAATTACAGTGATCTGGCACTATTATGGCTGCTGAACTAGAAATTGTGGTATTCCTTATGTCATCTTATGTCATCTAGAACCTTCCCATGTCATTCCATGACCCTCTGTCATCTGGAATCTCTTCATGTCATTTAGAATGGTCTGTGGGGCTTAGAGTGTTTTCCCTTGATTGTAACTGTTACTGCCTGGCTGAGGGTATGAAGACATGTCCTGCTACCTGTGGTTGTCAAGCTGTTCTTCTTGTGAATAAATCTACTTGAACCTACTTCCAGTGTAGTCTGCATTACTACACAATTGAAGCCGTCCGAAAGTGGAGTGCACAGAGCACTGGTACCCCAGTACTGGCCCAATGACAGTGCTTGAACCGCACAGCGAGTACTGAAGTACATGACGCTTTTTCTTGGTCCCATCGTTACTGTTTGGCACGTTAGGTTAGGTCTGTTTCTGACACCAAGGTTTCAAAGAAGGACCGTAGCTGACAGAAAGATGTCAAATAACTACATTTTAATCAGCTTTGATGACTTTTGTCACTTCATGTTGTTCTTCTATCAGGGACAAAGGTCATTAGATGCCATCGTAAATGGCATCATCATGGTGAAAGGACATCCTGTGATGTCATTGGGCGTCAAAAGGTGTGTGATGTCACTTCCGCTATCCTTAACGTTTTGCTGAATTGATGTCCATGTGTTGGACCACACTCCCCATGACCTGAGGCCGTGGAAGAGGCTTCCTCCGGGCATGTGCCTGGCAACGAGACATCCAGGCGCTTCCATATGCACTCCACTCTTGAAGCTTCCAAGCAGAGTGAATGAAGCACGAGCTGCTTCATGCAGCCTTCTCCTCCTCCCTTTACTTTAGCAATGCTTGTTGATTTCGGTAACATTTTACAGGTTGTTTCCGACCCAGAATTGGACATAAAAATACTCCTGCAAAGGGCAGCATTAAATCTTTCCAGGGTAAGAAGGTCCCACGAGGCGGTCACAGGGAAGAGCGTTTTCCACAGATAAAAACGCTGTCCTTGTGGAACAAGAAAACAAGCTTCATGCAGATACAAAGGACCAGGTGAACACAGCTAAAGATGCTGGCACTGCAGAAAACTGGGAGATGTGAGTTTAGTGGAAGAGTGTGCATGAAAATCCACCATTGTGTACCCTTCCTCCAGTACTGTCTCCTGGGCATTTTACGAAATACTTTACGCGGAAGTGCAATATTTGTAGATTTCGAAATGTTTCCAAGAGGTTACTTTATAGAGAGGCTTTTACAGAGATGCCAACACTTGGCAACTGCTAAAATGTAAACAGACTCTCAGAGCCAAGGGCCAGATTCACAAAGCTTATTTTGTGAGTGATTCTGTGACGCCATTGTCTGATTGCAACTATAAGTGTGTGTAATAAAAAATTGAGGGGCATATTAACAAGATGTGCTTTAAAATACGCACATCGCACATTTCCATATCGCCGGCTATCGCCGGATTTTTTCGCCGTGATAGCGCGTAATTATGAACGTGCATCACGTAGGCGAAATGAAATCCGGCGATATGGAACATTAGCGCATGAAAACAAGCGTTCTTTTCACGCGCGAATGTGTGACTTGATAATATGGGGGGGTGGATTCAGCTTTATGATCCACACCCCCATGTTATCAATGCCTAACACCTGATCAAAGCATGCGTTGGGAGACCTGTGATAAACTCGTTTATCGCAGGTCTCCTTCTCCCAACGCCTGCCTTGATAATAGGGTGTTAACACCTCCAACCACATTTTACATGTGGTTGGACGTGGGAACGCCCACCCTGCATCCCATTAGCGTTATCTATCGCCCCCAACGCGGAGCGATAGATAACATCAAGAATACGTCTCTAACTCAGGTTAGAGATGTATTGGTAATAGTGCGATGTGAAAAAAATGCGTTAGCGACTTAAAAAAGTCGCTAACGCATTTCTCGCGGGCTTGGTAATATGCCCCTAGGTTTTACTGAAAGGAAAGGTAATCTTGTATAAAAATTCAAATAGAAATTAGAGGCACAAGCTGACCTTTTGATTGACAGAAGCCCTACCAGCCTCTGATTCAGCATGTGTCCAACAGCAGCATGGGCAACAGAAGAGCTTCTGAACAGGCCGCTGCCTTGAAGATGCTGATACAGTCTGACATGGCACGTGCAGCTGACCCTGCACCAGCCCTACTAGCCATTCAGAAGCACTGCTGATGTCAGCGAACCTTCCAAATATGGACAGAGGATTTGGCCTAACGGCTAGGGCGATCAACCTCGAATTTTGGTTATCCGGTTCGAGTCTTGGCAATGACACAGTACATCCTGTGATAGTGTGATTCAGGGCAAATCTCCCTGTGCCTACCAAAGATGAATGTGTGTCCTCATGTAATGCAACTGGTGCTATGTGAAGCGCTCTGATACCCAGTACCGGGTCAAGTTAGCGCTATATAAAACTCCCTACACAAAAAAATGTATAGTGTATTCTGGGTCCCATGTCCCGCCCGTAATTCAAATGTAATAGTTCAAGGTAATTTCAGATTAAAAAATATAGGACTTCTACTTTGTTCGTTCTGGCCTGACCTGCATGAAGAAGCCAAAAGCAAAAATATTACACTATTGAGAAGCTAAGAAAGGTCTGTTGATATGTTCATATATCAGCAGCTCTGCCTTCAGGGCTGCAGCGGGTGATCGGTTTCATGTTAATGAAGATAAATTGAACTTCCCCGACCTTAAGATAAACATTTCAAGGGCTTTCAGGCAGTGAAACCTATTTTATAATGCTGATTTCATCAAGCTTTTTTCTTTTATAATAACTGCAACATAATTCTATATATTTCACCTGACAAGATTCTATTAAAATAAGCATGTTTAAAAATAACTATGTTAAATAAATGAATATTAGACGATGGGTCTGAATTGGGGCCTGATTTAGGGTCACATGACCGAGTACCCTGTCCGTCAAAGGCTCGATTCACCTACTCAGTTATTCCCTGAAGTGGCACCCCTGCTGGCTGCGGCATCAGTCAGTCAGTCAAAAATCTTTATCTCGGCCACTAGGGCCATAAAATCACATAAAAAGAATAATACAATATATACAATTTCTGGCAATATGCTTTAAAATATCTAAAAGATAAATAACACAATTTGACTTATTGATCTGAAAGTGATCACAAAATGCAACAATACTTCTCTTCAAGGGATCCCCAAACTTAGTCATAATTTATATGTTTATCCCAACAAACTACTACTTCTTGTCCCTCTTTTGCGAAGCAATATAATGCATGTATAGATCAGTTTTAACCATAATAATATTTCAATCAGATAAAGATATCTTAAAATATCTTGGAAAAGAAGACACATACATAATGTACACAAATAAGAAAGGGTGGCCAGAAACGTAATTATTTTCCCAGTCTTGCGTGAAAATAAAGTGCCTGTGCATTGCAAGGAAATCAATTTTATCCATGAGCTGAATTCGTTCAGGCAATGTGTCTTAGAGAGACACAAACATAGTACACCTGGTTAACAACAAAGTGGCCAAAAGCGATCTTATGTGGACAGACGCATGATACACTGGATAACAAGCGAGTGACCATATGCAAAAAGGCAACAACAGTGTCAGATAAAACTTGAAATTAATATTAAAAAAGTCCTATAAAAGCTGATTGTGTACAAAAAAAAGATACGAATCGCGGCGACAGGTTTCAGGGTTAAAGAAGAAACGCACCTGTTCTCAGAAATCTTTAGTAGCTAGTAGAAGGTGTTAAATAGCCTATAACCTTGTTAGTTCCTTTTTTGTATAGCGCTGTGAATATGCCACATAAAGTACAGACAATGTGAGATGGATAACACAATGGGTTTTGGGTGTCATACTTTAGTAATCTGATGGTTTCAGAACAATGTCTGAGGCCTATGTTCATGCACAGCTGGACCAGCCAGCGGGACCTTGTCCTCCTATAGAAGAGTACGTGCACTTCAGTCTCCTCCACGTTCAGACATACGGGGCAGTCCCGACTGCAGTCACCCAACCACTAAGTCGTGAATGATCGAAGCGGAAGTGTCCCGTGTCTGAACTGGATGTATAGCTTCTTTGCGAGGAGCGGTTGGATGTCATCGAATGCTGGTTCTAGCCGATATTCTATTTTTGTTTCCACGACCCTTTGGGTTAGGTGCCCTGGGGAATTCTTCCATAGCTGGGTTAGTTTTAACTCTCTGTAATTCTCAATAAGTGTAATTCTGAGAGTAACAATACTATGATCTTCGGCTCCACAAATTTGCCCTCCCAAGGTCTGGCATGTGTTCCTTATGTGCACCAGCAAAGGCAGTTTTCCCGCACCGTGTATGCTCATGACCTCCCATAGCTCATCCCTATAAGGGGCAGGCTCTGGGGTGCTTCACAGACGTCGCCAGAATAGGAGTGGTCTTAAAGCTGTTTCATCTGCTATGGGGCTAATCCCAAGATCCAACCTAAGGGGGGTTAGAGGGGAACTAACAAGAAGTCGTAAAAGCTGCCTGGTGAAGGAGTTCTCTGTTGACGATAGAAGTGTGCTGAAGCCCCGTACAGAGTGGCTGACCTAGCCTGGACCTTATAAAGTTCAACAGCAGGGCCTATTACTTTGTGAGAACATTTGTTGTACATCTTTAAAATACCCTCCGAGGCCTGAGACAATTTTAAGATTTGCTTTTTTTATTTGGACCCCCAGTCCATTTTCTCAGTTAAAGTAATCCCGAGATATCTTGACACGTGCATTAAAGTTGCACCACCTCAATACCTAGTTTCAATATTATGCATAAATATACAAAGTTCATCGAATTAGTACAATTCCTTCTTTTAGGGTGTGTGTTCTTCTCTTTATTTAAACAGTCACAGCCAACGCGTTTCGTTCTGAAACCAGAACTTCTTCTGGGCATCTGATAACATGTACTGTTGATTATATAATGGAATCAAATTCATTCCTTCTCATAAATACAAGGTGAATCCTGTATCGAGAGCGATTTCTTGTAGAGAATTCTGACAAAATTCCTTTAGCTTGTTCCAAGAATCCAAAAATGCAATTGAAGGTCACAGTCCTCCTCCTCCTTATGTGTAATCTATTACACAAATTGCTCCCGTGCCCCACAGCAATGTGGCTCTTGCAGCAATATCTCTGGCATAACGTGGGCGCTTATCCTATTTAGATCGACCGCCAAATCCGCAGTCCAACAGAGAACACCATTCACGCCCAGGACATCCTCATAAACTGCGTCCCACATGACATCCTCTCTAGGGCCCTTCCATCTAGACAGGGGTTTGGGCGAGTGCAATTTTTTGCATTGAACACCATATATTTGGTTTTATTAATCTCCAAACCCCTGTTTTTATAGAAGGCACTGAATGCATCAAGGGCCCCTTGCATGGCCATGGGAGACTTTGAGAGTAGGAGGTTGTCATCTGCGAACATCATGGCTGGTATCTTACAGTTCTCTAGTCTGGGGGCATCAATATCTTTTCCTGCCATCAAGAACTCCCTTAATCCGTTTTTAAAAAGGGAAAAAAATTGGGGCCAGGACGCAGCCTTGGAGGACGCCTTTTTCAACCGGGAAGGGGGCTGAGAGCTCTCTGTTTTTGCCATACCTTATTTGAGCGTAGTTGCCTTGATGGAGACGTTTCATCTCATGGCAAAGGTAGTCTGGAGCCCCTGTTCCATTAATATTCCCCACAATTTATCCCTCGGGGCTAAACCAAAAGCGGATTTAAGGTCCACAAAAATGAAATAGAGGCTGCCACCCGCTATAGTCACAATTTTCCAATAAAGGAGCTGTTATCTAACAATGTGATCAATGGTGGAGATCTTGGCCGTAAACCCAGCTTGGAGTGGTGTTAGTACATTGCGTTCTTCTATCCAAGCCTGTAGTCGGCCCAGGAGTGCACATGCGTAGATTTTCTAGCTTATGTCAATTAAGTTAATTGGGTGGGAAATGGCAGGGCTCAGCGGGGAGCCTTTTTATAGATTGGAATGATTTCTGCCCCGGCCCAGGTTGAGGGGATCATCATGCCCTGAAAGATAGTGTTAAACAGAGTCCACAAGTAGGGGGCCCAGACGGAGGATTCAGAGCAAAAATGGTCGCCTGGGTATTTATCCAACCCTGGAAGGATCTTGCCCAGAGCATCCGTAATCTACTTAAGGGTGAACAGGGGGGTATCTTGTTGGGATCGTTCTTGGTGGAAAGGGGTCACTACCACCAACCCAGCTTCCTTCTCAGTCATTTCATATAGGGATTTGTAGTGGGCTCTCCAAACTTCCTCCCCTATATTTGCTGATATCGCTGGTTGACTCTCAGTCGTTCCGGTGTTGAACAAGTTCCAGAATGCCCGCAAATCGTGGTTTCCCAGCGCGATCCTTAGATGAATCCATTTTTCACACTCCCAATTGCTTCTAGCTTTAGCTATGGCTAGTTTATAAGTTGCCCTGGTGTCCTTGATTTGTGATCTATTATTTGCCTTAATGGCAACTAGAAGCTCTGACTTAGGTGTTCTACAGTATTCATTGTACCATAGATGATGTGGGTTACTGTTCAACCCAGTCTTTGTACTAGTGACAAAAAAGGGAGCCAGAGTGGATAGCATATCTTGATGATTATTGGAAACTATGATCTGGGAGGTTGAGATACCAGTCGTTTCAGAGTTCAAATGAGCTACAGTGAGTAGAGGGATGATTTTCTAATACAAAGAGGCAAGCTTAGTCTGTGATTGCGAGAGTTCCCCCCAACATATTCTCTTGCCTCCGTTGACCTGAGTAACTCTGGGGAAGGTTGGAAGGTTCCACCTAGGGAGCATCTCTCATATGGGGCGCATATAACTAATTCAAGGGCGATGTGGTCACTCTCACGTCAGAGAGGGATCTTAAAATCTAGTACCGTATGCCAAGATTTAATGTCCACTAGGATGTAATCTATGATTGATACATGCCCTGGTCTATTATATGTGTGCTTCCCCTGGCTGTCCGATGTGAGACGGCCATTGCATGCTCTTAATAAATGGCTTAATGTTCGTGCATGCATCTGTAAAGCCAACGGGGTCCGTATGGGTGGAATGTTGGACTCTGGAATGGCCCAAACTAAGTCCTCCTCGCTTGAGATACTATTGGGAAGACCATTCAGGGGTTCAAATTGGCAATTGAAATCCCCTCCTATGATTATCCAATAATTGTCCGGTATTGTTTAAAGGAAAGTGGACAATATATCAAGAGTGTTGAAGGTTTGGCCATAACAGACCGGGCGTGAATAGACATTAGTTAGAGCGATTTTAATTTTTGAGGCAAACGTTAAAAAAATAGAGAATGTCACGAGATGACGTTTCTATGTTTGACCTCCAGCCAAGGTACACACCAACCCAGTTAGTTAGACCCCCAAAAGGCCTGCCCCATTCCCCCCTATCAACTGAAACACTGTAGGACACATATCATGCTCTGTGTGTTGCCACCCTAACCCAGGTTTCCTGGAACATGCATAGCCCATGTTGGTCAACAAATACCCCCAATCTTGTATATCCAGCTTTGAGGTGAGTCCTGCTATGTTCCAGAATAATAGTTGCAAACCAGCTATGTCCGTCTCATTTGCTATGTGGGTTAAGGGTTGTAGACTGGGACTTGAGTGTGCCCATTGTAGGTTATTGGTCCCATCTTGCCCAGCACCCCTTGGTCATAACCCGAGTCGCCGTTACTCGTTGCTGACAAGGGTTGCTTTACGGTGGGGTTATGATGGAATTATTTGCCTTCAAGTTGTATTGGAGTCAATCGGGGTTGAATAGCCTCTGCATGTAGGTTAGAGGGTTATGCTTATTAGCTCGCTCACTTTCCCCCCACATCCCTTCTCTAGTCCTCCAAGGTGTAAGAGGGCAACTCTTAAAAACGTTATTCTCTACTTGGCAACTAGAGCTTTGGTATGGCCCGAATTGGACTTGCTGCACAAATGTGCTTGTGACACATAAAAAAGGAGACGCAAGTGACAATTTGAGATGTGAATTTTGAGCAGTAAGTTGCGCTGAATACTATGCAGCACAACTTAAGGTGCAAAACTCTTTTGTGGTTCACTTAAAATTGCTCAGTTACCACTTGACCAACCATTGTAAAATCAGTTTCTGCCTACAGAGCGGCTACAACTGTTCATGTTATTTATTTTTGTCTTTCAATGATATGATGCTATGTGCACTGTACAAAACAAATCATGAGTCTCCCTCTTTATTGCTTTGTAATGTATTGTACATACATTTTTATTTGACTCCCTTAATGATACCAGTTGAGATATTGTTGTATCCTTTTGATCTCATCCCGGTGTCATTTTTAGACACTGGGACATAAGCAGCACCTGCACATTGTTTGCTTTCTTGAGCAGAGAGAGGGCTCTGTTATTTTAAATTCCACCTCAGCTCAAAACAAAAGCCGAATTTAAGGGGGCATCCGGCCTCCTTTTGGTCAAGTATCCTGGCTGCGAGCTATCTGGAGCCTCTCACCTGCACGCAAATGCAATGGAGGGAAAACAGAGACAGAGCTTGTTATTACTTCACACGTACTTAAGAGAGTCATGGTTTAGACTTTGTTCAGTTCCTGTGTATAAGATGTATGAATGAACTATAAGAACGTCAGATGTGTTCATCTGTCCCAGTATTTACACAAATGGCAATTTAGATATCACTACTTTGTTTTATTTCGTTTCTAGCGCTACCCATCCCAATGCAGGGTGTCTGAGCACTTTCCATCACACGTACACATTATACATTGACAATAAATCATGCAAGTGTGTAAATCAATGTATAGGGTGTGTTACATAGGACACTGAGGGTTACAATGAGTAGGAGTCACATGACCTTCAGAGCTCACTGTGCTATAATGGAAGGATTCGATTTTCTGAACTGCAAGTAATAAAGGATCTCTGTGTTAAAAGCAGAAAACCACTTGCCAATCTACATTTAAAAAAGCTGTAATTTGCATGTTACATGATGTGCTTTGCTGGAGGCACATTAACCAAACGCAGGTCTGTCCAGTAAAGGCGTCAACCTCTAGATTATCGCACCAGTATTTTTATTATTCCTTGAGATTTACTGGACATACAAAGATCTCTTCAGCAGGTGCCTTAACCCCATGAGATGTATTAAAATGCAGCCTTTACAACTAATTAAGCACAACGGATTACTGCAATTGTTCTCCTTGTTCCCAATTTCATTTTGGCAGAGTTTAAATAAAAACAAATCTATACATTGAGGCACAGATTTTGAGTTGGGGTTGCTTCACGTTTTTGTCACTCACAACCCCAAGCCACAATCTAATTTGTCAAATCTCGTAATGCGCTCAAATGTACTCATGATCGACCTGCTAAACTAATGTGTAAGGTCTTAAGATGTGATGTCACTTCGTGTGACATCACCCCCGTGAGGTAGTGGCTTGTGATGCCACATCCTGTGATGTCACATCCTCATTCGGGTAACACCGACCAGGAGTCACATCCTCATCCGCTCTGACGTCACGCACCATGTCACTTGTATACTGCCTAACTTGGTTAGTCCCTACTTCTCTTTTTAGGACGTGTTCCCTGAGACCCACCTTGATAAAGGCGTCGCCAACAGGTAGGGGTCGGTTAGCTTTCTACTGCTGCGCCCAGCAGTGGAGATCGGTGACACACAAGCTAACTGACAAGACTTATCATGGTCTACGGGATTCCTAACTACATGAACATAAGGAATTGATCTCCACAAAGTGACTTACGCGACTCCTTTGACAATCAAACTGGAACCTACACCTGTATCATCTTAACTGTCAGCATCTGAATTAATAGGATTCTTATTATAACCACATCGTACCTGCTTCGCCTAATTAACAAGAACCTTTTTGAAAATAAGACCTGTGCATCTTCATCTAGATTGCCTTGAAAAAGCCCCCAGAGGGCGAAACACGTGTCGGCAGAGCCAAGCTGGAAAAAACGTTTTAATGTGTTTAAAATAAAGATCGTGAAAGAACTACATACGGTTTTGGATCCATGCTTTGAATCTTCTCTACTACTTATGAACTGACTGTTGAAATTGGTGAAAAAGAACCATAACATTATTTTCGCATTTGGAAACTAAAAAGAATGTTTGTTCTTTGACTTTGAACTTCAAAGAGGGTGCTTAGTGTAACTTGGTTCTCCTTTTAGAATTGATACGAGCATTAAGTTGCTCTGTGCAACACCCCGGGTGGTGGGTGTCTTACCAGGTTCTCAGTGCACCTCTTCCCTTGACACCTTACACACGACTTGCCCAGAGGAAATAGTCTTCGACAGAAGGTGCGGACGTTTTCTCTCACAGAGAAACGCTACCACCAACATTATTGTAAAACCTCTAGATTATCGCACCAGTATTTTTATTATTCCTTGAGATTTACTGGACATACAAAGATCTCTTCAGCAGGTGCCTTAACCCCATGAGATGTATTAAAATGCAGCCTTTACAACTAATTAAGCACAACGGATTACTGCAATTGTTCTCCTTGTTCCCAATTTCATTTTGGCAGAGTTTAAATAAAAACAAATCTATACATTGAGGCACAGATTTTGAGTTGGGGTTGCTTCACGTTTTTGTCACTCACAACCCCAAGCCACAATCTAATTTGTCAAATCTCGTAATGCGCTCAAATGTACTCATGATCGACCTGCTAAACTAATGTGTAAGGTCTTAAGATGTGATGTCACTTCGTGTGACATCACCCCCGCGAGGTAGTGGCTTGTGATGCCACATCCTGTGATGTCACATCCTCATTCGGGTAACACCGACCAGGAGTCACATCCTCATCCGCTCTGACGTCACGCACCATGTCACTTGTATACTGCCTAACTTGGTTAGTCCCTACTTCTCTTTTTAGGACGTGTTCCCTGAGACCCACCTTGATAAAGGCGTCGCCAACAGGTAGGGGTCGGTTAGCTTTCTACTGCTGTGAGGCGCCACAAGCCATTGGCTAATGCAGGTCTTTCGCAACAAATACTTCTATTTTGGGTCTCAGTAACAAAATAAACGTCCTTGAAGTGTCTGTCTGTCCACAGAAACAAAGTGAGAAGGTCGCTGTGCACGTGGGGCTTACCTATGAGCGGGAGAAGCAGCAGCAGGGCGGGGAGCACCCCTGCACCGGGGGCCAGCACCCACATGGCCACGAGGGGGCCCTCGGCCACGCGACGCCGGGCGCTGACTCTGACCCCAAGAGACGGTCCCTGTCACACACCGGCAGTGCGCCGCAGTCAGAGGGAGGTGTGAGGGTTGCAGGAAGAGCAGGTCACACACGCCTCCGAAGTCGTCATTCACATGCTGGAGAGGGCCCGGCCCTCCGCCTCCCCACAGGTGCTGGCTGACAAAATATGTCAGAAATGCTTTTGTGTGAGCAGCCGGGGGAGGCACCCATGCCGCCTGGCTGACGTCACCACGGCGCCAGCATCCCCAAACCCCCCATTAGTAAATAAATAAAGTCTCGTGGCTCAGTGGTCTCATGCGTCCCTCCAGTGGTTATACGTGACCTACAGGTGGGCTCACCTGGAACTGCAACGGATAGCTGGAGTCGAGCCAGTGGTCTGAACGAGCAGAGCCATCAAAAGATTTCCGGGGTAAACGATACAGCAAGAAGCAAGTAAATAATCACCAAGACTCTTTATGTCAAATAAGTTATTTATCGGACACTTGTGTTTCGCTATGGTGAACCAGATTATACTTTTTAGACGTGATCTTTTCCCGATCAACAAACCCTGACGTCACTGCCACGAGTAAACCTGCAGAGGTTAACTTTGCCAGGTGCCTCGCTGTTATATGTAGAGCAACATTATTGTCTATGAAACCTTGCGTAAGTGATACCAGATGGTTTAATTATAGCTCACATCCTGAACTCGGTTTCTTCGAGGTGGTTTCAGATTTGACTCTCAATTAAAATGATGCACTGTGAAGTACAGGGAATAATTTCACTCTCAGTGGCTTTGCTGTACTTACAAAGAAACTGGCACCAGGAGAGGTTCGACACCATGTATTAGTAAAACAAAGGTCTCTCCCGCAGAGTTGAAAGGTCTTTACAGACACAGTTTTAAAGTGCAGCGTCCAGCTGCATCCAGGCACGGGCTCAGGTGGGCTGTTGGGGTCATGGAAGTGGTTAGTGGGCTGTGGAGTGGAGGCACGTTCCAAATCAATAAATCTGAACCCCCTAAGGCATAATAAACAAGCTTTGGCAAAACCAATCGGTCTGGGTTCAATGTGACAACGCTTACTGTCTTCAGATTAGAGTGAGGCACATGAGAGGGAGTCATCAGAAGAGGACTGGGAGAGAGCTATATGTGTGAAAAAAATCCCTCATGCCTTCCAATGCAAACATTCAGGTTGGGTTGAATAGATACACCCAGACAGCCTGTGGCATTTTGGGAACGAGGAACACTCCCTGGGCGGAGTCAAGATGTGATTGACAAAATCTTAAACCAGTATCTGAAAGAGGCAGTTCAAAGAAAGGGATAGAGCCAAAGCCCACCCTCTGTACATTATTAGCATTAGGTGAGTTTGATAGCTGTGCATTTAGTCCTCAGACCTAAAAATTCGGAAACACTTTGGCACAACGCTGCTGCCTGGCACCTCATCTGCTGCACAGAGGAAGGGAGTGCGGTCAGGGGTCTCGAGATGGAGGTGCCAGCACGAGAGTCTGGGCTCATGTTGGTCTCGAGAGCCCAGGATGGCCTCGAGCTGAGTCCTAGCCAGGCATCTGGCCACAGCCTAGCTCGAGCCTTCTGTGGCCCACCCACCTCTATTTTATTATGAAATGACAGCTGGTCCAGTCTGTCTCACATCCTTCTGAGGTTAATAAACCAAGTACCAATGCATTGGGGATAGATAAACACCTATTATCACTGCCAATAAATAAACCACTTTGGCTCTGAAGATGTCATTTATAAATAGACTGGGATGCTGTGTTATTTTGAGAGAATATTTTATACTAATACTTAGTCGTATCCTGTGGAAGGACTATCAGACTTCTTGTTATTGAATGCATGCTGCTTAGCAATTTAGTGTGTTGCGTGTGTTGTGTGTGTGGTGTATGTGTCCCTATGTCTGTGTGTGTATGTGTGTGCTCGTGTGCATCCACATTTTTACAGCAGGAATATAGCAAAAACGTAACTAAGTACTGTACAGTACTGCATTACAGAGTATATGCAGCGCCTCTTACACAAAACCTGAATGAGAAGCGCTGCGGTTCACTCCAGGTTACTGGTACCCTTTCATTGTGTGTGTTTGGTGTTTGAGGGTAGGGGACGTGCTTTAATCACGGTGCGGTGAACGTGTGGCTGTCCACAACCACAACGGGCTGCAGGAAAGGGTGAGAAACAAATGCACGGTAATGCATGTGAACTCAGTTCGGTAGTGCTATTTTACACCCGGGAAGGAGTGCGGTGAGAGGTACAGGAGAGGGGGCAGGGTGGCAGAGCGATGGGGACTGGCTAGGAGGTAACAATGACCCAGAGTCGGGCTGGATGAGACTATTGAGTCCCATTCATAGTAGACGGACAAGGTACGAGTCGGGCGTATATGCAGGTATACGGCGCCAGCCACAATTTTCACAGGGTTGACGACGTCCATCCTGCTGAGAAGTTGGGCCCCACAGAAATATGTTGAACTTGTCCCAGTGTAATTTTGAAACACGGGGACACGTTTAGCAGGTCCTGCACGTTGTCTACTTTCCATTCCAAGCAGCAACGTGAAGCCAACGTGGTGGGTCAACTTACAGGCGATCCAAGGTCAGGCAGCGGTGACTAACCAAAGCTGCCCTGCCTGCCTGATGAGCCAACTGCACAGTGGCCAACCCAATCGGTGCTACCATTTGGTGGGGATTCTCCCCCTTAAATACTTTGAACCACCAGTCCATCCCTTTATTCACGCCTTTTTAGGGGCGGAGCATGTCAAGGCAAGCCCCCAGTTGCTCAGGCTTACAACCGCCCAGAGGACTAGCGGGCGCTGTTGTTTTCCTCAAGGCCATAAAGACTCCTGGGGCTTGGCATATGCACCCATAATGTGCTCCTGAACAGGGTACCCCTATGTACCTTTCAGCCTCCAGCTAGCCCTGTAACTCCGCCTGCAAAACAAATTAACAAGTTAACATGTTCCTTCCCTGGCTTTGCCCCCAGACAACACGCCTGGTATGCAGTAGGGAGGGAGACAGCTTGACCGGTAGGTACCAAAAGGAAGGACAGATGGACGGGGGCAGGTATAAGTACCTTGAAGTTAAGAACTTTGGGCCGACGGGACCATGCACCTTCCGGGGCGTCCAGTGAACTACTGCCCTATTTTGAACTGAGTGGACCATAGAAGTAAGCACTCCCTGCTTACAGCCTCACAGCAATGGAGGAGTAGAGGCAGCAATCAACACAGTTACGGCTAAGCACATGTACAGACCCAAGCGACGCTCTCAAATCAATCAACTAAAAGACATGGACACCTCGTCCGGCATCCAGGCTACTTCACCTGAAAAAGAATGAACACTCCCTGCTTACAGCCAGTTCCGTCATGGCCCCGCCCGCTTAAAAGAACGCGCCACGCAGGCGCGGCGGCAGGGCCATGACGGAACCGCTCCGTCATGAGCACAGCTCAGCTGATGCTCATGACGGAGCGGCTCCTTCATGAGCATACAAGGGGTTAAAAGACGTGGACACCGAGAACGGCATCCAGGCCACCTCACCCAAGAAAGAATGGAACCGACGCTTCTCTGCTCTGCACGAGGCCTGTGGTACCTCCGGACCCAGGGACGCCACACCATTGGACAGCGTGTTCAGCGGGGCGCAAAGAGGATGGACAGTGGGTGGGGGCAGGTATAAATACGTGTCCCCCGCCCACTGCACACCAGAAATGATGCTACAGAGGCCCCAGACAAGGGAGGACTAACATGAGAGGGTGTCCCAGCGAAAGGGAGCGGGGACAGATGTGTGGTATCTTGTATTCAGTGTCAGGAAGGATGTGGATTATTATTATGGCACTGAATACAAGATAACACAGATATGCCTAATGGAGCACCAGGGGGGCCGCCCTCTTACAGGGCCCACTTCGTGCGCCGCAAGCAGTTACATTTTCACCACCAGCTGGGGAAAGATAAAGATAGAACTTAAGGGGCCATCAGGACTCCTTTTGATCGAGTATTGGTCTGGAGGCGTAATGGAACCTCACAAATGCAAATGCACTGCGAGGAAACAAAAGCACACAGCTTGTTATCTCTTCACGGGTGCTTAAGAGATGCATGCTTTTTTTACTTTGTTGTATATAAGTGCATGCACTGTAAGAATGTCAAATGGGTTGGTCTGCCCCAGTATCTCCACAAATAACAATTTAAATATCACTATTTTATTTCTTTTATAGCGCTACTCATCCCAATGCAGAGTGTTAGAGCACTTTACATAACATACACATTATCCATTCCAAATAAATCATGTAAGTGTGTAAATCAATTTACAATTTACAAGTTGATGTTCAACGATACCCAAACGCCCCCCCCCCGCCCCAAGAACAGTGGATGATTGTTTTTCACGAGACAACTTAATCTTCTACACTACTTTGATTAAAATTTGGGACTACACAAAACACCGATCTCTCCAACAAATGGGTTAAGCTCCAAAGTTATCTCTTCGTAATTAATATTCCTTGAGATTTACTGGACTCCTCTGCAGCAGATGCTTTAACCCCATAAAGTAGTTTAAAATGCAGACTTTGTAACCAACTAAGCAGAACAGATCTACTACCATGATTTTCCTTGTTGTCAATTTCTTAGTGGCAGTGTTTAAAAAAAATTATTCGTTGAGGCCCAAATTTTTTGGCACAGCCCAGACTTCAAATCTGATTTGTTAAATCTCATAATGCACTTAAATGTACTCATGATGCACCTGATAAACATGTTGAGATCTTAGTATCTGATGTCACTTCCAGTGAGGTCACTTCCTGTGATGCCACATGGAATGTCACGTGTAGTGACGCCATGTGCTTTGATGGCACACGTCATGATGTCACATGCATACTGCCTAACTTTGTCCGTCCCCCCACTTCTTTAATTATGCCTTGTGCCCTGCAGACAGATTGTTTTAGTCCCAAGTTTAATGCAACCACAACATTATTAAAACAAACATCTCTCCGTTACCCAGTGCATCAAAGCATAAACTGCAAAGACTATCCTAAAATCTGGGATATTTCCAATGTTAATATTGCTTTAAAGAGCTACAAAAAAACATGTTAACGGGTCATTTCATTGTCTTGGTTATTTAGAAGAGCACAGCCATTGCTTCCTCACTGACTACAACGAGGCTTAAACCACAGGGAATGTCATGTAACTTAATGCATCGAACCATAAACAGCGAGGAATATAATAAAATGAAACGTTTTCTAGTGTCAATATAGCTTTAAAAAACTACTAAAAACCTGAAAGATTTTAAAACCGGTCATATCATTTTCTGGATTGTTTATTCGTCCACGTGCTCTGTCTGCAGTAAAAGTACAATTAGGAATAGATAAGGGCTTTAAAGGTATGATGTTGTTTTTACTAACCAATCAGAAACAGGGGAGCCAGTGTCCTTGCTTGCATTAAGGACATGCCACACTTGCCGGTACCACTGTTACCGAGATGACATTCACCACCCTCTGAGCACAGCACGGAGGCCCCTGGAGTTCATTTCAGCATTGAAGTGCGGCCAGACACTTATCACCTCTGTCTGCTAACTCTAGCACTCATCCAACACCCACAAACCACCCACCCTCCTCTCTGTGAGTAAAACAGGCCCTCGGAGGGACAGGCTGCTGCAACAGCTACTCCCAGCCTCCATTTGCTTCCAAACTTGCCCTTGAAAAACCCTCTGGCTGACACACACACGCACGCAGGCACGCACGCACACACATACACACACACACACACGCTAAACAATCCCAGAACCCACTCTACCGTCTGAAGATATCAAGGAGGCTTTTCGAGCAGTGTACAGTAGACAGGGTCACTGGAATTATGGGGCAGGGGAGGACCATATTATGTGACGGGCCTGACTGAATTATGTGGTGAGAAAGGGCAAATTATGTGGTGTAATGCAACACATTTCGTGCAAGGATTAGTTGATTATTGTGGCATTTTTACACGTTAATGCTTTCTGGTCAAAGCTTTTACCTCCGTACTACCGCTCTGACAGCCAAATGCAGAAATAAGCAACAGAAAGGTGGCGAGTCAACATTTGTACAGGGGCTTCCACTGTGCAGCATCGTGCAGCTGAGTTGTAGTCACTTCTGATCAAATTCAGTTGGAAAAAATGTTTTGGGCTGAAATCTGTAGATTATGCAGCAGATGGTAGATTGCATGGTAATTGAGCAAATTCATAAGTATGCGCCCGCAAATCGCATACTTCCAGTGGCTTCGGGAATGGGTACCCAAACAACATTCTTATAATAGTTTTCAAATCTGTCCTTGGCCCAGCACGTCTTTCCATGCAGATAACATCTCCCTGTATATCCCAGGTCTCACACACTATCACAAACCGATGGTTGCCTCTTGTCCCCTAACGTCGTCATAACTCATGAGGTGGCCCCCGGTAACTCCCAGGTACCCCCAAACCCGCGGATCAGGGAAGGCGCCTACGTTGGTCGAGTAGTGATACTAAGGCCTTTAATCACTGCCTGTTCTCATCCTGTCCACCTGAGATAGCCCGTCGTTTAGACCCCTATACCTCAAGGGAGGACATACTAAGTTCTTTTATCTCTATTGCCCAGGTGGTCTCAGATCAAGCATAGAGCTGCTTTCACTAAACAAGGCCTGGGACCCGATGGAATACCCCCAGATCTGTTTCGTGATAACATCGAGGTCTGGGCTCCGCTTCTGACTCAAGTCTTGAACGCAGCGGTCTTTAAAGGGGATGCTGCCCTCTTGGTCCACCGCTATAATTATTCCTATCTATGAAAAAGGGGACAGGGACAACCCACAATCGTATCGCCCAATCTCACTTATTGACGCTGTAGTAAAGGTCTTGGGTCGGTTTCTTTTATCTAGACTGTTGCTATGGACCAAAGACAACTAGATTTTATCGGATGTCCAATTTGGTTTCCCTGAACGCATGACAACTACGGATCAATGTCTTAATCTTTATCTTGTGACTGCCAAATATACCCTGACACAACCGGGGTACTGTATTTAGCTTTTATGGACCTCACATCTGCGTTTGACTGTGTCAACTGGTCTAAGTTATGGGACACTTTAACATTCCTCGGAGTGGACCCTTCGATTGTTCATCTACTTATATCACTTAACGCCCTGACACCTGCAGTAGTGAGATACACGCATGAGGGGGCACTCACAAACCATTTCAACTACATGAGGGGGGTGCGCCAAGGTTGTACATTAACCCCAGCGATACTAAAGGGAATGATGGACGTAGCGTTGGAGCAAATCAAACGCTCACCCCCAGTAAACTGATCTGGGTTTAATCCATCATCATTCTTTAGCTCACTCCACCACCCCAGTTCAGACATGGCCATATGCAAATCAGTCTGACCCTGTGCCTCATGGGAACAGTCCAGCCCCATTCTTATTTTCTGTTTACATTAGTTTACATTAACGGCATTGAGATAGCCCTTTTGGCACTGCAGTCAGACTCCCCTAGAGAGCCTTGCCAGTTTTACTCTACACCGATGATGCAGTGTTGATGCCCATACAGCCGGGGTCTACAGATTTTAATAGATGGTTTTATATATTTTACGGACAAGCTGGACCTGGCAGTCAATTTCACTAAGTCATATGTATCAGTTGCTGGTCCGAAGGAGCCGCATTCAAAAAGTTTTAAGGCGGGCCAGCACATACTGGCTAAGGTCATCGAATGTGCCCTATCTAGGAGTGTTATTCGATGAGCGCTTGCAGTGGTGAGCCCTCTTAGCGGGGAAGCGTGGTGAGTTGATTAAATCTGTGGGGGCCATTTCTAGCTTTGCCAGCAGACTGGGCTCATGGGCACCGGAGGTTACTCTGAAACTGTATAAATACATGGCCATTGCAAAAGCTTTATATGGTAGTGAGGTGTGGGGGTACACTCCTTCTTGTAGTTTACAGGTGGTGGAAAACACGTTTTTACGGCAGATCCCGCGAGTCCCCAAAGGCACGTCAGCCTGGTCCATCCGCGAAGAGCCAGCGGTCGATTACCTGGTAGATAAAGTTGCTATTTAACCATTACTTTGCTGGATAAAGATCTGGTCACGCGAAGGTAAGGGTTTACATTGCTTGATCTTAGGGGACTCCCTGGCCTTGGAACAGGGCAACACAATTCACTGGATACATTATATTAAGGAATCTGCACCGGCCATAGGAAGGCCAGACCTTCTTTTTGTACACAACACTTTATGCCCTGGGGATCTCAACATCACAAAAGAGTTATATCATAGATTTATTACTGCCTAGCTGAAAACAAGGAGCTTATTAAACCTACAGTGAGGGCTTTTATAATGCTAAAGTCGTGCTGGGCAATTTATGCGCTCCCTAGTGCCCACAATAGATTTTTAATCACGAGCTTTAGATTTAATCAAATTCACCACCTTTTAGCTTCTCCAGCTGTCTTTTTTCCTCAACCTTAAGAGACTCTTGTGGCTGAGATCTTAGATCTCCACAGGATACGTTGCATTTTGTTCAATTGTGTAAATTATTCTTAGTGCCAAGAACACGATTTCTTCGGCCTTTATTAAAGAGTCTGAAGTTCAGGCTGGCCAAAGTGGCACTTTTGAACCTTCAGTTGCAATCAAACCCCCATACCCTCCTTTCTGTGATTAGCTTTTTGCGGGAAGCTTACAGATCCAGGACATCAGGAATTCATTGATCTTACATTGATCTGTCTGCAGGAAGTTACTATTGGTGGGACGGGGTATATAGCCAAAGACCTGTGGGCTTTTTAGTATCTTGTCTTGTTTTGACATGTCGTGTAGTTTTATCTGTTTGTATTGACTTTTAGACTGTATGGCTGTTTTATTGTACCTCTTTACGGATGTGTTTCCATCCGAATAAAGAAAGAATTAATATTATTATTTCTTTTTTTTATATTCCTTAAGCCGATATCATGGGGTCGATAGTGCCACATCCCAAGACTCGAAGAGCTGCTGTCTCCCCTAGGTGGCCTCTCTTGCACAAAGCTTGCCAGGCGCCCTCCCTAAACTGTAATGGTAAGTGTTTGACGTCACTGCTGTTATTCTTTAGTAGACCACACTCATCGCCTTCAGTCCCAAGTCTAGGTTTATTGCCTCCCGCTGCTAACTTCCAATTTGCTGCTCGTCAAAGGTACTCCTTAATGCATGACGTTGCACCCCAAAGAACGTTCACATTTGCTGGGAAGGAAGCTGAGTAAATTAAGCGCTCGCCAAAACACATGTACCCCATTGGCTAATCAACAGATAAACAGCTGTTATCGCGTAATCGCCACAAAAAGAGCGCCGATTCCGTATCCTGGCTAGGTAAACCAGACGAGAGTTTGCAATGCAAACCTAAGCGCTACGAGGCACACCAATGATGGATGAGCGCTGTAGAAATGACTCTAAGGGTCGTTCGTTTCCCACCATTCGCGGAACTGGCAGTGTACGTACGGAAGTGATCTAACGCCTAAACTTCAGACAAATAATTTCATCGAAAGATGCCATTATCGGGGCCGCGCACCCGTGCCTTGTGGCGGAGGCACCGCGCCAGAACCAAGGCCAGCGTGGGCCTGTTCACACCTCCACCTGGCACCGGAGACGGAGCTGCCCTTAAGCAATAGATGCTGCCGTGTGGGCGAGCGCCTGGAGGGCTTCCGCTCGTCGTTTGGAGGCGCACAACCTAATTTTTATTGTTATTTTTAACGTCAGCCTGGTCCATCCGCGAAGAGCCAGCGGTCGATTACCTGGTAGATAAAGTTGCTATTTAACCATTACTTTGCTGGATAAAGATCTGGTCACGCGAAGGTAAGGGTTTACATTGCTTGATCTTAGGGGGCTCCCTGGCCTTGGAACAGGGCAACACAATTCACTGGATACATTATATTAAGGAATCTGCACCGGCCATAGGAAGGCCAGACCTTCTTTTTGTACACAACACTTTATGCCCTGGGGATCTCAACATCACAAAAGAGTTATATCATAGATTTATTACTGCCTAGCTGAAAACAAGGAGCTTATTAAACCTACAGTGAGGGCTTTTATAATGCTAAAGTCGTGCTGGGCAATTTATGCGCTCCCTAGTGCCCACAATAGATTTTTAATCACGAGCTTTAGATTTAATCAAATTCACCACCTTTTAGCTTCTCCAGCTGTCTTTTTTCCTCAACCTTAAGAGACTCTTGTGGCTGAGATCTTAGATCTCCACAGGATACGTTGCATTTTGTTCAATTGTGTAAATTATTCTTAGTGCCAAGAACACGATTTCTTCGGCCTTTATTAAAGAGTCTGAAGTTCAGGCTGGCCAAAGTGGCACTTTTGAACCTTCAGTTGCAATCAAACCCCCATACCCTCCTTTCTGTGATTAGCTTTTTGCGGGAAGCTTACAGATCCAGGACATCAGGAATTCATTGATCTTACATTGATCTGTCTGCAGGAAGTTACTATTGGTGGGACGGGGTATATAGCCAAAGACCTGTGGGCTTTTTAGTATCTTGTCTTGTTTTGACATGTCGTGTAGTTTTATCTGTTTGTATTGACTTTTAGACTGTATGGCTGTTTTATTGTACCTCTTTACGGATGTGTTTCCATCCGAATAAAGAAAGAATTAATATTATTATTTCTTTTTTTTATATTCCTTAAGCCGATATCATGGGGTCGATAGTGCCACATCCCAAGACTCGAAGAGCTGCTGTCTCCCCTAGGTGGCCTCTCTTGCACAAAGCTTGCCAGGCGCCCTCCCTAAACTGTAATGGTAAGTGTTTGACGTCACTGCTGTTATTCTTTAGTAGACCACACTCATCGCCTTCAGTCCCAAGTCTAGGTTTATTGCCTCCCGCTGCTAACTTCCAATTTGCTGCTCGTCAAAGGTACTCCTTAATGCATGACGTTGCACCCCAAAGAACGTTCACATTTGCTGGGAAGGAAGCTGAGTAAATTAAGCGCTCGCCAAAACACATGTACCCCATTGGCTAATCAACAGATAAACAGCTGTTATCGCGTAATCGCCACAAAAAGAGCGCCGATTCCGTATCCTGGCTAGGTAAACCAGACGAGAGTTTGCAATGCAAACCTAAGCGCTACGAGGCACACCAATGATGGATGAGCGCTGTAGAAATGACTCTAAGGGTCGTTCGTTTCCCACCATTCGCGGAACTGGCAGTGTACGTACGGAAGTGATCTAACGCCTAAACTTCAGACAAATAATTTCATCGAAAGATGCCATTATCGGGGCCGCGCACCCGTGCCTTGTGGCGGAGGCACCGCGCCAGAACCAAGGCCAGCGTGGGCCTGTTCACACCTCCACCTGGCACCGGAGACGGAGCTGCCCTTAAGCAATAGATGCTGCCGTGTGGGCGAGCGCCTGGAGGGCTTCCGCTCGTCGTTTGGAGGCGCACAACCTAATTTTTATTGTTATTTTTAACTTTAAAACTTTTTGTGGGCATAGATTTAACCCCATTAGTGCAGATTAATAACTAAATACAGAAATAAGCAGCAGAAAGATGAACCCTCAAACGTTGCAAAGTGCCTTCCTCTTCGATGCTACACCTTGCAGCTTTTTTTGTAACTTTTGATCGGTTTGAGCTAGAAACAATTGTTTTGTTACATCTGCCAATGATGAAGTAGATTGTAGGTCACATGACAAATGCAACAAATCCATAATTATGGGGAAAATACCAAATGCACAAAATCACATAATAATGTGCCCAGAATATAACTTGCCTGACTCTTTTCCCAACAGATGTTTGTATTCTATTTAACCCTTCAGTGTCCTTATTTCCCTGGCCAACTTGCCCTCCCCGTTTTATATCTTCTTGTTTGCCTCATCTTTGGGTGCTAAGCAATCAGCAGTGCAGCAGCCCACTGAAAGATAGAAATAAGGGATAATTAAAGCCACACTGAACTGCAAATAGTTCTGTATTTTACTCCCCAATAAGCACTCAGGGGGTCCACCTTCCTTGCTTGCGACAGGGCCCATTGCAGCCTTGCTTTGCCACCGCTCAGCCTCCTTGCATCCTTTCATCCTCCTCTATCCGAGCATCATCTGTGATTCTTTCCTCTTCTTTAGGTTGAGCCTATGACATTCCGCAGGAATGTAAATAGGGGAGAATTCTAGTGGCCAAAAAAGTTCTCAAACCATCGGAGAATTTCAGGCGGATATCCAACAGTTCACGTGAAGACAAGCACACAAGCACGCGCATTTCCACGGGGGCTTCCCAATTGCATCACCACATCAAAGCCAGCCATCTGTTGCTTCCCCAGCGTGGTGCCGCCAGCAGCTTCACTTCAGGCATCCACTCCCTCCACCCCCTACTTCACGGCCGCAAGGCCGTGTCTCGGTTTTCCTCCTCCCTCCTGTTTATGCTTCCCCCATCCCGTTTTTTAACAATGTAACCGTGTGATCCTGGGCAAATTACTTCATACCGGTGCTCTTGGCGGCCAGTGGAACACCATCTTACAAACCAGGCCTCGTAACATAAGCTTTATATAAACTAAACATTTACCTAACATTGTGCAAACAAGAAAGGCCACCAAGCCGTTCACCCAGACATAATGTTAGCAGAAGACGTCACATCGCCAAGGACACAGAGGACCAGTGGTGGACTTTTCTATCAATCATTGTTTTCAGATGTGTTACTTCAGCACCCCCAGAGTGCATTATGATGATAAACCGAAGCCAAGGACAGGGGTACTGAGTCTTTGGTGAAACAGATTTATCTTGTAAACAATAACCTATTTAAACTTGTTTTTGTGAGTTATGCAAGCTTGCTCCCTCCTTACCCACAATGCTTTTAAGATTGTTCCTAATCTGCTGGAAAACTCTTTGAAACTCTCCAGGGGTTGGGCCAACTCCTCCTCATGGGTGACCTTGTTTTACTCTCCTCCTCAGGGGTGAACTTGTATTAATACTGTGTCTTGTTCTCCTGATAGATATCTGCTTAGTCTCGGTACTGAGGTTGTCCGTATCTAGGATTAGAGAAAATACTCTTCCATGCAGAGGTTTCTGTTCTAAATCCTTTTATTTTGTACTTTTATTTTGTACACTCTTTGAGTGCAGGGTTAGCGCCTTCCTTACGTTGTGCGGTGCCAGGTACTTTTATGCGCGCTCTTTGGTCTGTGTTCTTGTTTGCAGAGCTTGCATGTATCCTGACCTCTGGAATCGGGGGTGTATCAGACTACAGTCATTGTCTTGGAATGGCTCATTCACAGAGCAGGAGGAGATTGGCCGATGTGAGCCCTGTACTTGACAGGCTCGCGCACTGACAAGAACGGCTTCAAAGGTTGAAATTCATTCAGTGCTCTGCACCTCAGGGTCATGTGAACGACCCCTGCGGGTACAGATGCCTCCTTCCGAGGTCTCTAGGAACAAGTCCGGACTAGTCTTGTTGAAGACGGACTGCACTGAAGAACTCCGGCACATGAATAGTCAGTCCCTCAAAACCATGTCGGAAAGCGCGCGCATGGAAATGATTTCTATTCAGTGCAATGCAAGATTACCACTTCCTTAAAAATATTTCTTTCTCCACTATCATATTAAAATATAATGGCTTTTCATGCAATATTTCCTTGTTACCATTACAAACAGTGCAACATAGTTTACAGCCTATTGCACATGTTTACAAAAACAGGTAGGTACGTTTTATGAAAATAAAATTGGTGTCTTGCATGCTGCTTTCCGCACGAACATATTCTCCCATCTGGAAGCCCCTCTTCCCTCCCCCCACTGCATACATGTGGGGCGCACAGTGTACAATACCATTAAAAAAAAGTGCTCCCAAAGGAACAATCTCGCACATTAGTCTTGGGCACACACAGGCCCTTGGTAATTTGTGTTTGTAACAGACTTTCTCCACAAAGAAGGACAAAATAGGCGCTGGCACGCGTCAGAGCCATATCTCCACCACTCTCTCTCCCGTTGTGTGTGCTAGCCGAGCCGAGACAGCTCCCAGGGCTGGCGACTGTCTGATTGTAGCCGCACCCAAGTACTTCAAAGGTCGGTGAAAGACCATTCAGTTGTTAACGAGGCTTCACAGTGTTGTCACCCTTTTTAAAGCCCCTGCATCTCCGTTCAGAGGGAAGCGGGGAGCCACGTTTGAGTCTCGGCCCCTGGGGCCAACATTCTCGGGGCTCTTGCCAGGAGCAGTTCACCCACTTAATGCATATGGGAATTCCATTTACAAATTTTATATAGCGCGAACTTCTCCAGAAGGTAGCTTTGGCAACTATTTAATTAAGGCATCAAGTGCACTCTGGTGCTTAATATAAACCGGTGACTGACGGAACGCGGGGATGTTTAAAAGCATTTCAAATGCTGCAGCATCACGTTTCCTTTGAGATTTGCAGCCAAAAGATTTATGTGCACACAGAGCCACTTTAAAGTATGTTTTTGATGGAAATTTAAAAATGTATTTCAAATAAAAGCGCGCGCCTCGCACGGCAAGAAAAAAATGCATTTAGAACTTCCTGCAGCCAAATACTGAAACATGATAATCAGGTGTCGGTTATTAATACAGTAGCCATTTCCATCAAAATCGACTACAAATGTCACTCGAGAACCCTTAATGAGCAACTGGATGCTGCCAGTGCCTTCAATCAACCTTCGCTTTCCTTAAAGTTCTTTCCCTTTTATCCTTTAGTAAATCCACTTATTTTTAAATCCGAACTATGCAATGCTTAATTTGTGTAAATTCACTGGAAGGCTGCCTGCCCAGAGGAAGTTGTAAAAGTCACATACTTCACTATTCGTCGCTTCGCTCTGCCCCCTGAGTCACCCCGCCCTCCCAAGATGAAAGGAAGCAGACATTTGTTTAGAGCTTGTAAATTCAGAACCAATTGGTCTGCGTCCCTGAATATGAAAGGGGCTTGATAAGATCTGCTTGTAGGCAGTCGTCTGGTGTGTGCTGCGTGTTAATACCTCAATACAGTTCAGGGATCCTCTTCTACTGCATGCTGCCCCAGTGGCTCAGATCGAACCCGGGATAGCTAGATCACAGGGATTTTAAAACAAAACAACAACAAAAATTCCCAATCCACTTAAAAGGGCTCTCAAAGGCTCAATGGCCAGGTCTGGTGAGATGCCACACTAATTACAGCAGATAAAGTGCAAGGGCAGCAGATGCCATCTTTAGTAGTCAGATGACTGCATAGCTTGTTTTATTTTTTTACATGTAATAAATGTGCTCGTGAATGCAAGCAGCAGCCTTCTCTGAATATTCTAATTAACAGCACTATAGGTGCCTCTGCGAGGTGGATGTGCATATACATGATACACAGTGGTGCCTATCTACAAAGGCATTTTGGAGCACATGCAATAGGACTCCAGTAATTCTCTTTTACATACTATCTCATGCTCACTCCATCTATCGCCCTCACTCCATCTATCACCCTCACTCCATCTATCTATTGCCCTCACTCTATCTATCTATGTAGTCTAGTCTAGTCTAGTGTGGATATTTGTATTGCGCAGACATATCACATCCCGTGAGGGAGTCTCATGGCGCATGCGGACAATCCCAGAAAAAAAAGGTGAGAGATCCTGCCAAGGCAAGACCTAGCTGAAAAGCCATGTTTTCAACAACTTTCGGAAACTCATGTGTTCGATCGTTGCACGGATATTCAGGGGAAGTTTGTTCCATAGGAGAGGTGCCATATGGGAACAAGCATTGGAAATGCAATAGGTCTCGCATTAGAAGAGTTGGAGTTATTGGTCTTGTAAATGACATATTTTCTTTATTTGTTGGTTTTTAAAATTGCTAAATTGATGGCTTTGTCATTTACAATGCCAATAGTTATAACTTTCACGAATGTGACACCTATAGCATTTGGAATGCAACATGTTTTGTATTTACGTGACTTAGATGGCAGCTCTGGTCGTTAGGCCACATCTCTAGAGAGCAGGAGAGTGCAGCAGGGGAGAGAAGCACAGCAATGCAATAGGTCTCGCATTAGGAAAGTTTGAGCTACTGGTATTGTAAAGGAGACATTTTTTATTTATGTGCTTGTTTTGAAAATAGCGAATTAATAGCTTTGTTATTTACAATGCCAATATTTTTATCTTTCACAAATGTGACACCTATAGTAACACAATATGTGTTGTGAGGGTGAGTGAGGGTGAGGGTGAGGGGTTGAGGGTGAGGGGTTGAGGGTGAGTGAGGGTGAGTGAGGGTGAGGGGTTGAGGGTGAGTGAGGGTGAGTGAGGGTGAGTGAGGGTGAAGGGTTGAGGGGGAGGGGTCGAGGGTGAGGGGTTGAGGGTGAGTGAGGGTGAGGGGTTGAGGGTGAGTGAGGGTGAGGGGTTGAGGGTGAGTGAGGGTGAGTGAGGGTGAGGGGTTGAGGATGAGTGAGGGTGAGTGAGGGTGAGGGTTGAGGGTGAGTGAGGGTGAGGGTGAGTGAGGGTGAGGGTGAGTGAGGGTGAGGCTGAGGGGTTGAGGGTGAGTGAGGGTGAGTGAGAGTGAGGGTGAGGCTGAGGGGTTGAGGGTGAGTGAGGGTGAGAGAGTGAGGGTGAGTGAGGGGTTGAGGGTGAGGGGTTGAGGGTGAGTGAGGGTGAGTGAGGGTGAGGGGTTGAGGGTGAGTGAGGGTGAGGGGTTGAGGGTGAGGGGTTGAGGGTGAGTGAGGGTGAGGGTGAGTGAGGGTGAGGGTGAGTGAGGGTGAGTGAGGGTGAGTGAGGGTGAGTGAGGGTGAGTGAGGGTGGGTGAGGGTGAGTGAGGGTGAGTGAGGGTGAAGGGTTGAGGGTGAGTGAGGGTGAGTGAGGGTGAGGGGGTGAGGGATTGAGGGTGAGGGGTTGAGGGTGAGTGAGGGTGAGGGTGAGGGTGAGTGAGGGTGAGGGGTTGAGGGTGAGTGAGGGTGAGGGGTTGAGGGTGAGTGAGGGTGTTGGCTATTGTGCGCCGGGGTTTACACTACTTCAGTTAGGGCTGCACACTGCATGTCAGAGAAGAGAGAGAAGGGGAGGGGGGAGGAGAAATGCGACACGGCGGGCAGGGGAGGGGGCTGTGTTATCTCAGCAGAGTCCAATCAACAAACGGAACAGTGCACCGCCGTTAACATTCTAGAAGTGGACATCCAGAAAAAATACAGGGATGGTTGGAAAAGGTTAATTAGCTTGTAGCCCACACGCTGGAGTCAGAGAAAAGTCTTCAATGTTTATCCAGGCGTACTTGACATTAACATACCGTATGATGTTTAATATCCGCTCCCCTTTTAAAAAAAAAATTCAGCCACAAAACAGCACATGGCGCTTATGATATATCAGTGGGTTGGAAACATTACCGGCGCGCTGGAGCGCCGCTGCGGCGCGCAGCGAAGCACTTGCCCCACTAGGTTTGGGTGAGAGATTGAAGCATTGGACAAGCTGTCAAAGATGCATTTTGGGAATGCTACAAAATGCGCAATTACCCAGCAGCTCACGGCTGCCAAGAGGCACTTCCGGAACTGAGCTCTGAAATGGGTTGGGGAATGAGAGGGGGTGAGGGGAGGGAGAGAGAGGGGGGAGGAGAAATGCGACACGGCGGGCAGGGGAGGGGGCTGTGTTATCTCAGCAGAGTCCAATCAACAAACGGAACAGTGCACCGCCGTTAACATTCTAGAAGTGGACATCCAGAAAAAATACAGGGATGGTTGGAAAAGGTTAATTAGCTCGTAGCCCACACGCTGGAGTCAGAGCAAAGTCTTCAATGTGTATCCAGGCGTACTTGACATTAACATACCGTATGATGTTTAATATCCGCTCCCCTTTTTAAAAAAAAATTCAGCCACAAAACAGCACATGGCGCTTATGATATATCAGTGGGTTGGAAACATTACCGGCGCGCTGGAGCGCCGCTGCGGCGCGCAGCGAAGCACTTGCCCCACTAGGTTTGGGGGAGAGATTGAAGCATTGGACAAGCTGTCAAAGATGCATTTTGGGAATGCTACAAAACGCGCAATTACCCAGCAGCTCACGGCTGCCAAGAGGCACTTCCGGAACTGAGCTCTGAAATGGGTTGGGGAATGAGAGGGGGTGAGGGGAGGGAGAGAGAGTGGGATTCGAAAGACAAAAGGGGGAGAAAAGACAGGGTAAGGGAAAAGAATAGGAGGAAAGGAGGGGAGAAAGAGACGAAAAGCGAGTGAATAAAAGGGTTTTTTTGTGACAAAGAGGGAAAGTGGTAGTAAAAGGAAGGAGGGGGGAATTTAAAGGGAGCGACAGGAGAGGGAATGGAGGGGTGAAAGGCAAATGGTGTACACGGTTTAAGGAGGATGGATTTGTTGCAAACTACAGTGGGAAGGAGGGGAGCCCGCAGAAGAGTTGGATGAGAGAAGAAATATGTCAAACAGCACAAAATGAAGGAGTCCAGAGTGGAGTGGTAAAGGAGAATAGAAAGGGAGAGTGGGCAGGGGAGGGGGCGGAGCGGGGAGAGGGAACAGACGGAGCGAAGGCAGATAAGGGGAGGGGGGAGGAGAAATGCGACACGGTGGGCAGGGGAGGGGGCGGAGCGGGGAGAGGGAACAGACGGAGGGAAGGCAGATAAGGGGAGGGGGGAGGAGAAATGCGACACGGCGGGCAGGGGAGGGGGCGGAGCGGGGGCCTGGAGTGCGGCTGAGGGAACTGATGTGCACGCGCTTTTAAGCTCAATGCGCATGCGCATTGAGCTTAAAAGTCACGGGCACTGCAAGGAATCGCCACGATTCCTTGCAAGTTGGTTAAAGAGTGGATAAGCCCCCATAGTCTCGCTTGCTCGATGCGCATGCGCATCGACAGGCGAGACCTAAAAAGCACGTCCCGCATTTCTGACTGTTTGTACTCTAGATGGCGTGAGTTGGAACTTAGAGCTAGATCTCAGTTCTCGTCCGGGCTGGTACCAAGTCAATTTTCGGTTCCAGTATTTAGGTCCAGTGCCGTGCATATGTTTGTGAACCAGACACATGGTTTTAAAGATGGCTCTTTTTTTATGGGGAGCCAGTGTAGATTTTTTAGGCTTGGAAGGGAAGGGGATTGTTTTGGAAGTCCCAAAATCAGACGAGCAGCAGTGTTTTGAACAACATGTAGTTTCTTTATATGGCACTCATTTATGGCAAGCAGGATGGAGTTGCAATAATCTAACCTATTTATTATGAGGCCCTGAACTAGAACTTTGCGTGCTTCTTTTGGTATCCACTTGAAAGCTCTGCGAAGGCTTCGCATGATTCCAAAACTGGTCCTAACAGTGTGGTTCACATGGTCCTTCATGGATAATTTATTATCCATGTGGATTCCAAGATTGCGGACGGATTCTTTTGGGACCGGACATTCCCCCATTTCCGGGGGCCACCAGTCCTGAGTCCAGTGTACACTGGCTTGACCGAAAGTAATTATTTCTGATTTTGCACCATTCAGTTGTAGGTGGTTCAGACTCATCCAATTTTTAACCTCTATCAAACATTTTTTTCTATCGCCCTCACTCCATATATCTATCGCCCTCACTGATCTATCTATCGCCCACCCTCACTCCATCTATCTATCGCCCTCACTCCATCTATCTATCACCCTCTCTCCAGCTATCTATCGCACTACCACAGCATTACTCAGCACCACCACAGCATCCCTCTGGGGCACCACAACATCACTATGCGCTACCACAGCATCACTGAACGCCTCAGCATCACTCGTCGCCACCACAACATCACTCTGTGCAACCATTCAACATCAACTGGTTCAAATATGTTCTCTCAATGTTTCAAGCTTCATTACAAATGTCACAAACAGATGTTAATATTTCACTTCTGTTCTTCGATTTTTGTTACAATAAAATACACTGAACATAAAATTCACAAAAGTTATTTACAAAAGTTTAAGCTATTGCCAATATAAATTAGAGTAACTTTTTTCAATTATTAATTATTAAAAAAAATTTAAAGCCATTGTTATTTGTAATATCAATACATCTAAGTCACGTAAATACAACACATGTTGCCTTACAAATGCTATAGGTGTTACATTTGCAAAAGTTAAAACTATTGGCATTATTAATTTCGCTATTTTCAAAACCAACACATAAATAAAGAATATGTCATTTACAGTACCAATAGCTCAAACTTTCCTAATGCGAGACCTATTGCATAGCAAATGCTTGTTTTTCTTCCCGCGCCTCCATCTTTGCTGCTTTCTCTCGATTAGACTCCAGAACCCTTGATGCACCGGTCCTATACTTTCCACTGACTCAGTCTGCCCCCCTCCTCACATTAGCCATTTTTAAGTATGATCTTTGCGCTTTTAGTTGAACCAATTAATCGATTAGACCTTATAAATGAATTTCAATAGAAGGCCTAGAACTGGATGCACTGTGACCCACTGGCAAGGCCTGGCGAACGAGTCTCCTCCTTCATCTCTTCACTGCCATCTCCTCGGCCACCAAGCGCTAAACACATTCCAGTTAATATATTTGCATCCCTTAACTCTAGCCAAGGCCTGTCCCCATTACATCATCAACTAACCGTCAAAGCTAATGGAAGGATTGTCAGATCTCCACAGCAGACCACATTAAAAATAAATCTTGCTGTTTCGGTATTCAGTTTCCCTACCAACAAGACGTATTTATATGCATCTTTTTAGGTCTGGGTTAGCCAAGACTTTCAATTTTCATAAAATGAAACATGCAATTTAATTCCTTAAAGGGATTCAGCCCTCTTCATCCATTGGTCTGTTATTGAGTAATTCACACTTGTCTTCCACTCTCTACAGCAGAGGGCAATGGTTCAATCCAGGTGCAGTCCACTTTAACCATCGGCTAACTTTATGGAACTTCAGGCGCACATCCACACATTAAATAGTTCCCATGAGTGGCAGGAACTACCGTAGCATATATATATACATATATATATATATGTTCACTGAAAAAACCATAGGTTTCACACCAGTTATAGTTAGGAATTAGCATTTAAAAAACATTTTAAATTCACACCAGTTATAGTTAGCAGGAAGTTTTACTCGCATAAAACCATTGAAATTCCCACGTTGTAGTTAGTTGGACTCACTATAACTTGCGCGTGCAATGCACTGCTGATGACGTCACATATTACATCACTCATGACATGGTCAGTGACATCACTCATGACATCACTGATGAAACCATCCAGTAAATGTGTGTCTTTTTGAAAAATAAATTTGTTTTATATATGTATATGTAAAAGTTGATGGAAGAATAAATGTTTAAATAAGTGTCTAAATGGATGTTTTTTTTAATAAAAATTGATTAGTTAACTGGCTTATTAAGTATTTCTTAGTGAATACATATATTAGTAAGTAATGTTTAAATATTTATATATATGTATTAGTGTTTCACTTTGTGTCTAAGTGGCTGCATGGGTTAGTGAGTAGGTACATGTGTAGGTATATGGGTTATTAGATGTTTTTTTAGTATCAGTATTGTTAAAACTTAGGCTGCAGCGTCAGCATTATCGGCGCCTTCTTGCCCCCTTTTCAAGCCCATTCGTGCGCGTAAGCGGCAGCCATTTTGAGTACCATGGCCTCTCTGCACATCGCTGATAGCCAGCGCGTCTCTCTCTCTCTCTCTCTCTCCTGACCTCGCAAGCATCCCCCGCACGCTGACAGCCCCCGCTCTTAAACACCGCTGATAAACCCCTCTTCAGCGCAGCTCTGCCTCGGAACCCCATCCTGTTCCCAGCGCGACACCTCCCTTCATTCCTTTCATGGTCCCGGGTCCTTTGATAAAACCCCCTTTCCTGTGTGCCCGTTTGTCTTACTCGTTCCCAGGCTGCCACCTGGCCCTGCGGATACTGTTTATTGCCCCCCCCTCCTGTACAGTAGGAAGCTTCCCCCATCAAAGAATCCACGAGTTGATCAAAGCCCCCACCCTATGAGATCCGATCAATCTCATACATTCCGTGAATCGGCGGAATGTCCAGCTGCGCGATAATCATCACCTAATGTGACCGGAGTGGGGACTCCAACTGTAAATGTGTGTGGGAACGGGCCTGAAGCGGGGACTCCGAGGATGTCTTTCCGTGCATCAAAGTATTGACAGAGATGTGTTTCACACAATAAAGCAATAAACTTGTGTATAAGAGGCCAGGCCTCAGAGATGCGGTTAGAGCACCTCGAGAAGATACCCTGTTGTCTGATTTGATGTGTTCTGCTCCGTCGGAATAAAACTTCTGTTTCCTGCCTTTCAGTCTCCAGCGCCTGCCTCTTTGTTTGGTAACTTGAGTGGGTATAGAGGCGGTTAACGCCGGGCAACTCAGAAAAAGGTCATCGGCCCTACCTTTTTCTACAATTGGCGTCCCAAACGTGGGGCCCATCAGCGACTCGTGGATCCAGTGGGAGAGGTCCTGACGACAGAGTGAACGACTGCAACGATCGGGAGAGCTCCTGTCCGATAGACCCTCGTCTGACAGCCGATCATCCGAACTTCACTGGTTCCGAACAGACCTCTCTCGAGTGATCTACGGTCCTGACTGGGAACCATCAGGAGTGCCGCGAGGATCACGAAGAATAGAGGATGATCGGGCGCTGGATTCCGAAGAAAAGAAACTGTCCATGCAGTCCGGGTAAGGTCGTGTAAACACGACGAATTGCGAAATGATTGTTTGATTGTTTGGAAAATACTAGTATTACTCTTTTTGTTGATTTGTTTGGAGATTCACTGTCTGCAAACGGAGAAACAACAGGCTCTCTCTCTTTGCAAGCAGTGAAGGATAGGTAACGCAGATTTTTGTCCCCGTTGTAATCCGTCGTGCCTATCTTCCTCCCCCACTGATTGATTGTTTGGCCCGGACTGTTGTTCGCGGATTGTTCTCTGGAGATTCTCTGTCTGCAAACAGGGAAGAACAGGTTCTCTCTTTGCAGGTAGTGAAAGGGTAGGTAACGCAGACTTTTGTCCCCGTTGTAACCCGTCGTGCCTACTTATTCTCCCCATTGATTGTTTGATTGACCGAACATTGACTGTTCGATATTGGTTCTTTTGAGGTATTCACCGCCTGCAAACAACGAAGAATAGAAATATTCTGTCTAGTCTTTGCACGCAGTGATAAGATAGGTAGTGCAGACTTTTGTCCCCGTTGTAATCCGTCATGCCTGTCTTCTCCCCACTGATTGGTAGCCTGTTTAGCCCGGACCGCTTATTAGAGATGAACCATCCGGCTCCACTGGAAGGCACCCCTAATAAGGACATGTTCATGAAGCATGGATTGATCGCTATAGCGTATAGCAAGCTGTGGCATAAATATACGAAAAAGGATCGAGAAAGTCAGTGGCCACTGATAGGGTCCTTCGATGAGGATAAAATAAGCGCGCTAGAAACAGCCCTTGGTAAACACAAGACAACGCCCACTATGCTTGATAGTCACGGCATGTGGCGCAAAGAAACCGAACAGCGTAAAAAGAGAAATGAGAGTAGGTTGGGAAAAGAGCTGCGAAAGGCAGCCCACCTAGCTGCTAAGAAACTAGAAGAAGAGATTAAGGAAAGAGAGGAAGCCAAACAGAAACTAGAGGTAGGAACATCAAGCCAGTGTCCGGTTAGAACGCCCTCTACGCTCTATCCTGAATTGCCCTTGAAACAGCGAGCCAACGATGATCTTTTGTTAGGTCCTCCGATTATCTACATGCCCCCTCCATATGCCCCTTCCCAACCTTTAGCACAGCACCCACCACCCCAAAGCACAGACGAGAGTGGTACCAGAGCTTCGGCCCCCGTGGCCTCTGGGCCAGCCGAGCCCCTTGTATTAGGTACAGCACAAGCGACAGTGTTAGATGACACAGAGACTCAGAAGGCAGATTCCACAAGAACGAACAGATTAAGCAAGGATGAGCGAGCAAGGATTGACAAGGTAGTAAGGATATTGGTAGAAAGAAAGGAAAGTGAAGAGCACGTCACGGACATGTTCAACACGTATACAGGGAGCCACAGACGACATTTTGCCGTACGACTGTGTTACCATGTCTTGAATGCGTACGAGGACCGATATCGAGACAAAGGTCCCGAGAGCCTAACGACTCTGTACAGGAAGGTCGATATCGGGGATGAGGGCGAGTGTGATGACGGACCTCCTTACGCGTACGCTTGAGGTTTTCCGCCACCTCACTGAACAGGAATCGGAAGCTAAACCCACGACACCTGTAGCAACCGAATCACAAACTGAGCGAGCTAGCACCATGATGCCAATAAGAGAGGCTGCCCCTTACTGGGTTCCTCCACGAGGTCTAGGAACTCACGATGGCGTCAACCACAAAGATGCAAGAGGGAGGGTAGTGTACAACTGGGTCTACCAGCCATGGGATCGGCAAGATATTCTGACGTTCCGGAAATCTCTGCCCGATTTACGTAAAAACCCCACTGCCTTCTATACTGAATTAGGTACAGCCCTAGGTTCGACGATTATGACCCTGGCTGACATCGACTTGTTTTTCGGGTTATGTCTACCAGCTGATGTGTGGAAGCAAATCCGCAAAGTTGACCACCTTGAGCTGTTCGGACATACCTGGTCACAACTCGATGGCATAGATAAACAACGAGAGCCTGGACAGAAACCTTTGAAATCCATTTTAGACCTCCCAGATAAAATCGTACAGAAATTGAAAACCCTGATTCCAGAAAAGAAAGTTGACTGGTCGATAGTAACGGCTTGCCGTCAGAAACCCCAGGAGGACGTATCAGACTACTTCTCCCGGTTTGAAAGGGTGATCTCCGATTACAGCGACCAGGACATGACCACTGCAACCGGACACCATCTGTTTGTCCAGAATTATGTTAAGGGTTTGTCACCGGAGGTCTCCCAGAAACTACAGGCCAGCAAGAGTAGTTGGGCGGCCTCCAAACCTGCGGCCATCCTTCAGATGGCCCAATATTACGAGCACAAGAAAAATGAAAACGATAGAGCAACAGAGAAAAAGAAAAAGGACTTAAAAGAGAGGGTGATGATCGCACAATTGCAAGGGGTGACTATAGGACGAGAGCAATACAAAGGAAACTATCAGACGAATGTCCCTAGGAACGCACCTCCTAAAGACCGCACCTCAACACCCCACATTGGACGTACAGACATCAGAGAGGACCAGTGCGCCTTCTGTAAAGGATTCGGCCATTGGAAATCCCAGTGCCCGGTTCTTTTGGAAATGAACAGAAACAGGGACCCCAAGGACGTATCGGGTGGACCAAGAAATAGAGGACAGCAACGGGGGCCCACAAATGACACGACTAACGATAGATCAAACAGACCAAATACATTTGACCGACCCAGACAGAACCAGTACCAGCAATCTGACTACGACGATGCCCGCGACTTCGCATAGGACTGCCAAGGGCAAGGGAGGGATCCAGTTGAGCTCTATGTTGACCAACAAGGTCCTTATATCACTGCTAAGGTCCTGGGTACAAAGTCTCCATTTCTGGTAGACACTGGCGCAACACGTAGTGCGTTATCTAAACGACTGATTCCAAGGGCACCCTTTTCTGGCTCACTTGTGACATCGATAGGTTTCGATGGAACGCCCTCCACTAACCCTTTGTCCACTCCGATCCTCTTCGACTTAGAAAACAATACCACTGACACGACGTTTTTGCTTTCCTCCAATACTCCTGACGCCATTATGGGACTTGACTTACTGAAGCACTTCCGAGCGACCATTAGATGTTCCCAAGACGGAGTTCGAGTCTTCCTGTACGACAACCCCATTCTTCTTATACATTGCCCTTCCCGACGCATGTTTTCTATCAACGACGCTGACACGTCCCTGCTTGACACTCTGCCTCCGTGTCTGTGGGCCAAGACAGATTCGGACGTAGGGCGCATGATGATTGACCCAGTGCACATTACTGTCCGGCCGGACGCAATACTCCCAAAACTTCCACAATATCGGATATCGCCCGAGGGCGAGAAGGCATTGGTAAAGATTATTCAGTCACTGATAGACGCAGGAGTGGTAGAGGAAGTGGTTAGCAACGTTTGTAACAGCCCTATCTTACCCATCATCAAGAAACAAGGAGAGGGAGATGAGAAAGCATACCGCTTCATCATTGACCTTCGAGAGATCAACAAGGTGGTTGTACCCCAGTACCCCGTGGTCTCAGACATCACCACTATCCTGACTTTGATTCCTTCTACTGCCACCACCTTCACTGTCATCGACCTCAAAACCGCTTTTTTCTCTATCCCCATCCACCCAGACAGCCGATATCTCTTCAGCTTCACCCTAAAAGCCCGCTCATATAGGTTCTGCCGAGCACCCCAAGGCTACACAGAAAGCCCCAGCATCTACAGTCAGGCCCTCAAGAGACAGCTGGATCAGGTCCAGTTACCCGATGGAGTGGTGTTAGTATAATATGTCGATGACATCCTTTTGGCGGCCGACACCACTCCACTAGCAGTCACAGCCACCATTCAACTCCTGCACTTCCTTGCGGAAAATGGCCACAAGGTCTCCAAAAAGAAGTTGCAATTCTGCCAACCCCAGGTCACTTACTTAGGCCACCTCCTGTCCAAAGACGGAAGGAAACTTACTCCCGACCGGATCCAAACCATTCTTGACACCCCTGTCCCTAAGACTCAGAAACAGGCCCGCTCCCTACTAGGCCTCACCTCCTTCTGCCGACAGTGGTTACCAAACTTCAGCCTCATTGTAAAACCGCTGCTTTCTCTGCTAGCTAAAGATGTCCCTTTCCCCCTCCCTTGGACCACTGAATGCCAATCCTCCTTCACGGAACTACGAGATGCCCTTTGTTCGGCCCCTGTCCTAGGTACCCCCGATTACACAAAGCCCTTCTCCCTCTACACTCACGAAAGGGAGGGGTGCGCTTTATCTGTCCTGACCCAGTCCATTGGCCCAAAGCAACGACCGTGCGCTTACTTCTCTGCCACTCTTGACCCCGTAGCCAGAGCCTTACCTGCCTGCCTTCGAGCTGTAGCTGCCGCTGCTATCTCTATCCGACAGAGTGAGGGGATCGTGCTCTCGAATTCCCTCATGGTATTAGTACCCCATGCAGTTGACACCCTCCTGAACCAAACCAAGACGCAACACCTGACGAGTGCACGCTTGACTGGATACGAACTAACTCTGCTCGCACCCCACATCACCCTGAAAAGATGCACCACACTGAACCCAGCAACTCTGTTACCCCTACCAGAGAATGATCCCGATGTGCCCCCTGTACACGACTGTGTGACCCTCACGGATGAACAGACTAGAAGTAGAGTTGACCTCAGAGACACAGCTTTTCCTGACCCCGACAGAGAGCTGTGGGTGGACGGCTCTTGCATCAAACTCCCCGATGGCACCACTTCAGCTGCCTATGCAGTCACCACAGCCCGAACTGTAGTAGAGACAGCCCGCATTACACAACGATCTGCACAGGCAGCGGAACTTATTGCCCTGACACAAGCCTGCATCCTAGCAGCAGGAACCACAGTGAACATTTACACCGACAGCCAGTATGCCTTCGGGGTGGTTCACCATTTTGGGCTCCTTTGGAAGGAAAGGGGATTCTTGACCTCACACGGCACTCCCATCCTACATGGAGATCTAGTCTCCGCCTTGATCGAAGCTGTCCTTCTCCCCAAAAGACTTGCGGTCATCAAATGCCAGGCACACAAGAAAGTGACAGACATTATTGGACAGGGAAATGCACTAGCCGACCTCACTGCTCGAATGACAGCTGAAAATAGGACGACAACACGCATGTACGTGACCAGGTCACAAGCAGAGAAATGGACCGACGCTAGGGACACTATTAGAGACATTCAAATGGCTAGCACACAACACGAATTGACTGAATGGGCACAGGTGGGATTGAAAGACGACGAAGGCTGCTGGTGGACAAAAGACACAAACAAATGGTTGCTACCTGACTCATACCTGATTCCCATACTGACTATGGCACACTCCTCTGCTCACATAGGATCAGCCCCCTTGATTGAACTTGTCTCCAGAGTTTGGCACAACGATAAAATCACAGACTCCGCCAAACGTCTGGTCCAACAATGCCTGATATGCATGCAACATAACCCTGGGAAAGGAACTGTGGTCCCCCGGGGAGGGTTTGGGGTTCCCAATCACCCGTTTGAAGTCCTACAGATGGACTACATCCAACTAGACAGATGCCAAGGCCTGAAATATGTGCTTGTAGTGGTGTGTGCATTTAGCAAATGGGTGGAAACATACCCAACCCATGATAACACTGCTATGGCCACCGCAAAAGTACTACTAAAAGAATTCTTCCCTCGCTACGGCCTTTGTCGAATTTTATGGAGCGACAATGGCCCCCACTTCGTAGCTGAAGTCATCCAGCTCATCTTAAAAGGGCTGGGTATCAAGCAAAAGTTCCACGCAGTCTTCCACCCCCAGTCCGCTGGACTTGTCGAGCGACACAATGCCACACTGAAGCTCAAACTGGCCAAAATAGTGGCTATCGCGGGACTGAAATGGCCAGACGCTCTCCCACTGGCATTGCTATCGATGCGTTCCACCCCCACCAAACACCACTTGACACCTTATGAGGTTGTTTTCGGCCGACCCATGAGCGTCTGGTCTGCACCAAAATCGACTTCCATTCATGACGTCCCGGACGTCCTAATGTCTGATTATTTGTATAAGTTGACTGAAACTCTGTCTGTCATTCATCAGCAGGTGCAGCAGGCCATCCCCGATGCTTCCAGGGGTCCGGGCCACGACATCCAACCGGGGGACTATGTGTTAGTCCGGAATTTTCAACGGGCGAAGAGTTTGGAACCCCGGTGGACGGGCCCCTGGCAAGTACTGATCACCACCCGGACGGCTCTTCGAGTGGAGGGGAAACGGCACTGGCTGCACGCGCACCACTGCAAGAAGGTCTCCTCGACCCTGGCCACAACAGAAAACATCGACAACCAGGAAGAGCTCCTGAACAAGGATCGACCATCACTGAACTGCTATCCTGATACCGAGGCACTTGAACTTGCAAAATTCTCTGATCCCACTGTGCCATCCAGAGAAGGGTATTTCCTGCGTCGAAAGGAGGGAGCTTCGGCTAAGTAGACCACGGACTAAGTTAAATCTCAGAACGGTGACCTAAACACCACCAAGGGTTACCCGGAGAGAAGCTAAACGAAGTCTGTGGTTCTGCCCGCTACCGAGCACCTTGAAGATGATGGAAGCGCCAAATAAGAAGATGATGGAAGCAGCTGGAAATACCCACTACAGGAACCCAAAGACTGACAATATGCACAAATCAAAGACAATCGCCTTCTTCATTGTCTTCCTCTTTTGCCTCCTCCTCCTGACTTCCTTCTGGATCTTGGAGGAAAGCACACCTGCTCATCAGATATTGCTAACCACTGCGCAGCCTACTACCATGAAGGAACATTATTTGATCTCGCTCTCTCCTCAACTCAGAGAAAGGCGAAAGGAGTTCTGGAACAACTCCTTTGTGCAGCTACTGCACCAGCACAATCTCGCCACCAATGCCACCAACTGCTGGATCTATGGGTTGCTACCCCACGCCACTGGACATTCGATACCTTTCATCCCTTCACCCTTCTCAATTCACGGCTCCTGCCTTGCTTGGCTGATCCTCTTGCAAGAGAGCTATAAGGATAATGCCACCTCCAGCAAAACCATGACGCATTTCTTTCATGAGGTCTGGCGAAACAAAACAAAGACACATTTCTGCCCGCAGACCTCCAACGACTCTATCCACATGGACATCCCTGCTAAAGAACGAATTGAAATGCAGGTGTTCAACAATCCAACCAGACCCACCTTCTCCTACCTACGGAAACGAACGGCTGCCACTCTGACTGTGGCTCTATCTGTCATCAACGTCACAGGCCACATGTGCATAGAAGGGCTTGGGACACAGCTGGTAGGCCGCAGTGCTTGCCGTTTCACCAGAACTTTGGACTCTACTGATCCACCTTCCTTTGTATCCTCTCCAAATATGTACTTCGTTTGCGGCACAAAGGCTTACACCTGGCTCCCCAAAGGCTGGGGGGGCACTTGTTTCATCTCCTTCATCCTTCCCCCGACCTATGTGGCCCCAGCAAATCACCATAGACAAAAGCGCGCCAAGGACATTGAACAAGCCGACTCAACAGGAGCACAGTTCCTCGATGCTATGAAGGGACTTGTTCCACTCTGGGGCCCGATGGCAAACAGCCGTGCCATCCGACATCTGACTCAGGCAGTCGAGACAGCAATAAACATCACAGCTGCTATCCTTGCTAACAACACAGCCGAGCTTCAAGCGGTCCGCCTGGTGGCTCTCCAGAACCGCCTTGTTCTAGATGTGGTTCTTGCGGATCGTGGTGGAGCATGCCGCATTATTGGGTCTAGCTGCTGTACATATATACCGGACAATTCACCCTCAGTGTACAAGGCCTTCGAACACCTCCACAGACTGTCTTCAGAAGTCCACCAGGAGCAGGAAGAATGGTCGCTAGGTGGATGGTTCTGGAGTACTGTTAAGAACTGGGGCTGGAGACTGTTTACCATTATCCTGATTCCTGTAGTTGTAATATGTGGATTATGCTTAGGAATTCAATGCCTGCTGCCTCTGTGTTCATTATGTACGAGTTGTATTTGCCCTAAGACTGTGGACTTTGGAAAAGAACGCATGGGAGCATTATATGATGCCGAGGTTAGGAATTTAATGAAGATCGACATTGAGTAGGCAAGCTGGCTAGATATGTTGAAAAGGGAGGACTGTTAAAACTTAGGCTGCAGCGTCAACATTATCGGCGCCATCTTGCCCCCTTTTCGAGCCCATTCGTGCGCGTAAGCGGCAGCCATTTTGAGTACCATGGCCTCTCTGCCCATCGCTGATAGCCAGCGCGTCTCTCTCTCTCCTGACCTCGCAAGCATCCCCCGCACGCTGACAGCCCCCGCTCTCACATGCCTTGGGTCATAAACCCCTCTTCAGCGCAGCTCTGCCTCGGAACCCCATCCTGTTCCCAGCGCGACACCTCCCTTCATTCCTTTCATGGTCCCGGGTCCTTTGATAAAACCCCCTTTCCTGTGTGCCCGTTTGTCTTACTCGTTCCCAGGCCGCCACCTGGCCCTGCGGATACTGTTTATTGCCCCCCCCTCCTGTACAGTAGGAAGCTTCCCCCATCAAAGGATCCACGAGTTGATCAAAGACCCCACCCTATGAGATCCGATCAATCTCATACATTCCGTGAATCGGCGGAATGTCCAGCTGCGCGATAATCATCACCTGTTGTGACCGGGGTGGGGACTCCAACTGTAAATGGGTGTGGGAACGGACCTGAAGCGGGGACTCCGAGGATGTCTTTCCGTACATCAAAGTATTGACAGAGATGTGTTTCACACAATAAAGCAATAAACTTGTGTATAAGAGGCCAGGCCTCAGAGATGCGGTTAGAGCACCTCGAGAAGATACCCTGTTGTTTGATTTGATGTGTTCTGCTCCGTCGGAATAAAACTTCTGTTTCCTGCCTTCCAGTCTCCAGCACCTGCCTCTTTGCTTGGTAACTTGAGTGGGTATAGAGGCGGTTAACGCCGGGCAACTCAGAAAAAGGTCATCGGCCCTACCTTTTTCTACAGTATGAGTGTTTGTATGGTTCCGTGGGGGTATTACTTATCACATAGATGCATGAATGACTAACTCTCTCTTTGTATGTGTTTTGAAGACAGCATATGTGCAGGACTGTATGGGTGGATGAGTGTGTGTATGTGCGTGTTATTGAGTGAATGATTGTCTCACTAGTGTCTTTATCAGTAACTACATATGTTTTAATCTAGTATATGTGAGTATTGATGTATATAAGTGAGTATAAGTGAGAGTGAGATATTGAAAGAGTTCCTGTTTAAATAATTATGTGTTTCAATAAGTGATTGTTTAAGAGAGTAAGTATGTGTAAGTTTCCTTAGAAGAAAGGTGGTAGTGTGTGTATAGCTGTATATGCAAATACATGGATGTTCAATAGTTTACTTGCATGTGTGAGTATGTGTGAGAGTAACTTTTGGATGACTGTCGGTGTGTAACAGGATGTATAGGTGAATCACTACATATGATGAGTGAGTATATGTATGAGTGACTATATAGAACTGTTGGTGAATGAGTGAATGTGTATATAGATGGTGGGATTATTGAATTGTTTGTTGTAACTGGTATGGGTATCTCCATTTAAAAAAAAATTAATTTATATTTTTTAATATGTGTTTCATGGGTTACATTACAGTGAAATTAGGTCTGTCACTCTGTCACAAGGATGGTGTCATCAGTGATGTCATGAGTGATGTCACTGACCATGTCATGAGTGATGTAATATGTGACGTCATCAGCAGTGCATTGCACGCACAAGTTATAGTGAGTCCAACTAGAAGTTGGCGGTAAATAATGAAAACCCTTTCAAAAGCATTTTTTTTTGCTTTTTAAACAGTGCCATGTTGCAGACATACATACCCTAAGGGCATGTATGTCTGCAACATGTGCACCCATACACAATTGAGGGGTGCAACAAGGTGTCAAAGTGACACCCTGCCACCCTTCAATGTTTCCCCCAATTACCGAATCAGTGTTTACCGATTCGTTAATTGACATTCATTCCTATGGGTCTCCAGGCCCATAGGAATGAATGGCAATTACCGAATCGGTAAATACCGATTCGGTAATTACTGAATCATACCAATTCGGTACTGAAATCGGTAAAATTACCTAAATTCCGATTGCCAGTTCCTAAATACCGAATCGGTATGATTCGGTATTTAAGAATCGGTAATCTGGGATTACCTAAACCTGGCCCTAAATGTTTTAATTAAATTAAAAAAATGTGTGTGTGTGTGTGTGTGTGTATATATATGCCACCAGTCCCGCCTCCACAAGAAGGAACGGGTCCGACACATGCATAAAGGTTTCTCCAGGTAAGGATTTATTGCCGCCAGCTCATGGACGCAAAGTTGATAAAACACCTGGCAGACGCGTTTCGGCGTTTGCCTTCCTCATTGCCAGCTTCGTGCTTTTCAAATGTTGTTTTCTGCGCGGGCCATAGCCTGCCGGTTATATTCCCATTGGAACTTGGTTAATCCAATTGGAGGCACTGCTCTTGCCACCTCCTGTTGCAGTGCGCCATGCTAGCTGGTAGTTGAAGTCCCCACGCATGCTCATTGTCCTTCATGTTCCCGCAGCATATCACAGGCAGTCTCAAAACACGGACTCTGTTTCAGTGACCGATCCGGACACACGATTATGCCCCGGCATTGCCAGCTTTTGAGTCCGCTACTTTCTGTCACGGGATGCATAGCAATTGGCGGCAATCATCTCCCAGAGGAACCTTCACCAGCAAGATGCCGCTCCCTCCCCAAACCACGACGAAAATCCTGGGCAGGGGGGGGCACCGCTGTGTACATCCAGCACGTAACACCACCTCGAGTGTCGACTATCAGCGGAGCACCTGAACGGGAGGCGTGTCGGATAATGCAGAATCAACCACCGCATATAACATCTGCCACCAGTCCCGCCTCCACAAGCGAGAACGGGTCCGACACATGCATAAAGGTTTCTCCAGGTAAGGATTTATTGCCACCAGCTCATGGACGCAAAGTTGATAAAACACCTGACAGGCGCGTTTCGGCGTTTGCCTTCCTCATTGCCAGCTTCGTGCTTTTCAAATGTTATTTTCTGCGCGGGCCATAGCCTGCCGGTTATATTCCCATTGGAACTTGGTTAATCCAATTGGAGGCACTGCTCTTGCCACCTCCTGTTGCAGTGCGCTATGCTAGCTGGTAGTTGTAGTCCCCACGCATGCTCATTGTCCTTCATGTTCCCGCAGCATATCACAGGCAGTCTCAAAACACGGACTCTGGTTCAGTGACCGGTCCGGACACACGATTATGCCCCGGCATTGCCAGCTTTTGAGTCCGCTCTTTCTGCCACGGGATGCATAGCAATTTCATTACAAGACAGGAGGCTACATTATGCATTAATCTTTTTAATGCAGCTCACAGCCGCTTACATCACAAAGGTTAAGAATAGAACTAAATGACATAACAGTGTCCATAAAAGGCGTGTGCCCAGATAAATCAGCCTCTTTTGAATGCGGCTCACAACAGATAAGTAACTCTTTCTAATCCTTACTACTTTATGCTAGTGCCTACTCTGATATTTTGATATGATACTTATTCTGATATTTTTGATATGATGTGTACTTACTCTTCCCACATACTGCTTCTTTATTGAACTGTTTATCATACTGAACTTATTTTCGAACTTATCTTCGAACTTCATCATTCATGAGTATTATCGGAAAGACTGCCTAACTGCACCTTTCAGTCTAATCTCCTCGTCACTCGCCCCCCACCCTTTTGAGTCCGCTCTTTCTGCCATGGGATGCATAGCAATTGGTGGCAATCATCTCCCAGAGGAACCTTCACCAGCAAGATGCCGCTCCCTCCACAAACCACGACGAAAATCCTGGGCAGGGGGGGCGCCCCTGTGTGCATCCAGCAAGTAACACCACTTCAAGTTTCGACTATCAGCGGAGCACCTGAACGGGAGGCGTGTCTGATAATGCGGAATCGACCACCGCATATAACATCTGCCACCAGTCCCGCCTCCACAAGAAAGAACGTATATGTGAGTATTGATGTATATAAGTGAGTATATGTGAGAGTGAGATATTGAAAGAGTTCCTGTTTAAATAATTATGTGTTTCAATAAGTGATTGTTTAAGAGAGTAAGTATGTGTAAGTTTCCTTAGAAGTAAGGTGGTAGTGTGTGTATAGCTGTATATGCAAATAAATGGATGTTCAGTAGTTTACTTGCATGTGTGAGTATGTGTGAGAGTAACTTTTGGATGACTGTCGGTGTGTAACAGGATGTATAGGTGAATCACTACATATGATGAGTGAGTATATGTATGAGTGACTATATAGAACTGTTGGTGAATGAGTGGATGTGTATATAGATGGTGGGATTATTGAATTGTTTGTTGTAACTGGTATGGGTATCTCCATTTTTAAAAAAAATGTAATTTCTATTTTTCAATATGTGTTTCATGGGTTACATTACAGTGAAATTAGGTCTGTCACTCTGTCACAAGGATGGTGTCATCAGTGATGTCATGAGTGATGTCACTGACCATGTCATGAGTGATGTAATATGTGACGTCATCAGCAGTGCATTGCACGCGCAAGTTATAGTGAGTCCAACTAGAAGTTGGTGGTAAATAATGAAAACCCTTTCAAAAGCATTTTTTTTTGCTTTTTAAACAGTGCCATGTTGCAGACATACATGCCCTAAGGGCATGTATGTCTGCAACATGTGCACCCATACACAATTGAGGGGTGCAACAGGGTGTCAAAGTGGCACCCTGCCACCCTTCAATGTTTCCCCCAATTACCGAATCGGTGTTTACCGATTCGGTAATTGACATTCATTCCTATGGGTCTCCAGGCCCATAGGAATGAATGGCAATTACCGAATCGGTAAATACCGATTCGGTAATTACTGAATCATACCAATTCGGTAATAAAATCGGTAAAATTACCTAAATTCCGATTGCCAGTTCCTAAATACCGAATTGGTATGATTCGGTATTTAAGAATCGGTAATCTGGGATTACCTAAACCTGGCCCTAAATGTTTTAATTAAATTAAAAAAATGTGTGTGTATATATATATACCGTGACCAAGCCTTAGTGGCGAAATGCGTCGGTAGGGAGCTGTCGATTTTGTGCCTTGAATAAATACATTTTGAAGCATCCAAAGGCAGCCTGTGTCGTTCTTCAGAGTGGGGGAACTTTTGTGTATGAAATTAAGGGTGTCCGGCACCCACACAGGCTCGCCGTGTTACGAGACGAGGAACAGCCAGGAGTGGTTGTTGGAATATATATTTATATATACATATATACAAACATACATTTGATGTTATAATAATGTACTTTTACAATGTATATGACTTTACCACACATGCATTTGCGTTATAATGGCATGCGAGATAAAGTCATATGCATTGTAAAAGTTTTAGAAATTATGTCTTTGCGGAGTACTAATCCTGCGTTATAAAAATTGCGGAGTGATGGTATGCGGGATGTTGGTTTGCGGAATATCATCACATATTCCCGGGGGAGGGATAGTCCCTTTCTTGCTATTTCCGTGGAGGCGGGCCTTGTGTCCAGATGTGCCTGGCGCGAGGCCTGTGCGCAACAGAAGTGGAAAATCTCCAGTGTGCGCTTCAAGCGTCACCGGAAGTTAAGGCAAGATTACATTTCCCGCACAATGGCCCCTGTTTGCGCTCCTTCCAGCCTGACCTCCATACAGAAAAGCAGGTGCACGTCACTTGGAGCGCGGGGCAAGCACACCAGGAGCTGGAATGTAAAGAACCTTGGAAGAAAAAACAATGAAATATTGGGCACAACGCTCGCTTTTTTTTAATGTAATCCCAAGCCTGCACATGCCCACGCCCCCAGCACACTCCCACAGCACACAATATGAGACATGGCATGAAGGGCGGAACGTACCACTCTCCCCCAGCGTTTGCCACGCCCACAGCACAACGCAGACACGCCCTTAAGGGACTACTTTGCTGGCACGGTTCTTTTACCTTTTAAATGTATATGGTGGGTGTCAGCATAGCCTATGTCCTTCTACTGCAACTGCCCTTTCCAACGCTGTATTGGGTGTTGTGATTGGTGCTGTGGTTCCTGAGATTACCCGCCTCAAAGGTTTGGGCTCTCTCTTTATTATATTACTAGCAGCCCGCCCCAGCGTTGCCTGGGGCAGAAGGGGGCCGGGGGCAGCATTTCTGGATTGTGGCAGCGTTGCCCGGGGCAGAAGGCTGGGGGCAACATTTCAGGCTTGGGTGCACTCCCGACCAGGCCCCCGCCCGCCCCGACATTGCCCAGACCGCCTCCCTCCTCCTGCCCGCCTCCTGCCTGCCTCCCACCTCGCCTTTGCCTTTGCCTTACCCCGCCCGCCCCGACATTGCCCAGACCGCCTCCTGCATCCCGGCCGCCTCCCGCCTCGCCTTTGCCTTACCTGAGCCGCCGTTCTTCCCCGCGCTCCGGACTTCACTGCCACTCCTCGCTGCTCGTCACCGCTCCTCCCCTCCTGTCGTCATCACGCACGTTGCGGACATCTCTAGGTCACGGCTAGCGCTACATCGCGGCCGGCGCTACTTTTAGGGGACTACTTTGTTTTTAAAGTTTAATTTTTTAATTTACGTTTTTTTTATTTTATGCAGCCTATGTCCATCTACACACCCTGAGGATTACAACAATGTATTGGGTGTGTGGATTGGCGCTGTGGTTCCCGAGTTTAGCTTGCCAAAAGGTTTCTGTTCTCTCTTTATAATAGTAGTATAGATTATAGATAGATAAGTGCATTTCGATAGTGTTCTTTTAGTTAGTGACTGCATGTATAAATTATTCTGTTGTTGAATGGGTAGTTGTGTGTGTAGACTTAGGAATCAGTGAATGGGTATGTAGTAACTGGTATTGGTGTGTCAATGGTTTCAAATATGGTACTCTGTGTTTTACAGTGAGTGATGAAAGAATATACTAATGTATGATGGGGTGTATCAGATTGTCACATGGATGATGTCATCAGTGATATCATCAGTGGTTTCATTTCAGATGTCATCAGTGATGTTATTGTTATTGTTATATGTACTTCTAAAGCGCGACATTCATCCAACAGGATATCACGGCGCTACAGTTAAACAGTAAGCCATAAGCAAGATACCAGGGACTATTATTTATACTATTTAGGGAATAATGCAGATTTTAGTTTTTTTCTGAAAGTGAGGTAACAATCAGTACATCGAAGATCAATAGGCAAGTCATTCCAGCACTTAGCGGTAAGGTGCGAAAAGGCGCGCCCGCCCATCCTGGAATATTTTTATTCGTGTGGTGACAGCTTTAGCTGTGGCTTGTGAGCGTGGGTTACGAACTGGGGCATAGAGCTTAATTCTGTTCCGCAAGATGTAAGGACCAGTATTATGCAAAGTTTTATGAGAAATGCACAACATTTTAAAAGCTGATCTTTGCCTCATAGGCAACCAATGTAACGCTCTCAGGCAGTTTGTAGCAGAATCGTACTTTTTTTTTCCGCAGACAGCTTTAGCTGCCGCATTCTGGACCAGCTGTAGTTTTGAAAATAGATAATCGGCCATACCCACAAACAGCGAGTTGCCGTAGTCCAGCCTACTAATCAGTAAAGATTGAACTAGAATCTGTCTACATTCCATCGGAATCCAGGGAAAAACTCGTTTCAGCATTTTGAGTATGGCGAATCCTTTGCCACATATTGTGGTAACATGATGCTTCATGTATAAAGTGGTGTCCATATGGATTCCCAGATTTCTAGCGGTCAGGGTTGGGTTTGGTGGGGTACCTAAAGTGTTTGGCCACCACGAGTTGTCCCAGAGCTGTTTGGATCCACCAAATAGAAGAATTTCTGACTTGTCAGCATTTAATTTCAAGTAGTGCCCATGCATCCAGTTGATGTCACTGACCATGTCATGAATGATGCAATATGTGACATCATCAGCAGTGCATTGCGGGCACGCGAGTTATAGTTAGCAGAACTAACTATAACGGAGGAATTTCTATGGTTTTGTACGAGTGAAATGGCCAGCTAACTATAACACCCCTCAAACCTACTTTTTTTTCTGTGAATTTCTACGTTTTTTTAAATGCTGATTTCTAACTATCTCGTCTCTGAAACCTATGGTTTTCTCAGTGAATTTCAAAGCTTTTTTAAATGCTAATTTGTAACTATAACGTCTCAGAAACGTATGGTTTTTTTCAGTGAATTTCAAAGGTTTTTTAAATGCTAATTTTTAAGTATGATAGTAGTTATACCTATTTTTTTGTAGTGATTTTCTACAGTTTTTTAACTGTTTATTTATAAATATTTTATTCATTAAATAACATAACATAACATAACATGTGTATTTGTAAAGCGCACGTTCACCACTACGGGTATCTTGGCGCTGAATAACAGATGTTTGTTGTTACCCAACTCAATGGTACTCATTTTATCGACCTCAGATGGATGAAAGGCTGAGTGGACCCGCCGGGATTCGAACCTGTGACCATGAGGTCGAACACAGGCCCCTGCAGTGGACGCATTAGTCCACTGAGCCACCAGACCCGGCTCCACTGAGCCACCAGACCCGGCTCCACTGAGTCACCATGTTTTTCTGAAAATTGCAAAAAATATATAAAAAATTCAAACTAAAATATTGATTACTTTTTTTGTTTTCATTTTTTATTTTAATATATTTATATTATTTTCTTTAAAAAAAATGAAAATTCCCCAAAAAATTTCGGAGTCGTGCACTCAAAGCGTACACATCACGGTGGGTGTGCGGATTCTAGCCACCATTTTAGAAAAGTCATAAAGGATCCGCATACGGTGTGCTTTTCAGTTACATCATATACATTTAATATTACGTGATATGAACGATTGGTTTGTGACCAATCCGCGACTCCTGCTGCCGCACATTCGTGACACATGCACATTACGGTACAAGACGCTTGCGCGGTGGCGGGTCCCGCTTGACGTCATATACGTGCTGGGGCGCACTGGGTGCGCGATTCCTGCTAAAAAAATAATGTTACAAAATGATATGTATGTGTCTTTAATGTACATCTTAGGGAAAGAGATTATCTAAGATAGTCATAAAAATAATATATTTGTACTTATAATAAACTTATATTTATTTTCAAAACTATTTTTGCGGTCCGGTGCGTGCATCGTGAGCTCAGAGAACCAGGTCAGCAGAGCTGCTGTAAAGCCAGAGAAAACATATCAGCAGAGCCGTTGTAGAGCCAGAGAACCAGATCAGGAGAGCTGCTCTAGAGCCTAAGAAGCAGATCAGCAGAGCTGCTCTAGAAACAGAGACCCAGGTCAGCAGAGCTGCACTAGAGCCAGAGACCCAGATCAGCAGAGCTGCTCTAGAGGCCAAGAACCAGGTCAGCAGAGCTGCTTTAGAGCCATAGAACCAGGTCAGCAGAGCTGCTTTAGAGCCAGAGAACCAGGTTAGCAGTGCTGCTCTAGTGGCAGAGAATCAGGTCAGCAGAGCTGCTTTAGAGGGAGAGAACCAGGTCAGAAGAGCTGCTTTAGAGCCAGAGAACCAATCAGCAGAACTGCTCTAGAGCCAGAGAACCAGGTCAGCAGAGCTGCTTTAGAGCCAGAGAACCAGGTCAGCAGAGCTGCTTTAGAGCCATAGAACCAGGTCAGCAGAGCTGCTTTAGAGCCAGAGAACCAGGTCAGCAGAGCTGCTCTAGAGCCTATGAACGATGTCAGCAGAGCTGCTCTAGAGCCAGAGAACCAGGCCAGCAGAGCTGCTGTAGAGCCAGAGAAACCAGGCCAGTAGAGCTGCTTTAGAGCAAGAGAACCAGGTCAGCAGAGCTGCTTTAGAGGGAGAGAACCAGGTCAGCAGAGCAGCTTTAGAGCCAAGCGATCAGGTCAGCAGAGCTGCTTTCGAGCCAGAGAACCAGGTCAGCAGAGCTGCTCTAGAGCCTAAGAACGATGTCAGCAGAGCTGCTCTAGAGCCAGAGAACCAGGCCAGCAGAGTTGCTGTAGAGCCAGAGAAACCAGGCCAGTAGAGCTGCTTTAGAGCAAGAGAACCAGGTCAGCAGAGCTGCTTTAGAGCCAGAGAACCAGGTCAGCAGAACTGCTCTAGAGCCAGAGAACCAGGTCAGCAGAGCTGCTTTAGAGCCAGAGAGCCAGGTCAGCAGAGCTGCTTTAGAGCCATAGAACCAGGTCAGCAGAGCTGCTTTAGAGCCAGAGAACCAGGTCAGCAGAACTGCTTTAGAGCCATAGAACTGGGTCAGCAGAGCTGCTTTAGAGCCAGAGAACCAGGTCAGCAGAGCTGCTCTAGAGCCTAAGAACTAGGTCATCAGAGCTGCTCTGGAGCCAGAGAACCAGGCCAGCAGAGCTGCTGTAGAGCCAGAGAAACCAAGTCAGCAGAGCTGCTTTAGAGGGAGACAACCAGGTCAGCTGAGCTGCTCTAGAGAGAGAGAACCAGGTCAGCAGAGCTGCTCTAGAGCCAGAGAACCATGTCAGCAGAACTGCGTTAGAGCCCTAGAACAGTGTCAGTAGAACTGCTATAGAGCCCTAGGACCGGGTCAGCAAAGCTGCTTTAGAGCCAGAGAACCAGGCAGCAGAGCTGTTGTTATGTTATGTTATGTTATGTTATGTTATGTTATGTTATTAGTTCATTTTTATAGCGCACGGCTACTCAAAAAGAGTGTCCCGGCGCTTTTAATGGAGAAGGCAAAAAAAGCTGCAACAAAATAACATAACACCAAATGAAAGAGTAAAAGAGCAGTGAGCCAGGAAATAAAAGAGAGAACGGCTACTGAGTAAAAAGCCACGTTTTAAGGCCTTTCCTAAAAGCCAGCAAGCTAGTGGCTCCCCGCAGGGCCAGCGGCAAAGAGTTCCATAGCTGAGATGCCAGCAATCCAAAAGAGCGCCCGCCAAGGCGCGCTTTCTTTACCCGAGGGACAACAGCAAGGTGCAGGGATTCCGACCTCAGAGACCTGGTCGGATGATAAAAGACCAGTCTCTTTTGGAGGTACTTAGCTCCCTCCTTGTGAAGAGCTTTATAGACCAAGGTCAGAGCCTTAAAGGCGATCCTCTTGCGGATGGGCAACCAATGTAACGTTACCAGCAAGCCCGAGGCACTGGAGCGCCTACTAAGGCCGAAGATTGCCCTGGCCGCGGTGTTCTGTACCACTTGAAGGCGCTGCAGCAAGTACTCTGGAAGGCCCAGGTAAAGAATGTTGGAATAATCCAACCTGGACCCAATCAGAGCCTGAACTGTCAGCGTCCTATGTTCCACGGATAACAAAGGAAGGAACCTCCGCAGCATCCTAAGGATGCCAAAGCACATGCCCGACACCCCCAGGATCTGAGATTTCAGGGTTAACCTGTTATCCAACTTCACCCCTAGATTCTTTGCAACCTGAGAGGAGCAGGATGGAGGGAACATATCCCGTGGCCACCAAGTCTGCCAGTCAGGCTCGGTGTCACACCCAAAGAAAAGTACTTCGGACTTGTCGGAATTGCACTTAAGGCTGTTTAGATGGATGTAGAGCCAGAGAACCAGGCCAACAGAGCTGCTTTAGAGACAGAGAACCAGGTCAGCAGAGCTGCTCTAGAGCCAGAGAACCAAGTCAGCAGAGCTGCTTTAGAGCCATAGAACCGGGTCAGCAGAGTTGCTTTAGAAGCAGAGAACCAGGTCAGCAGAGCTGCTTTAGAGCCAGAGAACCAGGTCAGCAGAGCTGCTCTAGAGCATAAGAACCGGGTCAGCAGAGCTGCTTTAGAGCCATAAACCAGGCCAGTAGAGCTGCTGTAGAGCCAGAGAAACCAGATCAGTAGAGCTGCTTTAGAGGGAGAGAACCAGGTCAGCAGAGCTGCTCTAGAGCCAGAGAACCAGGTCAGCAGAGCTGCTTTAGAGCCAGAAACCAGGTCGGTAGAGCTGCTGTAGAGCCAGAGAAACCAGATCAGTAGAGCTGCTTTAGAGGGAGAGAACCAGGTCAGCAGAGCTGCTCGAGAGAGAGAGAACCAGGTCAGCAGAGCTGCTCTAGAGCCAGAGAACCATGTCAGCAGAACTGCTTTAGAGCCATAGAACCGGGTCAGCAGAGTTGCTTTAGAGGCAGGGAACCAGGTCAGCAGAGCTGTTGTTGAGCCAGAGAACCAGATCAGCAGAGCTGCTCTGTAGCCTAAGAACTAGGTCAGCAGAGCTTTTCTAGAGCCAGAGAACAAGGTCAGCAGACCTGCTGTGGAGCCAGAGAAACCAGGTCAGCAGAGCAGCTTTAGAGGGAAAGGGGCGTGGTCAGCAGAGCTGCTTTAGAGCCAGAGTACCAGGTCAGCAGAGCTGCTTTAGAGCCAGAGTACCAGGTCAGCAGAGCTGCTCTTGCTGACACTTACTGACTGGCACTGACTGACTGACACTGACTGATTGACACTGACTGACACTGATTGACTGACACTAACTGACACTGACTGACAGTGACACTAACTGACACTGACTGACTGACACTGACTGACTGACACTGACTAACACTAACTGACTACTCTCTACTACTCACTCTCTACTACTCTCTACTACTCTCTCTACTACTCACTCTCTATTACTCTCTACTACTCACTCTCTACTACTCTACTCACTCTCTACTACCCACTCTCTACTACTCTACTACTCTCTCCCTACTACTCACTAATATTCACTCTCTACTACTCACTCTCTACTACCGCTACCTCTCTACCTCTACACCTCTTCCTCTACAACTCTACACCTCTACCTCTCTCACACACACGCACACATATGCACATATATATATGTATATGCATTTAGATATATAAGTATGTGTATATATATATGTGTATGTGTGTGTGTGTGTATATATATATATATATACATATATATAAACATATATATAAAATGCATATCTATATAAATACAAATATAAATGCATGCATACATATACATATAAGCATATATATGCATGTATGCACATGAAAGTTTGAAAAACACTAATACAAGCAAAGTTAAAAAGCCACCTAATTAGAAACAGAATTGCTTTAACTTAAACGAAGGTGAGACCTATTGCATTTTCAATGCTTGTTTACTTTGGTTCCATCAAGAAGGCATTAAGATGTGTCACACAATTGCCATAAATTCTGAATCTTAGCACTCTAGTTGCTCATTAGATCACTGTAGTAAAGCTACTGCTCACCAGGAAAGTCTGCTGCTGGTATTCGAAGTGCATGTTTCAGTCTGCATGTCAGAATTTTTTTTATGGAATAGAAGAGGATTTGAGAAGTCAAAATGTGCCCTAATTTTTCTTTCCGCAGCACTTATCATAATTTCTATGGAAAAATGAACCCCCTCACTTGTTCTTTTGCAAATTAAATGTTTTAAGTGTTACCACTTTATTCCAATCAAAATGGCTTCAGGTGTGCCATACTTTTGTCATAAGTAAGACTGTTAGCGCTCTAGTTGTTCTTTAGAACACTCTGGGACATTCTGTCATTGGGCTATACTTGGGCTACATCTGGGTGATATTTGTGCTACGTTTGGGCTCTTTTATCTCTGGTGACCATCTTGGGAGACTTATTTGTTATGAAGTTTCCTAATTTCCTCATTTACTACAGTCTCCTCAGTAGGAAATACTTTCAGTTTTTTACATTGATTCCATCAAGAAGGCATTCAGATGTGTCACACATTTACCATAAATTCAGAATGTTAGCACTCTAGTTGCTTATTAGATCACGGTAGTAAAGCTACTGCTCACAAGGGAAGTCTGCTGCTGGTATTGAAAGTGCATGTTTCCGTCTGCATGTCAGAATTTTTTAATGAAATAAAAGAGGATTTGAGAAGTCACTCAAAATGTACCCTAATTTTTCTTTTTTGACCACTAATCATAATTTCTTTGGCAAAATTAACCCCCTCATTGTGTTCTTTTTTAATTAAACTACTCACTCTCTACTACTCACTCGCTACTACTCTTACTACTCACTCTACTACTCTCTACCACTCACTCTCTACTACTCTACTACTCACTCTCTACTACTCTCTACTACTATCTCTCTATTACTCCCTCTCTACTACTCACTCTACTATGCTCTCTCTACTACTCTCTCTCTACTACTTACTCTCTACTACTCGTTCTCTACTACTAACTCTACTACTTGCTCTCTACTACTCACTATCCACTATTCACTCTCTACTACTCGCTCTCTACTACTCTCTACTACTCACTCTCTACTACTACGCTCTCTACTACTCACTCTCTAATACTCTCTACTACTCTCTCTACTGCTCATTCTCTACTACTCTCTCTCTCTACCACTCACTCTTTACTACTCACTCTCTACTACTCACTCTACTATTCTCTACTACTCACTCTCCACTACTCTCTCTCTACTATTTACTCTTTACTACTCACTCTCTACTACTCTCTCTCCACTACTCTCTCTCTACTATTTACTCTCTACTACTCACTCTCTACTACTCTCTACTACTCACTGTTCACTACTTACTCTCTACTACTTGCTCTCTACTACTCACTCTCTACTACTCTACTAGTCTCCTTACTACTCACTCTCTATTACTCTCTCTACTACTCACTCTCAACTACTCTCTTCTACTACTCGCTCTCTACTACTCTCTACTACTCACTCTCTACTACTCACTCTCTACTACTCCCTACTACTCACTCTACTACTCACTCTCTACTATTCTCTACTATTCACTCTCTACCATCTCTACTACTCTCTACTACCCACTCTACTATTCACTCTCTACTACTCTCTACTACTCTCGCTCTGCTACTCACTCTCTACTACTCCCTTTCTACTACTCTCTACTACTCACTCTCTACTACTCTCTACTACTCACTCTTCTGCTCAGCCGCTGCTACTCTCCACTACTCACTCTCTATCAACTCTCTACTACTCACTCTCTACTACTCTCTACTACTCACTCTCTACTATTCACTCTCTACTACTCACTCCACTACTCTCTACTACTCACTCTCTGCTACTCTCTCTACTACTCACTCTCTACTCTCTATCACTCATCCTCTACTCTCTACCTCTCCCTCTACTACTCTCTACCTCTACACCTCTACCTCTGCCTCTCTACCTCTATACATCTACCTCTCTACCTCTACCTCTACACCTCTACCTCTATACCTCTCTCTACACGCACACATATGCACATTTATATATATATGGATATATATATATATGCATATGCATTTATATATATTTATGTGTATATATTTATATATATGTATATGTATATATATATGTGTGTGTGTGTATTACCTACTGGCGGTTGCCAGTAGGTATATATAGTTAGGATTTTTTCCCTATGGGATTTCTGAAAATTCTATGTCTAATAACTTTGGCGTTTGTGGACGGAATTGGCTGAAATTTTCAGGAAAATGGCACATTTTGTTTCTGAGCAGGCCCTAAAAATTTGGGGGGTGTTCGGCAAGGGGGGGCCGAGAAAAAAGGGGGGTCCCAAAACGCGTTTTTCCCATGTTAATTTCCATAGGGCGGTTGGCCTCACTTTTAGCTCGAACGGCTGAATGGATTTGCACGAAACTTGGCAAAATTGTAGGGACTGTTAGCCCGATGTGCCTTTGCTAGGTCTTAATATTTGTGCTCCAGTGGATTTTGAGAAATTAACGTTCAAAGTAAGATATATATCTGTGACAGCGTCCCGGGCTGCGCTCCGGTTCGCGTACTTTTCGCGTAACGGAACTTTGCGATGCGAAGCTGATTGGCTTTCCGGTGTCTGTCAACATTCTAAACAGTCCGTAGCGGCCGCCATCTTGTCTCTCGGTAGGATCGAGAGACAAGAGGAGGCCAAAATAAAGGGGGAAATTACCATAAGGGGGCATAGTAGATCCTCGTTGACCCCCTAGGTTTTATGTGGAGGTTTTAAAAGGTCCCAGCAGGGCCAAAAAAAAAGATTTTTTTTTTTTTTTTGCTTGGTGAGCGCCTAGTACGCGAACCGGAAAGCGTTCTGGGCAGCGTACTATAAGGATAAAAGAATGATAGACTTTTCTAATACTGTATGTTAATTGTTTGTTGTTTTTGTTGTTTTTTTTTTGTTTTCTTTATTTTTAAAGTATTTTTTTTTATTTTGATTGTGTTTCATAATTCATTAAACTTTCTAACATTTCATTGTCAGAAATTTCAAAATTGAATATAGGGTGTAACATGTCCTCATTTTTAAGCAGGTTATCCACTGCTTCAACACATTGTAGTAGTTCCTGGTCTCTACTTTGATCCATAAAATCATCAATTTTTCCTTGGCTGCTCTCCTCCAGTACAATTGTAAATTTAACTTGTTGCTCGCCTTCCATTTTGCCTGAAATTTTGATTAAAAAAATATATATTAGTAGAGATAGGGCACTCTTGGGATTAATTTTAGATAGGCAGTTTTTATCAGTGAATTTATCTTTTGGCAGTGTATAGTATCAGAGTGGAAATAGGACTATAAAAAAGTGTATGTGATTTAACCAAGACAAGCCTAACTCCATTCATAACTATAACAGAGAAGTCTATCTAAATCCATAACTACTACAGAGGGATAGTATATATCTATCAGAAAAAGTCTACCATATTAAGTTATAGTACACAATATACTTCAGTTTTAAAAATAACAACTTACCTTCACAAACAAGTTGAAGTGTTTGATAGCTATTCAAATGTGATGTACAACAAGAAGTAGCAGTCAAAATGGCTGTGTTTTCTTCTCTTCCTTTATATATATTCAGGTATATAACCAATCAAATGTCAGGTAATATAAGTAGAAAATGAAAGTAACATTTTCATTGGTTGTCAATTCCAACACTTCAGATGTGTTTTGTGAAGTAATTTACCTCACGGTATTTAGAGAGGTCTACAGGCTTAATGGCTAAATGGAATTTCAATCAAATTTGTGAAAATGAAAGGAATTGTTATGTAGTATGAGCTAATATATATTTGTCTCCAGTCGTTTTTCTGTGAATTACTTTCCCACCTTTTTTTTTGGACCGCTTTCCGGGTAGCGGTCCGGTCCGCGAACTAGGAGCGTAACGGAAGTCCACCATTTTGTGTTTCGGTCGAATTAAGATATAAAATGGAGGGCAAATAATGTTCAGAATGGGTAGAAGGGGGCACGGTACAAGTATTTTGACCCCCTAGGTTTTCTGAGGGTGGCTGAGGAGGACCATATGTGCGGGGAAAAAACATTTTTTTTTTAATTTTGCGCGGTTAGCTTCCAGTTCGCGTACCGGGTAGCGCTCTTTGAGCGTAGTTTGTTGAAAATTAGAGAAAAAAGTTAGAGAAAAATAATAATTGTGAGTGATCAGATGTAGGGTAGCTCTGAGAAGAGCTTTTGGGTTTATGGTACATTTTGGTACTTATAAGTAGGTACCAATGCACAGTCTTAAATTCAAAATGAAAATTCTGTTGCCCTCATCTGAGAAGTGAACTCCATCTCCTCTGTAGATATCTTGCATGTAGTAACGCAAGTTATTGTTGTACAAGGAGCCCATTCCATGGTCTCTCATGTAAGCTGAAACAGATTTGTTTACATGCTTCCTCGCTTTCTCAATTTGTGGACAAAATTGGTTGGACCACCTCCATTTCTGTCTTTGGCATATATTGGAATATACCAAGGCAGTTTGAGGAAAAAGTGCCATTAATTGCTCAAAGGTGTCCTTTAAAAGCATTTCCAGACCTACCCCAGTCAAAGTGCCCAAATCATTACCTCCACAGTGCACAATTAACAGGTCAGGTTTTGGCAAATGCATAAAGGTTTTCACCAATGGTATCAATTGGTGACATTTTAATCCTCTTTGGCCCAACCACTTAATTTCCACATCTTGTAAATTGAGGTTAGGTAAATTTCTGTTCTCAGCATACCTTTGAGCCCAGTAGATGTAACTATGTCCAACAATCCAGACATTAAACATGGTGGGAGAAGGTTGTGCTGCAGTCAGATGAAGTGTGGTAATGAAAGGGCAGTTGAAACAGTAGGAGTTTGTAAAGAAAAAAAACTGTGGATTTCCAGTGCTAATGATTCATTAGCAGTGATTGGTGCATTTCCATTTCTGAAAACAGAAAGTTAGGGTGCATGGATGTGTTCTTTGAAAGATGTAATTTGAATGGTCAAGGAAGAAACATTTAATGAAAGATTGCACTGGATACGCAGGTGCACTGAGAGTTCAGAGTTCAATTGAAACATTGTTGTGTGAATTTGCAAACATGAGAGGTCTTTCAGGAGGTGGTTGCTAAGCAAAAAAGGCAGAGAGGGCAGAGGGGGGAAGGGTTTTGATTTGAAAAAAGTGAAGGAAGAGTTATGATTGGCTAATATGAGAGATATGTGTAATGAATATCTGTATTTGTGTGCTTTCAATAGCTGCAGCCTCTGGAGTGCTTCTTCTTTGTTCTGCTGAAGACAATTTGGAGTATTTCTGAGACTATTTTGAAACTCAAAAAGTATTTGCTAAGGTGAGAAAAGATTTATTTAATTTAGATAGAGAATAGTATGATTTAAGGAGAAAATGATGAAGAAAGCTGTGTTTTTAAAATGTGGCTTTGTCTCAAGTGATATACAAATAGATTTTGTTTTTTGGGAGAAATTGTAATTGCATATTCGGTGTAGCATTCTGGCATGCAGTAACACAAGTTATTGTTGTACATGGAGCCCATTCCATGGTCTCTCATGTAAGCTGAAACAGATATGTTGTTTTTAAAAACGATTTTTGAAAACAATTACATTTCTGGATATGTACTGCTAGAGCTTCATAGGTTGTTTGGGTCATATTTATAAGGCATTTGAGTGTCTATGATGTTATTTTTCCCTTTTTAAATGGAAAGCGTTCTTCATGGGGCAAGTTTGTTGTAAATACGCTCCCACCTGTGCTTGGCAAATTTAGATTTTGATTATGAGAGTTACATAGCCATGTTAATAATGTCCCAAAAATGGTGCAAGGACATTCAATAAAACGCTTTCATGTGTCTCAAGGACATTTTCAGTCATTTCCTCTTGAATGCAGGTATACAATTGATTTATATGCTGTGTTTAAAAACGATTTTTTGAAATCTATTACATTTCTGGATATGTACTGCTAGAGCTTCATAGGTTGTTTTGGGTCATATTTATAAGGCATTTGAGTGTCTATGATGTTATTTTTCCCTTTTTAAATGGAAAGCGTTCCTCATGGGGCAAGTTTCTTGTAAATACGCTCTCACCTGTGGTTGGCAAATTTAGATTTTGATTATGGGAGTTACATAGTCATGTTAAAAATGTCCCAAAAATGGTGCAAGGGCATTCAATAAAACGCTTTCATGTGTCTCAAGGACATTTTCAGTCATTTCCTCTTGAATGCAGGTATACAATTGATTTATATGCTGTGTTTAAAAACGATTTTTTGAAATCTATTACATTTCTGGATATGTACTGCTAGAGCTTCATAGGTTGTTTTGGGTCATATTTATAAGGCATTTGAGTGTCTATGATGTTATTTTTCCCTTTTTAAATGGAAAGCGTTCCTCATGGGGCAAGTTTCTTGTAAATACGCTTTCACCTGTGGTTGGCAAATTTAGATTTTGATTATGGGAGTTAAATAGCCATGTTAATAATGTCCCAAAAATGGTGCAAGGGCATTCCTAAAAACGCTTTCATGTGTTTCAAGGACATTTTTAGTCATTTCCTCTTGAATGTAGTTATCCAATTGATTTATTTGCTGTGTTTAAAAACGATTTTTTGAAATCAATTACATTTCTGGATATGTACTGCTAGAGCTTCATAGGTTGTTTGGGTCATATTTATAAAGCATTTGAGTGTCTATGATGTTATTTTTCCCTTTTTAAATGGAAAGCGTTCTTCATGGGGCAAGTTTCTTGTAAATACGCTCCCACCTGTGCTTGGCAAATTTAGATTTTGATTATGGGAGTTACATAGTCATGTTAAAAATGTCCCAAAAATGGTGCCAGGGCAATCTAAAAAAACGCTTTCATGTGTCTTAAGGACATTTTAAGTCAATGAGGAAACACAGGTGATGTAATTCTGAAATGAGGAAAAGAAACTCCACATTTTTCAATTACATCACTAGTGTTTCCTAAGTTTATGAATGACATTGTGCAGATGAAGTTTAGGTGTGACCACAGATTCAAAAGAGGTCTGCCCTTTGTTCAAGAGTGAAGTGGACATGACTTACTTCATTGGTAGGCCTTCACATGTATTATCTCCTTTGTTTTCTTCAACAAGTGAAAATCTCATCTGCAACCATGTGTTGGCCTCACCTCAAAGAAACAAAACAGGTGATGGACCGAATGTGGATCAATGACACACATTCACCCCAGTCCAAAGATCTGGGCCCAAAGAAATCTTTAGATAGGCCACACCTTATCGTCAACCTGAATTAATCATTTAAAATGTTAGGGAGAGATTTATGATTGTTGTATGCCTGTTTTGTACCACTGTGTGCCATTTTTGTGACGCAGTGCTGATGCAAAAGATTTGCTATGTTAAATAATAAGTAGGGTGTTAAGTTTTTGATGACTGTTATTCATTTACTGTTTGGTAATAGTGGTTAATAACATTTTTTATTATATTTTTCCACAGATTCAACTGCAGATCATTTCAAAATTTGAAAAATGCCAACTAAGAATCGAATTAGAAAGGCTAGAAAACGTCAAAGACAGCAAGATCATGTATTATTGCAGCAGTCCTCTTCCCAAAATACTTGTGAAATCACCAAGAAAGCTCCGGGTAAGAGCACAAAATCATTCTTAAGAAATATTTGTAGTAAAAAAAGTATTTCTACAAAAAATGTTTCAGTCCAGAAAAAGAAAAGAAATTTAAATGGAAAGGAAAGCCCAATCAAAAATGTTACTGGTAGAGCAAGAGATAACTCTGTGCATGATAGTAGAAGGAAACAACAGTTTAGGGACATTCGAAAATGAATGTTCCGCAACAGGATAATAGTTAATTTATTAAAAAATATTAAGAAAGGCCAACAGAAAGTGGCATTTTATAAGAAGAAGAAAAATGTAGAGAAAATTATTGATCATGCTTTTGAAATTAAGCGAAAGTTGTTTATTTTGGTAATCAATAGAATTAGGAAACTAAGCAAGGTAATTTCTGATTTCAAATCAAATAGTAGATGGAAAAGAGTAGTAAATCGTAGTAACTTTTGTAAAGTTTTTTCCGGACAATGGATGCATAGTTCAAGTTGTGAGGCATTTTTTAATGAGGAGAGTTATTTTCAGGATAATGATTTGGTGTTTGCAGTTGACACCAGTGGTCGAGCTTATGAAGTGAAGGATGGTTGTCCAGTTGAAAAAGAAAAACTTGTGACAACAGAGACAGACGAGGTGTTAGGTAATGATGTTTTAGGAAGACGTCCTAAGGGTCCTGTGTACATTTGGAAGTGTAGTTCTATTTGCAGTGTGCGACAGGTTTCCATCAATTTGCTTTGTGATTTTATACGGACATTTAATAAGAAAAGTTTGAAGCAGAAAATGAAGTTGTTGCAAGATTTAGATCCTTGCAGAGTGAGACAAATGACAGGTTTGCGTGGTCATTCACTGGCTTGTCTTTCCAGGAGAGTATGCCAGAGTGTTTTTCATCATTTCAGGATGCTAGCAGTGCATCATAATAAAGTGAAAAAATTAGTGAGAATGTTGTATTATGCTAAGAGTCCAGCAATTATGCTTAAACAATTATGTGCTGCTCTTTTGCATGGTTCTGAAATAGATGTCAAGAATATTTGTGAAGAAATTGAGTTTTGTTACTTTGGTAGTAAAGATGAGAATGTTCAAATTGACCCAGAAGTAGAAGGTAATGTTGAAGATAATGTACAGGTTTCTAGTACAGATACATTTCAGAAGGAAATTGTCACGTTTCAGATGAAATCAAGTGAGAGGCCTAATTTCACTTGTGTGTGTTGTCGACGCACTTATTATAAGAATCAGACTAAGTTAGTGGATTTATATGCAAAAAGTGAAAGGGAAAATAATAGTGAATGGAAGGATTTCGCCACATACTTGATGGTAGAAAATTGTTTTGATTTGGGATCAGATCAACGTGTGTGTACTTATTGTTGTAACAAATTAAACCAAAACCAGATGCCTGCTAGGGCGGTTCATAATAATCTTGAATTGGTTGAGGTTCCTTCTGAATTGAAGGATTTAAATACTTATGAATCTATTTTGATTCAAAGTATCCATCCCTTTCAGGCTATTGTAAGAATGGAGCCAAAGACAGGGAAGTTGCCTCCAGCAGATTTACAGAGAGGATTAAAGGGAAGAGTTGTTTATTTGCCTCTAGATTTGAACAAAAACATTAACACAATTGGAGTAGAAAAAGTTGAAGAGGAACCTCTGGTTATCTTGGTTAATGGGGTTCCGACAAAGAATAAGAAAATATGGCAAGATTTAGTGGATGTTAGGAAAGTCAAAAAGGCAACATTGTATTTGAAGAAAAATAATAAGTACTATATAAATGTATATGTTGCAGAAGAGGAAGAAAGTGATGAAGAGGATAGCGATTTGTGTGCTGGCCAAATTGAGAAAGTAGAGGCCTCTAAAAGTGAAGAAATATATGAACATTATAGTGTTCATCCTTTGCATTCCAAGGAAGTCATGGGGAATGCAATTGAGTTGTTTCAAATGAAACAAGCCAAAGGGAGTCCCATTAGTGTTTGGGAGGAAAGTTTGGAAGCTCGGTGTTTCCCACAGCTATTTCCCACAGGTCGAGGAGGAAGATATGATGAGCGACCTCATCAAATTCCTGCGTCTGAATACCGGACTTTACGATTGTATGCAGAAGATCCTAGGTTTCGTCAATGTATTCCCTATTTGTTTCATCTCCAGTTTGAAAGCAATCTGTCTGGACTGTCATATGCAGTGAACCACATCTTAAAAAGTGGTATACAGATGCGAAACATCTCGGCAAGTGACTTTATGCATAAAGTCAATGTCCAAGGCAGTATTTTGGATTCTCACCTAATTAATCTCATGGCGTGTCAGCGTGGTACTAATGAGTACTGGTACCGTCGTCATGGTGATTTAAAATGTATGCTGAGGAACTTAGGAACTCCAACATGGTTCCTTACTCTGAGCTGTGCCGAGTATGGCTGGGAAGACTTACTTGAATTTCTACGAGAGGCAAATGGAAATATTGAAAACATTGAATTCAAGACACCTGGAGAACTGTGTTCTTTGGATCCAGTGAATGTATGCAGGTACTTCAATCATAGATTTGAAGCTATGATGTCTTTCATCACAAATAAGAAGAATCCACCTCTTGGAGAGGTGTTGGATTTCTTCTGGAGAAAGGAGTACCAAGCAAGAGGTGCTCCTCATATACATATGTTGTTGTGGATCAAGGATGCACCTAAATTTGGAACAGATCCGGATGACTTAGTGATGAATTTCATAGAACAGTATTCTACGTGTGCTGTTCCAAACGCAACGGAGAAGAAAAGCCTAAGAGAACAAGTTCTACGTTTCCAAAGCCATTGTTGTGGAAAGTACTGTCGTCGTAAATTCAGAAACAAGGACAAGTTCTACACCAAATGTCGTTTCAACTTTCCACGACCGGTGATTTCTAAAGGAAGAGTGAACAGTTTGATGTCTTCGCTGCGACATATCACCCAAAAATACATACAATTTGAAAAGGAACGAAGAGTCCAAGTACATCAACGACTACAGCCCAGTGATTTTGTCCATGTGGAATGCTAACATGGATATACAGTTTGTGGCTGACAACTGTATGGCTGTGGCTCGGTATGTGACATCTTACATCACCAAAAAAGAAAAGACAGAATTGAAGGATATGTGGGAGGACATTTCCCATGAAAAGAGCCTCAGCAAGAAGTTGTACAGTTTCAGTCTGAAGATGTTGTCGCATCGAGAAATCGGAGCTTACGAATGTTGTGACTGGTTGTCTTCAGCAAGTCTCTATGCCAAATCCAGGAGTATCGTTTGGGCGAGTCTTGGTCTTGCTGCAACGCGAAATCGAGTTCTAAAACCTGTCCGGGAAATTGAATATTTGGTAGAAAAGGAACCAAACAGTACCGACATTTTGAAGACCAACATGTTGGATACATATTATCCAAATCGAAGCAGTCACCTTGAGAATGTTTGTCTATATGAGGTTCTACAAAATTATATATTCAAGAGGAACATCAAAGAAGATATTGAGAAAGGAGTGTATGCTGTAATTGGAAGTGAGGGATGTCTGGTCAAGCAAAGAAAATGCCAATTAGTAAACCATCGAAAATTGAGTGGCGAATCTCCAGAAAAAAAGGAGTTTTTCTATTTAGCACTTTTGCAACTTTTCAAGCCTTGGCGTGCAGAAGAGGAACTGCTTGGAGATTTCCTCTGTTACAAAGACTCTTTCACTGCTGCTAAGGAGACCATAGAATGTCCTGCTTTTCCCAAATATCAAGAAATGTTGACTTTGGAAATTGAGCAGGAAGCAACGATTGCAGCCGAGATTGCCAGAGACAGTTCTCAGGACAGTCAGAGTTCTGTTTCATTGAGTCAGGATCCACTAGGAGGACCTATTATCTAAAATGAAGCTGCCACTGCTATGAATGAAGTGGAAAGAGCCATGGCACATGCTCAGGAGGATGCAGTTAATTTAGAAGACTTGGAAAAACAACTCAACGTTGAGCAGAGGAAAATATATGATGAAGTTACCAAGCAAATTGAGCATGGATTAAGTCATGAGAAGAAAGAGTGCTCATGTACATCGTTGAAGCCTGTCCGACTGTACGTGAGTGGAGAAGCGGGAACTGGAAAAAGTTTCCTCATTAAAGCAATTTCTTGTTACTTGCAGGAAAGGACTGAGTCATCGCTGTCTTGTGTTGTTACCGCTCCTACTGGATTGGCAGCACATAACATTAAAGGGATTACTTTGCATCGTCTACTGATGCTGCCGGTGGAGCATGACAACAAATTACAATACCACAAGTTATCTAGGGATGCTTGTTGTGAAGTTTCAAGAGTCTTGAGGAAAATGAAACTTCTTATCATTGGCGAAGTAGGCATGGTTTCCAATGTCCAATGCTTGCCTTTGTGCATTTGAGAATGCAAGAAGTTCTTAAAACTGAATATGATGTGTTATTTGGTGGCAAACACATCATTGTTTTCGGAGATCTTCTGCAGCTGACACCAGTAAAAGGACAACCTGTGTTCAAAATACTCACGCATGAAGATACCAGGAAGTGCCTAGGGAGCATTGGCAACGTCAATATATGGTTAAATTTCAATTATGCTGAACTGCATGAAAATATGCGTCAGGCGAAGGATGAAGATTACAAGAATATTCTACAAGATATTAGAATTGGAAAAGTGACCGAGCATGGGAAAGAAGCTTTAAATGCACGTTTACTGTCAAATTTATATCCCGAACAAGACATTGTGCTTGAGAATATTTTTCAGAAAATTACTGAGAAGAAATCCGGAATATGTTTGATGCCAACTCTTGCAGAATGTGCCATCTTCAACAACAAAATGTTGAATTTAGAAAAGCAAGAGATTGTGAAACTTGAAGCTATTGACAAAATAGAGCATATGGGATCAACAATTATTTTGTCTGAGAATTTGAAATCAAAATTGGATTAATTAGAGAAGACTATATCTAAAACAGCGGGTTTTGAAAAGACTTTGAATGTGTGTTTAAATTGCCGAATCATTTTGAGAAGGAATTTACATGTTGAAAGAGGTCTGGTAAATGGATCAATGGGTAATGTTGTTGATTTTGAGAAATACAGAAGTAGAGATGGTATTGAATTTTTAAAAATTAAATTTGATGGCATTGAGGAAGTACAGCTAATTGGTCGTTGTTCTGCTAGGTTTTTGCTTGTTAAAGATTTATATGTTCCCGTAAACAGTTTCCTGTTTGCTTGGCATATGCGGTGACAATCCATAAATCGCAAGGTTTAAGTGTAGATACTGTATTGGTGAATATTGGCAGTTCTGTGTTCAAGGAGGGTATGGCATATGTGGCATTGTCACGAGTTAGAACTTTATCGGGATTGTACCTGATTGACTGTGATGTCACAAACATTTGTGCGGATCTAGATTGTGTTAAGGAATACAATAGGTTAAGAAAAGAGTATGCGCCACATTTGCCTCAATATCCTTTGTTTGAGAAACGTGTGGTAGGCCGGAAACGAAGAAATATCAGTAATAGTAGGGAGGTTGTAGCAAAAAGCCCAAAAGTCGATGAGCCGAAAATTGTAAGCAGAAAGAAAGTGGATTCTGTTGAAGATGTTGTCGGTTTTCAATTTGAAAACAGTTCTGGTGTCAACTGCTATGCAAATATAGTGGTTAATGTTCTCTTTTCACTAGAGACTTTAAAAGAACAGATTGTGTTCAATTCGGAACAAAGTTTATGCTGCTTGTTGAATTCTGTGTTAGAGAAATGTAGCACTGATCGAACAAAAGTAGAAAGTGTGTCTGAAGTTCGTTATCTGTTAGATGAATGTTCAGGTCAAACAGACTTCTCTGAAAATAATCAGCAGGATTGTCAGGAGTTTTTAATGTATATGCTTGATATATTGCAAGATGAGGGTGTAGATGTAGATCACCTGTTTGGGCTTTCTTATCAATGGCAGCATGACTGCGAGAACTGTATGGTATCAAGTACTACTAGTGTAGACTCAGAAAGATTTATATATTTAACTTTGCTAGACAGTAAATCAGTCTCCTTTAATAAGCTAGTAAATGCAGCGGATCACAACATGGAGTGTAGCCAATGTAAATCTAAAATGATGTCAACATTATTTATACGTAGATATGGCCAGTATGTCATTTTAATGATCCAACGATGTAGGCCTGATGGATCAAAATTGTCAACTTTAATAAAAATAATTGTGGCTTCTCAGCTGTCAATATCAGGAAGGACTTTTGTAACTGTAGCAATTATCTATCACGATGGTCCTTCAACAACATCAGGACATTACACAGCTTATTTAAAGTCTCGAAACGGCTGGTCATTCTGCAACGATTCTGTTGTAACTTTCGAAAAAAAATTGCAGTTTGACCTTAAAAATTCTTACCTGGTGTTTTTAAAACCAAAATTTTAAGGAAAGAATCTCGGGATTTCCTCTGAGGAATTGCAAAAGGTTCATGAAGTAGAGGGAATGTAAGTCTGCAATACTATCTAGATTATTGGTCCAAAACTTTTAATTATAATGTCAATTTAAAAATCCAACTATATAAACCTGATGCAAGTAAGTCTGCTTCATAGTAAGCAGTATCAGTGTCATAGGAAAAGGAGAACATGAGTGAGAAAGAAGGGTAAGATATTAGTAGTCCAGGATTGTGAAAATAATCTTAAATGTTTTCTTTTTGAAAGTTGCGAAAATAGAAAATGACGGGATTTGATTGGAAGAATTACAAGAGTTGTGAATCGCTGCAACATGATTTGGCCAAGTGGAAACATGTGGTAGAATGTGAGAAGTCTTTTATTGTATGTAACATATTTTTCAAAACGATGGAGGTTTTCTTTCAGAAAGTGGCGGGCTGAAAATATTTATAGCACAACAGAGTGGACGCTGTTCATAGGACGTTCTTCGACGTTATGGAAAGTAAGTTAATTTTAAGGAGTTTTGAATTCAGATTTCTTAGGTTGTATGGGTGATTTAAGTGAAATTTGATACATTCTGAGAACAGCAAAAATAAACCATTTAACATGTATAATTAATGTTCTACTTTTTGTACTTATGATATACATTTAGAAATGTGAGGTAGATATGGAGAAACTGAGGCTTCTGTAAGTGTCAAAGTTAATGCTTACAGTGCTGCACTTCTGGGTACTGTTTTTTTAAAAAAAACTGAATAGGCCTCACTTCAAAGAAACCTCTTGAAAGGACACATCTTATTTGCATCCTGAAACAATCCTTTACAATGTTAGACACAATTTTATGATGGCTTTACATCTCTTTTGCGCTGCTATTGCATCACTATTGTGAGACATCAGCAGTGCAAAAGATGCACCATTTTCCAAAATAGGCCTCACTTCATCAGCATGAAGATACTGTTTGTTTAAAATATATATCTTTAGGATTGTGTAGGGGACGTAGAGAAGCAGAGGCTTCTGTAAATGTCAAAGTTGTTGAAAAACTGTTTGTTTTTGAACCTTTTCCCTTCTCTTTTCTAATTTTTAAATACATGTCTTAATATTTTTGGAAATGTTTGTTCTCTTTCACAGATTGAAAGTATGAAAAAAGAATTGAAAAAATTAACAAGAATTATAAGGTAAATGTTTTCTACTCTTTTCGTTACATTTCAATCACATTCACCTACTTTAGGGCTTCAGACTATAGAGCTTTAAACAAAGATTATTTAAATGTGCAAATTTGGAGCTGTGCCCGTGGGTTTTGGTTCAATACACAAGTGCATTGACCTAAAATGCGTGTGCACATTACCAAATCGCCGTCTGTTTCCTCAGGCGTACTCCTCCCACACCTTTGAAGTGAAGTTTAGCTTCACTATAAACGCCCCGGCTGCTTTACCTTCTCATTCTACTGTCCTTGCTTCGTCCCCTCTCCTGTCTGCCGTGTGCATTTCTCCTCTCCCCCCCATCACAGTAACGTCACTCACACACGCAACGCCATTCACACACGCAACACCATTCACACACGCAACGCCACTCACACACACAACGCCACTCACACATACAACGTCACTCACACACACTATGCCATTCACACACGCAATTCATCCACGCAATGCCACTAATCCACGCAATACCACTCATCCACGCAATACCAATAATCCACACAACGCCAATTATCCACGCAATGCCTCTCATCCACACAACGCCACTCATCCATTTGCAAAACCAAACGAACAAACTCTTCTATTGTGAAACCTATTGCATTTTCAATGCTTGATTCTTTCACTTCCTTATGTATTTTGTTTTCCACAATTATATCCTTTTACTTCTCTTCTTAGGTAAATAAATCTATTAAACACCATTTCTGGTTTAAACCCTATAGCTGTCTTTCTTTTTACATCACTCTCTGTTTTCTTCTCTTGTACTTACTCCTTTATTTATTTATTTTTTTTAAATTTGGGGTTAGCTCCCGGTTCGCGTACCGGCGAGCTAACCGGAAAGCGAACTAAAAAAAAACAGCTTGCCAGAGTGTTACACTTTCTAGCAATTTTTGTAAAAAGGGGAGGTAGTTCTGAAAAGAACTTTTTTTTTTTTCTTTTATATATTTTTTTAACTTTTTTGAACATATATATAGTTAGGGCAACTAACTATATATGGAATTTCAATGGTTTTATGCGAGTAAAATATGGTTTTGAAAATGCTAATTCCTAACTATATATGGTCTATAACCTATGGTTTTTTCATTGAATATATATATATATATGTATTAAAGCTCAGGTTACCCAACGTTTTCGGGGGCACTCCGGGAATGACTATGCCACGAGGCTCGGCAGCTCACAGGTCGCGGCCTGACGCGTTTCGCAATGCTGCTTCTTCAGAGGCCGTTTCTGTCTGCAACTTGGCCATGCGTGCTTCACCGGGATTTGAAGATGCTGCCTTCTGATAGGCCACAGGTTCCAAATGCTTTATGGTATCCGTAGTTCAGCACAAATTGACCCTGGATGGGTGCCAAGTTGGAACAGTCACTCATGCTTGCCCTGTATGGGCCCCATGTGCTGGCGAGTCTGATTCCGGCGTCGCTCCTTTACCTGCTCGGAACAGCAGTGGTGCCTCCCACGCGGCAGGGCTTGCCGCGGCAAATATTAAAGCTCAGGTTACCCAACGTTTTCGGGGGCACTCCGGGAATGACTATGCCACGAGGTTCGGCAGCTCACAGGTCGCGGCCTGACGCGTTTCGCAATGCTGCTTCTTCAGAGGCCGTTTCTGTCTGCAACTTGGCCATGCGTGCTTCACCGGGATTTGAAGATGCTGCCTTCTGATAGGCCACAGGTTCCCAATGCTTTATGGTATCCGTAGTTCAGCACAAATTGACCCTGGATGGGTGCCAAGTTGGAACAGTCACTCATGCCTGCCCTGTATGGGCCCCATGTGCTGGCGAGTCTGATTCCGGCGTCGCTCCTTTACCTGCTCGGAACAGCAGTGGTGCCTCCCACGCGGCAGGGCTTGCCGCGGCAAATATTAAAGCTCAGGTTACCCAACGTTTTCGGGGGCACTCCGGGAATGACTATGCCTCGAGGCTCGGCAGCTCACAGGTCGCGGCCTGACGCGTTTCGCAATGCTGCTTCTTCAGAGGCCGTTTCTGTCTGCAACTTGGCCATGCGTGCTTCACCGGGATTTGAAGATGCTGCCTTCTGATAGGCCACAGGTTCCCAATGCTTTATGGTATCCGTAGTTCAGCACAAATTGACCCTGGATGGGTGCCAAGTTGGAACAGTCACTCATGCCTGCCCTGTATGGGCCCCATGTGCTGGCGAGTCTGATTCCGGCGTCGCTCCTTTACCTGCTCGGAACAGCAGTGGTGCCTCCCACGCGGCAGGGCTTGCCGCGGCAAATATTAAAGCTCAGGTTACCCAACGTTTTCGGGGGCACTCCGGGAATGACTATGCCACTAGGCTCGGCAGCTCACAGGTCGCGGCCTGACGCGTTTCGCAATGCTGCTTCTTCAGAGGCCGTTTCTGCCTGCAACTTGGCCATGCGTGCTTCACCGGGATTTGAAGATGCTGCCTTCTGATATATATATCTATATACATATGTATGTATATATATATATGTGTATATATATATTTATATATGTATATATATATATATATATATATATATATATATATATATATATATATATATATATATATATATATATTCACTGAAAAAACCATAGGTTATAGACCATATATAGTTAGGGATTAGCATTTACAAAACCTTAATTTACTCGCACAAAACCATAGAAATTCGCATATATAGTTAGTTGCAATAACTATATATCGCGCACCCGCAATCCACTGCTGATGATGTCACATATTACATCATTCATGATATGGTCAGTGACATCACAGACAACATCACTGATGACATCAATCATGTGATAATACGATTAACCTCTTCAGACTCTAATATAACCTTAGATACACTCAGAGTAAACAGACACGCACAGACTGTCACTCATCCATGGAGTTACTCACACACCTAGTCAGTCATGCAAAGAATCAATCACACCTCCATTTCCTCAACTATACAGTTATACACACCTTACTTATTCGAACATATACTAACACATATTTACTCTTTTATACAATCCCTGATGAAAAGTTCACAATGATCCATACAGCCACTCACACATTCACTGGCTCTTATGCACAGTTATTGATATATGTCAACTCTCACATGTACTGTGTTTTACATATGTACTTACTTTGACATGTAGCACTGAGATATCCATTCACTCACCAATACACTCATGCACACAGTCAACCACCTATACAGCTGTTTCCACATGCAGTTTTGAACCCATACATCTAGTGAATCAACTGTTCACACATCTATGCACAGAGTCACACACCTTTCAGCCACCCACACACACACTCACTCTCCCATACAAATACTTGGGCAACTAATCAATAACCCATATAGTTACTCATATAGCTACTGATCAACACATGCAGCAGTTTACAGAACAACAGACATAATGATGCACAAATTAGGACAGTTTAGTCACTAACCCATGCTCTCAGTGAGACACATTTAATCACTCTCTCATACAGTCAGTCATGCACCTACTAAATCCTTCATCCAGACACTTATACATCCACTCCTTCTTCAATATGTAAGACATATTTAAACTCTACAGAAACGTACATTCACTGGATGATGTCATCAGTGATGTCATCAGTGATGTCACTGGCCATGTCATGAATGATGTAATATGTGACATCATCAGCAGTGGATTGCGGGTGCGCGATATATAGTTATTGCAACTAACTATATATGTAAATTTCTATGGTTTTGTGCGAGTAAATTAAGGTTTTGTAAATGCTAATCCCTAACTATATATGGTCTATAACCTATGGTTTTTTCAGTGAATTTTCAAGGTTTTGTAAATGCTAATCCCTAACTATATATGGTCTATAACCTATGGTTTTTTCAGTGAATTTCAATGGTTTTTTAATAGCAAATATCAACAAGCATTAGAAATGCAATAGGTCTCGCAGCATTAGAGTTAGTGCTTTTAGAATTGTTAATGGTTTTTTTTGTAAATCTTTAGCATGAGGTTGAGGGTGAGTGAGGGTGAGTGAGGGTGAGTGAGGGTGAGTGAGGGTGAGTGAGGGTGAGGGTGAGTGAGGGTGGGTGAGTGTGAGTGTGAGTGAGGGTGAGTGGGGGTGAGTGTGGGTGAGTGTGGGTGAGTGTGGGTGAGGGTGAGGGATTGAGGGTGAGGGGTTGAGGGTGAGTGAGGGTGAGGGGTTGAGGGTGAGGGGTTGAGGGTGAATGAGGGTGAGGGGTTGAGGGTGAGTGGGGGTGAGTGAGGGTGAGGGGTTGAGGGTGAGTGAGGGTGAAGGTGAGTGAGGGTGAAGGTGAGTGAGGGTGAGGGTGAGTGTGGGTGAGTGTGGGTGAGTGAGGGTGAGGGATTGAGGGTGAGGGGTTGAGGGTGGGTGAGGGGTTGAGGGTGAGTGAGGGTGAGGGGTTGAGGGTGAGGGGTTGAGGGTGAGTGGGGGTGAGTGGGGGTGAGGGGTTGAGGGTGGGTGAGGGGTTGAGGGTGAGTGAGGATGAGGGGTTGAGGGTGGGTGAGGGTGAGTGAGGGTGAGTGTGAGTGAGGGTGAGTGAAGGTGGGTGAGGGTGAGGGGTTGAGGGTGAGGGATTGAGGGTGAGGGGTTGAGGGTGAGTGAGGGTGAGGGGTTGAGGGTGAGTGAAGTTGAGGGTGAGGGTGAGTGAGGGTGAGTGAAGGTGAGGGTGAGGGTGAGTGAGGGTGAGGGGTTGAGGGTGAGTGAGGGTGAGGGGTTGAGGGTGAGTGAGGATGAGTGATAGTGAGGGTGAGTGAGGGGTTGAGGGTGAGGGGTTGAAGGTGAGTGAGGGTGAGGGGTTGAGGGTGAGTGAGGATAAGTGAGAGTGAGGGTGAGTGAGGGGTTGAGGGTGAGGGGTTGAGGGTGAGTGAGGGTGAGGGGTTGAGGGTGAGTGAGGGTGAGGTGTTGAGGGTGAGTGAGGGTGAGGTGTTGAGGGTGAGTGAGGGTGAGGGTGAGGGGTTGAGGGTGAGTGAGGGTGAGGGTAGGTGAGGGGTTGAGGGTGAGTGAGGGTGAGTGAGGGGTTGAGAGTGAGTGAGGGTGAGGGTGAGTGAGGGTGAGGGTGAGTGAGGGTGAGGGTGAGTGTGGGTGAGGGTGAGTGAGGGTGAGGGGTTGAGGGTGAGTGAGGGTGAGTGAGGGTGAGGGAGGGTGAGTGTGAGTGAGGGGTTGAGGGTGAGTGAGGGTGAGTGTGGGTGAGGGTGAGTGAGCTACATCTAATGACTTCAGAGGACTGCTTATAGACTGTTTAAATTACAACCATTGTCGATAGTAAGTACTATTGACCCTGATAACGAAAACACACAACACCAGCTGTCACGGCAGACTGAAACACCCCTCTAACGCACGCTGGTTAATAAAACGAGGCACAACACCGAGGAATATTGACCAGATCACTAATAAGATTGGAGCGCCAATTGATTTTGAACCAAATCAATAGGAGATTAACACAATATTTGTAAAGCAGTGGAATGTGGTGGGGACGTGGCGCAAACAATAAGTGCAGCTAGATCATATACTCAAATACATCCAAGATAGGGTGTTAACGAATAGCGGGTAATTTAACTGAGTGATGCGGCTTCGCACTATGTCCTCAAAGTAAAATGGAGATTAGCAAGCTGGACAATCTGGAGGGTTACTTACATGCCGCTGGTACCAAAAGTGTCTGCCCGCTTCCCTCGATGTGTACACGGGCTTGTCTTGGCCGATTATTTTTAAATAGGTAAGCCAGAGCGCGCCAAACCAGATTGCTCGGTATTTCCGGGTCACGTGATCAGGGCATTCAAGTCTACGCAGTGCCAGACTCTATGGTGCGTGCGTGCTGGTACAGCAGGCAACACTAGAATGCTGACCCTTAAAAACAAATCAGAAGGCGCTTCGTGAAATCGGCGACACAATAATCTTCGGCACAATAGTAAAAGCAAGCACCAGTAGAGGCGTGTTTGGAAACCGAAGACTGGGTAAGGGGAGAGATGCATGGATTGGAGAGATGCAGGCTGTACTATGCAGCCCCATTAACGATCCCACCCAAGCAACCATTTTGTATTTATTTACCTGGACAGCCGCAGTGGCGGACTGAGGAACGCTCGCGATATTTACAGGCAGCGCTACTGGATATGGAGCCTGCGTGTAGAAATAATTGGAAACAAGGCTAGCGGCAGGCAGGCAGGGGAGGAGAGGAGGAGGGGGGAGGAGAGTAGGGGAGGCACGGCCTAGCGGCCGTGCAATCAAGTAGTGAGGGGGCGGAGCTGGGGGAGGCTGTGGAAGAGAGTAGGCAAGGCGACACGGCGGGAGGGGGCGGAGCGGGTAAACAAAGACGGACATGCACGCGCCCGTGACTTTTAAGGTCAATGCGCATGCGCATAAGCTTAATGCGCATGCGCATTGACCTTAAAAGTCACGGGCACTGCAAGGAATCGCCACGATTCCTTGCAGTGTGGATAAAGAGTGGATAACTCGCAATACTCTCGCCTTGCTCGATGCGCATGCGCATCGACAGGCGAGACCTAAAAAGTGTCAAATATCAAGTACGTGATAGGTAAAAACGTTTTCGTGTTTATGCACACTGATGTGCTTTGAAACGCTGCCCCCCCCTCTTTTCTCTTAGGAGTACTCTCTCTTTACAGATAGTGATGGGTAGTGAACGCAGGCTTTTGCCCCCGTTGTAATCTGTCGTGCCTGCTTCTCTCTCCATTTGATTGATTGTTATCCAAGCATTTACTATTTTAGTATTGGTTCTCTTTGGTTAATTCTCTATTTACTAACAAGCACAGATTCGCAATACTCCGTTTAGTCTTTGCAGATAGTGAAAAATCGTTTTAAAAAACAAAAGGAATCGAGCAAAATCAGTAGGCCACTAATGGGATCTCTTTTTGACCTCGCTAAAATAGAAACATTAAGAACAACCCCTCATGAGAAATACGAAACTAGTGAGATGAACTGAGCTCCACACCATGATGGCTGCAAGACAGCTCGACTCCGCCACCCACCCCGCCCAAAATAACAACAAACCCTATGCAAATATTATAAATATATACAACACACCAGCAAAGTAACAGGGTAAAACATTTTATTAAATAACTATTTACATAACTATTTTATACTTTTTGTTGCCCGATCCGGCTAGCTCAATCGATCGAGCATGAAACTCATGCACTCTGATAGCAAGCGTTGCTGCTGATGCTATGCAGACAAAAACTGGTTTTCAGTTTGTACATTCTTCAAGATTTTTCCATCCAAGGCTGGTTGAGAGTTTGTAGAACCATGGCTTCAGATTTTCAACATACGGTGTGGTGGCGCGGACTGGGAGGGGGCGCTTGGCTCCTGCCCCCTCCCCAAGTAAGATTTTCATACGTGAGTGTACGTTCATGGTTTTGGTCCCTGAGTTGCTTCGATGTCAATGCCATGCTCAAATGGCATAAGTCCTGGATGTTGGGTGCCATAGTTCAGAGTTCTGAGCAGCGCTTGTAACACTGTCTGAAGCTTATTTGCACCTGCTGCAGCTTCACTATTCTCAAAGTAAGTGAGGGCCGTTTGTGGACCTGACTGCATTGGAAAACAATGTGATGAGGTGCCTCCCTAAACCGCTTGACGGAGGCCCCCGAGGGGCGGTGAGATGGCGCGGACTGGGAGGGGGTGCTTGGCTCCTGCTCCCTCCCCAAGTCGTGTTGCCCTGGTGTGGCCTGAGATCGCCCCCGACATAGGCGGCCGGCTCCCGGGGTCCAGCGGAACTTTTTGCCTTTTGATGACTCTTCCATTCTGGACCTTGTCCCACAATCCGTTTGACCTGAAGACACGCCGTAGTGGGGCGCCCCTTTACCGTTTCAGTTGCCATTCCGCCCGCTTTTGCTACACTGTGCCTCTTCCGCCATTCAGCTGTTTACCGCCCGCTCTTCGACTACAGCGTCTCACTCACCATGTAGTTGAGTTGCTCCCGCTCTTGCGATGCAGCGATAGGCGGCTGCCACAGGACTCTCAAAATGGCGGCCGGCTCTTCAGATTTGGGCGTGGTCCACTAAAATGGCCCTGGGACACCTTGGAACTCGGACGCTTGTCTGCTAGGGCTTGGGTCCCATTCTCGAAAGCGTCCCCTCAGCCTTGAAGATTCTACAAAAGTCTTGGGGGCCCCCGACTCCCGCAGGCTTCTGGTGGGGAGCGGCTGCCATGATTGCTCGTGGAATGGCCACGACTGAGCTACGAGATGGTGGTGCTCTCATGCTGACGCCAGCTTCAGTCTGAAACATCCAGAAACACTGTAGACTACCAATTCGATCAGTTCCGGTAGCGCCCCAACGTGACCCGGTAGAGAAGAACTTGCCCTCCCCTCTTTGACTGATGGTTCTTGTTGCCTGTCCCTTCTGTTGTCATTTAACAGAACTTTTTAGACTGCTGAAAGGGGTTGTGTTCCGAACGCTGGTTGGTGGAGACATTTTGACTATATTCTGGACCTACGTTGTCGCGTAATGCGTTATATGACACGCCGGGTTAGCGCACCCGGAAGTGCTCCGGTGCGCGAAGCGCAGCTTCCCGGAAGCGATCCGGGGCGCGGCGCGCAGCGCATAATGTAAGCATAACAGGTCATGTGACTTAATAAAACTTTTCATTGGTTCATTTTACTTTTGTTATTTTAATGATGAAAGGCTTGGTCATATGACCTAAAAATTACGCTTTTTATTGGTTTCGAACATTATTTTTTCTTAAACATATATGTTATAATGTTTCAAGCTAATGTACTTTCCCGGAAAATTTACAACTGTCCTGCAAGTAAAATATATTCCTTTTTCGAGAAAAAGGGCGTTTCTTCGTCCCATGACGGAGCCGTTGAGTAAAAGAGGCTCGGCCTGCTGTCTTAGTCGCCGATACGCCTGAATATCAGATTCTTATCGATCACTTTATGTTGCAGGAGTGGAAAACACAACTGCCCTTGACCATTTATCTTTACTGCGTTCCTGCGTATTATACCTTTTATCCGTCATGTAATTGGACTGCTTTATTTCACTTGCCTTTTACTGATTCGAAAACAGTGACTAAAATTAAAAACGTTACCAATGTAAATACTACTACCATGTTTTGTTTTAAAAACCTTTATTGTGAAAATGTCAGTATACAAATACGGGCCTATAACCACGTGGGCCGGCCACGGAGCAAACTGGAATCGTATATGATGAGGAGACATTTACATTGTAGAGGAACGTAACGAGCGGGCCATTAGGTTGCAAGAACTAAGGTTTCTAACAGTTGCGGAATCGGTGGACGTACATTTTGTAATTAAAATACGACAGGGCCACTTTCAATAAAATTATCTAGATATACATTTGCGGGCAAGTACCATGGGTGACGTTAATTCGAACTTTCAATAGTACAGTAATCAATAACACATCAGAACTTAATATCAATAGGGATGTCGAAATATTCAATCAATTCTCGTCCCCGCCCGCCATGTGCTTCAAAACTGCATACGTATCTCGTGATATCAAGGTTGTGCAACCAGTACACAACAAGAAGTTACGAGTCCCATTTATACCGGCGCCATTTTGGGCAATACCACCCTTGACGCAGCCCTTTATGCTACAAGATGGTGTCTTCCATTCAGAAAATATTGTTGGCAGCATTTTGAAAGGAAAGATAAACAGCCGTTCTCCTAGTGAGTCTCACATTGTTACATTTAGGAAGAATGTTGAAGAGTAGTATGTTGAAAATCTGAAGCCATTGTTCTACAAACTCTCAACCAGCCTTGGATGGAAAAATCCTGAAGAATGTACAAACTGAAAACCAATTTTTGTCTGTATAGCATCAGCAGCAACGCTTGAGTCAGCTTTGTGTGAAGCCGCCATTTTGGTTCAATCAATAGCGTCCCCCTGCACACATTCAGGGACCTGGTCGTGTCTTCAGGTCAAACGGATTGTGGGACAAGATGCAGAAAGGAAATGGAAAAAAGTTCCGCCAGACCCCGGGAGCCGGCCGCCTATGTCATGGGCGATCTTTGGCCACACCAGGGCGATAGTGAAGCTGCAGCAGGTGCAAATAAGCTTCAGACAGTGTTACAAGCACTGCTCAGAACTCTCAACTATGACACCACCTCGGTGCCATCCGGATCTTGGCACCTTGTGCTGGTTCCGGCCTATTCACACATCGGTCCGCTACTGACACCACCTCACAGGCCAACGGGGCACCCCACGCCGACTTTCGGCGCAGCATTGTAGGATGGCCACACCAGAGCAGCAACTTGCTAAACACCACCTCGGTGCCATCCAGATCTCGGCGCGTTGGGCTGCCTTCGGCCTACTGTAGCCGCAAGTGCGGACGCAACTCAACTGGATAGCGAGTGAAACACCAAGGGGTGCCCCACTGCAGCCGAGGAGCCTCCATCTTGGGGGCGACGCACAGCATCACATTGCTTTCCAATGCAGTCACATCCTCAAACAGCCCCCACTGACTGACGCGACCTCACAGGCCAACGGGGTGCCCCACACCGATTTTCGGCGCAGCATTGTAGGATGGCCACACCAGTGCGGCAACTTGCTGGACACCACCTCGGTGCCATCCGGATCTTGGCGCGTTGTGCTGCCTTCGGCCTATTCGCACATCGGTCCGCTACTGACGCCGCCTCACGTGCCAACGGATTTTCTATGCTTTTTATAGCCCTATGCCGCATAACAGGTCATGTGACTTGTTTATAAAACTTTTCATTGGTTCATTTTACTTTTGGTTTCCTAATGATGGAAGGCTTGATCATATGACCTAAAAATAACACTTTTCATTGGATTAAAACATTTTTTTTTCCCAAACGATGAAAGCCCCACCTTCTTTCTGGATGTTTCAGACTGAAGCTGGCGTCAGCATGAAAGCACCACCATCTCGTGGCTCCGTCGTGGTCATTCCGCGAGCAATCATGGCAGCCGCTCCCCACCGGAAGCCTGCGGGAGTCGGGGGCCCCCAAGACTTTAGTAGAATCTTCAAGGCTCAGGGGACGCTTTCGAAAATGGGGTCCAAGACCTAGCAGACAAGCGTCCGAGTTCCAAGGTGTCCCAGGGCCATTTTAGAGGACCAGGCCCAAAAAGGAAAGAGCCTGCCGCCATTTTGAGAGTCCTGTAGCAGCCGCCTATCGCTGAACCGCAAGAGTGGGCGCAACTCAGCTGAATGGCGGATTTTGGCACAGTGTACCAAAAGCGGGCGGAATGGCAACTGAAACGGTAAAGGGGCGCCCCACTACAGCAGACGAGCCTCCACCTGGGGAGGCCCGTTCACAGAGCCACCCCTCCCCCCCCCCCGGGGCGCCCCACGCCGTTTTTCGGAGCAGCATTGTAGGATACCAAAACCAGTGCGGCAACTTACTGGACATCACCTGGGTGCCATCCACATCTCAGCGCGTTCTGCTGCCTTGGGACTATTCGCACAACAGACCGCTACTGACGAGGCCTCCCCCCCCCGGGGCGCCCCATGCCGTTTTTCTGAGCTGCATTGTAGGATACCAAAAACCAGTGCGGCACACAGGTAACATCACCTGGGTGCCGTCCAGAACTCAGCACGTTGTGCTGCCTTGGGACTATTCGCACAAAAGACAGCTACTGACCATTGTTGCTTCTTTTTTCCAAAAAATGTTTAAATGTATTTACTGTTTTTGTTGCGTTGTATATATTTATAAGTTATTAAAGTTTGATAATCCTACTACTTTGTTGGAGTGCTATATATTTTTAATGTGACACATAATTGTAAAAACTTAGATGTACAAAAAGGCATCCCTGGAATCTTCCGCTTCAGGCTCGGACCCACACACCCTCACAGTGAGAATCCCCTCCCCAATCACAATACAGGATGGTTATCAGATAGTAGGAACGCGTGTGGTGTGACGGATCTCATCGGGTGGGGGCCTTGATCTACTGTAACTTCTTTGAAGAGGGGTGATTCTTTACAGCTGGGGCCATAAACTACATCTGCAGGGCTAGGTGATAGCCTGGGACGGGCCTGGACAATCGGACACAGAGGAAGAGGAGTGTCAGAGGGTGCGGTAGTGAATAGGGTGAAAGGCAGGTGTCGGGCGGGCACAGGGTGTGATTCTCAGAGAAGAACAGCGCAGATGGGAGGAGGTTTCTAGCCCATGCATGAGAGAGAGAGCGGGGGTGACCAGTGCGTGAGGGAGATGCTTGCGAGGGTGGGGAGCCATGCTGAGGATCGGCGGCGTGCAGACAGTGGGTCTGGTCAAGGCATCTAAAATGGCTGCTGTGCTCGACAAACGTGTGGCATTGCAAAAAAGGCAAGATGGCGCAGACAATGTTTATCAATAATGATTTATTTATAACAATTATTTTTAACAAAATATTTACTCGCAGTGACAAAATGGCGGTCAACACTTCCTGATTTCCATCGAATCGAACGTTAACAGACGTCACGCAGCAAAAAAAATAAAACGCTCACGCACAGCCGCTGGAAGACATGTATCAACATATATGAGCCTCCTCAGCCACCCTCAGAAAACATAAGGGGTCAGGATACGTCTCCCGTACCCCCTTATACCCTGTAATTTAATTAAATCGAAACACAAAATGGCGAATTCCCGTTTCGCTACCAGTTTGCGGCCCGGTTCGCGAACCGGGAAGCGCTTCTACCGTGAAAGATCAAATTTTTTTTATTTTCCCCACGGGACCCTTTAATAACCCCAACATCATTCCTAGGGGGTCAAGAGGGGTCTACCTTGCCCCCTTTCATTAAATTCCCCCTTCGTTTTTCACCTCTTTTTGTCTCTCGATCCTACCGAGAGACAAGATGGCGGCCGCACCGGACTGTTTAGAATGTTGACAGACACCGGAGAGCCAATCAGCATCGCTTCGCAAAGCTCCGTGACTCGAAAAGTACGCGATCTGGAGCGCTATCTGGGACGCTGTCACAGATATATAAATTTTTTAAAACGTTAATTTCTCAAAATCCACTGGAGCACATATATTGAGACCCAGCAAAGGCACATCGGGCTAACAGTCCCTACAATTTTGCCAAGTTTCGTGCAAATCCATTCAGCCGTTCGAGCTAAAAGTGAGGCCAAACGCCCTATGGAAATTAACATGGGAAAAACGCGTTTTGGGACACCCCTTTTTTCTCTGCCCCCCCTTGATGAAACCCCCCTAAATTTTCAAGGGCTGCTCAGAAACAAAATGTGCCATTTTCCTGAAAATTTCAGCCGATTCCGTCCACAAACGCCAAAGTTATTAGACATAGAATTTTCAAAAGTCCCATAGGAAAAAAATCCTAACTATATATACCTACTGGCTATCGCCAGTAGGTAAAATATATATACATACAAATATATACCCTTTGGCTACATTTTATTGATCTTTTTCTTCTTTGGAACGGGACTGAAGAAGAGTTCATAACCTTTTTGGATGTATTGAATGACAACAACAATGGCTTGAAGTTCACGCACAAAATTAGTGCCAAAGAAATCATGTTTCTAGACACCAAAGTGTATGTGGAATCTAACAAGATCGAAACCACCATGTTTAGAAAGAGCACACCTACCAACAGCGTGCTCCATGGGAAGTGCTTCCATCCTGAAAGTGTAAAGAAGAACATAACATATGGAGAGTTCATTCGAATGAAAAGGAACTGTTCCAACACAAAGGAAATTAATATTAAATTTCAGGAAACTAAGCAACGCTTCCTACAATGATATCAGACGTGGGAGATGAAAGCAAGAGCAATTACAAGAGCAGAAACTCTAATAAGAAGAAAAGACGAAGACAAAAAGAACAAAACCAAAGAGCCAATAAGATTGGTAATGACCTACAGTAAAGAAAGCTCCAGAATCCGGAACTCCTTAAGCAAATATTGGAACATTTTAGTGAAAGACCCCGATATTGGCATACAATTGGGAAATTGGCCACAGATATCGTACAGAAATGCTCCATCATTGTCATACTCTCCACATCTCCTACCACACGAAAAACTTCAAGTCCAAGGAGAGGTGGTACAACAGGACGTGAGTATGTGAGGTCTAATTACTTTGTTTTCTTTTCTGACTGACAAGAAATAACATCAAGCAAAGAGGTTTTGCATGGTATCAGAAGTGGTTACAAGATAAAGTTTCTATCACAACCTCCATCGTCAGGGACCATTGCTACGCCTGTGCCAAAATGTCAGAACAAGAAGGCACTTTTAAAAGTTGTCACATCTCAGCTACAAAAAAAGAGGAATAATTCCAGTTCCAGTGACAGAAAAAGAAATGGAAACCTATTCTGTTGTTTTTCTGGTCCCAAAGATATCAGTGGGTTATCAACTTATCATAGACCTCAAGAAGGTGAGCAGTTTTATCCAATTCAAGATGGAAAGCCTCCAGAGAAATATTCATTTGATCCAATTGAATCATTTCTTGATCACTATCGACCTTTTGTGCATATTTGAATATACCTATAATGTAGATGTCACCAGATATATCTGAGGTTTTCATAGGAAGTCTTCACTGTCAATTCACGGCCTTCCCGTTTTGTCTGAAATCCGCACCCAGAGAATTCACAAAAGTAGTAGCTTCAGTTGTTGCATATCTACATATTCAGTCCACATCAGTGTTTCCAAACCTGGGCTGCTGCTTGCTCCAAACATCAGCACTGGAGGCAATACGATCCTAGGTGCTAACAAAATCAACTTCGAATAATCTAGGATTTATGCTGAATGTTCCCAAGTTTCATCGTCATCCATCGAAAGACCTGACATTTATGGGAGCTAGGTTCCGAAATGTTCGGGGAAGGTGTTTTTTACCAAAGGATGGGACAGTGCAGCTTCAGTTGTTGACTTCCAACTTAGCAAGCCAGAAGGAGGCACCCGCCAGTATGAGGGTAGAAATCCAAGGCCCTACAATTTACTGGGCGAGAATTCATGTTTGTCTACTGTTCTGGAACGCCCAAGAGATTTCATTCCCAGCTAGTCATTCCTTGGAGAATGCAGAGCCTTCTAAAGTCACGTCAAGAACTACTTTATTGAATTACAAAAGAACAATCATAAAAGCAAAGGAACATGATGAATATGCACAATAACAACATAATAAAGTATTTCATTAATGTAGAAAAGATCAAATCTTAAGAGAAACAGTATTGTATACATAGCACAAGATTTAAAACAATGCAATATTCCATTGTATACTGCAGATTTTATGAATCTCAGACCTAAGGAACATACCTCAAAGTCAAGAAGCTTGTGAAGGAAGCCCAGTGCCTTGGCAAATGTTATTCTTTCTTACCGTAAAAGGTATATAGAATTTTCAGAAAGACATAAAATGTAACAGTGTATGGCCAGAAAACTCATCACAAGGACGAGAACAAACGTATTCAGTACTGACGTAGCTCACAGGGAAACACAATTGATGATGTGTTGGGGTAAGTCTAAATATTAACAGAAGGTCTCACTCTCAGGCACCGAATTCCATATTCCAATAGGGTTCAACAGACAGAGTCCACTGAATAAGAATGTCACTCCAGATGGACTTTATATGAAATTCCATAAAGGAGTTTTTGAGCCAAGATTGATCACCTTTATATGCAGAAGGACACTTGTGAAGGCTCGGTCTATTCGTCGACCACCTGCAGATACCAAATGACGAGGTTGTGCTTGAGTTGGGCGGTCTTCAGCTGGGACTGCCTGAAGTGCACGGTGTATACGTTTATTCTATGGACTACCCTGATAGTACTACAACGTTTTATATAGTCCATTTTGAACAATCTTTTTACGAATTAAAATCGAATTTTAGGATTCAGTGGGCAGAACACAAAGTTATTTTTTTTTATGTATTTATACTGATCAAGGTTTTTGAACAATCAATTTGTTTTTTTAATATGAGAATGGAGATCATATTGTGATAATCTTTTGTGTCTGTGTTGTAATGTTTTTTATTAACTTAGCTATAAATGTGTTTATTTATTCATTCATGCATGCAGAAGGAGTATTATGGAACAACTTAGATCTTCCGAGCTCTCTCTGGACAGTTTTTTTTGTTCTAAAATCTTTATTAGTTTGAGAGAAGAAATATAAACAATTAAAATACCATTATAAGAAATACAACCAAAAAGAGAGTTACACAATAAATAAATAGATAAATAAGCATTCATCAGTATAGATATAATCAATGTCTTATATATCACCAACATATCAATTATTATGGTGGAAAAAGCACTACAGAAGCAATACGAGAGAATCAGTTGTATCACTTGTATAAATCAATCAGCAAGATAAAGAGAGAAAGGAAGAAAAAAGAGAGAAAAAAGTATTGAGGAAGAGAAAGAGAAGTAAAAATAAAGCAAACAAGAGAGAGAGGGATCGAGACCCCTGCTACAATAGGGAGGGTAAGTTAAGGAGAAGACACAAAGGTATATTGGGCCACCAGGCCTTGTAAGTCGAAAACACTCAGGACAGTTTTAACATATTTCAGCAAAGGAATTTTAACAAGGTTGTCACAGTTCATACAAATCCATAGGAACGTCTTTATTTAGTGAGGCCTTGTAAGGGGGCGTGTCCTGGGTTGGCTGAAACCGGATTTTGTTGTGGTATCTTCTTCGAATCTATAAAACAAATATGGAAAGGATCTCATCTGGTTTCAGTACTTTGAATGGGACATTTCAGGAGGACAACAGCACTTCAAATTGGACAATACCAGCACTTGCAGCGGCATAGCAGCACATTGAAAGCAACAGTACCAGTACTTTTAGAAGGAGAGCAGCCCTTTTAGCCTGTCAGCGTTATTTTCAATGAGAATGTACTATCACTTTCGGCAGGAAATCAGTACTTTGATTTGGACACTGCCAGCACTTTCAGCAGGAAGCAAAACTTTGAATTGGACACTACCAGCACTTTCAGCAGGACAGCCAAACTTTGAATTTGACACTACCAGCACTTTCCACAGGACAGCAACACTTTGAATTGGACACTGCCAGCACTTTCCGCAGTTTTAGAGAACAGGAGTACCCTGCCACCAGTTTTAGAAGCTGCTATTTATTTCAGCAGACTATGTAACAATTGTATTTATAAAGTTTTATATAGGCTGTTGTCATTGTACAGTGCCCAGTGTAGCATTTGGGCGTGCCGGTAACGCTCGGACGGTAGCACCGCATAGTCACGCATGCAATTATGGAGGGTGAGCGGCTCATAACCATGAAACAAGTGTGTGAGCGCATGACAACCCCCCGATCTCCACCCGTCAAAGGGGCCCTCCACGAGAGCCGGTGGAAAGGCCGGATTAAAATGGACAGGGGTGAAGGGGGACGGGAAGGAGGTCCACCTCTCATCGCCAGAAACCGAGTCCCATACCCTCAGGGTGGTACTCGTAGGGGTGCTAATATAGGCGTTACGAGGGCGATCCCCCTTCGCCTTCCAAACCAGGTCCCATATCGATCTCCCCGCCACACTCCTGTCCATATGCAACCAGTGCTTCTCCGATTCCATCTGGGTCCACTCGACCAGCACTCGGAGTTGCGCCGCCTTATAATAGAGGTGCATATCTGGGAGGCCGACCCCACCCTTCTTCAAAGGCCGTCACAGCGTGAGAAAGGAAAGTCTAGCGCGGCCCCCTTGCCAAATATAGCGTAGGATCATGGTCTTAACCCGCCTGAAAAAGACCCCCCCCAAAGCAATAGGAAGCGATTGAAACAGGTACAAGAGCTTGGGGAACATCGTCATCTTGACAGCATGGACGTGGCCCAGCCAAGAAATGAACATGGGCTTCCACGGATTAAGCTCAGTTTGTATCTGGGCCAGCAGAGGTGGGAAGTTGGCCGCATATAAGGTGCTAACAGATGCGGTCAGCCGGACCCCAAGGTACTGTATAGAGGAGCTGGCCCACGACAGGGGCGTGAGCGGCCGGATGCGATCCACCTCATCAGATGGTAGCGTGAGGTTAAGGATGTAGGACTTGCCGGGGTTAACCCGGAAACCTTCTGCTGGACGGCTGATGACCCTGCCCCTCACTCTGAACGGAAAGGAGAAGCCAGGAAAACAAAGTGCTCAAAGAACACCCAGAACTGGTTTAGACTGGGCTCAGAGCCCTCCTGCACAAAAGGAACAAAGACTTTTAGGGGTATAAATACAGGACACCTGACAACAGAAAATTAGATCATCCTGGAATCAAGAAGGAACCTCTGCCAAGGGGAAATCTGAAACTGAAGAAGGAAGACTGGCCTGCTGTTGCTCTGCTGGACTGACCTGCTGTTGCTTTGCTGGATTGCCCTGCTGTTGCTTTGCTGCCAAGGAGAGGGGAAGGACTTTGCTTTGTGCTGTGTCTACTTGCTTGAAGGAATCTCCGAGGGCCTGAGAAGAGCTGGCTCCCTGTTATGAAGTCCCTGGAACAAATGGACTTCACCCCAAGCTTTCCTGAACTCTATTGAGAGAGTTCTGTCCTTCCTGGAGTGTGTGGCCCATGTGTGGTGCCTCTGGAAGTTGTACCTGTGTTAGGAAGCTGGAAACCAAGGGCCTTTTTATGAAGGCCTTGTGTCAGTTTTGCGCCGCCGGTGCGTCACTTTTTGTGATGCACCAGCGGTGTAAAAATGCGCCTCGTTGCGCCATATTTAAAAAGTGACGCATCTAGGTAGATGCGTCACTTTGTAAACCCCTGCGCTACATTATACCTGCGTCAGGTATAATGTATGCAGAGGGGGCGTTCCCACGCAAAAAGCCTCGTAATAGTGACGCAGTGAAATCTATGAGATTTCACTGCGTCACTTTTAGGACGCTGTTGCGTCAAAATCTTGCGCCTGCCTCACAGCAGGCGTAAGACTGACGCAAGCCCTTTCACATGGGGCTTTCCCCATGTGAAAGGACGCATTGCTGGAGTTGCGTCACTTTTGTGACACACTCCAGCAATGCGTCACTTTTGCGCTTACAGATGCGTCAGAAATACTGACGTATCTGTATCTCCTTGCTACATGATGCGTCATACATTAAATATGAAGCATCAGGAATGTCGCAAGGAGTGCGCAGTGAAAAGTGATGCATCGCTCTTTTCACGCAGCGTGCGTCACTTTTCATAAATGAGGCCCCAAGATTTTAAAGACTTTTTTAAAGTTTTGACGCATCGCTTGCTTGCGGAGCTCATTCCCGACAGTGCGAGGAAATTCCCACCACTACGAAGGTTGAGATCGTCGCAGCGCCTGTTGCCGCTGCCAGAACCATCGCATCCTTCGTTTGCAGGACGCACCAGACCGGTGTGGGAAGATTACCATCGCTGCGAGTGTCGTCGCAGAGCCTGTCATCGCCAGGAGAGATCGCCGCACCGCTTGCTTCCGGACCGCATCATGTTGCTGCGAGTGTCATCGCAGAAGCCATAGCATCGAGGAGCTGCGAGAGAGAGATCACCGCTGGTCCACGCATCGCCCCGGAGATCGTCGCAACTCCAAAGATCATCGCATCATGCCTTTGCGAGAGAAAACTTCCTACGGAACCTACGCACCGGAATCCATACAAGTCTGCCTTCCTCCCCATAACGACCGGATTCGTAGCCTCCCCAGGGTCTCAGGAGCAACGCATCGCTTGTTTTTCACCACACCAGCTTCTGCTTTGGAACTTTGTCGCTTCTAAAAGGTACTGTTGGCAAAACGTGACGCAACTGTGAACTTTTCACGCAGCTGTGGATTATTGTATTGCAACCTTAAGAACTCTTTTACAAACATATTTTTGAACTATGTGTGTTGGATACTTGGATTGTTGTCGTTTTGGGTCTTGTGTAGTTTAGATTAAATACCTTTATTTTTCTAAACTGTTGTGGAGTCAGTTTGTGGTGTTTTCACTGTGTTACTGTGAGTTTTGGTACAAATACTTTACACACTGCCTTTGATAAGCCTTGACTGCTCGTTCCAAGCTACCAAGGGGGTGAGCAGGGGTTATCTCAGAGGTTTTCCTCCTTACCCTGACTAGAAGCAAGGGTCCCTATTTGAACAGTGGTACCTACCTCTGCCAACTAGAGACCCCCAGTTCTAACAAAATATATATACCAATGTGTATTGAAGATTGAATGGATATATAACTGTCTGGAGGGAGGATTTAGTAGCTGTCTGACTGACTGTTTAAATGAGTAATTAAAAGTGTCTCAATTAATACATGGATTAGTAAATAAACTATGTGACTGTGCATCACTGCCTCTGTTGTTGTATAACATGCTGCATCAGCTGGTCACTAACTACATGAGTGTGTATATTAGTTATTGATTAGTTGGGTGAGTATTTGTATGGGACACTGAGTTTGTGTGTGGTTAGATGGGGTGTGTGTAACTCTATGCATAGATGTGTGAATGATCGGTTGACTAGGTGTATAGGTTTAGGAGTGCATGTGGAAACAGTTGTTTGGGTCACTGAGTGTATTTATTTGTGCGTTGGTGAGCGAATATGTGTTTTAGTTGTACATCTTCAACAAAGTAAAAAAATAAAAGGCCTTGTATGTGAGAGTTGGTGTATATAAATAAGTATATGTAAGAGTCAGTGATTTTGAGAGTAACTAAATGAATGAGTCTATAATTGTAATGGTGATTTTTTAACATATTAACTATGAGTTACTATGTGTTTGAATAAATGAGGTGTTGCTTAATAATTGTGTAAATGAGTAAATGTAATTGTGATTCATTTTTTTCATGAGTGAGTAGAATGACTGCATAACTGACTAAGATGACTGCTGATGTGCCAATGTCTATATATGTTTATAAGTGCATTTCGATAGTGTTCTATTAGTTAGTGACTGCATGTATAAATTATTCTGTTGTTGAATGGGTAGTTGTGTGTGTAGACTTATGAATTAGTGAATGGGTATGTAGTAACTGGTATTGGTGTGTCAATGTTTTCAAATATGGTACTCTGTATTTTACAGTGAGTGATGAAAGGTTATACTAATGTATGATGAGGTGTATCAGATTGTCACATGGATGATGTCATCAGTGATATCATCAGTGATGTCATTTGAGATGTCATCAGTGATGTCACTGACCATGTCATGAATGATGCAATATGTGACATCATCAGCAGTGCATTGCGGGCGCGCGAGTTATAGTGAGCAGAACTAACAATAACGGAGGAATTTCTATGGTTTTGTACAAGTGAAATGGCCAGCTAACTATAACACCCCTGAAACCTATGTTTTTTTCTGTGAATTTCTAAGGTTTTTTAAATGCTAATTTCTAACTATAACGTCTCTGAAACCTATGGTTTTCTCAGTGAATTTCAAAGTTTTTTAAATGCTAATTTCTAACTATAACGTCTCTGAAACCTATGGTTTTTTCAGTGAATTTCAAAGGTTTTTTAAATGATAATTTTTAAGTGTGATAGTAGTTATACCAATTTTTTGTAGTGATTTTCTACAGTTTTTTAACTGTTTATTTATAAATATTTTATTCATTAAATAACATATTTTTCTGAAAATTGCAAAAAAAATATTGATTACTTTTTTTGTTTTCATTTTATATTTTAATATATTTATATTACTGTCTTTAAAAAAAAAAGGAAAATTCACAATTTTTTTTCTGAGTCGTGCACTCAAAGCGTACACATCACGGTGGGTGTGCGGATTCTAGCCACCATTTTAGAAAAGTCATAAGGGATCCCCGTACGGTGTGCGACAGCTACGTGTTTTTCAGTCACATCATATACATTTAATATTACGTGATGTGCGCGATTGGTTTGTGACCAATCCGTGACTCCTGCTCCCCCGCATTCGCGACACGCGCATTACGGTACAAGACGCTTGCGCGGTGGCGGGTCCAGCGTGACGTCATATACGTGCTGGGGCGTACTGGGTGCGTGATTCCTGCAAAAAAAATAATGTTCCAAAATTATCTGTGTGTCTTTAATATACATATTAGGGCAAGAGATTATCTAAGATATTCATAAAAATAATATATTTGTACTTATAATAAACGTATCTTATTTTTCAAATTATTTTCGCTGTCCGGTGCGTGCATCGTGAGCTCAGAGAACCAGGTCAGCAGAGCTGCTGCAGAGCCAGAGAAAACAGATCAGCAGAGCAGTTGTAGAGCCAGAGAACCAGATCAGGAGAGCTGCTCTAGAGCCTAAGAAGCAGATCAGCAGAGCTGCTCTAGAAGCAGAGACCCAGGTCAGCAGAGCTGCTCTAGAGCCAGAGAACCAGGTCAGCAGAGCTGCTCTAGAGGCAGAGAACCAGGTCAGCAGAGCTGCTTTAGAGGGAGAGAACCAGGTCAGCAGAGCTGCTTTAGAGCCAGAGAACCAGGTCAGCAGAGCTGCCCTAGAGCCAGAGAACCAGGCCAGCAGAGCTGTTTTAGAGCCATAGAACCAGGTCAGCAGAGCTGCTCTAGAGTCAGAGAACCAGGTCAGCAGACCTGATTTAGAGGGAGAGAACCAAGTCAGCAGAGCTGCTTTAGAGGCAGAGAACCAGGTCAGCCGACCTGCTCTAGAGCCATAGAACCAGGTCAGCATAGCTGCTTTAGAGCGATAGAACCAGGTCAGCAGAGCTGCTCTAGAGCCTAAGAACTAGGTCAGCAGAGCTGCTCTAAAGCCAGAGAACCAGGTCAGCAGAGCTGCTGTTGAGCCAGAGAAACCAGGTCAGTGGAGCTGCTTTAGAGCAAGAGAACCAGGTCAGCAGAGCTGCTTTAGAGGGAGAGAACCAGGTCAGCAGAGCTGCTTTAGAGGGAGAGAACCAGGTCAGCAGAGCAGCTTTACAGCCAAGGGATCAGGTCAGTAGAGCTGCTCTAGAGTCAGAGAACCAGGTCAGCAGAACTGCTTTAGAGCCATAGAACCGGGACAGCAGAACTGCTTTAGAGCCATAGAACCGGGTCAAGCTTTAGAGCCAGAGAACCAGGTCAGCAGGGCTGTTGTAGAGCCAGAAAACCAGGTCAGCAGAGCTGCTCTAGAGCCTGAAAACTAGGTCAGCAGAGCTGCTCTAGAGCCAGAGAACCAGGCAGCAGAGCTGATGTAGAGCCAGAGAAACCTAGTCAGCAGAGCTGCTTTAGAGGGAGACAAACAGGTCAGCAGAGCTGCTTCAGAGAGAGAGAGAACCAGGTCAGCAGAGCTGTTGTAGAGCCAGGGAACCAGGTCAACAGAGCTGCTTTAGAGCCAGAGAACAAGGTCAGCAGAGCTGCTCTAGAGCCAGAGAACCAAGTCAGCCGAGCTGCTTTAGAGCCATAGAACCAGGTCAGCAGAGCTGCTTTAGAGCCAGAGAACCAGGTCAGCAAAGCTTCTCTAGAGCATAAGAACCAGGTCAGCAGAGCTCCTTTAGAGCCAGAAACCAGGTCAGCAGAGCTTCTGTAGAGCCAGAGAAACCAGATCAGTAGAGCCGCTTTAAAGGGAGAGAACCAGGTCAGCAGAGCTGCTCGAGAGAGAGAGAACCAGGTCAGCAGAACTGCTTTAGAGTCATAGAACCGGGTCAGCAGAGTTGCTTTAGATGCAGAGAACCAGGTCAGCAGAGCTGTTGTAGAGCTAGAGAACCAGGTCAGCAGAGATGTTGTAGAGCTAGAGAACCAGATCAGCAGAGCTCCTCTATAGCCTAAGAACTAGGTCAGCAGAGCTGCTCTAGAGCCAGAGAACAAGGTCAGCAGACCTGCTGTAGAGCCAGAGAAACCAGGTTAACCAGAGCTGCTTTGGAGGGAGAAAACCAGGTCAGCAGAGCTGCTTTAGAGCCAGAGAACCAGGTCAGCAGAGCTGCTTTAGAGCCAGAGAACCAGGTCAGCAGAGCTGCTCTTGCTGACACTGACTGACTGGCACTGACTGACTGACACTGACTGACACTGATTGACTGGCACTGACACGGACACTGACTGGCACTGACACTAACTGACACTGATTGACTGACACAGTCTGACACTGATTGACTGACACTGACTGACACTGACTGACTATTCTCTACTACTCTACTACTTACTCTCTACTACTCACTCTACTCTACTCACTCTCTACTACTCACTCTCTACTACCCACTCTCTACTACTCACTCTCTATTACTCACTCTCTAATACTCTACTACTCTCTCCCTACTACTCACTATCTACTACTCTCTCCTATTCACTCTCTACTACTCACTCTCTACTACTACTCTCTACTACTCACTCTCTACTACTCACTCTCTATTACTTTCTACTACTCACTCCACTACTCTCTATTACCTTCTACCACACTCTGTGCTACTCTACTACTCACTATCTACTACTCTCCACTTCTCTCTCTACTACTCACTCTACATCTCTCTACTACCCACTCTCTACTACTCTCTCTCTACTACTCACTCTCTACTACTCACTCTACTACTCACTCTCTACTTCTCTCTACTATTCCACTACTCTTTACTACTCATTCTCTACTACTCCACTACTCTCTACTACTCTCTCTTGCCTACTCACTCTCCATTACTCACTCTCTACTACTCACTTTCTACTACTCTCTACTACTCACTCTCTCTCTACTACTCACTCTACTACTCACTCTCTACTACTCTCTCTCTACTACTCTCTACTATTCACTTTCTACTACTCACTCTCTACTACTCTCTATTACTGTCTATACTTTTCTCTACTATTCACTCTCTGCTACTCTCTACTACTCTCTATTGCGCTCTGCTACTCACTCTCTACTCTCTATTACTCACTCTCTACTCTCTACCTTTCTCTCTACTACTCTCTACCTCTACCTCTCTCTACACGCACACATATGCACATATATATATATATGCATATGCATTTATATATATGTATGTGTATATATACACATACATATATAAACATATATATAAAATGCATATCTACATAAATACAAATATAAATGCATGCATACATATACATATATGCATACATATGTATGTATGTACATGAAAGTTTGAAAAACACTAATACAAGCAAAGTTAAAAAGCCACCTAATTACAAACAGAATTGCTTTAACTTAAACGAGGGTGGGACCTATTGCATTTTCAATGCTTGTTTACTTTAGTTCCATCAAGACAGCATTCAGATGTGTCACAAATTTGCCATCAATTCTGAATGTTAGCACTCTAGTTGCTCATTAGATCACTGTAGTAAAGCTACTGCTCACCAGGGAAGTCTTCTGCTGGTATTCAAAGTGCATGTTTCAGTCTGCATGTCAGAATTTTTTTATGAAATAAAAGAGGATCATAATTTCTATGGCAAAATTAACCCCCTTGTGTTCTTTTTAAATTAAACGACTCACTCTCTACTACTCACTCGCTACCACTCTCTACTACTCACTCTCTACCATTCTTACTACTCACTCTCTACTACTCACTCTCTACTACTCACTCTCTACTACTCGCTCTCTACTACTCGCTCTCTACTACTCTCTACTACTCGCTCTCTACTACTTGCTCTCTACTACTCGCTCTCTACTACTCTCTACTACTCACTCTCTACTACGCTACTACTCTCTACTACTCTCCCTACTACTCACTATCTACTACTCTCTCTCTACTAATCTACTACTTACTACTCTCTCTACTACTCTCTCTACCACTTACTCTCTACTACTCACTCTACTACTCTCTACTGCTCACTCTCTACTACTCTCTCTCTACTACTCACTCTCTTCTACTCACTCTCTACTACTCTTTACTACTCACTCTCTGCTACTCTCGACTACTCACTCTCTACTCTCGATTACTCACTCTTTATTCTCTACCTCTCTACCTCTCTCTCTACTACTCTCTACCTCTCTACCTCGCTACCGCTACCTCTCTACCTCTACCTCTACACCTCTACCTCTCTCTAAACGCACACATATATATATATGCATGAGTATATATATATATACATATATATATATATATATATATATATATATATATATATATATACTCATGCATATATATATATGTGTGCGTTTAGAGAGAGGTAGAGGTGTAGAGGTAGAGGTAGAGAGGTAGCGGTAGCGAGGTAGAGAGGTAGAGAGTAGTAGAGAGAGAGGTAGAGAGGTAGGTGGAGAGTGGAGAGTGAGTAGTAGAGAGTGAGTAGTAGAGAGTAAGTAGTAGAGAGTGAGTAGTAAATGTAAATGTATATAGATATGCATTTTATATATATGTTTATATATGTATATATATATATATATATACATATATATATATATATATATATATATATATATATATATATATATATATATATATATATATACATATATAAACATATATATAAAATGCATATCTATATACATTTACATTTACTACTCACTCTCTACTACTTACTCTCTACTACTCACTCTCTACTACTCACTCTCCACTCTCCACTACTCACTCTCTACTACTCACTCTATTACTCACTCTCTACTACTCTACTACTCTCCTTCCTACTCACTCTCTACTACTCTCTCTACTACTCACTTCCTACTACTCTCTACTATTCACTCTCTACTACACACTCTCTACTACTTGCTCTCTACTACTCTCTACTACTCACTCTCTACTACTCCCTACTACTCACTCTACTACTCACGCTCTACTACTCTCTACTACTCACTCTCTACTACTCCACTACTCTCCACTACTCACTCTCTACTACTCACTCTCTACTACTCACTCTCTACTATTCACTCTCTGCTACTATCTACTACGCTTTACTACTCTACTGCTCACTCTACTACTCACTCTCTACTATCTCTACTACTCTGTACTACCTACTTTACTACTCACTCTCTACTACTCTCTACTATTCACTCTCTGCTATCTCTACTACTCTCTACCACCCACTCTTCTACTCACTCTCTACTACTCTCTACTACTCTCTCTCTACTACTCACTTTCTACTACTCACTCTCTACTACTCTCTACTACTCACTCTACTGCTCACGCTCTGCTACTCTCTACCACTCACTCTCTACTATCCACTCTCTACTACTCACTCTCTACTACTCTCTACTACTCACTCTCTACTACTCAATCTACTACTCTCTACTACTCACTCTCTGCTACTCTCTCTGCTACTCTCTGCTACTCTCTGCTACTATCTACTACTCACTCTCTACTCTCTATTACTCATCTTCTACTCTCTACCTCTCTCTACCTCTCCCTCTACTACTCTCTGCCTCTCTACCTCTGCCTCTCTACATCTACCTCTCTACCTCTACCTCTCGACCTCTCTACCTCTGCACCTCTACCTCTACCTCTACACCTCTTCCTCTCTCTACACGCACATATATGCACATCTATACTACTATAATAAAGGAAGAACTTTGAGGCTTTGAGGCGGGTAAACTCAGGAACCACAGCGCCAATCCACACACCCCATACACCGTTGTAATCGTCAGGGTGTGCAGATGGTTATAGGTTATATACATTTTTTTTAAAAACGTTATTTAAAAAATGTACATTAAAAAAAAAAGTAGTCCCTCCGAAGTAGCGCCGGCCGCGACGTGCGTGCTCACGTCAGGAGCGCGGGGAAGATTAGCGTCTAGGAGCGCGACGAGTAGCGGCGGACATGGCGCGGGGAGGAGCGGTGACGTGTGGAGCAGCGGACAGGCTGGAGGAGCGGTGACCAGTGGCGGTGAGGTGACAAGCAGCGAACAGGCGGGAGGAGCGGTGAGGTGACGAGCAGCGGACAGGCGGGAGGAGCGGTGACCAGCAGCGGGGAGGAGCGGCGGACCGGTAAACTGAGGAGCGTGGGGTAGGAGCGGCGGCTGAGGTAAGGGGACCCACGGACAATGTCGGGGCAGGCGGGGAACGGGCCGGGCGGGGCCAGGGCTTCTGGACAATGTCGGGGCGGGCAGGGGTCGGGGAAGCCTGTTTGCTCCCGGACAAGGTCGGGACGGGCTGCTAGTATATATATATGCATATGCATTCATAAATATATATGTATATATATATATACACATACATATATAAACCCGTTGGCTATATTTTATTGATGATCTTTTTCTTCTTTGTAACGGGACTGAAGAAGAGTTCATAACCTTTGTGGATGTATTGAATGACAACATTGGCTTGATGTTCACGCACAAAATTAGTGCCAAAGAAATCATGTTTCTAGACACCAAAGTGTATGTGGAATCTAACAAGATCGAAACCACCATGTTTAGAAAGAGCACACCTACCAACAGCATGCTCCATGGGAAGAGCTTCCATCCTTAAAGTGTAAAGAAGAACATAACATATGGAGAGTTCATTCGAATGAAAAGGAACTGTTCCAACACAAAGGAAATTAATATTAAATTTCAGGAAACTAAGCAACGCTTCCTACAATGATATCAGACGTGGGAGATGAAAGCAAGAGCAATTACAAGAGCAGAAACTCTAATAAGAAGAAAAGACGAAGACAAAAAGAACAAAACCAAAGAGCCAATAAGATTGGTAATGACCTACAGTAAAGAAAGCTCCAGAATCCGGAACTCCTTAAGCAAATATTGGAACATTTTAGTGAAAGACCCCGATATTGGCATACAATTGGGAAATTGGCCACAGATATCGTACAGAAATGCTCCATCATTGTCATACTCTCCACATCTCCTACCACACGAAAAACTTCAAGTCCAAGGAGAGGTGGTACAACAGGACGTGAGTATGTGAGGTCTAATTCATTTGTTTTCTTTTCTGACTGACAAGAAATAACATCAGGCAAAGAGGTTTTGCATGGTATCAGAAGTGGTTACAAGATAAAGTTTCTATCACAACCTCCATCGTCAGGGACCATTGCTACGCCTATGCCAAAATGTCAGAACAAGAAGGCACTTTTAAAATTTGTCACATCTCAGCTACAGAAAAGAGGAATCATTCCAGTTCCAGTGACAGAAAAAGAAATGGAAACCTGTTCTGTTGTTTTTCTGGTCACAAAGATATCAGTGGGTTATCAACTTATCATAGACCTCAAGAAGGTGAGCAGTTTTATCCTATTCAAGATGGAAAGCCTCCAGAGAAGTATTCATTTGATCCAATTGAATCATTTCTTGATCACTATCGACCTTTTGTGCATATTTGAATATACCTGTAATGTAGATGTCACCAGATATATCTGAGGTTTTCATAGGAAGCCTTCACTGTCAATTCACGGCCCTCCCATTTTATCTGAAATCCGCACACAGAGAATTCACAAAAGTAGTAGCTTCAGTTGTTGCATATCTACATATTCAGTCCACATCAGTGTTTCCAAACCTGGACTGCTGCTTGCTTCAAACATCAGCACTGGAGGAGGCAATACGATCCTAGGCGCTAAGAAAATCAACTTCGAATAATCTAGGATTCATGCTGAGTGTTCCCAAGTTTCATCGTCATCCATCGAAAGACCTGACATTTATGGGAGCGAGGGGCATATTATCAAGGGGGTTTATCTCCGCTTTTTTGGCTTTAAAAGCCAAGAAAGCGGAGATTAAATTATCTCCCTATTACCAAGCTGTCGCTAACACCAGTTAGCGACAGCTAGTAGGAGATAGCGACCATCTTGGGCCCCACTTTGCATGTCAGTGATATTTATCACTAATGAGATGCAAAGTGGGCGTGCCAAGATGTTAGAGACTGAAAACAGTCGCTAACATCGCTATCTCCTATTACCAACTTTTGGAGATATTCGCGCTAAGCGGGAATATCTCCAAAAGCTAACTCCTGCCCTGAGCAGTTCTTAGCCATGTTATCCAATGGGAGGTGGATAACATGGCTAAGAGCATTTGCTCGATAATGCATGAATATCGCTGACTTTTCAGCGATATTCATGCATTTCGGCCGATTTTTATCGCATTTGTGATAAACCTTGTTAATAGCAAGGTTTATCTGCGATAAAAATCGCCGATGTGCGGCGATAATTTTTGTCTCTAAACAAGTTAGAGACAAAAATTATCGCTAGTTGTTGGTAATATGCCCCTAGGTTCCTAAATGTTCGGGGAAGGTGTTTTTTACCAAAGGATGGGACAGTGCAGCTTCAGTTGTTGACTTCCAACTTAGCAAACCAGAAGGAGGCACCTGCCAGTATGAGGCTAGAAATCCAAGGACCTACAATTTACTGGGCGAGAATTCATGTTTGTCTACTGTTCTGGAACGCCCAAAAGATTTGATTCCCAGCTAGTCATTCCTTGGAGAATGCAGAGCCTTCTAAAGTCAAGTCAAGAACTACTTTATTGAATTACAAAAGAACAATCATAAAAGCAAAGGTACATGATGAATATGCACAATAACAACATAATAAAGTATTTCATTAGTGTAGAAAAGATCAAATCTTAGGAGAAACAGTACTTTATACATAGCACAGATTGTATGAATCTCAGAACTAAGGAACATACCTCAAAGTCAAGAAGCTTGTGAAGGAAACCCATGCATTGGGTAATGTTATTCTTTCTTACTGTAAAAGGTATATAGAATTTGCAGAAAGACATAAAATGTAACAGTGTATGGTCAGAAAACTCATCACAAGGACGAGAACAAACGTATTCAGTACTGACGTAGCTCACAGGGAAACACAATTGATGATGTGTTGGGGTAAGTCTAAATATTAACAGAAGGTCTCCCTCTCAGGTACCGAATTCCATATTCCAATAGGGTTCAACAGACAGAGTCCACTGAATAAGAATGTCACTCCAGATGGACTTCATATGAAATTCCATAAAGGAGTTTTTGAGCCAAGATTGATCACCTTTACATGCAGACACTTGTGAAGGCTCGGTCTATTCGTCGACCACCTGTAGATCCCAAATGACGAGGTTGTGCTTGAGTCTGGCGGTCTTCAGCTGGGACTGCCAGAAGTGCCCGGTGTATACGTTTATTTTATGGACTACCCTGAAAGTACTACAACTTTTTATTTAGTCCATTTTGAACAACCTTTTTATGAATTAAAATTGAATTTTAGGATTGAGTGGGCAGAACACAAAGTTATTTTTTTATGTATTTAAACTGATCAAGGTTTTTGAACAATCAATTTGTTTTTTAATATGAGAATGGAGATCATATTGTGATAATCTTTTGTGTCTGTGTTGTTATGGTTTTTATTAACTTAGCTATAAATGTATTTATTTATTCATTCATGCATGCGGAAGGAGTATTATGGAACAACTTAGATCTTCCGAGCTCTCTCTGGACAGTTTTTTTTGTTCTAAAATCTTTATTAGTTTGAGAGAAGAAATATAAACAATTAAAATACCATTATAAGAAATACAACCAAAAAGAGAGTTACACAATAAATACATAGATAAATAAGTATTCATCAGTATAGATATAATCAATTTCACATATATCACCAACATATCCATTAAAATGGTGGAAAAAGCAATAAAGAAGCAATACGAGAGAATCAGTTGTATCACTTGTATAAATCAATCAGCAAGATAAAGAGAGAAAGGAAGAAAAAAAGAGAGAAAAAAGTATTGAGGAAGAGAAAGAGAAGTAAAAATAAAGCAAACAAGAGAGAGAGGGATCGAGACCCCTGCTACAATAGGGAGGGTAAGTTAAGGAGAAGACACAAAGGTATATTGCGCCACCAGGCCTTGTAAGGCGAAAACACTCGGGACAGTTTTAACATATTTCAGCAAAAGAATTTTAACACTGTTGTCACAGTTCATACAAATCCATAACAACGTCTTTATTTAGTGAGGCCTTGTAAGGGGGCGTGTCCTGGGTTGGCTGAAACCGGATTTTGTTGTGGTATCTTCTTCGAATCTATAAAAAAATATGGAAAGGATCTCATCTGGTTTCAGTACATTGAATGGGACATTTCAGGAGGACAACAGCACTTCAAATTGGACAATACCAGCACTTGCAGCGGCATAGCAGCACATTGAAAGCAACAGTACCAATACTTTTAGAAGGACAGCAGCACTTTTAGCCTGTCAGCGTTATTTTCAATGGGAATGTACTATCACTTTCGGCAGGAAATCAGTACTTTGATTTGGACACTGCCAGCACTTTCAGCAGGAAGCAAAACTTTGAATTGGACACTACCAGCACTTTCAGCAGGACAGCCAAACTTTGAATTTGACACTACCAGCACTTTCCACAGGACAGCAACACTTTGAATTGGACACTGCCAGCACTTTCCGCAGTTTATAGAACAGAAGTACCCTGCCACCAGTTTTAGAAGCTGCTATTTATTTCAGCAGACTATGTAACAATTTTATTTATAAAGTTTTATATAGGCTGTTGTCATTGTACAGTGCTTAACATTAAGCCCATATTCACACTTCTTTTTTGCACTCATTTAAATTTTCAATAAGGGATTCAAAGATACATAACTCATTGTTAAATGAAATGACTGTGACATGAAAACTGTACAGTGAATGTGACTGTACAAATAAATGTGAAAAACTTGAAAAAAGTGGAACATAAATGCATTACAGTAAAAAGAATTACACCAGTACATCTTGGAGTTCATAGTTATACTTCAAGCTCTCTCTAACATGCCTTTTAACTTGGCTTAGTTGGACACTAACAGCACTTTCAGAAGGACAGCAAAACTTTGAATTGGACACTAAGGGGCAGATTTATGAGGCCGTTGCGCCTCTTTGCGCTGCAATTGCGTCACTTTATTTGACGCAACTGCGGCGCAAACAATGCGCCTTATTTACAACGTGACGCATCTAGGAGATGCGTCACGTTGTAAAGCACTGCGCCATAAGGAGGCGTTCCTGCGCAGGGGGGGCGTTCCTGCGCAGGAACGCCTCCTGAAAGTGGCTGAGTGAAATCTATGAGATTTCACTCAGTCACTTTCAGGGCAATGCTGCGTCAAAACCCTGCGCCTGCTTGAAGCAGGCGTAGGTCTTGATGCAGCATTAGTTGAATGGGGCACCCCCGAGCCTTGCTGGAGCTGCGTCGCGCTTGCGACGCAACTCCAGCAATGCGCCACATTTCCGACACAGATGCGTCACGCATCTGTGCCGTTTTTGCACCATGGTGCGCCGCATTATAAATGCGGCGCACCATGGGTGGCGGAGCTGTGGCGCACTGTGGCGCACGTTAACTGGTGCATCCCTGGGGATGCGCCAGTTAACATAAATCTGCCCCTAACTTTTTAGCAGGGCAGCACTACTTCACAACAGTACTTCCAGCAGATCAGTAGTATTTTAAATGGAAATGCACCAGCACTTTCAGCAGCACAGTAGAACATTTAATTGGGCGGCATTAGGTCTTCAGCAGGACAGTAGTGTTTTGTATGAGACAGTTTTAAGACTTCAGCAGGACAGCAGTATTTTTAATTGGACAGTATTAGGACTTTTAGCTAACCCTGGGCAAAGCACTACACTACGCTCGCTTAGTTTGCGAAGTTTACGCTACTTCGCACTACGCGAATTGCACCTAGCATAGTGCAAACACGCGTAGCGTAGTACAGCAGTCATTTTTTGCTTGCTCGAGGTCCTCAACATCAAGTTGGCGACCTCAAGCAAGCAAAATGACATCCCGGCGAGAGTTTTTCCTTGTTCGCGATCCGCAACATTAAGTTGTCGATAGCGAGCTTGGAAAATAAACCTCCCGGTGAGATTCTGAACGCAGGAAAGTCAGGTTTCTCATTGCGATTGGTCGCGTATGCTTGCGACCGCTTGCAATGAGAAACTAACAGTCCACGTTGAGAAAGCTGCTGCTCGTAGCGCTACGTTGCAAACTACGCCCAGGTTTACTTTTAGCAGGACAGCATTATTTTGAATGAGACAGCATTAGGACTTGAGCGGGATAGCATTATTTTTAATAGGACAGTATTAGGACTTTTAGCAGGACAGCATTATTTTGAATGAGACAGTATTAGGTCTGCAACTGGACAGCAGTATTGTGAATGAGACAGTATTGGGACTTCAGTAGGACAGCAGTATTTTTAATGGGACAGTATTAGAATGGGACAGTATTAGAACTTTCAGTGGGATACCACTATTTTGAATGAGACAGTATTAGGATTTTCAGTGGGACAGCAGTATTTTGAATGCGACCGTATTAGGACTTTAGCAGGACAGTAGTACTTTTAGTAGGACAGTACCAGCACTTTTCATTAGTAGTGTTACATTTGGTTTTTAAGTGGCGCGGCACATGCACTTCTCAGCAGAGCTGCTATAGTAAGCGGGCAGTAAGCTTGGGACACTCAATGAAAAGCTGGAGACCCGCACAGCTGTGCATGTTCGGCAGTAGCAGTCAGTATAAATGTGTAAAGTGACTGGCAGGTTTCATGTTCAAGTGTCAGGACAGTTTAACAAACAGGAACAAGCCATTGTTGCCGGTGCCAGGGTGAGACAGTGACAGACGCACCCGGGCCCGCCTTGGGTAAAGGAATGCTGTGTGTGCACTCTCGACGTCCGGGCCAAGTGCACCTTCCTGCCCAGACCGGCCCGTCCGGTTCCGTACTGCGCTCCCTCGTGAGCTCCCCTAGCTCACTGAAGGGCAAAGGCGCTATCCATAGAAGCAGCACCTCTCCAGACACGCACACCAGGGGGGAGGGTGGTGAGCGCGCCCATGGTGCTGAAGGGGGGAGAGAACTTCAGGGCAAAGCCCCCTCGCCCTGTCACCCCGCCCCATCATGACCCCAAGTCAAACTTCGATGGCTGGGCTAGTGCACAAAGGTGGGCAACGCGGGTAAGCCCTGGCTAGTGAACTCGTGTGACAGCGCCTGCTGGAAGCCTTAGCGTTTTAAGGCAAATCACTTTGGGGGGGTTGGCGAGCGCGGGGCGACGCAGCTCTGGGAGTCTTCAAGGTGACTGCTACTTTCAGAACTTCCGGGTCTGGAAATACAGGTCCCGTTTTACCTGGGAGTGGATCGGGTAACTAGTGTGTCGTTTGTCCCTACTGTAAGGAAAGAAAGGTCCCCTCTGGCTGTTTGAATGATAAAATACATGAATAATCAGTGGCACGTCTCTGGGTCCTGGTGCCACTGCACCTGCTGCACCAATGGCAGCTATGTCCCTGTGCGGATTGATACCAGGAAACACGTGGCTTGGAGAGGTCAGGGAATGCAGGCAGAGACACAGCCGAGCCCCCGTCCAACCCACCAAGCCCAGTGAACCCCTTCCCCCTTACCCATCCAGCACCCTTGGCTTGTACAGGCCCGCGCAGAACAGGTGATCGTTCATTATCTGTATTAAATACCCCAGAATCTGGCAAAAACAAGTCCAAAAGGACCTGGTACTTCTGGGCTCGACAGGTTACCAACTTCTATTTCCTGTTTACTTCCAAGAGGCCAAGTTTATACCTCTTGCAATTTGCATATTCAGATTTTGCGTGGGGTTTTCCAATTTGTACTTAGATTGTTGCATTTGCATCCTTATACAACGTGAAGGTTCTTGCATCTAGAAATAGTGGCTTATCAGTATGTCGGTATCTCAGAACTGAAATATCACATGAATCTATCATATGTAGTGTAGACATAATGAATGGGAGAAACGGGAACATATCTTACACCCTTCACAAGCATTAGAAAGCAATAACACATTCAAACATACAAACAGATGCCTTTGGCAAGGCTTCTACCTCTTCCACTGCATCTGAACATTGTGTTCTAGTGATATCCTCACAAGAGGGAGTCAGGCCCATCACAAGGAAGAAACATGCCACTGAGGAGGGTGGAGACCTTTTTTATTGTAGTTCTGTATATGACCTGGGCTGGAGGCCATTAGAGCGCCTCACAGGAGTCTGGAGAGGCAGACTTGTTTAGGCGCTCTTTCGAATGCCATACTAGAGAGGTAGCAGGCAAATGCAATGGCATTTTAAAATGCCTATGCAAAACACTGGATCTCCTTCCATCGACCAGCAGAAAAATTCTGATCCATACTCTAGTGACTCCCCATCTTGACTATGGCAACTCTTTATATGTAGGCCTGAGTCAAAAGGGGCTCCATCGCCTGCAATGTGCTCAAAATGCGGCGGCCAGATTGGCATTGAACCTTTCAAGAAAGTCATCCGGGAGCCGTGCTCTAGCTAAACTTCATTGGCTTCCGGTTCGCGAACGTATCAGGTTTAAAACTCTCTGTTTAGCCCACCGCATTGCACAGGGGAAGGGCCCTGCTTACCTACAAAACTTGCTATCCTCATACGAGCCTAAACGTCAGCTAAGGTCTCTTGGTTGTATGCTCTTCCAGGTGCCCCGTATCCATCGAGTAAGGATGGGGGGGGGCGATCGTTTAGGTGCTTGGCCAGTAAGTACTGGAATGAGCTGCCTCTGGAACTCCGTATGGAGCCATCAGAGTCGAGATTTAGGCTGAAACTTAAAACGCTTCTTTCCCCTAAATATTAGGTTCCCTTGGTGCTGCGTGTGGCTACTTCTACGCACTAGATGTATGAGCCGGTTCCTTGAGTGTACACAGCGTGGGGACACACTGTCATTAGTGTAACCAGGCGCTTTACAAGCATGATTATTATTATTATTATATTAAGTGCCTTGCCCACAGTGACTGGATGTTGAGCTAACGCCAGCATTCAAACCTGGTTCCAAAGTCAGCTGGTGGGCCGCAGCCCCTACCACCTTGTGATTAGGTATGTGGCTAACAGGCAGCCAATGTGACAGCAGCTGCCTGACACGTGAAAGTCAGCAGGGTAGAGAGTTTCAAACCGTAGGACATAAAGAAACAAGCATTGGCTAAGCCAGTAGGGCGCACCCTCGATGGTGATACAGGACCTTTTGGATTTGCCAGTGTTTTTGATGAAGCTGAACTACATTAGCAAAAGGAAATAAAATGCCTGTTTACTGATGCAGAACAGCAGCCATTTGTTTTAACCCAATCTACCATTTCAAAATGGGCCGCCAGTCTGAAAGTAGTAAATAAAAAAAGTACATGTGAAAGCCTATCAAAGATAACGGAGTGGCCCGTAGCAAACTGCCATTATGAAAACGGGGTGACCCAATAGTGGCCGTGGACCTGGGTTTATGTGATACGAAATACAATGGTCCTAGACCTAATGTTGTAGGTGATACACCTACCTACCTCACTCATTTCCATACCCATTGCTACCATATGCCAGAGGTTTGGACATCCATTTTAGTGCTACACACTTCTTTGCCACAGTGAGGCCCAGTTCCAATATCTTCTCCATATATTTAGAATGTTTATTACAAATGATTAGACCTAGTAAACACATCTGTATCTGGTTGAACTATTCCTATTGGAGCAGAACTAAGACTGATTTGCATAAAACTTGTTTCTGTCTAAAGTTGCATAGAGAGTGAAAAACACCCATTTGGGGTACAAATATGGCACAACCTTTATTTGGTAGACATGAGCTTCCTGGGAACATCCATCAAATAGTACACATGCCAGCCTGATATCACACCAGGACTTATGACAACATCACGTTCATGTCTGATCCTCCCCTGAGCAAAGGCATACATATGTTAATTGTGCATACACACTTTGCACAGCCTGATATCACACCATGCAACCTTGACATGCTGGCTCCGATGGCCTATTAGATATGTTAGCCATAGCTCACCATTGACATATATGGTGAAACTGTATAAATATTTATATTTCATAACATTAAATGTGATCAAAGTCATGCAGTTGTCAGAACCCATGCAAGTATTTTCAGCTGGTCCCATTGCTTCTGGGCCTTCCTCCTTAGCATGATGGTGAGTTGGGAGGTATGCCTGTTTGTAATATACAGTCCTTTAAATGTAACATGTGCACCCTTCTTCCATGATCCCCATTATAGAGTTCCTTGACATATGCATTATATAGTGCATCTGTATATGATGCTTGGATACCCACGTTTGGGTATTAGTCGTGCTCTATAAAACGTTATATTTCTTCTTATTATTTTTTACATCAAACAGCAGGCTAAAAGCTTCACACATCCAGCTTTCAAGTTGCAGGTACTCAATGTCTAACTGCTGCTTCTGCTCTTGCAGCTGGAAACGTTGCTCACGCCAGGTCACTAGCAGTCACTCTGGTTCAGAGGGTAGAGCCAGGGCCTTGTCAATCGTTCACCTTGCGTGACCTTCACATGATGTCACTGGCCTTCGGTCAGGACTGGCAGCGGGGTCCTCCCAGCATTCACTGGTCCTTCCTGGTGCTAATCCTCACTGCAGTACACATCTGGGCGCTGCCCCGCAGGACCTCCATGTGTGTGCTTGGGGGCAGCTGCTGATGTGCCGGGATACCTCTTCGCTGAGGCAGCTGTTCGCTATATAAGAATATTTTACGTAACATAACATTTGTACTTTTCAAGGACCCCTTACCCCTGCAGGTACATTCCCCCTGGACAACAAAGTTAGGGCCCTTGGCTATCTCAAAGTGCAGAGGTCTTCACCAAGCAAGAGGTGGCCATGGATTACCCTCACAATCATTTCAAGTGCTCATGAAAGGCAGTTGTTCTACTTCTGGTGAAATGTTAGGCTAATTTAGTGTAATTGTGACCTACACCTGTCTTAAAAGGGCTCTTATAATGCAGTCAATAATAGCAAAGATATCTGTTAAACAAGCATTGTAGGAATGTGCCTCAATATGCATGGTTAGCTCCCACTTTTTGCCTGATGTGATTTCGAACTGTAAGTGCACCGGGTCCCTGCTAACTAGGTTCCCAGTGCCAGATCTCTTTCCGAAACACTCTACCATGATTGGCGCCACTTCAGCTACCCCTTTAAGTCCCTAGTAATTGGCACCCCTGGTACCTAGGGCATGGGTACAGAAGAGTGTCCTCTGGGGCTGCAGCGCTGCTTGTGCTTCCCCAAGGCCCCCTCGCCAAAGCTATTAAATCTGCCATTGCAGGCTGCATGTCTTAGTGCAGGAAAATCCAAAGAGTCGACATGGCACAGAGCCTGGTGTGCCCTGCCTCCCTTGCACTGCATAAGATATAGGTAAGTCACCCCTACTGCAGGCTTTTAGCCCTAAGGCAGGTTCGCTATATTCTATTTGTGGACTATGTCAGCATGAGCAGATATGCCCTTAAAATGTACAGTCCTTTCTGTGACGTCATCAGTGAACAGGGAAACCCTAAAGAGTACATGGGCTGGATACTTCTCAACACGGGGTTCCTAGCTCCATGATGGCTTCACGGATTTCTAATATGTTTGGTAACAAACATCTTGTCTTATTAAATCCTTACTGATGCCATATTTGGATTTATTAATAAATTCACACAGGAGACCCTTTAAGGGGGTCACATGAAACCTAACTAATCACTAGCGGGGTCGCTGGCCAGTTTTCACCACCCTTATACCACCAGACATATTTCTGACCTCATGGGGTGAAAGCCAGCACTCTCAGAGGACAGAAACAATGCCTACTCTTGGCGGGGTTATTTCACACCGCCTCCAGGACAAAATGGTCTTCCCGGGCAGGAAACTTCAAAGGCAACGCCGTCTTTGAAATCCAACCCAGGAACACCCTAAAAATGTAGATAGCCCATTGGTTATTACCTGTCTCCCCTCGTAACACCCCTAAATTCAGTATTTAGGTGGCTCCCAGACACCTGAACCTCAGATTCATTGGAGCAAAGAAGACCAGGACAATGAAGACCAGCTACACGAGAACTGAAGCCCTGCTGCAGAAGCCAAAAAGGCGCCAAACCCTGCCAGCTGCTCAAAGGACATGACAACCGCTCCTGCTGTGCCGTCCTGAACCTGCAAGAACCCCGGAGCGCCTACAACCTTTGAGAAATCGCAGAGAAGCTCCCTTGGAGTGAAGGTATCACTCCCCTGCAGACCGCAGGCACCAATTCTGTGAAGTCAGGGTTGTCAACTTGCTGCACCCCGACGGCTTCGATGCAGCACCAAAGCAAAAGTGGTACAAAGGCTCCGGAGGGTCAGATCTGCCTCTCCACCAAGTTTCAATCAATCAATCAATCATAACACTTGTATAGCGCGCTACTCACCCGGAAGGGTCTCAAGGCGCTTGGGGGAAGGGGGGCCGCTACTGCTCGAATAGCCAGGTCTTGAGTTGTCTCCTGAAGGCGAGGTGGTTCTGGGTCAGCCGAAGGTGGATGGGGAGGGAGTTCCATGTCTTGGCTGCCAGGTAGGAGAAGGATCTTCCTCCGGCGGTGGCTCTTCGGATGCGTGGTACGGCGGCGAGGGCGAGGCTAGCGGACCGTAGCTGGTGGGTGGGCATGTGGAAGGTCAGGCGGTCGTTGAGGTACTTGGGGCCCAGGTTGTGGAGAGATTTGTGTGCGTGGGTGAGGAGCCTGAACGTGATCCTCTTGTTCACGGGGAGCCAGTGCAGGTTCCTCAGGTGGCCGGAGATGTGGCTGCGTCGAGGGATGTCCAGGATGCGTCGGGCGGAGGCGTTCTGGATGCGTTGTAGTCTTTTCTGTAGCTTGGGTGTGGTTCCGGCGTAGAGGATGTTTCCGTAGTCCAGCCCGCTGGTGACGAGGGCCTGGGTGACCGTCTTCCTGGTTTCGATCGGGATCCATCGGAAGATCTTGCGGAGCATGCGAAGGGTGTGAAAGCATGAAGAGGAGACGGCGTTTACTTGTCTGGTCATCGAGAGGGAGGAGTCCAGGATGAAGCCCTGGTTGCGTGTGTGGTCTGTAGGCTTGGGGCGGTGCCCAGGGCTGGGGGCCACCAGGAGTCGTCCCAGGCGGAGGGTTATGGTCCAATGATATGGACTTCCGTCTTGTCTGAGTTCAGTTTCAAGTGGCTGTTCTTCATCCACTCGGCGACGTCTTTCATCCCTTCGTGGAGGCTGGTTCTGGCGGTGTCGGGGTCTCTGGTGAGGGAGAGGATCAGCTGGGTGTCATCAGCGTAGGAGATGATGTTGAGGTTGTGTTGGCGTGCGATGGCTGCGAGAGGTCTCATGTAGACGTTGAAGAGGGTGGGGCTGAGTGATGATCCTTGCGGGACGCCGCAGATGACTTCGGTGGCCTCGGAACGAAACGGGTGGAGGCGACTCTCTGTGTTCTTCCAGCGAGGAACGAGATGATCCACTTCAATGCCTTCTCTTGGATGCCGGTGTTGCTGAGGCGTTGGACTAGGGTGCCGTGGCAGACAGTGTCGAACGCGGCGGAGAGCTCCAGGAGGATGAGTGCCGCTGTTTCCCCGTTGTCGAGAAGGGCTCGGATGTCGTCGGTGGCTGTGATGAGGGCGGTCTAGGTGCTGTGGTTGGCTCTGAAACCGGACTGCGAGGGGTCGAGGGATCCATTCGTCTCGAGGAAGGCGGCAAGCTGTCTGTTGGCTGTCTGTTGGCGATCTTCTCGATAACTTTGGCAGGAAAAGGGAGTAGCGATATGGGGCGGAAATTTTTGAGGTCGGTGGGGTCCGCTGTTGGTTTCTTCCGTAGGGCGCTGAGCTCGGCATGCTTCCAGCTCTCGGTGCTTGCGGGTCGCGTGTTTGAGGGCGGTCATGTTGTCGGTGGTCCGGTCGAGGAGCAAGAATTTCTCGAGGGTGCGGCAGGTCTTCTTGGAGTCCTTGAGTTCGTCGGTGAACCAGGGGGCCTTCTTAAATCTGTGTTTGCTAGGAGGGTTCTTCAGTGGTGTAGGTCGTCGGTGCAGGCGGTCAGCCACTGCGTGAAGTTGCGGGCTGCTTTGTTGGGGTCCGGTGTGCTGGCAGGTGGGTTCTGGCTTAGGGAGGTGGTGAGCTGGTCGGCGGTGATCTTGCTCCAGCTTCTGTGAGGTACCTGTTGCAGGTGGTGGTGGGAAGTGGTTTTTTTGAAGCTGAAGTGGACGCAGCTGTGGTCGGTCCAGTGAAGTCCGGTGGAGTGGCTGAAGGCGATGGCACCAGGACCTACTGGAGCTACGGCGTACCAATACACGTGGTATTAGACCCCCAACTGTAAAAACAAGAGAAGAAGAGTCCACTCCGGACTCCCAAAGCTCCAGAAGAAAGCACCCATTGAGGGACGTTGAGACACACAAGACCCACTTTCTGAGTGGCCCAGCTGGCACAAGATCGCTTCTCCAAGTTGCCTACTCCTGACTGCGAGGACCCTGAAGACGCACACCGCCCTGTTGACCTGTTTGCTCTGCACCCGGCTCCACCTGCCCAAGCACCAACTAACCAGCTCTGTCTCCATGGTCCCCAGGCCCTTGTGAACTCCTCCCTCTAAGGAAACACACCAGACTTACCTGGAAGTCCACCTGTGCAATGCATTTTGAAGTGGCCCCTTCATCTTTGTGAACCATATTCCAAGATCCTCAGCACTCTGCTCCAGCCTGACCCGGGACACTCCTGACATTCTACTGCTGGAACTTGGCCTGGTCCCGACATTGATCTAAATCAAGGAGGTGAACTTAATTTTCCCTCTTTTTCCCCACAGTTTCCTATGGTGCATAATTGCGCACAAAAGTGACATATTTTCCGAACTTTGAAAAATCGTAACTCCATACTTACCTAAGAACTGTGTTTTTGATCTTAAAAAATACATAAAAATCGACTCTATTTTTACAAGTTGGTCTCGGATTTATTCTTAACACCATGGCTGCTACATTGATCCTCATGCTATGCTGGACCACAATAGAAAAGGGTGTGGTCATGACGAGCTCAGCTCGTCATGAGCACACGAGCACTGTGCCTCTTGACGAGCTGAGCTTGTCATGAGCACGGAAGGGGTTAAGTGCGTGTCTCATTAATTGCCTCTTTGAGTACAACAAATGCTTTGCACTATCCTCTGATAAACCTAACTGCTCGCTCACACTACCACAAAAAGAGCATTTGAATGATCTGCTTTTACCTTTGTGTACCATCTGGGTATTCACTGGACTCTCTGCACAGTGTACTTCTTTTTTAATACACTGAATAGAGAGCCAGCTTCTTACAACCTTCAACTGAATAACCAATAAGCCAGCTATATTGGTGGTTTGAACTTACAGTTCAGCAATCAATGTTGAAATTGCATTTACAGTAGGTTCTATACATACTACTAATTGCAGATACACATGTGAACAATTAGCCCCCTACATAGGCACATGTGTAGGTTTATGAATTATTACGTGATGTAAGCTAATCAGGTGGCCACATTGTGGCATGAAATGTACATTAATTAACACAAGAATTTAGGAGAAAGGTTTCACTTGAGTCCCAGATAAGCAATGTGTCAAAAGCAAGATCTGCATCCTCGCAATGAACGCAAGACATTGGCCATCTCTCTGCTTGGCAAATTGTGTCTTCTCTTGCCGTGGATCTTCCACATCCCGCAGACAACCTCTCACGATGTCTGTGCTGGTGTGATGGTACAACCAGACGACATGTTGAGTTTGTCACTGCTCGTTGAGTGTCAGACCTTCAAGAGTGGGACGTGAGTGTAGCAACAGTCCAGTAGCTAGTTTGTGGCAGGCACAATCTTTAACATGGTGTGCTGGGAGTGTGTTACTTGTATGTGTGTGGTATTACATCACTTTTCGACACGCTCTGGACATATTTGACCCAGTGGTGAGCACCCACTGTGCTAAATCTCTGCATATACTGCACTTTTGAGATATATATGTAAGTTTGATGTTGTTCGCTGCAGACTCTTGTAGGGTGGGTATTGCTGGGCTATTCTGACATTCATATTTTGGTTTACTTTACATTTTATTGATAACAGTAAACACAGGGCTCATTTTTTCCAAAGGTTTTGTAATGCAAGGATGGCTTGGACAAGATGCAAAGAATGATTGTTATTTTTTGTCTGTATATAATTGCCCCTGATGTCGGGTGACCAGAATTTTAGAGCCAAAAACCGGGACATTTCCCAAAAATAGAAGGACTACATTTTTACTTCAACAGAGCGCACAGAATGACAGTTCTTCTCAGCAGAGAAGTACAGAAGAGGCAGTAAGGACATAAATGTAATGCATTTTTTAAAGCCAGTAGCATCCCATTTAATTAAACTGCTTTAGTATAACAGCTGCTAACTATCACTGCTTTGTAAAACATTAAAAGATACCTCCCATCGTTTTCAGCTGACCCTCTCTAAAAACCGGGACATGAGCTTGATTTCCTGAAATCTGTTGGAACAGCTGGCGAAACAAGCATTAAAAATGCAATAGGTTTCGCCTTTAATTAAGTTAAAGCCATTTGCTTTGCTGTACAATACCATTAGCAAAGCAAATGGCTTTAACTTAATAAAAGGCGAGACCTGTTGCATTTTCAGTGCTTGTTTGGAGGGAGCAGACGAAAGGTGGCCCCCTGCTACAGCCTCAGGGTCTCTATTAGCCGCTTCTCTCGGCTTGTCTCTACCCTCTTACCCATGTCTTCTCGTTCCCTCTCACAAGTTGTCTGTCATATTTCTCTGTTGCTCTCCCAACTCTTCCCCTTTTCTTCAGATTTATTTTCCCTTTCTCCCCTTCACACTCTCTGCCATCTCACTCACCCAACACATTTTTTCCTTCAAATATCTCTCTCTACAAGACAGTCCCTTGGCTCTCTGTCTAAGTGCTGACTGCCGGACATACTTTCTCTCCTACACACACCCCAACATCCCCTTCTACATATCACTTTCAAATCGGTCATCTGTCTCTTCACACCTCCAAATTCTTTCTCTGGATCACTCTCAACAGATATATACAGTCCTTTTTCAGTCCCCCTGGTCTCTCCTCTACCTCAACTGTCGGGTTGCTTTTTCTGTTTCTTCCATTTCCAGTCACTCTCTCTATGTCTCCTTGAGTCTTCAAACTCAGCTCGCCCTCGAAACTCTGTTTAGGCATCTTTATCCTCACTCCATCAACCTAGAAATCTTTCCCTCTCCCTCCCTTTGTCCTACGTCTCTCTCTCTCTCCACCTCCCACTTCAGTACCCTTAATTTCTAGCTCCTCGACGCTGCACACAGAGAATTTGGGGAACAAATCCTCATTAGCGGAGCCTCGAATGGATCCGGAAACATAGACTTCATTTTACCTGGGCGCAAAGTTACTTAAAATAAGTTTCACGTGTTCCCCACACACTTTCTCTCCAAGACTGAGCAGCCGGTGACCATGTCACGTTTGGTGATGAAACATGTTTCTCTTACTTGACGACGTCCCTGTCAAAGTTTAATTTAAACAAAGGCTAGATGCGAGATATTGATATGTTCATGCTACAAGGTCCCACGGTTTGGCGTATGATGATGATGTGACCTTAGGAAGCGTGGACAATTCACCCCTGTGATTAAGTGCGTGTGTGGAAGCGGCTGCTTCATCTGCCATGGCAATCGCGCACCCTCGGAGTGCTGAGGGCCATCGGCTGAGGTGGGGACTCGAGGAGTGAGCGGCTCCTCAACCTCTCCTGTACGTGAGCGGCAGCGTGGGCTTTTCCAGAGCCCCAGATCACCAGGGAAACAAAGGCCCGCTCAAAGTGTTTGGAGCAGAGACCTTTTTTATATACAATATTGTGCTTCAAGAGTCTGCATCCCAGAATGCACTTTGACTGGTGGGCATGAATAAACCTAGGCCATTTGTCAGTTCCTGCTCCGTGCGTTATACAAGCAATAGGGTAGCTATAATCCGTCCTCGTTTATGCAAATGAGATTCTCTGATCAGTCTTCTACATCATCCCATGGTTAACCAGTCACAAACTCTCTGTGACACAGGTGAGAACCCCCTCCAGGCATTATGGGGATACAAAAACCCTTTCTCCATCATACTAACACTCCCATGCTGACCTACTCTAAGCTTCCTGTGAAAGGCCATTAGGGCTGGGCAGAGTCAGTCGCCTACCATTGGCAGCCTCCAGGCAAAGGCCGTCACAGATCATGCGCAGCACGAGAGCAGAGTAAGTCCCATATCAGAACGAGCCTGAACAGAGTTGAGGTGGCTACATGCAGGCCAGGCCTATGGGTGGAGTTAGTCATTTCAGGCATAGCCACTGAGTCACTCACATTTCAGGAGGTTTCTAAAGGCAGAGCCATATGTGCGAGGCACAGCCTGAAAACAGAGGCGGTCACATCTGAGGCATGCCATGAATACTGCAGTAGTCACGCCTCAAGTCAGGCTCGGGGACAGAGTCAAATGCAAGGCGCATAATTTCCCAAACAAGCACGGCTGTGAAAGCGACGCGGCTATGAAAGTGAAAGTGAATGGCCACGCTAATTAAAACAAGATGCCGTCAGACTGTCCACTGTCCATACATACGTTTAGCCTTAGCTGAATGGTGAGTGCAGCCATCTTTGTCCATCCGTACGCGTGAGTGTTGAGCTTTGGCTGAATCGTTTGCAAAAGGCACTAGCAATGTCAAGGGCAGCGCATGCGCGCTGCTAACGCCAGGCGAGACCTAAAAACGGGACTGTCTGGGCAAATCCGGGACCCCTTGCCACCCTAACCTGATGTTGATACAATGGCTGTGGAACACAGGAAGTGTGTTGTCTTACACTGTAAGAGTTCTGAAGGCCAAGGCGTTTTTGCCAAAGGAGGTTACATCTGGGGACAGGGTGTCCAGCATTATTTAGGTGAAGGATGGCAGACCAATTTCAGACCTTGCATCAACATGGTTCAAGAACAGTATGTGTTCAATAATCTTGCACTTCAGATGCACTTAAAATTTGTTGATCACAATTTATCAGGGGCGGCTCCTCCGTATTGGTAGAGGTGCGTCAACCCACAGCATGTGCCAGCAAACATTAAATAAAATGTTATCATTTTATTTATGCTGCCTGAGCCAAATAGAAAATTGAAAAGTATAGGGCGGGGAGTGCCTGGGCATGTCAAGGAGGAGTAAAGTGCACTCATAAGTGTGCTTGTGTGTTTGGCCAGCCATCTGAGGCCGGCCAAACACACATGTGGACTTGTGTTTCTCCAACCTGGCTGTGTTACACAGTCGGGCTGGAGGAACAGCACAGACTCCAATGCACCGTCTGAGCAACAAGCGAGGCCGCTCAGACCAATCCTGGCGCTGCTCTCTTGTGAGAACAGTGCCTGGATTAGGTGCTGAGCATGTGCCCCGAGGGCCCATCCCCTTCCGGCCATCAGCCGCTGAGAGGAACAGCGATGCAGGCATCAGCCGGAGCAGAGCAAGGCAGCAGGTAAGTCTTTTTTTTTTATTCTTATATTTTATTCCCCCCAACCCGCCGCCCTCTCCACGCGCGGCCGTCCTACCACTTTGGGTAGGTGCCGCCGCCACTATATGTTGAGGGTTCCGTGGATGCTTTAAATCAAGAGACAGAAGATGACACAACGGCCTTGGATGATGGGGGGGATGAATTAGAATAGTTAATCATGACAACAAAGGCTATCCAACAGTCTCTTGCATGAGTCAAGATCATTAACAAACATAACAAGCACTGGCAAAGCCAATCTCTCTAGATTTGGAATGCCAGACAGGATATAGGATAAATTCCACTCTGTAACCTTTCAAAGTTTCTCTGTCTTTGCAAGCTTATTCCTTCAAAGTAAACAATCAGATTATAAATACGAAATCATTAACTCGGTAAGGAGCCCTTTAAGTTTCATTAAACGGTACCATTACGAATTCATATTTGGGAGGGGCGTGGTTTGGACGCCGATCGGGATGGCGGCGTGAGCCTGCAGCTCCGTGCCAGATCCCGTTACTTATCCTGTACATCCTCGGAAACACACTGCTGGCAGCGCGGGCTTGCCGCACAGAGCACCGGGACTACAGAGAAGTACAACTGCGGGCCAACAAGAGGCTTTATGAGGTGCTGGAGCCCGGCCTCGGAGCCGGGGGGTACTGCGCTCTGTAGGCAAGATGGCGGCAGCCCCGAACAACGGAGCCTGAATAGCGAAGAACGGCGGACTGCGGCTGGGGTGTAGAGCGGACCACGCCCTGCTGTATTGAGCGGAGCAGTTCCCAGCCGCACATGACTCCACGGTCGCGGCTGAGGTGAGGAGCGCTTTCCGCCGCAGCGACATGAGCGATTGAGACGCCCCTCCCCCATCGCTGAACATGGCGGCCTTGTGAGACGGGCCTCGCTTCTAGATTGAGGCCCGGGACATCCGGGGCTGCCAGGAGCCTGACGGCATCAAGCCACTGAGACGGCACGCATAGGCGTATAGCGGGGACGGAGCGGGAAAGAAGATTAGTGAACTCTATGTCCGACTTCAAGGCTAATTGATTGCCCCTAGCGAAGACCCCAATGAGGCACGGCTCCCTGTGTGGGGACATGACTGTCAAGAGTGGTTTCTGAGCCACCGCGGGAGTGGGCCCAGGCATGATCCAGGGGCTGGCAAGGGGTTCGAGAGACCGGCACTCAGCGGTTGTGTGCTGGCGCTGTTGGCCCGTCGGGATATCGGACGCCCTAGGTTCAAACAGCGCTGAGGGAAGGCGCGCCGGACTGCCGCGGAGCGGCACCCCCCTGGGGTAAATTACTGGCTTCCCCAAGTTTGTCGGGCTGGGTCTTCCTCGAAGTTGTTTTAAGGACGAGGTGCACCCACACTGCAGGCAACACCGAACTGTGTAGCGAGAGGCCCTTGACCCGCGGGGCGCTCACTGGAATAAAGGTGGTTGTGACCGCTGGCCTCACTCAGAACGGGATGTAACGACCAATAGACGGCCATTTTGCACACTGGAGTGGAGCATACAGACTGCAAATAAAATTGATCCCCGGGTGTGGAGGCCGTATTTAGAGGGAGACACTGTGACCATTATACAGAGGGCGGGCTCAGGGACCCTTCGGCACGGGGTGGATGGACATTGGTACCGGCACGTCCCCCAGAGGTGACCCTGATCTGGCGCTCAGGCGGGAGAAAATGGCCGCTAAGGGCTCTGAACCGCAACAGAATCGTGGGCACAACCAGGCGACGGTGCCGGCCACGGATGCTGGGGCCCATAATGACTCGGAAGGGTCGGCGCAGGAACATCGCTTGAATAAACGGCTGGATGGAATACTGGAGGCGATAACCGCGACCAAGGAGGCCTTGCATCAAGACATAGCGCAGGTCGCCAATGGACTGGGCCTCTTGAGGGCGGATCATGCTAAACTTACAGACAGAGTGAAGAACAATGAGTTACTGCTTCAAGAGCTCAAACCGGCAGTAGTGACTGCAGAACACAAACTCGCTGATATCCTTGGCCTCCTGGCGACACTGGAGAAACAGGCAGAGGACGCCGAAAGTCGAAATAGGAGGAACAACGTGAGGGTAGTGGGCCTGCCGGAAAAAATTGAAGGGGATGATGCGGTGGCCTATATGGAGAACTGGTTTAAAAAGATTGTGGCCCCGGAGGGTCTCTCCCCCTTTTTCTCCCTGGAAAGAGCGCACAGAGTCCCGGCCCGCCCGCCCATGCAGGGCCGCCCTCCCAGACCAATGGTGGTCAGACTATTGCATTACAGGGACAGAGATCTATTGATACAGAGGGCGCGCTCGGTGGGCCCCTTTCAGGTGGAGAATAGCTCAGTCACGGTGTTCCCCGATTATACGCAGGAGGTCCAGAAAAACAGGGCTTCCTTTCTGGCTGTGAAAAAAGAACTGAGGGACGAGGGCATACAATATTCCTTGCTTTTTCCGGCAAAGTTGCGAGTGATCTTGGATGGAACGACACAATTCTTTCAGACTCCTGATGAGGTGTGGTCGTGGCTTGAGTTGTATTGCGCTGGCACGGACCGCAAAGGGAAAGGTGAGAAGGAGAGACAGAAGCCGGTCCAGGTGCAAAAATCTCAACGCATCCGCAAACGTGATAGACTCAAGAGAGCGATGCGGGGCGACCAGATGGCGGAAGACAGAAAGGGAGCGCTGGCTGCAACGGCGATCATCACGGGCTCACAACAGGAGAGGATATCGGTGGGCTCGGACTCTGGAGAAGATGGAGGAAAGTCTGGCGGAGACATCTCAGACGTTGATAGTTCTGGGGGGCCAGCGGTCACCCCACAGACGTCCGATGGCCTATTTAACGAATAACACTGGGAATACGGCCATTTTCACAACTCCTGGTCTAGCTGAATGCCCTGGTGCTCTGTGGACTAGCAGGTACTGTGTTGAGACATCACATGGGATCATGGGCTCGGGGCGGGGGCCTTGCCTGCTCCGGGTCGGCTCTGAATCGCCCTCTCGTTGCCCTTAAGGCCCTCTGTAGTGACGACTACAGAGTAGGGGAATGTGTGGAGTGTTGCAGGTTTGGATGGGGGCTGATATTGCATTTTTGGGTCCTGTTCTGGGGAGAGGGGTGGGGGGAGTTTGTTGGGGTGTTTTGGTTGGGAGGTTACACTGCAATGCTGTGGGTGGCCAATTGACACTGGTGAAATTGTTGGGTAATGGCTGCAATGGGGACATTACCTAATTTGAAATGCCTCACATGGAATGTCCGTGGACTTCGAACTATGACAAGAAGATATAAGGTACATGCCCAGCTGGTGAGGCGAGGCATCCAGATTGCACTACTACAAGAAACTCATTTAACCAAGCAGGAATGCACTGCACTGCAGAAGAGGTGGCATGGACAGGTGTTTGGCACCACGTACTCAGCGTTTGCCAGGGGGGTGTTGGTGTAGGTGAGAGCGGGGGTCCCATTCCAGGCCACGAACCAGCTAGTGGACCCTGAAGGTCGATTTGTGGTGGTGGAGGCGAGGCTATATGGTCAGGACATGGTCTTGTGCAGTATATATGCTCCTAATACGGACCAGGCCCGCTTCTTTACTAACCTGACAGGCTCACTGGCACAATTCCTGGCGGGGTCTATCTTAATAGGTGGGGACTTCAACTCAATCGCTGATGTTGCACTGGATAGATCGCATCCACCATTGGCCGACTCTCCAGTGCGTCGGTTAGCAGCACACAGGGCAGACTGGCAAGAGAGATGGGGCCTTATAGATGTATGGAGGGAGCAACATCCTGGAGTTAGGGACTATTCCTTCTTTTCAGCATTACATGCGCTGCATGTTAGGATAGACTCCATTCTGTGTAGCGGACCCCTGGCTCCCATGATGGCCCACACGGAGTGTCTAACTAGAACTATCTCCGACCATAACCCATTATTATATTTCTTATATTTCTTATATAGCGCCAGAATCGACCCCCGAAGGGGTATCTCTGCGCTTGCCTTGGGAGCCCGTCCTGGTTTTTCCCTGTGAGATAGCCCCTACAGGGCATCCCCAAGGTGAAAGCCAGGCCTCCCGCCGCAGGGGGGCCGTTGTGGAGATTAAGCAAGCTTAATGCCCAGAGTTGCAGAGTGTGAACCCATGATTAGGTCAGGCACCGAAGCGAGAATTATCGAGTCCGTGGACATTTGAGCTCAACACCCTGCCGCGTCGGGAATCGAACCCTGGTCCCGGGTCTGACCTCTGCTTCAGGGTCTGCCTGCTCTAACCAGTGAGCCACACTTCTCCACTGCTGCTGACGGTGCAGTGGCAGCGGCCGAGGTCGGCGGTCCCAACATGGAGGCTGCAGCCTGAGACATTAGAAGATCTGGTGTTTAGGGATAAGGTCCTTCAGGGCATTGAGCACTATTTTGGGGAGAAAGAGGGCTCAACTACCACGAGATCCCTAGAATGGATGCAATGAAGGGGATGTATGTCGTTACAACGCATACTTTTACTCCGCATACCATTACAACGCGGTATTTACAACGCATACCGCTACAACGCATAGCGCTTTGGGGTGCTGGATAGTGGTAAGTATAATTTACTATTCTAACTCCAGTCCCCGTGGACCCTAGGGAAGGTGTTGGATAGTAAATTAAACTTACCTCTTATCCTAGAGCGCCCCCCAGCGCAATGCGTTGTAATGGTATGCGTTGTAATGCCTGCGTTGTAGTGGTAGTGCGGAGTAAAAATTGCGTTGTAACAGGTGCATACCAATGAAGGTGGTGGCCAGGGGCATCTGTATGGGCAGATTTTCGAATGAACGGGCGACGGTCCTAGCAGATCTGGGGAAGGTGGAATGTGTGCTGCGGGATTTAGAGCGGCGCAGGCCTGAACGACCAGACTTACAGGACAAGCTGCTTGAGGCGAAGGAGTTAGTTGCGACTGAAACTGAGTGACTAAGGTGTTTTGATTATAAGTTGTATGTCACCAGAGTGCATGCGGAAAGGGACAAGGTAGGAACACTACTGGCTAAGCTAGCTAACCCAGAACCTAGAGGTTGCCCGGTCATGAGCATTGGAACAGAGACAGGGGAGGTAGTCTACTCGCAGACCGCGGTTTTGGAGCGATTCCAGTCGTATTATACAGGCCTGTATGAGAGTCAATTGGGGGTGGATGTCTCTACAATAGCTGACTATCTGGAGACTATTCGTCTCCCAATGTTGGATGTCGAGTCCGCGAAAGAACTGGGTGGACCCATAACGCTATCGAAGATTCGGGTGGCCATCAAGCAGATGGCTAGAAACAAGACACCAGGGGTAGATGGTCTACCGATTGAATTCTATGTGCAGTATATTGATGTTTTGGCGCCAAGGCTACTGGTGGTCTATGCTGAAGCCATGACACTTGGGCGTCTACCCCAGTCGATGAGGGAAGCATTAGTGGTGCCGCTGCTGAAACCTGGCAGGGAGGCCTCCGATGTGACGTCGTATAGACCTTTGTCTATGTTGACAGTAGATTATAAAATACTGAGTCGTTTCCTAGCCACTAAATTACTGCCACACATGACCATGCTGGTTCATGAGGACCAAGCAGGGTTTATTCCCACCAGGAGTACATCTATAAACATTCGCCGCCTGGTTCGCATAATAGACAGCGCTTGGAACCTTGATCAGAAACCGGCGGTATTATCGGTGGATGTCGAAAAGGCTTTCGACAGCCTGGAATGGGGGTACCTCGATGAGGTGTTAGTGAAGTTCGGTCTGGGAGACGGCTTTGGGAGTTGGACGAGGGTCCTCTACTCCTCTGCTACTGCCAGGGTACGATTGGGATCTGTCATATCTTCAGACTATCCGGTTCGCAGGGGGACGAGGCAGGGTTGCTCGCTGTCCCCCCTGTTGTTTGCCTTGGCGATGGAACCTTTGGCGGCACAGGCGAGGACAGGGACGATGTACAATGGGATTGGCTGTGGTGAGGAGACTCATCATATATCATTGTACGCTGATGATCTCTTGCTGTACATGGAAAATACCGAAGAAGCTCTGGTAGGGGCTGTGGGGGTGCTGTCCTGCTTTGGCAGGCTATCAGGCCTCAAGGTAAACTGGAATAAACCTTGTGTTTTCCCGCTGCGGGCGGAAACGCCGTATCCCCCGCCTACAGTAGATGTGGTCTGGAAGGATACATGCTTCATCTATCTGGGGGTCCGAATTTACCACGACGTCGCAAACCTGTTAGAAGGTAATATAGGGCGCTGCATAAGGGCCCTGAAGGGGTGCATGACCTTCTGGTTCTCCCTCCCGTTATCGGTGCAGGGCCGAGTTGCATTGTTAAAGATGGTGGCTCTGCCTAGGCTGCTCTATTACTTCCGTACCCTGCCAATTTGGATCCCACAGCGGATCTTCAAAGACCTGAGGACGTTGATTATTGGCTTCCTTTGGGGGAGCGGACGGCGTAGGGTGGCCTTGACTACTCTGATGCGGCCCAAACTCGAGGGAGGGTTGGCGGTCCCTGATTTTGAATTATATTACCTGGCGGCACAGCTACAAGTTTTAACGCAGAACGTTGCTAAAGTGTTTAGAGGCCCAGAACAGGAGAGGGGGACCGGTATCCAGAGACACATTTTATCTTGCATAGTCATGCAACAGAAACTGGATCTGGGAGGCTTATCCATAGAAGAGAGAACTCTTCGGTTGTGCTGGCATAGGAGCCTGAAGAGGGCGAAAACAGCACAATCGTATGCACCGGAGATCCCTCTGGGGATGCTGACGGCGTTACCACATGGAGGCGACTGGTCCCCATTAGTGGAGTGGGAGGAATTGGGGCTGCAGATGGTAGGAGACCTCTATGTTGACGGGATGCTTGCCCCCTTCGGGGTGTTACAGGATCAGTTTGGCCTCCCGGATGGGAGTTACCTCCTGCATGCGGCGGTGATTGCAGCGATACAAAAGCACTGGAGGGAAGGGCTGGTGGAACCTACCACAACCATGGCCTGCCAGTACGTGGTGATGGCAGCGGGAACGATTAAGGCGGTGACCTGCCTCCACTCTAGAATGCTACATGAGGGAATGGAGCCGCTCACAGCATTGAAGGAGAAATGGGAAGAAAGCATAGGCAAACCCATTCCGGACATGATCTGGAGCCATATTTTGCGAAGGACATGGAAGGGTAGCAGGAATGCCCGTTTTCAGCAGGTACATTTCTTCATCCTACATAGGGCCTATATGACCCCGGGAAAGATTGGACGATACTTCAAGGTGCAGGATGCGGCATGCCCGAGGTGCTTAGCGATTGGGGCCTAGCTAGACCATCTACTGTGGGGGTGCCCGAAACTAGGGACGTATTGGGCTGAGGTAGGAGAGCTTCTGAACGCAGTCCCTGACCGGGAGGTAGAGTTCGACATGGCGGCATGTCTATTGCTCTGGTTCCCCCATACGGCAAAGACGAAAGTAACGAGCAAATTCATTGACCTAGGTCTCATGTTGGCCCAGAGAGAGATTACATGGCACTGGAAATCCAGGGAGGGCCCCTCAGTTAGGAGATGGATGAATGAGCTGTTGAAATGGTGTAGGTGTGACAGTGTGCTTAGAAGGCGACAGGCTGCCAAGGCGGGTAACGAGAAGGGCTTGGAGTTGGCGAGGGCTTGGGAGATGATAGTACAGGCCCTGCAAGACTACCTGCTAGAGTGTGAGGAACACGAACATTCGGAGGCCGAGTTCCATGAGGCTCGGGAGACCAAATGCATAACCCGATTAATGGCAACTTTAGCGTCAGAACCCGCAATTGTAACCCAGTCAGCAGCAGTTTGGGGGTGGGAAGGGTGGAGGGGAGTTAATGGGGTATTGCTGTAGTGATAAGAGGAGCGCCTGCAGAAAGGATATATGACTGATGACTGCAGGGGGATGGGGCTCCAGGGCAGCGCTCCTTGAGGTACATAAACTGTCATTACCGATAGGCCTTAGGAACTGCTACCACGGGAGGGCACTAGTGTGGACCTGATGTTGTGGACACGAATAATACTGGTGCCAACCACTCTGAATGGCTAACTATACTTGGCGGCATTTTTGGGGAGGGAGTTTGATGGGGATAAAAGCAGATACTATATTACGCTGTTGACCTGATATCTCTATGAGGTGATCGCCATGATACTCTGAGTCACTATACTGGTACACCGCCCGGCCCCCGGGATGTGGGCTGAATGGCTGTGTGCGTTTTTATGACGACGGATGTGTTTTGAGATGACATGCGTGTACAGGTTGACTTAATGGATGCCTTGTTTATAACTCTGCAATAAAAACAAATTTAAAAAAAATAAATAAATAAAAAAATTACGAATTCATATTTGGATTTTTATTTGGATACACACTCAACATTCAAGCAAAAATAACATTTTGGTGGAAATTCTCTTTTAAAGTCAAATCTCAACAAAAATATCACCACTAAACTTTTTTTACTCTCTCTTTTCTTGTCAATGGCTGCCTCTCCCCGTGATTAGATCAGGAGCGCACCTTGTTTCCATAGTTACTTACCAGACATGCCCTTTCACCACTTAAGGGATCAAAGCTCGACGATAACAAACATAAGGAAACAGACCTTTGCAACAGGTCATATCCAAACAGTAATAAGCAAACCTCCTCTGCGGACTGCTACAGCTATCGGTGTCACTGCTTGCAGTGTGAGGGGCTGGTGGGGGGCTGAGTACCAGGACTGCAAGGGAGACATCCCCCCTTGTCACACCATAACAACACTCACGAGGCTGGGGGACACTGGCACAGATTCAGGGCCTGCACCAGGAGACAGACTGTAAACCACACTCACCAAAACACATTTTTAAATTAACTTTGTAAGTTCTTGCATTCATAGATGTATGGTGTGAATACAGACATTCACACTCTCTGGAGCCTCATTCAAAGCGTACGCCATGCGTAAGCACGCGTTAAAATTGTTATTTTCCCTGTACATCATTTTAGTTTAAATTCCTGAACACACATCCCTTTCAGGCACCCGAGAGTCAAAATGTGGCTGGAATAGGCTCATTGGCTCCATTTATCCCTATGAGAATTGCACAGGTTTGCATATCTGAGTCCCAGAAGTCCTATCCCCTAACAAAAGAATTACCCAATGCCTGGCCTGAAATTGCTGCACAAACCCAAGCAACAACATTTAACAATCATTGTAAATGCCAATAAATCTAGAGTACGAATAAAATATGCCTTTTATATGACTGATGAGCTTAGACACCCAATAAGTCATCCCACATTCTCTTTGTCACTCATCTTTCCACTCATGAATCCATTTATCAATAAACTGAACCATTCTTGCATTCATTCTCTGACACAACCACAATAAAAAACACACAAACTCAACAACATGTGCAAGACAAATTGAAAGAATACAAGTAGGGAAAAGTAAACCTGCTTCTATCTAACCATGGCGGGCAAATGTTGCAATCCCAAAGCTAAACATAGCAATAGGTGTCTACCTTGCAAATCTATTGTAAATAGTATATTGTTGTTTTAAAGTTTAAGCCTTTCCGCCACATTTAGAATCAACATGGTGGATATCTTGGAATGATAAAACAATAATACATAATGGATAACAGCATTCCAATGTGGTCTCCTGGTTTGAGGAAGTGGCCATTCGGGATGAGGCACCCTGCAAATGAAAGAAACGCCAAGAAAGTGCCTGTTTCCTCTTAAGAAACATTACAATAAAAAGAGGAGAAGCAAGGAAATTAAAGGAAAACGGCAAAAGCAGAAAATTCAAAACTACAGGTCTGGTCAACCACCCCTGGCACTGAAGCGCAATAATTTTCAGATGGATGTATACACGTGATCAGAAAATGCCATCATTCACGGGGGAAAAATATCCAATCCAGATCTCCTTCATAGATGGAAGCAGAGTTAAATGACACTCAGACAGGCCAATGGCAGAACATAGTGGACTCATATGCCCCCATGTACCTATACAGGTGGATTTTTATAAATGAATGTGTATATTATTTAATATTTTTTGTTTTTTTAATTTCAAGATCCTGGCAGAGAGCTAAAACGAGATTTCAGCAAGAATTATTACAGCGCAAATCTCCCCCCCCCCCCCCCCCCTAGGGTTGGTCAGCGGCAGTAAGCAACAGAAAAATCATTCCCTGCAAAGGCAATCTGTGATATTTCATTTAATAAAATATCTGTCCATAGCTTTAGTACACAGAAATAACAATCCACTTTTAAATGCAGATTGATTTTAACATGTTCTTTTCACAATCAATATGTCTGGCCTAATGAATCTATCATAGCTTATCATAATAAATAGATCAGGTCTGTGGCAACAGAAATATTTGTGCCTAATGATCTAATCAGGCCTGTCGCTTTTAACAATGGTTTATCACTGTAATCAATCGTGGCCTCCTGCATGTGTAAGTTTTCCCACAAGACAACTATTGGATAAATAGTCATAAAAATGCATACTATACATAATTTCAGTTGGCAGAGCAAAATACTGTCCATCCTAAGAGGGCCTAATATGGATTCTAACTGTACAAATCTTCTGTACCTATGGTTTGTAACACTAGGATAACCAGCCCCAAACCCCTGCCTACTCTGGTAATCCATGGTATTCCATTTAACAAAATATCTATCTGATCTATCTGTAGGCTTTAATACATAGTAATAACAATCTACCCTTAAATACTTATTTACTTTACCATATGCATTTCACAATAATACATTAGGCCTGCTGGCTTTGACATAACTTTTCATTATAGACAATCAGACCTTTAACCTTTCTCATTGGATTGTCACCATAACCAACTCAGCCCACCTGCGTTGGTTCATAAGCCTTCCCACAAGGCACCCATCAGGTAAACTGTGATAAAATTTTAAAAATGTACACAATACAGTTGTCAAAACAATATAAAAATCCCTACTAATAGATCCTAATAAGGACTACAATGGTGCAAATCGTCTTTCCCCATGGTGTGTTCAGGTGGGTCACTAACACCAAAACCCTTGTCTAATACAATAATCTGCGAGAGTCTGTGTAACAAAATAGCTGCGTACAGGCGGTAGCACAGTGTAATTACAATCTGCCCTTAAAAGTCTATTGCCTTTACCACAGGCTTTTCATGATAAGTAACTAAGGATGACTTGTTTTGTCTTTATAAATAGATCACACCTAAGGAATCTGAAATAACATTCCCCAGTGAACCAATAAGGCCTTTCGACTTTAGTAGTGGCTTAACACAACCTACAGCTCAGGCCTTCTGAAGTGCATATAAGCCCGAACCCATCAGACATACATTGATAACATTGCAAATATATATACAATTCCAGCTGGCAAAACAACATGCAATCCCTCTTAGTAAGGCCTAACAAGAATCATTGCAGTGGACTTCTACTTCCAGGATTTGTCAGACCGGGTAGCCAACACTAAAACCCTTACCTAACCTGCGAGATTATATGTAACCAAATACCTTTTTACGGCCTGTAACATTATTATTATTATTATTATGTTTCTTATATAGCGCCAGAATCGACCCCCGAAGGGGTATCTCCGCGCTTGCCTTGGGAGCCCGTCCTGGCTTTTCCCTGTGAGATAGCCCCTACACGGCATCCCCAAGGTGAAAGCCAGGCATCCCGCCGCGGGGGGGCCGTTGTGGAGATTAAGCAAACATAACGTGATAACAACCATTGCTAGACTCCTTTTGGCTTTAACATATGCTCATCACAAAAACTAAGCAAGGCCTATTGCCTTTGTAAGAATGATTCATATGAAACAGGCAAGACCGATGGCATCGTTCACAATATTTTCCTTGCACACCAGTTGAGCATTTAGCTGTTATAATTGGCGGGTCTGACTGTACTCCGTGCAAACTTTACCACAAGGCAATTAATAGGCATACAGTTATAAAATCGCAAATGTATTCAAACTTATAGTGGCAAAACAAAATACTATCTCTCCTAGTATGGCTCCACAAGGATTCACAGAGTACAACTCATTTATCAGAGGAGCTAACCAACAACAAAACCTTTGCCTACTAAGTTAACCTATCAGATTTCACATAGCAACAAAAATAAACCTATTTATAGGCTTAAATTCAAAGTAATAACAATACACCCATAAATGCCTATTGACTTTAACATATGCGTTTCATATTCAATATATCAGATGTACTGCTTTAATCATAACATTTCATTATAAACAGATTGCCAACTTAGTCCTACTCTTAATCAACTATCTGGCATGTGCATCAATAATGCCATTTGCGATTCCTTATTAGCGAAAAATAAGGATTCGCTAATAAGGAATAGCAAAAGTCTATGCATGTAGAAATCGCTAAAAAAATTGTGATTTCTAAACATTCCTTAATTGCGACTCGTAAATTGAGAGTCGCAATTAAGGGATACCTCCCCATCCATTCCGAAGGGCCTAGAGGCCCACAGAAATGAATGGGAAGACATTCTCAATTAGAGAATCGCAAATTGAGAATAAAATTTCAAGGGTGCCAGGGTGTCAAAATCTCAATTTGCGATTCCCAAATGCAAAAATACCGGTCGCAAAGGGGCAGAGTCTGAGAATCTGCCCGTTTGCAACCGGTTTTTGCTTTGATGCACGTGGGTCTATAAGCTTTGCCACAAGCCAAAAAGTGCAATGCAAGCAGTCTTTTTATTGGAAACACACAGACTTGGCCCAAACAAATCCTTTACTAAGAGAAAACATGTGGGAGGTGCATTATCCCCTCTCTGAGTGGGAATCTGAAAGCTCTCTTTTTGTTGATCACATAAGGTCAAACGACAGTTGCACTGTCAAGTCAGACCTAAAAACCTTTGTGGATCAGTATAGATCTAGGCTCTCAAGCCTGTACTCTGAAGCCTAAAGTTGATGACTGCCCTCCTCAGATCTGTGCTGCTGCCAGAGAAAAAACACAGTACATTATATGGTTATCTAAAACGCTTTAATAACATTATGTCATGCATGTGCCCCTGAAAGTTCAAGCTCAGGCAGCTGGATAAATAAACAAACTAATCACACCTACATAGAAGGCAAGCACTTTTCTGTGCTAGCACGCAACGTCTGCCCAATCAAAACATGTACACCTGGCTGCCAACATGTGGGCGGAACCAAAGCCCCTCTCCTGGTAGTGCTGCTTAAAGCCCCTCTGAAGATTGATCACATAATGTCAGGCGACAGCTGCGCTGTCCAGCCAGACCTAAAAGTCCATTTCATTCGCTGCTAATTTCCCAGAGGCTGCCTTGCAAACTGGCAGCTCAGACCTCAAAGCGTGAAGTGGTTCCTATGAAATTAAAGTCTTAAATAAAATAGAAAGTGCAATGTTGAGACTCCCTTGAAAAATTAAGAGCCTGGTTTAGAGTTTGGCGACAGGTTACTCTGTCACAAGCTTGACGGATTTCCTGTCTGCCTCATTACAGATGCCTTGTAATAAGGCGGATGGATATCAGCCACACTGTGGGAGAGTAACCTGCCGCCAAACTCTTAATCAGGCCCTTAATGTTGATGACATTTAAAATATGGACCTGCATTTGCCATACTCAAAACAAACACTGAAGCGCCATAGAAGCAGAGGGGGCTATTACAGAACACGTGGGCACGCACTTCATCTACTTGGGAAGGATGAAACGCTACGCCAGCCCTATTTACAACACAAGCCAGTGACATGAATGATAGAAAATGATGGCTCCATTGACCTCCTGTGAGCTACTTCAGACACCTTCCATCCACGGTTTGCTGGGTGCCAGTCGTGCTCCTCTCTGCTGCTTCCGGGTTCCACAAGCACCCACCCCTGGCAGAAGGCATGGGGTCTGCAGCCACTTCTCCTTGTCCAGGAGCCGGGAACAGGCAGCAGACGTACATGTACCTATCTTCAACCACAGAGCAGACTTCAGCCAGGGTGGGCTGAGAGCAGAGGTGGCATCACCAGCTGGGAAGAATCAGGAAGCAAGCAGTGCACATATGCTAGGCCCTCTAAAAACACAGTAAACGAATTAAAACAAGCACTGACAAAGCCAATAGGTTAATAGGTCTCGCCTTTGGGACCCAATGGCTTTCTCAATGGTTTTTAGCAATGATGCACAGTGTTCGGTGCAGCATAGCTAAAGGGAATGCTTTGCAGCATGGCTAAAGATTTTTTTTTTAAACGGTGACGTGGTCACCTGTGTCATTTAATAGGCACGCACCTACTAAATTACACTGGTCCTTTTTTTCCCCTCTAGTGACCGATCTTAGGAAAAGCAATTTTACACAGGGGGTAGAGGGAGCTAAATGGTGGAGGGGGGAGCAACATGGGGGTGGCTGAGGGAAGCGACACAGAGCACACCGGTGGGGGAAACTTCATGGGGGCACGGAAGCAACATGAGGGAGCAGGTGGGGGAGGAGATGCAACAGGCGAGAGAACAACATGGAGCAGGCAGGATAGAAGTGCGTGGGCGTGCAGGCAACAAGTGATGTAGGCAGATGGGGAGGGGAAAGCCACAGGCGAGAGAGAGGAACATGGAGCAGGCAGGAGAGAAGCACGTGGGCGTGCAGGGAATGGGTGAAGTACACGGGTGGGGAGGGGAAGCAACTGGCAAGAAAGAAACATGGAGCAGGCAGGAGAGCAGCACGTGGGCATGCAGGCAACGGGTGTGTCATGCCCAGGCCAGGGACACTAGGACCCTGGGGCAAAGGGCAGAGGCCAGAGGACACCGGACACCGCTTCCAGTTGGGGGAGGAGACAGGAAGGGACAAGGGACATTCTAGAGCTGGACCTTCATCAAGAGGTCAGGGAACATGTAAGCAGAGCGATGACCAAATAAAGAAGACTTACCACCAACCATCGGGTCCTGTATTTCCTGGGGGCTGCACAACACGACAACTGGCGACGAAGAACGTGCATCGTGTGCCCAGGATTGAAGAAAGAAAAGGAAAGCTGCCGTGTGTTGCGTCGAGGGACGAGCGGCAACATCATCGAGACCAGGAGCCCACCCTGGCTCATGTCCGCGTGAGGAAAACGGTACGGGAGCCCACCCGACCGTCGCTGACGAAGAAGGAAGCGTCCTGCAGAATTCGGGTAAGAAGACTGAAGAAGCGGAGTGAACGCGCGAATTGATCTAATTGAAACGCAAGATCTTGCAAGAAGAGCGGCGCTCATTAGGTTTTGCCTGGCCGTAGCACTGCACAGCAGTGCTCGCGCAGGCAAAATCTTTTGATCCTACAGTATGGGGGTTTGTCCCGCCTCTCTCTTCCATTGGCTAGCTCCATAAATGGAGGCTAGCCATTGGAAGAGATTGGTTGTCAATCACTCTTTCCCCGTCACGACGCGATTCGGGGGCGTTTCCGTGTCTTTTTTAAGTCCCCCCCTCTCCTCTTCCCATTGGCTGGAATTTTAACTTCCAGCCAATGGGAAGGGGAGAGCACGAAAAGCACGCCCCCGAATCCCTACAGGGCGCGCTGTGCTTTCGCTTGTTCATATTATTTTCGCATATGTGTTCACTTTAGTCCGTTCTTATTTACACACTTGTTTTTTACTTTTTTATCCCATTGTGGCTTTGTTCAACATTTAACATCATTACCTCTTAGCACCACGTTAAGATGGCGCCCCAGAAACATATTATTTAGCCAGTGTCACCGTAACAATGTTACGTGGTTTTGAGTCAGCGCTGAATTTCCGCGATTTAAACCTACGCGGTTGTTTGCCGTGTCGATTACATTTCTCCAAACCCGGTTGAGCAGACTCGTCATTCCTTCATCTGTTTCCTGGTGAGTGTTTCGAGTTCCCCCGCTGCCCTTTTGCTTTGAGAATACCTGTATTTAAGCAGTAGCGGAATTTCGCTTATTAATTGCGTGTTTCTTTGCCTACTCAGTACTTTCACTTTTGGCCGTCCCCTGTCTAGTATTTCACTTCAATTCTGCCTAACAGGACACCAGTACTTTGTGCTGCTGGTGAGTGACTACTCTGTACGCTTTCTGGGTACAGCTTCAAAACGCATGCATAGTGAAGTGTGTATTTACGTGTGTGCTTTTATTTGTGCAGTGACATGGTGTCTTTTTTTTTGTTTTATGCAGTTTCAGATTCCCCTCATCCATTGAGATATTTCCTACACTTAGGGTGTTTTGATATATATTTTCTTGCGTTTCTCAGCACATTTTGGTTGTTTGTGCTTGTTTCAATTTCCAACTAATGCAGCTCCTCCTAATGACGAATGTCCGCTCGAAGCCGTTGCGGATAGTTTCCTGCACTAGTTTCTAGTGTCACTGGCAGAGCCTGTTAATGGTAGCGTAACGGCTAGAGCGGACTGTGGGTTGCGGTCTCGGGGGGAGGCTCAACATCCTGTAAATCCTGACAAATCTCTCCATACCTAAAATGAATGTGTCTGTCTGCAACGCAACTGGTGATCGCATAGAGCGCATCGATGTCTTCGGGTCGAGTTCGCGCTACATAAAAAAAACTGCAAAAAAAGTATTGTATTTTTAGACCAGTATTGCAAATAAAGTTTGAGAGTTCTAAGGAGAAAGGATACTTTCCATGGTTGCAGAGTATTTTCATGTTTATTAAACTGTGGTGTTTTGTAAGTTTCCCAGAAGGGTTCAAATTCCGGAAGGTTGGTGCAGCTATGCCAGGCTGTAAGTCACTGCGCACACAGGGTGCCCTGATAGCGCATACTGCCCACAGCACTGTCCATTTCTCTTTGAATTCATCAAAAAGCTCAAATGTTCTCCAAGTGCACTATCGCCCTATAAACACCACCCTCTCCCTAGCGCTCAACGAGCTATCTGCCCGTTTTGTTAATTTATTGAATGCAGTTTTATATAGCGCAAACTTTACCCAAAGGTGTCAGAGCATTTTTACAGTAGAACCAAGTAAGTTACAAAAGGTACACATGATATAATTTTCATCCAGTAAAGGGTTCTGACGCGTTGCAGAGCCCTTCACAGACAACATTTACTGTAGCGGGTGCTTCTAAAAGAAGAGGCTGTATAAATGGAGTAGTACGTAGTATGCAGGTCAGCCCTTGTTTTTATAATCACGGCATGCTTTATATCACCTTCGCGCTGTTGTTTATCCTTGTATCTGGATGATAATGTCCCATTAGGTGTTAGGGACTCTGTGCACGTCACGCTACCAGGCTAGCTGTGAACCCCTGAGTGAATTATAAGTGTTGCAGTGAATTGTTTGCACAGTAAAGGGGCAGTGCCCCAAAGGATGGGACCGGAGGGGCTGGCACGTCTGTGCCAAGTTGAGCCGGAAAGTTTTCCAAAGGAGGTGTGAAAGTCAGAAGGGGGGTGGGGGGGGGGGGTGAACAGTGACCTATTATCATCTGCTTTATACTCTGCCTGTGCCTCGGAGGTCTGTCCCTCCCCTGACACTCCCCTGTCCCCATAAACTAGATTTCAAACTCACTGTTTGTCCCCAAAACTCACTCTCTCTGTCTCATGCGTATGTAAATGTATGAAACTTATATAGCGCAGGACTTACCCTGGGGCATCTCCGCGCTTGCTTAGGGAACCCGTCCTGGTATTCCCCTGTGAGATAGCCCTGGAAGGGTATCCACAAGGTGAAAGCCAGGCATCCCGCCGCGAAGGGCCAATGTGGAGATTAAGCAAGCTATTGCCCAGAGTCGCAGAGTGTGAACCCGTGAGTCGAGAAGGCACCGTAGCGAGAATTATCGAGTCCGTGGGATTATTCCTTTTAAACCCAGCGTTTGTCCGTCCTCCCCAAAACTCTGCCCGACTCTCTCTTCCAAAGTTTCTATTCTTTCTCAAGCCCAAAAATCTGCCTCTGCTCGACAAACTCTATTCCTCAAATGCACGCTCCCAACACCTATCCCCCATACAAAACTCTGTCCGTCTTTCTTCTAGTTTCTCCTCTCCCTCACTACAAACTCTCTATGTTGGCCTGTATCTATGCTATCCTACTGCCCCACACTTTGTCCCTTCACAGAACTCTCACCTATCCCTCCGTCACGCTGTCCCAAACACTGTCCTTAAAGTCTACCCACACTGTATTGGCTTTTTATTCACAGCAGCTGGTCACCCCATTTCACGTCCTCACCCTTCCGACCCCCTAGTTTTACATGCCCCCCCAGCAGCTCACCCCCCCCAAACTCATCTCCCGTGGGTGTGTGTTCAAAGCCAAGCTCTTCAGAGCGAAGTCAAATTTTATTTTAAGCACCGTGTGCAAGTAACATTGGTCTCAGCATCACCAGACCCAACCTTTACAATAGGTTTGGGGTTCTCCCTGAAGGATTTTTATCAGCCAAACAACACGCTTTGTTGTCTGGCTTGCAGGCAATAGACCTGTTGGCGGTGGCATTTCTGATTCTGGCTTCTTGAACTAACAGTGGCTGATGGTGCACTCTATGACACACTCTTCCTATTTCCATTAGGGTCCACCTACGTGTGTGTGCAGACGAGCAATGCCTGGGGTGCCTCCGCCCTTCAAAGCAGGGTCTCCTTCCCTCTCATGCAGCTCTGTGCAAGGCAGCAGCCATGGTAAGGAGTCGTAAACACACTTGAAGCTGCAGAAACGTTCATCTAACCAGACTGTATGTTTTCAGTCTTAAATCAGCCAGCGATTTTTCTTTGGGGTGAACAAGCTCTAGAACAACAGTTTATGAGGCCAGTGAATAGATCTGACTGGCTATAAATGAGTTACATATCCCTTTTATGGAAAGCCTTGTTTAATGTTCCTTTGGGTAATGTCCGCGCTATATAAAAATGCCCTAAATAAAAATAAATAAATACTGCTGTGCTGGTCCTTTCGGATCTCCAACCCTGCTGCCCCTCCCCTAGAACCTGCGGAAGTCGTTTCTGTCCGTTGCAAAGCTCTGGGCCAGTGGTTTTGTGTTACCTGTTTTCGTTACTTTTGGTAGATATGAGTGTGTGTTTGGTGCGTGTGTTTAGTTTGTATTTTGTGTTTTGCCATACGTGTCTTGTATGCTAAACTGCATTGGTGCGCCTTTGAAAGTTTGTGCTTGTTGCTGTCCTGCCCCCCCCTCTGTTCGTGCTTGCTGTCCTGCCTTCCCCCGCACCCTCCCCCCCCGCTGTCCGTGTCTCCGATCCCACCCCCCGTCCATTGCTTTTTTAATGTTCCTTTGGGTAATGTCTGTGCTATATAAAAATGCCCTAAATAAAAATAAATAAATACTGCTGTGCTGGTCCTTTCGGATCTCCGACCCTGCTGCCCCTCCCCTAGTACCTGCGGAAGTTGTTCCTGTCCGTTGCAAAGCCATAAGCTGTCTTTGAGCTGGAGGGGCGCAGTGTGCTCTGGGCCAGTGGTTTTGTGTTACCTGTTTTCGTTACTTTTGGTAGATATGTGTGTGTGTTTGGTGCGTGTGTTTAGTTTGTATTTGGTGGTTTGCCATACGTGTCTTGTATGCTAAACTGCATTGGAGCGCCTTTGAACGTTTATAATTGTGTTAAATGCATGTTTTGGGTATGTGCACATGTCGTTTTGATATGTACATGTCTATGTGACATAAGAGTGTTCCGTATGTGTCGAATGTATGCATTATGTATGAGTGATTGGTTGTGCTTCTATCGCTGTGATTTGTGTTACATATGTTTGTAAGTTTTTGTTTGTGTTTTGTGGTTGTGTGCCTACCCCGAATGCACAGGAGTTTGTATTGTTATAGGCGTTCATGGTTTGATTGTTGTATGTGTGTGCTTCGGTGAAGTATTCCTGTAATTGTGTTTTGGACTCACACGTCCTTTTGAGTGTTTGTACTTTGAGTGTGCGTGTTTGCGTGAATGTTGGGTGTTCATGCTGGTGTAGGACTGTTTGAGTGCCTTGCTTCTGTGGCCCTGTTTGTGTGTGTGTGTGTGTGGCAGAGAAAGTGACGCGGGAGCAGGGATGAGGTGTGCCTCGGCCCAGGGGCAGCAGAGCTGGCCTTATTTCTGGCCCTGCAGTCCCCTCGACACCACCCCAGAGCTGACATTACCGCAGGCATTATCTGTGTAATTGGGTTTGCTCGGTCCATCTCAATGGGTTTAAGGAAACGCGATAACAAGGACACAATGGATTGCTTATGGAGTGGACCTGGGAACCTTAAGATTAGGGACAGGGGTAATAGGCATCACAATTTGATTTCATTCCCCTGCAGGCAATGAAACTTTGGGAGCTCGGGGTTGACTCCCTTGTGGTAATTTGCTTCACACCTCTTATTTTCGCAAGGGAAACATACCCTACAGCTCACACACAAGATTTGGTTTAGTTTATGTTTGCTTCAGTGAGAATTTTAATGGGAGGCCGAATATGCCAGACCACCTAGCTAGAGTGGTGTACGCATTATTCACACATTCAAACTCTAATACACTTGTGCATTCTTCCACAAATGCGCACAGACACACACTTACACGAGTGCACAAGCACAAACCCACACGTACATTTTGGTTTATGATTGCATAGATGAGCAGGAGAATGAGTTGCTGGCATTTGTTGCATATTGACACAAGCCCTTCAAGGCCTTTTGCACACTATCTCTCTCTTTCACACACTTACCCTCACACATGCACGCACCACTTTCAACACATTGCCACAGATACAAACATATGCATTCTGACATTCACTTGCTTTCACTCACACATGCAGTAAACATTGTTTCTGGTCCATGATTGCCTCAGAGGGCATGATGAAAAAATCTTTGCAGACCAACGAACTAAAGTGGCACATACATTTTCATGCCTTGTGGATCCATGCATATGCACACTCACGCACATGCGCACATTCATACACACTCGTGAACGTTCATTCACACAATGATCATGTACATGTGCATACTCACGTGCACACGCGCACACACACCTACAAACAAACACACCATCACTCAGGGAGCTCCTAATTGAATGTGAGCATTGCATGTCAGCAATACAAAACTTGGCTCTTTAGGCAAGCTTACCCATAGTTAACTCCGTCTCTCTTTGCTATATGTTATGTCTTTGCAAATCTTCCTACAGCGCCATGAAGCCTACGGGCGTACGTGTGCTTAATAAATTTAACATAACATAACATAACATAACACGTGCGCGCACACACACACCTACAAAACACACACCATCACTCAGGGAGCTCCTAATTGTCAGCAAGCTCTTCAATGACCGCAACTTAAGGCAGGGTTTTTGGTCCTTTGATAAGAAGGAGGTTAGTTATTATTAATAATTTTTACTGTTTGCGAGAGATTAAGCTATTGGCATTGTAAATGGCAATGCCATTTATTTATCTGTTTTCAAAACCAACACATAAATAAAAAAATTGTCATTTACAATGCCAATAGCTCTAACTTTTACAAAGTCAAAACCGTTGCATTGTAAATGATTGTTTTTAGGTCAGGCGGCAAGGGCCAATCAGCGCAAAGAAAAATCAGGTGGCCATTTTGAAGTCGGGCAAAGCTCCGATTAATCGCGAAGTCTCGCAAGACTACCGGTGGCCATTTTGAAGTCAGGCAAATAGACCAATAGGAAGAGAGAACAGCGTGGCGGCCGTTTTGAAGTCAGGAAACGAACGAAAAACAGCGAAGAATGCCGAAAAGAGCACGAAAGAGGCAAAGAAGCACAAGCAAAGGCAAAAGAAAGAAAGGAAATAGTGGAAAAGTGCCAGAAAGAGCACAAAAGGAAAGAATAAAGCACAAGCAAAGGCAAAGTGATAAGAAATAACAAAAGAGTGCCAGGAAGAGCACCAAAGAAATAATAAAGCACAAGGTAAACTAAAAGAAAGAAAAGAAATAGTAGAAGAGTGCCAGAAAGAGCAAAAAGAAACAATAAAGCACAAGCAGAGGCAAAAGGATGGCCGACCCAAAAGTAGAAAGACAAAGTGCACAATGTCGAAGACCGCTACCATTCAACTTATCTGAACCACAAGTAGGCATACAATGGGAGAAATGGGTCAGGCGTTTTGAGAGATACATGGAAGCCAACGACGTGACTGAAGTCAAACAACTAGGTTTATTCCTAAACTTAGTAGGTGATGAGGTTGAAGATCTATTGGTGACACTACCAAAAGAGGAGACTGCCACCTACGACAAACTAAAAAAGTGCCTAACAAACAAATTTGACCCGCAGAGGAATGTCGATTTTGAGCGATACACCTTCACGATTGCTTTTCAACAGCCGGATGAAACGCTAGATGACTTTGCAACGAGCCTGCGAAAGCTCGTAACTCACTGTGAATTCGATAAATTTGATAATGAACAAGCAATCAGACTGCGTATCATTGAGGGTTGCCGTGACACGGAGTTCCGTGCGAGAATTCTAAAGGAACCAACCTCACTAGAAAATATCCTGTCACTAGCAAGAGCAGAGGCAAGAGCGACAGCACACGCATAGGAGATGGAACGAGGAAAAGAAAGACGAGTGGAACAAGCACATCGCATAACAAACAACAATCGCACTATCGGCTGGAAGAAAGACAGAAATTAATAGATACCAAAGAAGCAACAGGAAGTAACATGCTACAGTTGCGGACTTGAATTTCCACATAGATACCCATGCCCAGCATTTGGCCAGGCATGCAGGAAATGCAACGGAAGAAACCACTTTGCCAGTGTATGTCAGGGACTGCACTTCAGGAATGACAGAGGAAGAGCGGGAAGACCACGAATGCCGCCAAGCAGGCATGTCAGACATGTCGAAACAGGAACAAGGAGCTTCTCACTAGAATCAGGTGAATAAGAAAAAGAAGAAAAGGCAGAATTACTCTACCTCATGTCGGACGCCATTGTCGAATACTCAGATGAGGATGACAAAGAAGAAAGGATCTGTCTCATGGACAAAAACAAAGTGAAAAAGACAGAGTCTGTGACCATAAGTGTAGGATCACACAAAGCAAAATTTGTCCTAGACAGCGGCGCAACATGCAACATCATGTGTGTGTCGGAATACGAAAAAATGAAAGTAAAACCAACACTGAGACCGTCCCGAGTTGAAGTATTCACCTGGGGGTCCCGGACACCCGTAACAAACATGGGAAATTTTACAGAGGAACTAAACTACAAAGATCAAAAGACAAAAGAAGAAATTCACGTGCTGAAGGGAGACATTCCAGCCCCATGCCTACTGAGCAACATCACAGCCCAGATGATGGGTCTCCATGAGATGACATACAACATGTCAGAGAAAAGAAGCATCTTGAAGGAATACCCCAAGCTACTGCAAGGACTAGGGAAGTTAAAAGGACGGCAAATAACGCTACACATTGATGTACCAATGTGCCAATACACCTGCAGCCGCAAGTAGAGGAGGAGCTTGAAGCACTTCTGAAGCAAGACATAATAGAGCCAGCAGAAGGACCAATGCCTTGGGAGTCACCGATAGTGGCAGTACCAAAGAAAGACACGTCAAAAATAAGAATCTGTGTCGACATGAGAATACCAAACAAAGCAATTGAACGTGAGAGACACCACGGACCTCATCTTGATGATATGATCAGCTGTCTAACAGGCACAAGGCATTTCTCTAAACTAGACTTATGTAAGGGATATCACCAGTTAGAGCTAGATCCTCAGTCTCGATACATCACAACGTTTTCCACACACCTAGGTCTCTTCAGGTATAAACACTTGAGCTTTGGAATATTGTCCGCTGCTGAGATATTTCAGGAAACAATACGACAGGTAATAAGGCCAGTGAAAAATAGCTTAAATTACAGCGATGACATTTTGGTGTTTGGCAAGTTGAACGAGGAACACGACAAGGCATTGCGAGAGGTATGCTCTCACCTAGAGCAGGCGGGTCTGACACTGAATGAAGTAAAATGTGAACTGGAGCGGGATATGCTAGTCTTTTTTGGCCAGATCTTCTCTAAGAAAGGCATGCGGCCAGATCACAGCAAAGTGAAAACATTAGAAAGAGCAAAACAACCAAGTGACATGGCAGAAGTGAGGTCGTTCCTCGGCCTTGCCAGTTATTGTACAAGATATATTCAAGACTTTGCCACTGCAAGCGCACCTTTGAGAGAATTGACAAAGCAGGGCCAGAGTTTCACATGGACTGAAGAATGCAGCAAAGCGTTTTAAGAGATCAGACACGCTGTGACAGCAGTAGATCACCTAGCGTATTTTGATCCGAGGCTGTGCACTGAACTGACGGTAGATGCCAGCCCAGTGGGATTAGGGGCGATATTGGCACAACACCAACCAGGAAAAGACTGCCCAAGAAGCGTAGTAGCCTATGGGAGCAAAAGCCTATCGGACATAGAAAAAGGATACTCCCAGCCGGAAAAAGAGAGCTTGGCGGTAGTATGGGCATGTGAACACTATCAAATGTTCATCTACGGAAAACCTTTCACAATAATAACAGACCACCAAGCACTGATTACAATATACGGAGACCCAAATGCAAAAATACCACCCCGTATAGAGAGGTGGGGGATACGGCTAATGGACTACAATTTCAAAATAATACATAAGCCAGGGAAGGAACACAATCCGGCTGACTACGTATCAAGACACCCCCTACCAAAAGCATCGCAAGCGACCGCCATGGCAGAGGAATATTTAAATTACTCACTCAAACACAACACACCGGCAACAATAACCATGGAGGAGCTAGAATGGGAGACAAAACAAGACCTCACCATGCAAGTCATAATGAAAGTGACCAAACAACAAAGGTGGAGGCACATGAACGGCAACAGCAGTTGGGAAGAAAGAGTGATAAAAGACGAACTGCTGGCGTTTAAAAAGATCAATGAAGAGCTCTCAGAAAGAGAGAATGGAGCAGTAATGAGAGGCACCCGAATAGTGATGCCCTGAACACTGAGGAGAAGGGCAGTAAAACTAGCACACGAGTCACATTGAGGGATAGTAGCGACCAAGAAAATGCTACAAGAAAAAGTGTGGTTCCCCGGACTAGACAGCTTGGCCGAAGAAACTGTGATGCACTGTCACATCTGCCAAATAACAGGGCCCCCATCAAAGCCGGAGCCACTGCAAATGTTCAAACTTCCAAAAGCAGTATGGACAGAGCTGGCGGCTGACTTCTATGGGCCTTTGGAGACAGGAAACTACCTGTTGGTAATCATAGAAGAATTCCCCAGGTTCCCAATAATAAGACAAGTAGTGTCAACCTCGGCAACTGCAACGCTGCCAGTCCTGGATGACATATTCGCAGCATGGGGTTCACCACAGACACTGAAGACAGACAATGGCCCACCATTTTCTGGTGAGGAATTCAAAAGGTTCATGGGATTCTTGGGATTCACCATCGAAGAATAACTCCTCTGTGGTCAAAAGCAAATGGAATGGCCGAACGGTTCATGGGGACAATTAAAAAGGCAATACAGAGAGCTAAGCTAACGCAGATCTCAATTGGACAGCACTATGCCAGGTACTGAGAGACTATCAAAACACTCCTCACAGCTCCACAGGAAGATGCCCCGCTGAACTGGTGTTGGGGCGATCCAGCAGAATGAGGTTGCCACAAGTGAAAGAGATGGAAAGCGTGGAACAAAGAGACATAGCTGCGAAAGATAAAGAAGCGAAAACAAAAATGAAGGCGTACGCTTATCAGCGGAGGCACGCTACAAACACAAAAATAAAAGAAGGGGACACCGTGGTAGTACGGCAAAGGCAACTACGGAAATCACACAGCACATTCTCAAGAGACCCGTTGACGGTGACAGAAGTGAAAGGGCCAATGATAACTGAGTCAGCAGGACAATACCACATCACCAGAAATAGCTTGCACTTCAGAGAACTGAAAAGAAAGGAAGAAGAGTTGCCGACACATGGGCTAAAGGAGGACACACAAGAGGAGGAAGCACCAGTAGACTACAGAGAACAACGACCAAGAAGAGAATGCAAGAAGACAAAAAGACTGATTGAGGAGATGTAAAGAGACGGAGGCCTGTGAAGACTTTTCTCACCATCTCTCTCTCTCTCTCTCTCTTCATCTCTCTCTCTCTCTCTCTCTCTCTCTCTCTCTCTCTCTCTCTCTATCTCTCTCCTTTTTTCCTCTCTCGATCACCACAGGCAGTATCATGCGAAATGTTTTGTTTGCACCAGTGTCCTAGTGTCCCTGACCTGGGATTGACATCTCCCCCCTTGTTGCAAAGGGCAGAGGTCAGAGGACACCGGACACCGCTTCCGGTTAGGGGAGGGGACAGGAAGGGACAAGGGACATTCTAGAGCTGGACCTCGGGACAAGAGGTCAGTGAACATGTAAGCAGAGCGATGACCAAATAAAGAAGACTTACCACCAACCATTGTGTCCTAGGGGCTGCACAACACGACAGGGTGATGTACGCAGGTAGGTAGGGGAAGCACCAGGTGAGAGAGAGTAACATGGAGCAGGCGGGAGAGAAGCACATTGGTGTGTAGGCAACAGGTAATGTACACTGGTGGGGGGAGGAAGCAACAGATGAGAGAGCAACATGGAGCAGGCAGGAGAGAAGCACGTGGGCATGCAGGCAATGGGTGATGTATGCGAGTGGTGAGGGGAAGCAACAGGCATGAGAGCAACATGGATCAGGCAGGAGAGAAGCACGTGGGCGTGCAGGCAACAGGTTATATATGCGGATGGGGAGGGGAAGCAACAAACGAGAGAGCAACATGGAGCAGGCAGGAGGGAAGCACATGGGCATGCAGGCAACGGGTGATGTATGCAGGTGTGGAGGGAAAGCAACAGGTAAGAAAGAGCAACATGGAGCAGGAAGGAGAGAAGCACGTGTGCGTGTGGCTAATGGGTGATGTATGCAGGTAGGGAGGGGAAGCAACAAGTGAGAGAGAGCAACATGGAGCCAGCAGAAGAGAAGCACGTGGGAGTGCAGGCAATGGGTGATGTACACAGGTGGGGAGGGAATCAACAGGTGAGAAAAAGCAACATGGAGCAGGTAGGAGAGAAGCACGAGGGCGTGCAGGCAACAGGTGATGTATGCGGTGGGGGAGGGGAAGCAACAGGCGAGAGAGAGCCACATGGAGCAGGCGTGAGATAAGTACATTGGGGTGCAGGCAACGGGTAAAAATATGTGGGTGGGGAGTGGAGGCAACAGATCAGAGAGAAGGAAGGTGCAGGTGGGAGAACCAACACAGAAGGTGGGGAAGGGAGGAGAAGCCGCAGGGAAGACAGCAACGTAGAGCAAGTGCTGGAGAATCACTGGTGAGAAAGCAACTGTGGAAATTAAACGACGGTAAGCGCAACATGGAGGGAGCATGAATAAGCACAAAGAAGATAGAAACTACAGCGGAGAGTAGGAGAGAGGAAGAGAAGTGCACAAGGCAGACTGCTGGAAAAAACATGTACTCTCACAGAGGGCTTAATTGCAAAGAAAAAAGTAATGCTTGAAAACCAAGCAGTGGAAGCATGGAAACCAGCCAATCAAAGAGATCGTAAAGAAAAATAATCCATGGGAGGGACAAACACAAGATTGACAAGCTGGGACATGAATAAGAAGCAGACAAATTAGAGTGACAGGAAAGTCAACCTATGGTAAGCAAGTACATGCGCTGTGCAGTAGGGTCGACCTACAAAAAATAAAGTGAGCTTGTCTATGGTGAGCGATCATCAAACAAGCACAGGAGTAGGGGAAAATGGGAAGCGGGACAAGGGGTGGGGAGGCTGAAACAGGGGAGAATGAAGAAAGTGACAGCCTTGTGGAAACAAAAAAATAAATTAGCATTATCAGTATGCATGTATGTAATGTCTCATACAACAGCTGAAGCTGTCTGTAGGCAAGATCTAACAAGCATTTGCAATGCAATAGGTCTCACATTTATGAGAATTTGAGCTATAGGCATTGCAAATGAGAATGCATTTTATTTATGTGTTGTTTTTACCTGTAATCATTGCCTACAAGAAGCAAGGCTGGGAATAAAAGAGGCACCGCTACTGCCAGCCTTGGTTCTCGTAAGCAACAACTATAAGTACAAAATGAGTATTTACGCACTGCTTGCATGTTTTCAAAACACATAAATAAAAGCCATTGTCATTTACCATGCCAGTAGCTTGAACTCTCGCAATTGAGAGACCTATTGCATTGCAAATGCATTCGCGTCCGGCTATAGAGAAAATAAAAAGCATTAGGAGAGCGCGTGTCCTGTCTGCATCAGCAGGCAGGACAAAGCTATTTGAGAAAATAGTGTTCGGAAACTGTAATTAAGGCCTACTGAGTAATAACACACGTAACAGGCAGTGTACTCATAGGAGGTTACAAAATGAGACAAGGGGCTACTAAGCCTACTGACCAATGAAAAGCCACAGTTTACAGTGAACAATGACACAAGCCAATGAAAAAAGTGGGCGGAGCGTCGGCGGGGCTCCAAGTCCCTACCTCAATACAGCATGCCTCGCAGAGCAGCGCATGTGCTGCCCAGGCTCGACCTAAAAACAAGGGGAAGTTGGAGGGTGTAAGCAGTGTAGTTAGTAAGCCTGGTAAGCATCAGAGTGGAAAGAGAAGAACAGTAATAACTGTGTTAATATTTTACAGGCGCTGGAGTGGTTGCCATCTTGTTTCTTTTAAATAAAGTTCTACCATTCCGGAGGATTGTGGGATATGTGTAGGTATACAACAACTTGTCTAGGCGTGTAGGGTCAAAAATAAGGTGTAAAAAGCAGGATTGCGCGAGTGAATGAGGGAGTGATAAAAGAAAAACATAGCAGTCTGTGAAAGTACATCTGTGGTTTTGGTGATGAAAGATGCTGGAGTATTAGAGTTTTGACCATGTGTATCATTAAAGTATCCTGGTGTTAGTTGGTAGTCATAGTGGGTTACAGCTCACCATGTACTGTCTTTACTAAATACATGCTTGACAAGGTGTTGACAAGGTGAAGGGCATGGAAGATATGGATGTACAAAGGTTGCTTTTGAGGGGCACAGTCTTTATTTAATACAATTATTTCAAGCAGAAATATTCTATATTGACAGAATATGTTTTCGGGTAGAGAAAGCAATAGCAGTTCAAGATCACCTTTAACCCCTGTGTGAAAGAGCTGTATTACTAGTTACCGAACAGGGCTTGTCTCCCAAGTGAGTTGTAATTTCTCTGAAGTCTTTTGTGAAGGGTTGGGAAAATCAAAGAGCTATGTACAAAAAGATTTCTCTGTAAGTAGCTTGAATTGCTAATAAGCGCAAATTAAGGGGGTGCCTTTCATTGTGAAGAAGGAGCTTCAGTCTATGGTAAAGATATGGTTTCAGAAGAAATAATTGAAGCAGTGGAATCTTCTGAATGGGCCCCTCTTACAATTATAGCCAGGAAGGAGAGTACACAGCTATGTCTCTGTTTGGCTTCGAAGGCTCTGAATATCAGCATTGTTGTTCCCTATAATCACCCTTTGGCCCTTCACCCGGGATCAATGAGGTGGGCAGTATGCAGGAATGGGCGACTGTGTTGCAACCTTAAATTTAGAATCTGTTGATCACCAGAGACAGAGCTGCCAGGCCATGAATGCCCTTTATCGCATCTCATGTTTTTTTCCACTTTAAAAGGATGCTAATCGGCCTTGCTGCATCCTTTCAGAGGACAATGTGAGATATATTTAGCCACAAGGTTTTACAGCAAAATGAATACAAGATACCCTTTACTGTATAGTCCAGCAAGATTGTTTTTAAGAAAGTGTATATCAGATTGTGAAAACACATAAGTTTTCTGTGTACTTTTCCTCAGCAAAGGGGTCACAGATTTGCAAACAAATGAATTGGAACATCTCTTTTATGAAGGCTGTGTAAGATCCTCTAATCCTAAACTCAAAGGACAATTAGGTATCATTCACAGGTCTGCATGAACTCTATTGTAATTTTGTAGATTTATTTGCTTAGGCAATGGAACTGATGCAGAAATTCTGCACAGATATATATAATTCTAGTGAAGTATTGAGCAACAAGTAGTGGCCTTTGAAAATATAAAAAAAGCCAACATTTCTGCTCCCACATTGGAACTGTTTTGTGTGGGTAGAACGTGCGTGATCACCACGGATGCAAGTGCGTACAGCTCAGTAAGGACCAGTGAGGACCACATTAGAAGGACATTGCCCGTGACCACATATATACTTACAATAATTTGCAGTTTACATTCAGCAAAATTTGGCAGTCTCAACTCGAGACAATCGGTGGCCTTGTTTTCATTCTAGGGTCATAGTGCACCTCAAAGTCAAAATCAAAAGTGTCCAATCCGGAGGAGGAGCAACGCGGGCATCCAAGATGGTCGCGTGAGCAGAGAGCTCCCGAGACCCGCGCCGTCCTCCTTTATCTATCCTTCGCCTATCCTGGTCATTTTGACGGGCTTTTGCAGCACTATCATCGCTGATGCTACTGATCCTTTCCCGGTCGGAATCGGATCTTGGGGACCATTTTTCTGCAACTTGGAACTTTCTGGCCTGCCCGCTGGCGCGACCGGGGACTCGGCTACCCACTGTGGCCGACTTGTAATTGAACAACAACGGCTGCCTGGCATCTGGCCCGCCGGAGGTGTATTGCTTTCACTTTCGGTTTCCTTTCCTTTGTTCCAGTCTCCTCCCACTCTGCCTCGCCTGCTGCCCTCTCGCTCTGCACGATCCTCCTTTGGACTGGCAAGGAGGCCGCTACACTTCTGTCTCACTGGCGCATCGGAGGTTCGATACTTTTCTACTTGCTCGTCACCTCCTCTGGCTAACCGGCCAAATCTGAAGGTGAGATGGCGACGAAAGTGGAGGCCGAGAGGTGCCGGAAGGCTGCGACCCGGGGGGGATCGATCCAGACGAACATGATCGAACGCTATACTCAGCCGAGAGGCTCCCCCGGGGCTGTATGCGTGGGTGCTGAAGGACTTCAAACAGACACATCGTCTACGTCGGAAGTGTCGCTCCAAGACCTTATGGCTGCCATCTCTGGACTCAAGGCCGACATGGGCCAACAATTCGAGGCCGTAGTGACCAAAATAGACACGGTGGCGGTGGATGTGTCGCTGATTCGAGCCGACCTGGCCAAAACGAATGAGCGGGTGAAGGCACTGGATCTTAAAACGTCGAGCCTGGTGAACGACATGGCTGAGGCGCAATCCGAACTTGGCAATCTGCGTGCGTCGCACGACTTGCTGCTCAAGCGGATGGAGGACTATGATAACAGGGGCAGGCGGAACAACATACGCCTTGTCGGGGTTCCGGAAGGCGATGGTTCGGTAGCGACCGATCTTCTGGTTGAGGAACTGATAGTTGCCCATCTGGCTCCGGCAGGACTTAGTAAGTTCTTCGCCGTTAAGCGCGCCTACCGTTTCCCCGGAGGTCAAGTGAAGCCGGGGAACCCGCCGAGGCCTATCATTGCCAAGCTTTTTCATTACCGGGACAGGGATGCTATCCTTCAGGCCGCCCGCAAACATGGTCCCCTGAAGTATGACAATAACTCTGTCTCCATATATCCCGACTTCACTCCTCAAGTGCAGCGGCAAAGATCAGGTTTCCTCGGAGTGAAGCGTCGCCTGAGGGACCGGGGACTGAAATATGCCATGCTGTTTCCTGCCAGGCTCCGGATTGAATATCGGGAACGTGCCTACTTCTTTGATCAACCTGATCGTGTAGCCGACTGGCTGGACTCGTTGCCGGCAGATGACTTTGGGAGCGGAGGCCCCAATGGTGCGGAAGGTGGTGCAGAGGCCCAGGAGTAACAGATGCCCTGGAGGTTCCGATTGAGACTATGCAACGTACTGTACATATTGACTTATTCTCTAATGACTCTGCCCGTGGCGGTGCGGTAACGGGTGATTTCTCCCTTCCTCCTCGGGGGGTTCTTTGTGTAGAAGTATGGGGCGACAGGCACACTGCAGTTGGGGGTGGCTTTTTAGTCAGCAGGGGTGCAGGGAGGGGGGTGTTGTAACGGGTTTGGGTTCTGGGGTTGGTGTTTGGGGACTGGTTTGTGTTTCGTTTAATTTGTTCTGTTCTTTGTTTCATGGTATTTCATATCTTGCGAGTATTGTTTATAGTGGGTCCTGCTGGGGGGTGGGTGTGGAATGTTTTTGCCGTAATGGGGGGGGGTGAACTGCGTATTATTTCTTGGAACGTAAATGGTTTGGGTGACAGAATTAAGCGGGGCATTGTACTGCAATTTTTGAGGCGCCACGCCCCTGATGTCGTGTTCCTCCAAGAGACCCACTTGATTGGTAACGCTTGCAAGGCCTTGGACCGCCGGGGTTATCGACTGGTGGCACATGCGGGTTTCACCTCGGGTTCCCGAGGTGTAGGTATCATGGTAAAGTCTTCTCTTGCTCTTGATGATGTTATCCTTGATGAGCGTGGGCGGTATGCTGCTGTTTCGGGGAGGTGGGAGGGTAAACAGGTCGTGTTTGTTGTTGTCTATATCCCCCCGGGACTGCAGGCTACCACTTATGCTGATTTGGGTAGAACTCTTCTTGGGCTGCCAGACGGCTTGTTGGTCCTGGGTGGGGATTTCAATTCTGTCATGTCCGGCGACTGCGACCGACTACCCCCTAGAGTACTGCCGCAATCCCAGATGTGGCTCAGTGAAATGGCTGACACTTTTGGCTTAGTAGATGTCTGGCGTTCACTACATCCCACGCTCCAACAATACACTTTCCATTCTGGCGCGCACGGCAGCCTCTCCCGTATTGATTATTTTCTTATGTCAGCCTCCACTTTGTCCTCTGTTCGTGAGATTCGGCATCTCCCCCGGGGTATCTCGGACCACTCCCCTTTGCTAATCACCGTTTCTGTGGGTGGACTGCATGGTAACAGAGTTCCCCCGATCCCTCCCTGGCATTTTAAAAACCCCCGGCTCCGTTCAGACTTGATTAAGGCAATAGATTGCTATTTCTCTGAGAATCTGGGCTCTGTCACTTCCCCCACTGTTCTCTGGGAGGCCTTCAAGACGGTTATTCGGGGTTCCGCCCTGTCACTCATTGCTACTGAGCGTAGGATCAAGAGGGAGGCTGTTGTGGCGCTGGAAACTGAAATTACTGCGCTTGAAAGTGAGCTGGGCGGGAATGACACGCCTGCACTGTTGCATGAATTGGAATTGAAACAGGCAGACTACAAGGCCTGTGTCACTGATGCTGCTAAATTGATGCGGTCAAATCAACTTGGTCGACTGTATGATGTGGGTGACAAGGCTAGCAAGCTTCTTGCGTGGCTGGATAAGACTGAGCGTGCGAGTCGTGTTGTTCCCTCCATTGTTCGTGATTCTGGTGTGACTGTCTCAGATCCGGGTGAGGTTGTCGAGTGCTTTGTTGACCACTTTCGTATGGTTTATATGCCTGTTAGCGATCGGGATGAGGCCGACTCCAGGATCCTCCTGCGTGACATTGCTTTGCCTATTGTGTCTGATGAGGACTGCCTCGCTCTGGAGGCCCCCTTTACTGTTGACGAGATTGCCCTCGCAATCCGTTCCCTTCGCTCGGGTAAGGCAATGGGCCCCAACGGGCTCCCCATTGAACTCTACAAACTCTGTCCCGACAAGATGGCCGCCCACCTGCGTCACATGTTTCTTGAGGCGGTTGAGGCCGGATGCCTCCCCCTTGAGCAGCGCCTTGCTACCATAGTGGTTATTTACAAGGATGGCAAGCCCCGTGACCGTTGTGCCTCGTACCGCCCCATCTCCCTCCTTAATGCGGAACCTAAAATCCTTGCTAAGGTGCTGGCCAATCGGATGCTTACTGTCATTTGCGATTTGATCCATCCGGATCAATCCGGTTTCATCCCTCATAGGAACACTGCTCTTAATTTACGTAGGCTCCACAGTGTCCTCGCGAGAGCTTCTATCCTCGCCGAGCCAGCAGTGATCGCCTCCCTTGACGCCACGATGGCATTTGACACCATTGAATGGCCTTACCTATGGGCAGCCCTCGCTAAATTTGGCTTCGGCCCCAACTTTATCGCTTGGGTCAAACTTCTTTATGAACAGCCGCTAGCTCAGGTCGCTGTGAATGGGAGGTGCTCAGACCCCTTTCCTTTGGGCCGTGGCACACGTCAAGGATGTCCCCTTTCTCCGCTTTTATTCGCTTTGGCACTCGAACCTCTGGCCGCGTGGCTCCGGTGGGAACCCTCGATCAAAGGGATCCGATGGTCCCCTGACCTCGAGGATCGTGTCTCCTTGTATGCGGATGACATCCTCCTTTATCTTACTTCCCCTCAGAAGTCACTCAATGTCCTCTTCGACGTCCTCACGTCCTTCGGTAAGAACTCGGGACTGGTCATTAACTGGACCAAGTCCTGTGTCTACGCCATAGCTGGTACTCTACCGCCTCTCCCCCGTAGATTTCCCATCCTGGTAGCGACTGACGGCTTTAAGTATCTGGGGGTCCATGTATCCATGATCTCTTCGGTCCGCTATGAGCGGAACTTGTACGCTCCGCTCCGCAGACTGAAGCAGGATGTTCGGCGATGGCGCGATCTGCCCTTATCTCCATTGGGCCGGGCGGCGCTCTTTAAGATGATGTCGCTTCCCCGCTTCCTCTACGCCCTGCAAAATTTCTTTGACCCCGTCCCTGCCCGATATTTTCACGAAGTCGAAAGTTTACAGCGGCAACTTATCTGGGATGGCCGTGCCCGCATTGCCTTGTCTAAGCTCACGCTTTCCTGGTACGATGGGGGTATCGTGCTGCCGGATATTAGACGGTACTACTGGGCCTCGCACCTGAGCGCCATAAACCATGCTACATACTCTCCGGAGCCAGCCCCTGCCTTTGCTTTAGATAAACTGTTGTTGCCTGGCGGCAACTTTAATAGGGCGCTATACTCTAAGGCCCCCTTTCGACTCCTTACGGGCCCAACGAAATGTGCAGTGCGGGCATGGCGAGATGCTACGGTGGCCACGGGCTGGGGTGGTAGACTGACACGTATGACGCCACTGTACGACTCGGAGCGACTGGGCAACCTGTGGAAGACGAAAGGGTTTGAGAAATGGGATATGATTGGGATTAGTACTGTGGGGGACCTTTGGACACGTGGCGCTGTTTAGTCCTTTGAATCACTGAAGCTGGAATACCGGCTTGATGATAGGGAGCACTTCCGTTATTTGCAGGTTAGACATGCCTTGTCTTCTGTCTTCCCCTCCGGTACTGACGTTCCGCAGTCCTCCCCTCTGGAGGATCGGGTTCTAGATGGCCATGTCCCAGACAGCACCATCTCCTTAATTTATAAGAAGCTCATTCATAACAGAGCTGACCAGCTCGAGAAGCTCCGAGCTGCCTGGATTGCTGACGGACTTGAATTGGACGACGAGGACTGGCAGTCCGCTGTGTCCTCCCCTAAGGAGGTGGCTATTCCGGCTCGACTTCGCTTTGTCCAATTGAAAATCCTCCATCGCGTGTATCTTTCTGGAATGCGTTTGGTGCGGATGGGTCTGGTTGCTGACGGACGCTGTAAGCGTGGATGTGGGATGGATGGTACATTTCTTCATGTTCTGTGGGAATGTCCAGTGATTGTAGCGTACTGGTCGAGGGTGCATGATGTTATGAGTCGTGTCACGGGGGTCCCATTGCTTCCTGAGGCGCGTCGTTGTCTGTTGAATGTGTGGGAACCGTCTGACTGCACTGCTGCCCAAACACTCTGGGTCACCCTAGGCAATATGATCGCGAAGAGGGATATCGCACAGCTCTGGGGCTCCCCTAGACCGCCGGTGCTCAGTGCCTGGAAGGAGAACATGGACTGGTCCATGTTTCGTGAGAAGACGGTATATGAGGCCCGGGGACGCCCAGGGAAGTGGTCCAGAGTTTGGGCTCCATGGAATACCTACCGCGGAGATATCTGTTCCCCTCCACTTGACTACGAAGTCCCTCTCCCCTCCTCTCCGTGATTTACGTTCCTCCCCTCTACTCACCACATGCCTTGCTTTCTCTTACGCGCCACCCCCCCCTTACACTCGTTTTTTCTCCTACATCCATTCCTCCCCTCCCCACCCCCAGCAACCCTTGCCACTATGATACCATGTGTTTGTTTGTTTATGTTCATTTCGACAAAAACACAAAATTAAACCTCTCTTATCCTATTTGTATGATATTACGCTCTTGCCGATAATGTTGATGTGATTGATTGCTCCAGCAACGTACTGCCTCGTCTTACATTTTTTTTGCTCAACCAGTTTTTGTCATAGCGGCCGGCCCGGTGGGGTTGTAGGCAGACGCTGTGTATTGTGCATTTGTAAATAAAGGTTTTATAAAAAAAAAAAAAAAAAAAAAAAAAAAGTGTCCAATCCTCTTGCTGGTTTTAGCCCGTTCTCACTGTGTCCAATTTCAATATCCGTCCCACGTGGGTCACGTGCTCACTACGCCACTGGAGTCAAGCTATCCTGGCTGAAGACGGCTGATAGCCAGAAACCGGTCCTAGGATGCTTGATTCCGGTCCAGGAAAGACTTGGCAGTTCGGTCTGGACTGTTCCCATGAGCACAGGGTCAAGACTGATTTGCATATGGCCATGTCTGAACTGGAGTGGCTTGGTGAGCAAAATAACGATGAATTACACCCAGATCTGTGACTGGGGGTGAATGTTTTGCCATTGTGCAACATTCCGTCCATCATATTGTGTGTTTTGCAATTTCAATATCCACCTTGGTTCATCTTCATTGAATGATGCTCCGTGTTGCCCTCCTTGGGCAGGGTCTTGAGGACACGGATGACATCCTCAGAATGTCCTTGTTTGATGTCATTTTCCATCATTGGCAGTAGTGACCCTGCTGTGCATCCTACTGCGATGTTGACATATACGAATCCTTATGTTTTGTGTCGTCTGTCCTATGTATGGTTGTAAACTGCACAAGAAGGTTATACCATACACAACATTACAAGTATTGCAATTAGAGAAATCTTTCAATGGCACCCTTGTGTCTCCATATCTAAAGGTTTTGGAATAAGGGCAAAAGGAGCATAGGCTGCACTGACCACATTTGAAGACACCCAGCTCATCCTCTCCCTCACCAAGGAACCCGACAACACCAGACTCAGCTTCCAGCAAGGAATAAAAGATGTCACATACTGGATGGGAAGCTACCTGAACCTCAACTCGGAGAAAACAGAAGTCCTCATCCTCAGATCTACCCCCTCCGCATGAGACAACAACTGTTGGCCCACCGCCCTTGGCACCCCCACCCCCCACACCCACGGACCACGCCCGCAACTTCACCATCATACTCGACTCCTCCCTCTCCATAACCTGACAGATCAACACTGCTTCCTCCATGTGCTTCAACACCCTCTGCATCCTCCGCAAGACCTTGAAATGGATCCCCCCCAAATCCAGAAAGGCCGTCACCCACGCACTCGTAATCAGCAGATTGGACTACGGAAACGCCCTCTACGCTGGAATCAACAAATCCCTACTCCACAAGCTCCAGACCATCCGGTACACTGTTGCCCGACTCGACATCCCACGACAAGACCACATCACCCAGGACCTACAAGACCTTCATTGGCTCCCTGTCGGAAAATGAGTGACCTTCAAGCTGCTCATTCACGCCAACAAATACCTTTACAACACTGGACCCCAATACCTCAATGAAAGTATCTCCTTCTATGCACCAAAGAGAAGGCTACGGTCCCCCTACCTTGCCCTGGCCAAAATCCATTGCATCCGCAGAGCCAGAACGAAAGGAAGAACCTACTCCTACATCGCTGCAAAGACTTGAAACAAACTCCCGCTCAGCATCAGACAAGCCCCTACTCAGCAAGCATTTTGAAAGAGCCTCAAGACCTGGCTCTTTGAATGAGAAGGAGCTGCACGATTACATCCCCCCATCCCACCCAGAAGAAAGTACCACCAAAGGGTTTCAAGTCTAGGGTTGGTGAGAGCATGCATGACAAATAGTTGCTTTGAGAGGCTTACTATGTTTTATATGCTTGCTGCCGTGCGGTCCTTTAGCCAGCGCGATTTAAAAATTGAGAATTTTATTGTGTGTTGATACTGTGTTTTTAGAAAATACTTACTTACCCGAATCGCGTTGGGATACCAGAACCGAGCTCGAACACTGCCTGATACCCTCCCAGCGGCCTCAACCAATCGGCCAGAGCGGGGCGGTGCTTAGAGGCAAAGTTAGGGTACTTATGTACATAGGTACGCGGAAGCGCAGCGGACGCACGCAGCGACGCGCACAGCGGGCGCGACGCCTGCCCGGGTCCAGGGGCCACAAACCCCGGCCTAATTACGTCTTATTCTTCAGCTGACCTTAGATCAATGGAGCAATATAAACTCCGGCCATCGCCTGAGGTCATGGACCGGATCAGAGACTACGGCATTTCTCACGAACAAGCGGGTCATGTTGCTCCTTTGCCAGAGGTGTACTCTGGCATCTACGGAGCTTCCAATGAAACCCAAATCGGCCTCTCTTCGGGTTTTGTATCTTAACACCTGCTCGCTGGTGAAGCACCAACTCGACATTTTCATGCTGTTGGTGTCTGCCAAACCGGATGTTCTTTTGCTCTCCGAGACTTGGCTTACATCCGACTCCTCCCCAGATATCTTAGCAGCACTCCCTTCCGATTATTACATCTTATCTGTTAATAGGCCTGCAGGGAAGACGGGAGGAGGAGTTGCTGCTATTATAAATAAAAGTCATAAGTTTATCATGCTGACTTCTCTGATTCGTCCAGAGGTCGAGAACATGGTTATTAATCTTGATACAACTTCAGGGTCACTGGCCTTGGTGCTTATCTAACGTCCTCCTCAGCCCATGCCCTCATTCCCTCTTTCTCTTAACGAACAGTTATCAAACCTCACTATGAACCATGCTAGAGTTATGCTCATTGGGGATTTTAACTATTGGTTCAATGATGAAGGGGGGGGGGGCAGTCGGCAGAACTTACCGAATTGCTTTCTAATATTAACCTGGTTCAACATATTTCGGCTCCCACGCATATCAAGGGTCTCACACTGGACCAAATCTAATATAGAGCTGTCACCAAATGCATAATATAGAGCTGTCGCCACCTCTCATTTGCCCATGTATTTGGTCGGACCATCATTTAATTGATTTCACAGCCACTTTTCAAGGGAAGGGTCAAGTCCCAGAAGGTAGCTGGAGGCATGATCAGAAAATGGAGAACACTTGATACCCAGGAATTTATGGATACCTTGGTTAGTTCTCTTCCCCCCGCCAATGTTAATGCTAACGTCGACTTATTAGAAAAAGACATTTCTAATTGGTTATTGGCGGCCAGTGATATCCATGCCCCGCTCACTAAATTCTCACGGGCTAGACACACCGAAGATCATAATTGGTTCACCACTGATCTTAAATCACAAAAATTATTGCTGCGTTAGTCTGAAAGGAAATGGAGGCATAGCTATGCCAGAGAACAAAGACAGTCTTATCTGTCAGCTCGCAGGGTCTATAAGAAAAACTTATTGGCCGCTAAGACCTTGTACTTTTCTGCAAAGGTGCTTGCTGCCCCTAACAAACCTAGAGAAATCTTCAGTATTGTAAACGACCTTAGCAGCGATGACAGAATTTTACCTTGCTTGACTCCTACCCAAGAGCGGTGTAATGCATTGAACAGTTTCTTTGTGGACAAGATCGAAATGATCAGGGCGTGTATCCCCTCAACAGAGCATGGGAAGCCTTTAGAGGTCAATCCTTATAATCCATCTATAATGGATCAATTTCTGAATATAGGCCCTGATACTTTATTAGAACTTATGTCTCGTGTCAAGTCGGGCTCTCCCAAAGATTGCTGTCCTCCCTCTATTCTGAGGGAAGTATTCTCAGCCTTACCGCACAGCCTCCTTCCCCTTCTTAATGAATCTCTTAGCAAAGGGGAAGTACCTATTGCACTTAAAAAGGCTGTCTTAGTTCCTTTGCTCAAGAAGCCAGGAGCGGATCCATCTGTTTCTTCGAACTACCGCCCAATTTCTCTTCTCCCCTTTTGTTCAAAAATACTGGAGGCCCATGTGGCCAGGTGCCTTTCTAAATTTATTGAAAATTCTGATTATCTGGAACCTAATCAAGCCGGCTTTCGGCCGGCCCATTCCACAGAGTCAGTGATCCTGGCGGGGATGGATACCTTGAGAGCTACCGCTGATAAGGGGATCCCGCAGGCACTTGTGCTTCTGGATCTGTCGGCTGCGTTCTACGCGGTCCACCATAACATCTTATTGTACCGTGTCAAACAAGCGGGAATCCGGGGAACAGCCTACGGGTGGATAAAATCCTTTTTAACAGGCAGAACCCAGGCAGTGTGGCTTGGGAGCTATACAGCCCCTAACCTGACCACCTCATGTGGAGTTCCACAGGGTTCATCCCTGTCTCCACTATTGTTTAATTTGTATATCCGCCCCTTGATTCACTCAATTAATATCAGAAAAACAACAGTTTTTAACTATGCTGACAACCTCCAGCTAGTTTTTAAGTTGGACTCCCAAAATGCCGCCGCTGAATTTCAAGGTACAATGATGCATATCCAACGTTGGATGGACCAAAACCAATTGAAGCTCAATCCCGGCAAAACAGAATTGGTGTTGCCTGGTAAGAGCTACACTTGCGGGGGACCTCATTTCTGGCCCGGCGAGTTAGGCCCTCCACCTCTCCCGTGTTCATCAGTGAAGAGTCTTGGGGTGACCATAGATACTGATCTCTCTCTGAAGGGACATGTGGGCACCGTGGTCTCCTCCTCTCTTTTCCATTTACGCAAAATAAGGAAGATCGTGTACCTGTTGTCTCATCAAGCTTTGATTCAGGTGGTGATAGCACTGGTGCTTTCTAGTCTTGATTTTTCCAACTCTCTTTACACTGGCCTCCCTTTGGGCCTGCTTAATCGCCTTCAAATAATTCAAAATCAGAATTAGGGAACAGACTAATAGAATAGACTAGTACAGATAGAATAGAATAAACTACGTTATATTTCCCTGATTTACACATTAGCTGTTGAGTTGTTTATAATAGTCATGACCATTATGATTCATATGCTATGTAAAATACTACTTAATAAATAACAATACAAATGTAAAATACTATTATTTATGTGTGCAAACTGATTTAGGGTAACAGGGCATGGCTCCACTTCACAGAATGTATGCAATGTTTGGCTGATTCCTAACACTCCCCGGCTTAGATGAGCATGACCTGCTAGAGAGGAGGTGGGAGACAGCTGCCAGTTCCTCTTTTCTCCAAAAAGGGTATAATTCTTTTTGGGGCTAATATATCTAGTGGTGTGAACTCACTATTACTGGGCTGAACAAGAGTTGCATATAGTGCACCTTTGTCGGGGAAGTTAAATGTTATATGTGGGATTAGCATGCATTTACACAACCAACATATATGACAAAAATATATATCTAAGAAAAAGAAACTATTGTGCTCTAGCTGGGCTCAAATGCACCGTAGTGACACATGATAGGGAAAACTGCCTTTGAGATATAGAAAAAACCTATTTTTTATATATTCATGTCACCCTTAAAGTGTGCCACGTAAGCTTGCAAGGAAGGATGTAAATGCCTAAATATGGGGCACGCTACACAAAGGAGTAAGTGTGATCTCACAGTGAAAAGAAACCCAAATAATATTTCACTGTATATGTTGTGCTAGACTTTTCCCTGAACAGGCCCAGACGAAATTAATATCCTTGTTTCCTATCTTCGCATCGGAAATGCTAGAAATATGCCTCTGCTCAATTTTCAAAATACGATTTATTGATGAAATCATATTTTCGAATACTTTGCAAAAATGTACTTTAGGCTGCCTGAGCTAGAACGGACTTAAAACCAGTTTTGCCACTACTAGTTCTGCCACTCATCATGCCTCCAGAGTTGTAACACATATCCTTGACTGGGAGAGTGAATCACCTTGTTCAGGGTACAATAGCTTGCTTTTATGCCCAGGAAGAGCAGGGGGGCGCTGACTACTGACCACTTTGCAGAGATTAGCTAGCTAGGAGTGAAAGGAACTGTTGGCACAATTAAGGGCACCTTTAGCACTACAACCTTTGATTTGAAGATGCTAGGGAGGATTTGCCATATTAATTCAAAGAACCCTCATTAAGTCTCAGTAGTGGATAAAACTGGTTTGACCCTATCAGATGGGAGGAAAGCTCCTCTAAAGGGCATTGTAACCAGCTGGTTAAAGAGCTGAAGGCAGTCCTGCCTGGTGTCAGCTGGGTTCTGAGTACTAAAAATGGATGCTCCTGGGAAATTGTACAGTACAGCTAACAGGAAGTGTTGCAAAAGGAGGGGGACTGTGAGAAAATAGGAGAGGTGGTAGCTATTGCACAGGATAAATCTGGCACTTCAAGCGCCACCTCCTCAGAACATCCTTCCTTGACCTTGGACGACTCTATCTGAAGAAGAAGGCCTTGTTGGAAAAAGACTCCTGCTGGCACCAGGGGACGAGAGTTGCTCTCTAGCTCTCAAGTGGTTGAACTCCTGTTTGCCTGATTCAGGGACACAAAATGTTGGAGGACTCAGTCCAAGTGGGCCCAGCTGACCAGTGAGTAATGGATACTTCAGGAGACCTGGTGGGAGAGAGATCTGGTGCCTAGATGTCTGTCCTGAGGATCTAGGGCTGTAGGGTCACGCAGGAGGAACTTTTACAGCAGTTTGAAAAAAGAGGAACATTGTTACTTTTGCCACCTCCAGAGAACAACCGCAAGATACTGAGGCTTTCCATGGAAGGCGAACCGTAGGTAAATAAGAAAACCAAGTCTTGCGCTTTTTGCCATACTGAAAACTGGTTCATTGAGACCTGATAGAGCGTCATGCTATTCTGAAAATTGTAGGGGTGCATCATATTCACTGATAGTCAGCACCCGCATATCTAAAGGAATATATTAATGTGTAGTCATTAGAAATTTAGTTCTAAAAACAGCATATATTAGTGTGAATAGAAATTTAATTATGCCATTCATGAAGACCAATGTCGTGTTTAATCGAGAATGTGTTTTAGATGATGCATAATGAATTAGTTCACGTATAAAGTGATGCATTAGATTTAAACGTGCACCATATTAAGGTTTGCACGTGTAGTTTTGCTTATTATGTATGCAGAGTAATGAAATCAATGCTTCTAAAGCGATATTAGAAATGTATTTGTAAACGTGTAGAGGCCTAGTTGATTCTCTATGCTTTGCAATGAGAAGGCCTGGTCGTGGTTTCTTACGTTAGCTGAATATTGCAGGCCTGAAATGTATTTTCCTTGGGAAAATGTTCTCAACCAAAAGTAGTCAGCAGATTTGTGTGCGTGCAAGGTTGCTTCACTCACATGCTTCTTGTTGCAGGTGCAAGAACAAAAATATTGTTAGGCAGAATAACCCTTTTGTTTTAGGAGTTAGGATGGTAGGAGAAGCCACCATGGGAGTGTACAGGGAATGCAGATATGATACTTTCAGCGGAGAAGGTGCCTGGGACCCAAGGACACCCTAACAGTTTTTGGAAGTAGTCAGAGTTTTGATGGAAAAGTACAGAAAGAAAATCTGTCCGAAGGGGCATGTAAAGGGTGTGTTCTACAGTTTTGCGATTTTGTATTAGGGATAGTGCCCCGAGGGAGGAGAATCAGAATGGCAGAGAGTCAGAACGAGAGAAGGAGAGGACAGGAAAAGGAGCGTATGGGGACTAGAGGGAAAGCTAGAAGGATCAGCTTTGGCTACTTACCTATGCAAAGTGAGTGAACTTCTGAGGAAATCCTCCTCACTACTGACACCCTTTTCTTCTCTCTTGCCTGGGGATAATGCTAAGTAGGGATGCCACTTTAGTGATAGTGAAGGGACAGATTAATTGCTTTACTGTTCTAGGTTAATGAATACTAAAATAGAGATTGGAGCAGTCATTACGTGCCTGATGCTTTTAGGATTAATTCTTCTTATTTTTCTGACTCGGATGAGACTCTTGCGTAGGATTATGTTTGTATTAGTGCTAATTTATTTTCTTAACTATGTGCTGAGGTGCTTGTATGTTCAGTTATTTTTGGCATTATAATAAATTCCCAAAACTTATTTCGTAGTCAGTGGTCTTTTGAATCTGAATCGTACTGGTCGTTTGAAAATTTACGAATGCAATGGTTTTTCTCCTTTACACTTCTTAGCAGATAATAAAGATCCAGTCGAACGAGGATTCTTATAATTTGGTATGGTTAGATAAACAGATAAGATAAGAATCCGGCATTATCAGACCTTACAGTGAAAGCTTCAGGCCTTATGGTGCCCGGTCTGTCAACAGCGTCTCGCCTTGCTCAGCTTGAAGATTTTGAGTTCCAAAATAACCTGAAGGTAAAGACTTGGACTGGGTGATGAAAACAAATCTATCCAACCTGTGAAGCATCCCTGTGGCTTTGAAATCAAAGTTTGTCCAACTCAGAGTTTTTGGTGGCAAAAACAAAGGTTTAGGTGATAATTTATTGATGGTGCATTTGACTTTGAGGGACTCTTGCGGGCCACAGCCAGGGACCTTCCCTTGCTGGAAGATTTTAACTTCCATTTCAGAAATTAAGTCTGAAGGTGAAAACCCTGATTGGGTGGTCCCGCTTGGTGTATCCGACCTCCACTCCACTATAGTTCACCTTAAATCACCCGAGGTCTTAGTCAACCTTGAAAAGTGACTTTTGACTGGTGCTTTACTTTATTTAGGGGCTTTTTGCTTTAAAATAAAAAAAATAAAAACATCTCCAGTCCCCCTTATCCTATCTAAAGTATCTGGGTGTCTTTTTGCTCATTAAATTCTTTGCTATTTCTTGAATTGGTGTTGGAATTCTATTGAGTTGTTTTTTCTGCCTTTTAAATTGTTGGCACTGCTTCAACTTAAAACACATAGCTCTGTGGATTTCCTAATGCTTTTTGCCACAGCTACTAGCGTTTGGATGCAATCGATATCTGAATTTCTGACACCTTCCATTACAGCTGTTGTTTTCTTGCAGTTGTTGCCCTTAGGCAGAAACTGTTATCTGCTGTTGCTACTTACCTCTTGCTTTTCCTCAGTCAGCTCCATTTATACCTGAATCCTTTAATTGACCAGCAGGTGAAACTGACCCATAGCCTTTAGGTGTTGAATTGCAAAATGAATGCTTTATGTTTAAATTGCACACAAATCTAGATTGTTAATATTGAAGCGGGGGGAGGAGGGGAGTAATTTGCATTACTTTTTTTTAATGAGTCGACATAGCACAAAAGTACAGCAACTAGAAATACGGCATTTAGCTCTATATGTAAGTGAGAACTACGTACTCGTCTATTTTGGCATAAGGATGCATTTTTCACAAAAATAGTGCTATAAAACAAGTGCTGCAAATATAAGCCGCTCATGTTCTTCTCATTCACATTGTCGCTGTGCTTATGTGATAGAAGATTTACTCAAATGGTCTTTAATAACATGACAAGGTATAATGGCATAATTTCAGGAATTTTATGTAACAAGTATATGGTAAAATGCCAGAAATCAGGCAAGAATACGCCAGACTAATTACATTTTCATCCCGGTCTAGTTAAAACCTGTGAAATATATGAAAATATGACTGTGTAAATCTTTTTGTTTACAGTAGGTGAACGGAGCTGAGTACAGCACGTATTATAGTGTTTTTACCTTCTTGTTCCCCTCTTTTCTACAGTGGATGCATTTCTTCACACCTCCATCAGATCAAGCCTGACAGAAGTTCTTGTAGAATTCTTCTTTTACTGTTAATCTGAAGTGAAGATCCTGCCAGATGTGTTTTGATAGTGAACAGGAGTAGGACCCATAAACCAAACTGGGACTGGGTATGAAGTATATATAAAGCACAATGTCCCAATAGGTAACAGTTGACAGGCAATTAAGTTGTGCATGCAAAAAGCATTACATATGAAGGAAAACAAGGAGGCTCAATAAGTTAGTGCGTGGCTTTTAATTCACCAATTTTCTGGGATATTTACACATGGAGATACAGATGAAAAGCAGCACTGTACAAGAGAATTCATGTGACAACCCAAGAAGCACTTGGTGACAAGGGGATATGTACAAGTGAAGGTGACAACGCAAGTGAAGGGGGTGAGCAGCGTGGACGGTGCAAAGTGACAAAATTATGTACAGTGGTGGCTCAATAATTAGTACATTCAAGTTTTTTGTAATACATTAGAACACAGTTATGAGCCAAATGTTTTAGTGCGCCAAACAATTGCACTGTAGTGTCGACAGCGTTTCGATCCACAATTATTTGGGATCCTCTTCAGGACAGGGTTGACGAATGGGTGTAGTGCTGGGTTAAAGGTAGGCGCTGGTTCAGAGTTGTACCAAGTCGTCGTGAAGCGATCAATTCAAGGGAATAGATGAATCATCATGACCGAGTCAGATACGGGGTACCGTCTAAATCGGCGTATCTGGATGAAAAGACGTGTTGGTCAATAAAGAGGCAGCGTCTGAATAGATCTGTACTACTGCCAGGGACTGATGCGTGAGCAAGGGTTCCGACCTACGATGAGGGAAGATTACCTTCTTGTTCCCCTCTTTTCTGCAGTGGATGCATTTCTTCACACCTCCATCAGATAAAGCCTGACAGAAGTTCTTGTAGAATTCTTCTTTTACTGTTAATCTGAAGTGAAGATCCTGCCAGATGTGTTTTGATGCCATCAAATAAAGTCTAAGTAAAATTCAGGTATGTATATTGGCCCACAGGCAGTACACCAGTACTGGGGCATTAGCCAGAGTTGTTATTATTATCATACAGCTTATAGAGTGCCTGGTTACTCCAACGGAGTGTCTCCGCGCTACAACACCAATAGTACCTTGACAGCTGGCCAGAGCCACCCACCCGCCCTCCAGCCTAGGTCCCCCAAGGAACATCTAAGTTGAGTTCAATATGTATGAATTGATACAATGCTGCATTATTTAACATACACCAGGCTAGGATAATCTTGGATATAATTTCTGGGGAGTAGAAAGGACACTCCATTTTGAGATCCACTTGCAGGCATCTGAAGCTCTCTGACATTTGTCTGTATTTGTCTGTGTGCTCTGTTGAATCTAAATAACATTACACTATTAAAATCATGTGCTTGGTGCATGAAAACAAACATGCAAATATGCAACATTGCATTAGTTCTAACTTACATTAGGTATGATTGTCGACTCATTCTAAACATTTACTGTTTTGCTATTATCAAAGTAGGTTTAACAGTATTCTTGGGAAGCCACGCCTGGTGTAGTTTTAAAGGCAAACTATCCTTAGGAAATCTGCCTTTTCTTCATGGTCACACAACACTATGCTGGTTTTAGAATTCTGTCTACTTTAACCCTGTTTGCTTTTACCCAGGAGTAAATTGTCTGTGCTCCCTCTTTTTAACATGGTTAAATTGGCTAATTATTGATTGACACCATTTACTTGTAACTTTGACCTGTAAACCCCTAGAATATGGAGAAAACAATCCACCCAGGACCTGGAAGTTTAATGCCACTTGTGGAATGCAGTGCCACCTGTGCCATCTACTACAGTGGCAGTATGAACATGGTTACTGACCCCCCCCCCCCGTGAAGCTTGACTACAGAGATGTAAAGTATGCAGTGTAATTTATTAAAATATCCCTTTTGGCAGGGGAATACCTCACTTTTATATATATATTGGTAAATCACCCCTATGTAGGCCTTGTAGCCCAAAAGGTAGGGTGCATGATATTTAGAAGTGGAATATGTAGAAAATAATATTACCATGTCCCCACAATGACAAGCTCAAAAAGCTATTTATTTACTCAAAAACTAGAGTACAGATTAAATTACTAACACTGCTAACTCAAGAATGTGATCAGCTAGAAAAATAATTGAACAAATATTTTTAAAAGTTAACAAAAATCCAATTCAATGATTTAGTTGGATTTTTAATAAATATTAAGGAAAAGTAATTTTTAGAAAGCTGCCTTTTATCTGTGTGAATTTTTCCGAATGTTAATTAGCATCATCTTCTCCCAAATCCTAGCCTGTCCTCAGTCCTGAATGAAGTGTGAAATTAGTACTAAGAACTACACAATAGTTTGACCTAAATGAGCAGGGATGACTCCTAAGAGCTCAGAACAATATTCGGGGTGGGCGCTAGGACTCCTGCTAGCGCAACAGTTTCAAATCCTGCATGAGAGGTCTGTTTGAGAGACATTTAACACTTTAGCTCACTTGAAAGGGAGAAACAGGATAATGTGACAATTCTTGTGTATACTGTGTGGATGCTGAAGAGTCCAGCCTTTGTCCTATCAGACTTCTGTCACCTAGATTTGTGTGGATACAGAGCTCGCTTCATACTGGATTGTATTGTTAGATGTAAGAGAACACTAGTGATTACCATAGTGCAATCCCCTACATACGCAAAACCCTCAGAGCCCAAGTTTAGTGTGGACAAAGACTGTTGTCATCTTGTAAATGCCCTGACACATGGCATTTCGGACATGTTAGTTGTATGGCAAGCAGGAATAACTATGGGGCTTATTTATAAGCCCATTGCACTGCCAGTGCATTACTTTTATTGACACACCAACAGCACAATGGGCTGAGTGACTTTTCATGGCCTTGTAAATATTGGCCACTTTCATGCATTACTCTGAGCGAAAGGGGCATTCCATGGGCTTCGCTGTGGGTGTTCTCACGCAACATCCATGGAAGTTAATGCATTTCCAGATTTACAACATTTTGAAAACCTGGGAATGTGCCAGAATCCTACACCTCCCCAGGGAAGGCACAAGGAGGTGCCATGAGGACAAATACTTTTATTTCTCCTTGTTTTTCCCCCAAAAGAATGTGTGCTGTATTATGTAGCATGCATAGAAAGATGAAAATACATGTAATGATTGTTTTTGTGCAGGAAGGTATCCCTTCCTGCACAAAACCAATCACCCCCTCAGCACAGACATCATTACAAGGGTGTCTGCGCTGGTGCACAATTGCTGTTTGTGCACCAGCGCTGGGAAAGAGGACAGGAATTTGCCGTATCTTATAGATACAGCACATTCTTCCCCCTTTGTTTTGATGCACAGCAGTGCAGCTGGAAGGCTTGCTGCATTGCCGTGCATCAAAATCCTGCAAATGAAGTCCTGAAAATGTGTGTAGGATTACCCCCAGGAACCTTTACCACATTGGTCATAGAGCACCCAGGAGGCATTCCCACCCACTATCTAGTTTCATGCATAAATGTGGCAGACCCAAGACACCCAATCAGAACACTTTTTTTACCCGAGGAAGAACAGGTGAGATCTTGGCTTGCTGTCTATGACCTAAAAGGAGCCCTGCTGAAGGACTGGAAATGTCCCCCTTGTATCCAGGACAAAAAAGTGGACACCAAGAGTTAGTTGGCTGACCTTCTGTGAGATACAGTGGCATGACAACGTTCAAGAAGCCTTTTTCCTAAAGTGCCCAGTTGACCAATAGCAACTGAACTTGGACTGGCCTTTGCTGTTGGCCTCTGCCTAATAACCCGAGACGCTTCAGGTTCCCTTCCTTTTGGTCCTAGGGGTCTCAGAAGTGTACTCCTGTGGTTGTTTGGGCATAAAGAGAAAGTCTGGACACTTATAAAACCTTCTGCTCCAGAGCTTCAGAGCCTCAGCGGTACCCTTCATGAAAAGTAACTGACTGGCAGTTCCATCTGCAAACCTTCCAAAAATATCAAAGTCCCTTTCTGCTTGAGATTTAGAAGATGTTTCAACCAAAGTTAAAAAATCTCCAGAGCATTAGTGGGACCAACCTTCTTCCAGTATCCAACCTGTGGTTCCTCAGAGGTGGCTACAGTTTCAGCATGGAGCAAAGAGGATTAAAAATAAAAAAAGATGTCAAAGTCCTTATTTGAATTAGGACTTGAAATGTTTTTGAACTTGGACTTTCATACTTTCAGCAAAGACAATTCTCTTGTTGTATCCGATCAGGACTCCATCGCAGTAGGCCTTAAATCAGGCATAGGTCTTTGGAGCTTTGTGATTTTTGGTGCTATTTCTATTTAAAACTTTGTAAATTCATATCTTTGGTTTTCCTTACTGGGTGTTTGTTATTTTGGTTCCATTGTGTTCATTACTTGTTTCTCTATTTTACTAATTTGGGTTGGAATTTTTATTGCTTGGTGTTTTGACTTTATTACTTTTTTGGTGCTGCCAAAATACTCTGTGCCATAACTCCCAGGGGGTTGCGCTCCAGGTAATTCAGTGACTTAGAGAGTTCACCCTAACAAGAGTTGTGATTATTCCTTGAGATGGGCAGCCACCCACCTCAAATTAGAATCATCAATTTTCTTACATTTATGTGATTTATTAGATTCCAATTATATTTGTGTGATTTATTTAAGGCTACCTGTACCCCCTCTATGGAACTGTAGGTAGCCTACAGGTCCTCACAGTAGGAAGGGGAGACAAATGTGCAAATTCTGGGGGTGATCTGTTCCAGTCCCATCCTGCAGGAGTTACTCAGTCCTTAAATCTCCAATCATTTCCAAGATATGAAAGGGTTGGGATTCTTTATTTGAATGTGTAAAAATGTATAGGTCTGTGGGTGCTCACAAACATACCAGGCTATCTATGCCTTCCTCTTCTCATTCCCTATACCTTGTGTTGAACTGCCACCGAGGATTTCGCCACACTCCCGGCAGAGAAATCCACAGTAGTAAAATCAATTGTGTCTGCCAGGATTCCTTGTCTGAATTCCTGATTAATATAAGAGAATTTGGCTTATGGAGCATAAACGCTGCACCAAGGGGACAATATGCTGAGAGTACTAACACACAATCTTCAAACTCTATACCCATTTTCCTGCATACTTTGTGCAGCTACAGGAAGATTGACTCTCATCATTGCACTAAAGGGAAGATTTACTTGGAATTCCCGCACGGCAGTACAGCAAGGCATGTTGCTGCTCTGCATTGTGAGAATGGGAGAGAGCTGATGAGCACACATATGGAACTCTTCTGCCCTCTCCCAGCACAAAAGGGGGTGGTAATGGACGGAGCATCTGAACCAATCAAACACTCACACCCAGTCAAAGGATCTGGGTTTAATCCATCACCGTTCTTTAGCCCACTCTGCCACCCCAGTTCAGACATGGCCATATGCAAATCAGCCTGACCCTGTGCCTCATGGGAACAGTCCAGCCCGAACTGCCAAGCCATGCCTTCCCTGCAATGGCGCACTTAAGGTTGCCTTGTGCAAGGAAGCCTGTGTTATGGCTTGTCTCCTGCACAAAAACAATACTTAGAGATGTATTCCTCCTTCAATGTGTGCTCCAGTATCCAGCACATGTGGATAGTGGAAATAACAAGGACAAATAAAGATATTTCTTCTCGTTATGCCTCACTTGGAAAAGCATTGCGTTTTGAAACATTCCCAGGTATAGTAGGTGTAGTAAACCTGTGAATGCGTCAAAATCCATGGGAAGATTATTGGGAACACCCATGCTCCACCCATGAAACGCTTTCCCAATGCAACTTAATGCAAGGCATTGATTTGTGTAGCATTTTATTGCTTTGTGTTTACTAAAACACATAAAGCCAGGCCGCCTTTGCATGGCTTATTAAATGTCAAAAATCATTTTGTGTTTTGGCTGCACCATAAATCTGATGCAACCCTGACGCAAAATCATAGTAAATCTGCTACCCAGAATTTATGCTACTTATAGGTACTTAGGATTGGATGATAAACTGTAAACTGCATTATTTGTATTATTTCCCCAGGTAAGGCAGACAGACTACAAGCACAGCACTATTATAATGTGTTTTATGTAGCCAGATGCATAAACGATAAGAACACAATTCAGGAGCAATTTAATGCAGCAGAGCTGATCCACACCACAGGTGTCTTTTAAGGTGAAAGCCTCTCCCCGTGTTTTAAGCTCTATTGTCTCTGATCAGAAGGACCATATCAGCTTTACATATCTGCAGGCAAGTTCTACATCCTGGCTGGATAGGGCACACCTAGGTGTAATTTGTGTAATGTATGTATACTTGTAAAGCGCACTGTTACCTCGTTACGTGGTGTCCTGGTGTTGTATACCGCTGGGGAACCCGTCCTGGCTTTCCCTGTGAGAGGGCACCCCCAAGGTGAAGCCAGGCATCCCCGGCGCTGCTGGGGCCGTTGTGGAGATTAAGCAAGTTATTGCCCAGAGTTGCAGAGTGGGACCCATGGTTAGCGTAGGCACCTAGGCGAGAATTATCAAGTCCGCGGACATTGACCCAATACCCTGCCGTGTCGGGAATTGAACCCTGGTCCCGGGCCGACTTCTGCTTCAGGGTCTGCCGCTTCTAACCAGTGAGCCACACTTCTCCACTATAGTGAAGAGTAAAAATCCCTCATCTGCTTTTGTTGACACTACCTGGTTGGTGGCAGTCTGTTTTTTTTTTAACGTTTAATCAGCAGCAGCTCCTCAGCTAAGGCTGAGGAACGACGTCCCACTGCTCTCTGAACAGTGCAAACGAAAAATAAAATGATAATAACAGAGTTAGGGCAGGCAGGGCAGTGCTTGTCAGGTCAAAGGAAAGAGGAGTGGTATAATGTGCACCTTAAGTGCGCATGACGGTTTGGCCGGCCATCTTGGGAAGGCTAAACAGTCATGCGCACTTAGCATGTTCTCCACTCAGCTGTGTTGCACTGCCTTGATGGAGAACATGCACAGGTTCCCACTCCCTGTCCGAGCGCCCACTCATGGTGATCAGACCAATCACGACGCTGCTGTCATGCTGGTAATAACAGTGTCTTGATTGGCTACTGGAGTCTGGGAGCCTGGGTGCTGCTGGGAGCCAGGAGAACAGCGAGGAGGCAGCTGGTGACCATTAACGAGCAGGTAAGTCTTCCTTTTTTATCCTATTTTTCCAAACCCCTCCCCACCTCACCGCCACCGTTCCCTACCATCCGCCACTGGGTTTAACCTAACCGGTTTGGAAGTCTACCGATTTCTGCTTTAAAAACACATATTGATCTGATTAACAGACATTACACAACAAGCGTATATGTGTGATAAGACTAATTTATTGTTTGCCCAATTTCTACTGGAAAACAAAATGATTTGCTGTAACAGGATTCTTCACTGGACGGCCATTAGTGTACTGGTACTGCTCCTATGTGCCTCCAGGAGCTATAGCCAACATCGATCGCTTCAATTTTTAAAGCCAATTTTAAGATGTCTGGCTTGCAGCCTGAATACACTTTCCTCCCAACCCTAGCCAATACCCTCCAGTATGTCTGGGAGAAAACCTATGAAAATGCTGTCACTCCTTACACACTAGCTGCTCGAATGTTGAGCACAGTTATTTTGCTGTTTATGAGCTGGCACCTTGACCATCAGGAATGAAATAAATTAAACACCTCTTCAGTTAGTAGATCAAAGGGGGACATCCAGAAGATCTGGGTGGACTGAAGGGTGCTTCCTGCACATGGTAGTTTTATAGTCCCCTGCAACCCTTCAGCTGTATTCAATCTGAGAAGACACTCTTTGGTCCTTTCCTGACGGGTTTGCCTTTCCGGTCACTGTACTTGTCGGATGGAAAGCATCCATGGGTAAAAGGTAGACATGGACCAGTTGCCTCAGGGACCGCCTGTCTGCATATAAAAGCGAGGACTTGCGAGCCATATTGGAGTAGTAGACAAGCATTGAGGATAAGGACAAAGGTGTAGGGGAGCGACAGCGGTAGTAATCCTATATCAAAGGCATACTCTGTGTCACTCTTAGGTCTTTGCTCTTGCCAAAGCACACATCCTGTGGCTTAGCCAGCATAATCCCGGTTACATGATGCCTACATTGGTGGAAGGCAAAAGATCCTGTAGTGATGGGGATCCCTTATTCGCCTTCTGTCGGGTATGGTGGCGAAGCCCGGCAAAATGTAGCGAGATTGAAACTTTACTTGCCCTGGGGAGGCGCCCAAGACCCCACACCTGGAGCCTTCTAACCATATCCAGAAGGAGCAACAGGGACCATCATATTAAAGGAAAACTCTACAGGGTTTGGTAGATCATAAGGAAGACGCCTTAAAGGTTATTCAAAAAGAATCGACACCCAACCCCACAGAGCGAAGACCAAAGTGACTCTGATGAACCTGAAAATCTATACTTCAACTGGTAGATTTCGGAATTTGGAACTGTTAAACCAGTGCAATACACACACCCTCAATTCAGGATGCACAGGCACCACAGGGCCACCAGAAGAACCTGGCTGCGCCTGGTAGTTTGCGTGAAACTGTCCCATGCTCCCCTTTAAATAGCACTATCTTTAAACAGTAGCCAAAGGAGGCTGCGGTGCACAGAGGCAATTTGAGAAATGCAAACAAAAATGCAAACAAAAATACTATCATGTAACTATTTTAGTATTTGTCTTTCTATGGATTTAGGGGAACCGAGTACAATGCAAATAATACAGTATTCTGTATTACTTTTTTTTCTCCAGAATATTGCAGCACTACCAGATTCCTCAGAAATCTACCCCACAACCAAACTTCAAAAGATGTAAATGTAAATGTATTGGCATTTATATAGCGCACTACTTACCCGTAGGGTCCCAAGGCGCTTCGACCGCTGCGAAACCCTTCCTGGCTTCCCTGAGAGATGGTCCCTTAATGGGTATCTCCAGGGTGAGACCAGGCATCCCCGGCGGTCTGGTGGGGCCATTAGTGAAGATGAGGCAAGCTAATGCCCAGAGTTGCCGAGTGTGATCGCTGATCAGAGTGGGCACCGAGGCGAGAGAATTATCGAGTCCGCTGACCCTGGTCCAGAAACCTGCCGCGCCGGGAATCGAACCCTGGTCCCGGGCCGTCCTCTGGGGCAGCTTTTGTTGACCATGTGGCAGAACATAATGGTGACTACAGTTTTGTATGCAGTAAACATTTCCTGATGTGTCTAGTGTAGAAGTACTAGTTTTTTTTATGTTTCAAAAACCAAAACATAAATAAAAGGTCTCACACTGCTCTCTCTCTCACACTGCTGAAAACACTTGAAAACACCCACTGCTGTCTCTCTCACACACATTGCTGTTTCTCACACACTGCTGTCTTTCTTACACACACTGCTGTCTCTCATACACACTGTCTATCACACTGCAGGTGTGGGTTGTTTCCAGCTCATCCCGCTCTCACAGGCACCGCCTCCGGGAATTGATAAACATGCAGGGACGCGCCTGCTTCGTGAGAGAGGAGACCAGCAGGATGTGCTAGCGCTGAGAAGCCATGTGACGAAGGATGCACCTACCATGTAATCAAAGGTTGAAGTGCATTAAGGGGGGGAGTGGGTGCAGGGTCAAAGGCGTGGGTAAAAACACAAACTAGTGGGACCCTGGTGCAAAAAAAGGACAGTCTCTGCCCCGGTGCCACTGAACCAGCCGCACATTAATAGCTTCGCTCCAGAACACAGGACTTGTGATGCTGGTATTAAACACATAGAAGGAAGTGGAGGCGAAAGCAGGCCGTGGGCTTGTATTTCGACAAATGGGGCCATGATGGGTTTGCAGGGATGTGTCAGTGTCATTAACAACAAACAACCAGAACCCGGGGACTTTGAGATGGCCTCTTGGATTTGCGCCACTGAACCAATCCCTTGGATTCATAAAACGATCAGATGGGTGGAGAAGCAGCTCATGGAAGTGTATTCAGTAAATATAGCTAAGAAAAAACAAAGTTCTGTAAGGTAGGACTGCCTTATCAGGTCTACTCACTGGAGCCTTGTGGCCTTTGTCTTTGAGTGACGGGACAAAACATGTAAAATAATCATTCTAATATAGACGGGTGAGCCATTTTGACACGGAAACCAGAGTGAAATTCCAAAATTAAACCTTGTTTGCTATAGTACAATTTTAGGTTAATGTGAAAGAAGCACTGAAAAACTTCACTAGAGTGTGGTGTGCGCTCTAGTCTACCGGAGTACACGTGATGACACGTGACGCCGTAGACTAGAGCGGGACAGACGCGCATGCGCAAGAAAGCAAAAGTAAAAGGCGCGAAGAGAGGAAACGGCAGTTGGCGACCGGAGCGGCACACTGTTAGACGCTCGGCGCCCTTAGCTTGTATCTTGCTTGGATAAAGATAATAAACGGAGTTACTTATACCTACCTGTGTCAGAGTATCCTGTGGGGAAGAATACAACATTACAGTGGCGACGAGGCTGGGACCCGGACACCACCAGGTGCAGGGACGACGGCAAGGAAATTAAAACTCCCCACAGCCACGTCCACGAGCCAGGAAGGCACAGGACCTGCAAGGAAAAGCAAGGGCGTGGCAGCAGCGCAGCAGCACGACCAGGAGCTAACACCAACCGCATTAGCCAGGTTAGTGTGGCCCAGGACCCCGGGAGCCCCCAGGCAGCAACCTGGCAACCAAGGGAGACACCCCCAAGTCAGAGGAAGGGGGGAGGACAGTGCAGACAGCGCACACTACGAGGGACAATACCCCAGGTAGCCCAAGGGGTCAAGGTGACACGGCAGTGAACGCAGGAGCGTCCGGTAAACCCACCCAAAGGGCCCAGGAAGGAGGACCTAGAGGCGAAGCCAGAATGGCGAATCAGGCATCAGCCCTAATGGCACCGGTCCCATTCCTAACCAGGCCAGGTGAACCCCAACTCAAATGGGAAGACTGGAAGGAATATTTCCTCAATTACATTGAAGCCCTGGAGGATGAGAGCGAAGGGGAATACAAGCCGGATAGAAAAAAGAGGCTGTTGCTCCACAACTTAGGCCCAGAAGGGGTCAGGGTGTTTAAGAATCTGGTGCCCAAAGAGAGGGGTGCAGCGGAGACGGACGTCTTTGTGAACGCACTGGACGATCTGGACAGTCATTACCGCCCAGCAGTTTGCGTCTCGATAGACCGCTATAACTTCCAACAGAGAAAACAAGAGGCAGGAGAGTCCATTGATGACTATGTGGCAGCTCTCCGCCGGCTAGCAATCACGTGTAGGTATGGGAACCTGCAGGATGACTACATCAAAGACCAAATAGTGATGCACACCACCAGCAGAGCATTCCAAGACAAGCTATGGGCGATGAATGAAACAACCCTGAAAGAAGTGGTAGCGATGGTCAAGAAGGCAGAAATGTCGAAGAGAGGCGCAGACGCGGCGAAAAGAGAAAGTGGGCCGAGACCGATGATCAACAAAATCGACGAGGCGCCACAATCCAGCAAGCCCAAAAGCACCTACGGAGACCCGAAGAAGGACACAAGAGGGCCTGGGAAGCAGATGCCTCGCTCCAGCCAGGGAACGAAATTTGCGTGCTATCGTTGTGGCAGTGCAGCGCACGTGGCCCAGGACAGGCGTTGCCCTGCGTTTCGCGCCAGGTGCTCATTCTGCGGGTTGAACGGTCACTTTGAGAAGGTCTGCCGAAAGAAAGGGACGAAGTCCACGGTCAAGTGCATCGACGCGGCCACAGCCAACGTAAGTGAAGAAGAGGACCAGGAAGAAGACAACCTGGTGCTATGCATAGAGGATCAAGTGCTGGACGTATCCGGGAAGCGAAGAGATAAGCCCCGCACCGACATGCGCATCGGGGGCGTCAAGGTATATGTGGCCGTGGATTCTGGGTCCCCCTGGACCATAGTCCAAAGATCGATATGGGAAGAGGATTTCGCGCCAGTATTAGGACCCGACCTGGAGCCGCCGGACATCAGACCCATCTCGTATACCGAGGATTCCATTCCATTGGTAGGATGCAAGGACCTGGAGTTCGAATTCAGAGGACGGTCGGCCACGTGCACCCTGTATGTAGCGGAAAAGGGCCCATCCGTCCTAGGATGGAGAGACGCAGGTGCCCTCGGCATAATACTCAATCCTGGAGGGAAAGAACAGATCCTGCTCACAGACGAATGGCCCCTCTCGCGGGAGGAAGACTGGAAAGCAGCATACCCCAAAGTGTTTGAAGGCACGGTTGGCAAACTGGACAAATTCGTGCATAAAATGGTCCTTAAGGAAGGAGCAGTACCGGTAGTGCATAAGGTCCGGAACATACCGATATCCACAAGTGAGGCAGTGCGCCAGGAACTACGGAAGTTGGAAGAACTGGATATCATCGAGCCAGTGGACAGTGCAGAATGGCTATCGCCCTTGGTAGTGGTAAAAAAGCCCAATGGTAAGGTCCGGCTCTGTGTGGACCTGAGGGAGCTTAACAAAAACCTCATAGTGGAGAGGTTCCCGCTCCCCAGAATAGAGGAGATGCTAGCAAAGACAAAAGGTATTACCCATTTTTCCACCATAGACCTCACGTCTGCATACTACCAGATAGAACTCCACCCGTCGAGCAGGAAGTACACAGCGTTCATAACGCCCTTCGGATGCTACCAATTCAGGAGAATGCCCTTCGGCCTGGCGTCCGCTGCGGCCGTCTTCCAGAAGCTGATGCATAAGTTGTTTAAGGACATCTCGGGAGTGCAATACTTCCAAGACGACATCCTAGTGATGGGCTCCGACAAGGGAGATCACAACAGAAAACTACATCAAGTGCTGGGAGTGCTGCAAGGCAAAGGAATGACGGCGGAGTGGAGCAAGTGCAGAATTGGGTCTCGCTCAGTGACCTACCTAGGGCACGAGATAGGAACACACGGTATCTCGCCGAAGGAGCAAAATGTGAAGGCAATAAAGGACGCCAGAGCCCCAACTACCAAAGAGGAAGTGAGGTCATTCCTGGGAATGGCCGAGTATTACAGCAAGTTCGTCAGACATTTTGCCACGAGAACGCACAGGATGAGACAACTGACCAGGCACAATACAAAATTCGAATGGGATAAGGAGGCCCAGGCAGAATTTGAGTCCATTAAAGACTGCATCAGCCATGCAATCCCACTGCAGGGGTATGTCCCCACAGGCAAGACTATGGTAACGACAGACGCAAGCGACAAGGGCTTGGGCGCTGTCTTAGCGCAGGAAAGGGAGGACGGAACAAAAGAAACCATCAGTTTCGCATCCCGGGCGCTGTCCCCGACGGAGCAGAGGTACAGCGTGATTGAAAAGGAGATGCTGGCGGTCACGTGGGCGTTGAGCAAATTTCGCCAGTTCATATGGGGCACAAGATTCAGACTCCAGACGGATCACAAGCCACTCATCAAAGTATTGACGTCATCAGGTCACGACACAGCCACCCCGAGAATAGCAAAAATGACCCTGAAGTTGCTAGATTATACGTACGACGTGGAATACCTTCCAGGTACGCAGAACAGGGTGGCTGATTACCTCAGCCGGGCATCGGCCATGGAAGAGGCGCCAGGAGAGACTCCGGACACAGAGGAGATGGTCGCTAGCATGGAGGATCATGAGTCGTCCATCAGTGCGCAGGAATGGCAGGCGGCTTACGAGCTCGATGAGGAGAAGATGGAAGTAAGGAGACATCTCACCTTGGGGTGGCCGGACAAGAAGAAGCTAACGGAGGGTGTCCGACGTTTCTATGAGATGAGAGAAGAATTGTCCCTGAGTGACTCGGGGATATTCTTGTACAGAGGAGAGAGAGTGGTGCCCCCAGTGACGCTAATACCCCGACTGCTGAAAGAGCTCCACGAGGGGCATCTGGGTATAGTGAAAACCAAGGCGTTGGTCAAACAGATGTATTGGTGGCCAGGAATGGATGCCCACATCGAGAGACAAGTGCGGGAGTGCGGACAGTGCCAAGGAGCGGACAAGGTGCTCCGCCCACTCAGACCTGCACTGGGGAAGTTCGACACCCCGCATGGCCCTTGGGAGAATGTGGCCATAGATATCCTGGGGCCCGTCCTGGACAGTAGAGGAGTAAACAAGTACATCTGTGTGTTAATAGACAAGTACTCTAAGTGGCCAGAAGTGGACATACAGGAAGCGATGGACACAGACACGATCTTGAAGTTCCTAACTGGGGTGTTCCTCAGAGAAGGAATTCCCAAAACAATCCTCAGCGACAATGGTCCGCAATTTGTATCGGACAAGTGGGGAAGATACATGAAAAGGAATGGGATCGAGGTGAGGCACACTGCCGTGTACCATCCAGCCTGCAACGGCCAAGTCGAAAGGTTCAATAGAGTGCTCATGGGCTCCATCCAGGCAGCCATATCGCAAGGAAAGGACTGGGAGGTGGAAATGATGAACATGATTTGGGCCTACCGGATAACGCCCTCTGTAGTGGGGTACAGTCCGTTCCAAGTGTTAAGAGGACGGCATCCCTTCACCCGGGACAACGTGGCATGGAGGGAGAAGACCATCACCAGCAAGTGGTCCCCAGCCGTGGTGCAGCACAATCTGGAGAAGGCCCAGAAGATCTACGCAGCACACTACAACAAGAGACGCAGCGCGAAGGAAACGGCGCTGGAAGAAGGGGAGTGGGTTAGGATCAAACTCCCCACCCTACAGAAGAAGGGCGAAAGCAAATTCAGCCAGCCGCTACAAGTCAAGGAGGTGCGTGGCAGGGCGGCTCTCCTCAGTGATGGCAAGGTCTGGTCGCAAGACCGCATGGCCAGAGTCAACAAAATACTGGTCTGGCCCAAGGCCGAGGAAGTCGAAAGATGCATGGATCACCAGGAGGGTAGACCTCTTTCTGAGTTCGGCACAGACAACCAAGGGGAAGGTGCAGGTGAGGACAATGAAGAAGTTGTCCTGAGAGCCAGGCCGATTGACGGAGGAGGAATACAAGCGAATGCGGAGCAGGGAACAGATGTGAGAGAAGCTGGAGTGTCCCATGGAGAGACGGAGGCGAGAGAGAACATGCCGGTAAGACACACCCGCAGCGGAAGGGCAGTTGTGGTGCCCTCTCGTTATAATGACTTTGTGATGGACGGACACTAGCTTGGTGCCACCCCCCTGGTGCTCCACATAGACTATGTTCACAGTTGGAGGACACTTGTGTTGGGGGGGAAATGTTTTACTTTGTGTTTGGTAAAGGGGGGAGATATGTGGTGTGCGCTCTAGTCTACCGGCGTACACGTGATGACGCGTGACGCCGGTAGACTAGAGCGGGACAGACGCGCATGCGCAAGAAAGCAAAAGTAAAAGGCGCGAAGAGAGGAAACGGCAGTTGGCGACCGGAGCGGCACACTGTTAGACGCTCGGCGCCCTTAGCTTGTATCTTGCTTGGATAAAGATAATAAACGGAGTTACTTATACCTACCTGTGTCAGAGTATCCTGTGGGGAAGAATACAACATTACATAGAGAAAGGTAATAAAAGTCTAATAAAGATTCCAACCCCCCAGACATGCTAATGTTGCAATCTGTCCTCGCTCTGCTGCTTCTCGGTAGAGCTGCTGTGCTCAGGAGCTTCCAGCCCTGTTGCAGAATCTCTCGAGGTAACCCTGTGATTCTCGGCGCGTGCATGCACAACTTTAATGGCGCAGGCGACATGGCCGTACCCCAGGCCCTCCAGCTGCCGACCTGCGTGGGTCGGAGTGGTCACCCCACACATTGCGCGAGCAGCCTCTCACTCCAGCTCCCTGGGCGACTACCTCGTGTGCGTGCTCATCTCTTTAACTGAGTTTCTGCAGAGCCACCAACAGCTGAAACACCGTGCTTCAAAAGCAAGAGGCATGTAGCAAATGGAAGTTTACTACGTGCAGGTAGGTCTGCAATCAGAGGAAAACCCATAGAATTCCAAAAAACGTGCACTAGAACGGTAAAAAAAACTGCAACCAGTTACGTGCACAGACACGCTGATGGAGTGGCAGGATGATGAGACCTAGAGCTAGAAAGTGATGTGGTGTATTGAACGTGCATAGCAGCCAAATGGGACGACAGAGGCGTGTGACGGAGGTGAGGCGAGAAGGGGGTGGGACAGCATGCGGAGACAGGTAGAGAGTCACTGGGGAGAAGGCGAGTTAAGACGATGGAACAACGGGGGCAAAGAGCCAGGGAGAGGGCGGAGGCGGAGAAGGAGAAAAAGAGGGCTGGTTAGTTTCCCATTGATGAAGTGACACCACCAGCCAGGGCTCGTGGGGTTCTGGGACACAACCTAAAATGTCGCTGCCTTTTAGGGTGAGCAGTACCCATTGAGACAGAGTGATAGTCCGAACAACACAAAGCTAAACAGGTCATTGTCATGCTTAAAATGGCAATAGGCCTTCCAAACCCTTCCACAATATGAGGTACACAAACACTACCACCCCTAGCCCCTCAGGTACGCCTCAGAAAGGGTCATATCGCACCCTCTCATTTTTTGCAGAAAGGCTGCTCCTTTCCCATTGAAAAGCCTTTCACCCCCAACAAAGAGGCCTCATTTCCCACAAAGGCAACGTATGTTACACTAGAGAAGTCTATCAATCCACAGTAACCTCACTGGACTCAGAAGCCTCTTGCTACCTAGTCCTAAACATTACCTTAATCTCTTTTTCTTTTTAGGTCACAATTCGTTTTCATTATCAGAAACTAAAACCTTAATGTATCCAGTGTTTTATTATAGGAAGTTTTCTTATCATTTTATTATTTATCATTTGCGTAAACCCCGATATATACACACCCAGTGGGTGCACAACTCTGCCAGGATACAAGAACCAGTATCTGCGTGCCACCTGTGCACATAGTGTATCAATGCACGTCAACCCTCGCTTGCCCATGCCCTGTGCCTATACAGTTCTGCTAGGGTAAATAACAAACTGTTTAAACACTGCACCCAGTGCTAGTGTGCTTCAACACTCACCTGCGCATACCACATGGACCAGTTAGGCTAAGTATAGGTTTCTCACCAAGAAAAGGAATACATTCTGGCCGAGCAACTGCCATGAACTTGTAGCCCGCCTCTAGGGGCATGGCTACGGTCTGACTCCCGAGATCAAGAGCGATTGACTAACACGGCAAGCGGGCAAGAAGGAGCCAGTCAAAACTACATTGCAGTTCAAGAAGTAAAAATAAAGAATAACAAGGTGAGATAAATGAAAAAACATTTGTCTTTACACAGAGTGCAGGGGAGCCAGGCACCTCCTAGTGCCTAGTGTGCTTACAAGAAGCGAAAATAAATTAAGAGTATTAAGGGAAATAATATATAATTGGATGATGTGGGTGCCAGGTGGTTCCCTGTGCCTAGTGCTCTTACAAGGTACACAAAAGTGCAAAGTTTAAAAACACGTGGCAGTTAGGCTCGGTATAGGTTTCTCACCAACGAAAGGAATCCATTCTGGCCGCGCAGCTGCTATGAATTTACAAAGACAACAAGGTGAGATAAATATTAAAAACATGCGTCCTATACGCAGAGTGCAGGGGAGCCAGGCCCCTTCCAGCACCCAGTCGGCTTACAAGGAACAGAAAGAAATGAAGAGTCTTAAGGGAAATGTAAAAAAAATAAGGGTGATGCTGGAGCCAGGCACCTCCCAGCGCCTAGGGCGCTTACAAGGAATGAGAAGAAATGAAGACTAATAAGGGAAATGATAAATATTAAGGGTGATGCGGAAGCCAGGAAACTCCGAGCGCTCAGTTCACTTAAAGGAACACAAAAATGCAAAGTTTACAAACACGGGCCAGTTAGGCTCGGTATAGGTTTCTCACCAAGGAAAGAAATTTTTTATGGGTGTGGGGCTGCCATGAATTTGTAGCCCGCCTCTAGGGCATGGCTACAGTCCACTCCGACTCCGGAGGTCGAGAGCAGCTGGCAAACGGGGCTAGCAGGCAAGAAGGAGCAACAAAAACTGCAATGCAGTACAAGAAGTGAAAACACAGACTAACAAGGTGATATACATTTAAAAAATGTGTCCTACACCGTAGTGTGCAGGGGAGCCAGGCACCTCCCAGCGTCTAGTGCTCTTACAAGAAATGAAAAGAAATGCAGAGTAATAAACAAAATGATAAATAATACGGGCGATGCTGGAGGCGTGCAATTCCTAACACCTTGTGCACTTACAAAGAACCCAAAAGCGCATATTTTTAACTTGTTTGTCTCGGTATAGGGTTTTCACTAAGGAAAGAAATCCATTCTGGCCGTGCAGCTGCCATGAATTTGTAGCCTGCCTCTAGGGGCGTGGCTACGGTCCAACTCCGACTCAGGACAGAAAGTAACAAGCGGCAGCAGGACTCGGTGGCATTTTACACAATGTTTACACCTTGTGCACTTACAACACAAAAGCGCACATTTTTAACTAGTTTGTCTCGGTATAGGGTTTTTACTAAGGAAAGAAATCCATTCTGGCCGTGCAGCTGCCATGAATTTGTAGCCTGCCTCTAGGGGCATGGCTACGGTCCAACTCCGACTCAGGACAGAAAGTAACAAGCGGCAGCAGGACTCGGTGGCATTTTACACAACGTTTTATTCATAACGTGACTGGTTTTACGCCTGGAGGGCAGTAACTAGTGCACAACCTTAATTTGAAATGTTATGATGCAACTAGTTTACGTGCTTACCTCTAAAACGCAAAATCAATCCCGGCAACAAAAAACGCCCAGAAAGGCATGACGACAAAAGGGGCGGGACTTAAAAAAAGACACAGAAACGCCCCCGAATCGCGTTCCGACGGGGAAATAGTGATTGACAGCCAATCTCTTCCAATGGCTAGCCTCCATTTATGGAGCTAGCCAATGGAAGACAGAGGCGGGACAAGGCCCCTATACTTTAGGATCATAAGATTTCGCCTGGGCGGAGCACTGCTTCGCAGTGCTATGGCCAGGCGAAATCTAAAAACCGTCTGTGCTTAAAAGGAACATCTCCTCGTCAGTCCATCACCAGCCCACAGGAAGTCAAACTTTTGAATCCAACAAGCACCTGCATCAACCTGCCTTTCTTAGCTTCAGAATATCTTTCCTGCTGTCCTTCATGATGTAAACCATGCTTATAATGAGGTTTAAGAAGAAAGCCAAGCCTGCTGTCCCTCAAACCACTTGCCTGATTGCAGCCAGATCAGCCGGGTGGAGCAGTAGTTGTCTGGCTGACTGTCAGATTAGAGTTAACACAGTTTCTCACTTTTTCACCTTTTCTGGGAGTTGGTCGAGTGCCCGCTGTACTGCTGCTAGGTTAGCGTTTCAGCTCTGTTCTGAAAGTCCCCCTGCCAGCAGCCATCTTTCAACTGCGCAAAATTGTGTTATGGGCTCGAGATGAGGTTAAGTTCGAAAAAATACATTCACTCCATCATGTTTATTTCACTCTTTGAAGTAAATTTTAGTTTTTTGTAGTGAAAAAGGTTTCCAGAAGTATAGCGGGACAGCATGTGCAATCACAGGTTGTTGTCAGGAATGCCTGTGTACTAGAATGTAAAAGGCTTTTTGCATGTGTAATTTTATACAGTTTACATTTATGCCTGGCACAGAGCCTCGCATTCGAGAAATTGTACTCCATTTTTAGGTGGAGCATTTAAGACCTCTTGTATATACTTTAGTATATATTTATATGTGTATGTACTTTGTGGGCTCAGGAGATCACCCCTAGGACTTGTCTGCTTCCACTTAGGGACTTGGCTTGATAGTAAATGACCAGTGGAGGGCAGTAAAATACCAGAATTGCTTTCTGCTTGTTTAACTGCCTCTATTTAACTGTCTTGATAGAAAACAACCAGCAGAGGTCAGTAAAATACCAGAATCACTTAAGCATTCTCTAGTTTCCAGTCCATAGAAATTGTCTTTCACGAGCACCCTTAGACAATCGTTTTTTTTCAAATCTTGTACTTTCAGTGATATGACCACCAAAGGCCCGGCTTTTATACCATTTCCCACTGAAAGGCAATATTTCTCTCCATGTGCTTCCATACCTGGTGTGTCCCACATTTTGTTGGTTACTTTCCCTCCATGTTAAAGAACAGTAGATGTTTTAGCACCAAGGCTATGGTGCTGCATGGTTAAATACATATAAGGTCTCAAAGGCGAGACCGATTGCTTTGCAAATGCTTGTTTATTTTATTTATGAGAAAATATTATTTCCCAGCAGAGAAACCCCTCTGACTGCATTCCACCAATTTGGTTAGATGTCGTGAAAGGTTTTCTCTCCCTAGAATGCAAACTCCTTTCTCCTGGGATAAGATAAGATTTACTGAAAAGAAAAAGTATATGTCACTACAATTTTTTAAGAATATGAAGCCATCTTTTGAAAGTCACAAATGAGTCTTTATACACGCAATGAAAAAAAGTAATTTGACGATGTAGGATGAGCTTACACTAGCAGCCGCTTTACGGGCAAGATTTCAGTCCCCTTGTCAAAGAACAGCTGGTGGGTGCCAGGTGACTCCTTTTCACCGGAAATCCCATCCACTGCTCCAGTTCTGAGCTTTAATGTAATCAAATCCATTTTGGAAATTGCTATCTAGCTTCTCTTCAGTAACCAAACCGGCGCCATTGTTGGCAAACTCCAGTAGTTAAAACAGAGTGACATGACTCTAGCTAAGACTCTATATATGAGGGGACATGGCACCATGTAGCAACAGAATTCATGCATTGGCAAAGCCAATAGGTTTCACCTTTGAGTCTATTGGCTCTGCCACTTTTATTCATGCTTTACAGCATGAGCGTGGCCGACTTTGCCAGTAATTTGTAGCCATGCTGTATAGCAGCCACGTGCAGCATGGATAAAAATAATTATAAACAAGCATTGGCAAAGCCAATAGGTTTCACCTTTGAGTCTATTGGCTCTGCCACTTTTATTCATGCTTTACAGCATGGGCGTGGCCAACTTTGCCAATGATTTGTAGCCATGCTGTATAGCAGCCACGTGCAGCATGGATAAAATTAATTATAAAAAAAGGACTGTAATGCAACAAGCATTAATGTGTTTTAAAAAAATGGCCTAGCTCTGGCTGCGTCAGAGTTTAAAAAAATTATCTTTAGCCACAGTGCAAAGCATCCGTTCTGGGGTACAGCATGGGTACCAAACACTGCCAATATCAGTAGTTCTCATAGGTCAGATCTATTGGCATTGCCAATGCTTGTTGATAATGATGCAAGGGTGGGCAACTATTTGAATACGGCAGTCAGATCCTAATGGACAAACACATGTATCTTAAATTGAAGGACGTTTTAGTAAAATACATTAAGAGTGCCATGATGCTGAATGAAGCACAGGTTAGTGGTGGGCTCAAATGCCGCACAAGCTCTGATTTGCCACTAAATTGTACTGCATGTAGTGACTTTTCGGAGACAGTGAAATTGTATTTTCTCTAAATAGTCAAGTGGGTGCCACAGGTCGACCAACATGTCATTTAAGAGATCTAAAATTGTCTTCTGTGAACACAAAGTATGCGTAAACGCCAGGACGCTACAATTTCATGTTCGCCTTTGTGTTTTGTAACTTCTGTGTAGAAGAGCCTAAACTCAGTTTTTTCTTTTTCACTAAAGCAAAAGGTCAATTCGTGTTTTTAGAACAGTAATGTGTGTGTGAAGACAGAAGGCCTTCTGGTCTGCAATAGCCGCACAAAGTGCCTTTTTTCTTGTGAATTGGGAGCGCTCCAGAGACAAAATAGCATTTTGCAAGGAGCGCTAAAATGACGCACACTGCTCCTGGTGGACAGTGATCCCTCCTTAACTCTTTCTCAAATCAAGTGAAAGCTCTTTGAATAAAATGTAAAAGTGCCTACCAGTACTATGGCTACTTCTAGTAGGTAAACCCACATTTTGAATAAAAAGTATTTTCCAGAAAGCTGGATTGCGCTGATATGCTTCAGAAGGCCCCGCCAGGGCATGACTGTGACTACAAAGGACTCGTCGGGTGCAATATTCGTCTCCACGGAGCTGAAACTGGCGCCGAGGAGCCATAAGGCATGAAAAGCATGTTCGAGTTCTGCTTTTAGTCGCTTGCGTCCCGTGCTGGCGTTCACGCAGTCTTTTAGTCTTAAATATTCATGCCTTCATGTTTCTTGAAAAAGCACACCAAGGTCAGATGCATGCCGAATGAAATTCAGGCTGTTGCTAATCCAGCTCCCACAGACTGCCGTGAGTAGCACACATTTAAAATGGACGTTTCGGACAAATATTCAGATATGCAATGCTTATTTCAGGACCGCAGCGCTGCCTGACTTTATAACAAAGAAAACAGGATGTGATGTATTAAACGATATCTTGTGCAGTTGTTTTCGAAGCTCTGCCAATTACTTAATAGGAAATCAAAATATCAATACTCCTACTGTCCCTTGTCCCTTTAAAAGTTGTAGGAAACTTTCCGATGTAGAGGCCATGGTGGCCATCTATAGCACCAAATAGATGTGGGGATGCCTGGGCCCAGGGCATTTGTCTTGCCTCGATTTATGGAAAAGTTGTCCCTGGCGAGGATGTGGAGCCCAAAATTGAGCCTTCTTTCTATACCCTACTCAGTTAAATGTTCTTTCCAATTTTGCTGAATCCCCCAGAACAGTGAGAGTTCTTGGTGCGCTTGTGAGATGGCGGATGTAATGGGGTAGGGGTGAGGAGAGAATAATGGCATAATTAAAAAAGCCCTATGAATGGTGGAGAAGAAATGGATGGGAAGGAAGAAGAAACAGGGACGGGGTGAAGAGAAGATTAAAAAAAAGCGCCGCCACCACCAGCATTGATTGCGTCATATCGCTTTTTTAATGAAATAGTACCTGAGTCAAAGTGAGAGAAGCTGGTAGGCAGTGGAGGGGCACTAATCAGACCCAAATAATTAGTCTTGTGCTTGGTCCCTGCGGTTCTGAAAGAAATGTAAGTGACGCATTGCAAGTGCTACCCAATTAGAAGGCAGCAAAGAAGAGTGATAATATTGTTACCAATGGTAAGCAGTGGGCGGAGCCCAAGTCCATTACTATACACAAGAGGCTCACAAGCGAGAGCCCATGCACTAGCGCATCCTCACGCAGGCGAGACCTAAAAATGGGTCTCAGAGTCAGGGTTTATGTGTTCTGCCTGGAATTTTGTTGAAATGAACTCAATACATCTTGTGTGTTTTAGAATGGATTTTGACAAAGTAGTTGTTCAACTGACCTTTGCTAACAATATATGAGTGGGTTTTGGGTCAACCCTTTCATCCATCAGCTTTCTTCTGCCAGCTTCTTTCAGCCATTGGCTTGAGACTTTGTCAGTCACATCTTGGATTAACTGAAGTATTCATTTTTCACCTAATGCCATTGTCTGGATGTATCCTTCCACCTTTAGTTGCGTGCCTGAATTGAACTGCATGAGTGACTATTTTACAGCTGAATGTTATCAATTTTATAAAGTGTGACTGCTACCTGTTAGGGTGTCCTGGTGCTGCGAGTGCTAGCAAAGCAATGAGATGGAGAAACTGGAAGATCTAAAATACAGTTGGGCGATTTTAGGGAGTTCCAAGCAATTGTATAGAGGCAACAAATTTTTGACAACCCAGGTTTTTAAGGCGTTTCTGAATTTGAGAAGAGTGGGTGTGAGCCGTAAAATCACTGGAAGTTTATTCCAAAGCTTTGATGCAGTCACTGCGAAGGATTTGCCCCCTGGGTGAACACTATTGTAGCAAGGACCCACTAGCAAATTAGCTTTAGCTTATCGTAAAATGTGTGTCAGAAGTTATTAATGGAACTTCCCCACAAAATAATCAGGGCCACTAAGGTGGATAGACTTAACGACTAGATAGAGGGATTTAAACATCACCCTTTTGCCCACTGGCAGCCAACGAAGGACTTTCAGTGCACTCATCAAAGAAGAAGAAGAACGTGGACAACCAAGTGACACGTTCTGTATTCTCTGTAGATCTTCAAAGGCCCCACGTCAAGGTCTAAGAAGAGGGAGTTACAATAGTCCAGGTGACTCAAGACCGTCGCCTGGGTCACCACCCAGTGAACCAGCTGGGGCAGGAGGCTTGTCACCCAGGGCAGGAGAATCACCACCTGGTGAACCAGCCAGGGCTGGAGAGGTAGGGCCTCCCTCAGCTGTTTAAAAGGAAGAAGCACATGGATGTAAGGTGATTAATATGATCCTCTAACAAGAGCCATGGGTCCAGGAGCACCCCTAGGTTTTTCACCATTTTTGCAGGTGATGGAGATGAGGTCCAGGAATTGGGCCTAAAGTCTGAATGAATACAATCAGAGATACAGGGATGTCTCACCTGCAGCACCTCAGTTTTGTCTGAGCTGAATTTGAGTGAGTCCGAACGTAACAAGGAGAGGATGTAGCCTTACGGCTAGAGCGGTCTACCTCAAAGCTGGGAAACAGGGTTTGAGTCTCGGCAACAACTCTCAACATCCTGTGATTCTGGGCAAATCACAATTTCCCCGTGTCTAACAAAAATGAATGTGTCCTTCTGTAACGATATTTGTGCTCATGTAAAGCGCTCTGATACCCGATTCGGATCTAGTTCACGCTATATAAAACTATTTAAAAAAAAAAAAGAAAACCACTTTGATACAGCATATTCAATGGTTCAAGTGGGTTCTCAACTGCTTGATCCAGGTTGATGATCACCTGGGAGCTGCTCCACCAAGGCCCTTTCGCACTCCACAGGAACAATCACACTATTAAGTGAGTTATTACAAGTACATACTCAAACCACGTCATATAACTCGACTATCCCACCAAGGCCAAACCTGACCTGATGACAGGCTCCTCTTGCTTTCGCCATTGTATTAGTTAGGTTCAAACTTTAGTCCTTACTGTCAGCACTAACAGGTCCCCTCCTGTGTCTTGCTCTATTGGCTTTGCCAATTCTTGATTTTTAATTATTGTTATTCTTTTCTCTATATATATATATATATATATATAGTATATTTAATTTTACAGTGTAATTGACCAGGAACATTGGTTAAAATTGGCTAGAACTTTACAGGTGGGATGGGAGGGGTTTCCCTGTAGGAACTGTGCTATAAGTAGGGCTCTCGGTTTTATATATATATTTTTTTACTTTTCTGTCTGTATGTATCTATATTTATTTTTTGCAAATTTTATCTGTATTTATCCATATTTATTTTGGGTTTGTGAACAAAATTAAGCTGAAACTAGTATAGTTCCACATTTATTTAACCAATACATGTGCACTCATGCTTCAATGCCTGAGAGGTATGAAGGATATCAAAACCCACAGATGATAAATCAATGCACTTAAATGTTTAAGCAAACATACACATTTTAAAAACAACCATGAGCATAGCTGCTGCTCTTTATGCCTCCTTACTAAAATTCTTTTTTTTCTAACCTCCTCACATGTCAATCTGCATAGCTATTCACTTCGCAGTCATGACTGACAGTATTTAGAATCATTCAAAAAACAATACAATTTCTGTTTTTATCCACACTTAAAAATAAATACAGACAGGACAATTAAAAGGTTTCTGTCTGTATCCATCAGTAGAAATCAGAAAAAATGGAAAACAGGGAGCCTTAGTTATAAACCATACTTTTATAGAACAGTAACCCTGTAAATAGGACATAATGTAAATACCACTATCTCTGCTATTCTAAGCACTTATATGATAGTAATAGAAATGAAAATAGTGTAACAAGAATGGGTGGTGAAGCTAAGGGAGGGCACTTAGGGTAGGACTGACTTCCTGGTAGAAATTAAAAAATTGGAACTCTGGGTAATTAGCACGATGTCTCTGCAGGGTTATCAGACTCTTAATAGGACACCACAAACTTTTTTCTCAACAGGGCTGCAGTACTTTTCATGGACAGTACAATCACTTATCAGGAGGGTAGCAATACTTTCAATTGAACACAAGGAGATGATGGACGGAGCGCTGAAACTTATCAGACATTCACCCCCACTCACAATTATGGGTTGAATCCATCATGATGAGGGGTGAAACCCCAAAACCAGTCCTAGGATGCTTGTTTCCAATCGAGGGAGGACCAGGCTTGGCAGTTAGGGCTGTGCTGTTCCCATAGGGAACAGGGTCAAGACTGATTTGCATATGGCTGGGTCTAAACTGGAATGGCATGGGGAGCAGAAATACAATGGATTTAGGCCCAGATATCTGTACTGGGATGAATTTATGACATTGTTCTGCATTCTGTCCATTAATTGTTCTTTTTTTATTTGTCACCCCGAGTGGGACGGGTATGTCCAGGCGTGGGTCCTGTGCTCTCCATAGCCTGGCCGATGAGGGGTGAAACCCAGAAACTGGTCCCAGGAAGCTTGTTTCCAGTCCAGGGAGGACCTGGCTTGGCAGTTAGGGCTGGACTGTTCCCATGGGAACAGGGTCAAGACTGATTTGTATATGCTGGGTCTAAACTGGAATGACATGCGGAGCAAACGCACAATGGATTTAGGCCCAGATCTCTGTACTGGGGTGAATGTATGACATTGTTCTGCATTCTGTCACTCAATTGTTCTTTTTGCATTTATACTTTCAATTGACAATACAAACATGGGCAGACAGGGCTTTCATATTTTTAAGGACTAGTTTCAATATTTCACAACAGACTGGTATATATTTGAGCAGTACCAGCACACATTGGCTGAGCTGCCATACGTTTATATTATTCACAAATATCACCTGGAGCCAGTCTAAGCTATTTTGAAATATTCTGGATTCTACGACTATGAAGTTTTCCTTTCATCATTGTAACCAACAGAAATAAAACTTAGCATGTTGACTGTTGTTGACAGCGTGATATCAACACCCAATGCTTGTGGCTAATTAGCAGTGGTGTGCGGAAAAGATGAAACAAAGAGACTTCATTTTTCTGAAGTATTGGTTTTAAGCTCTGTAAATAAGGCAAGGGTTTATCGCCACAGGAACATCACAAAAAGTGATGCTACTGTGGCGATAAGCCCTTGTAAATATACCCCAAACTGTGCAGATATTTGAATACTCACAGTCCTTCGTACATTCCAACACTTCAGTTCCAAAGATTAAAATGTTAGTATTGATAAAAGGAAACATTTGCCACGGATATGGTCTCTTAGTGCTGGGGATGTTAAGGTATAGTGTTGTTTGTGGCCTTCAGTTGAAGGTGTGTGTGGTTCTGTATTCATGGCCTAGGCGCTATATCCGATAGTTACTTTTCCCCTAGCACGTGCTACTACTGCAGGTTACACTTTAGACTTATAACCTTTCACCCTTGCTCCAAGAAATCCACCTTTTTCTGTATGATCACCCCAGACTTTTGCCGAATCTAGTTTGTTTGCTTTATAACTCTGTGCCCTTTCCCCTGCTAACCGGGAGTAGAGTGCGTGTGCTTCGCATTTAAACATTTTTAAATGTGTGTATTCTGATTTGCCACATTCAAGCTTCCTCTAAGTCATTAGCATTTAGTGTAGACAGTGTGTTAAAATCTAGTTTGCGACATCAACATTATCGGCGCCATCTTGTCCCTTTTCAGGCTATGTGCGCGTGAGTAGCAGCCATTTTGAATGCCATGGCCTCTCTGCCCACTGCCGATAGCCAGCACGTCTTTCTCTGTCTCCCTCCGGCCTCGCAAGCATCCCCCGCATGCTGACAACCCCGCTCTCACATGCTTGAGCCATAAACCTCCCCCTTCAACGCGACCCTGCCTCGGAGCCACATCCCGTACCCAGCTAACACCCCCCTTCATCCCTTTCATGATCACGCATCCTTTGATGAACCCCCTTTCCTCTGTGCCCGATTGTCCGGCTCGATCCAAGGCCACCACCTGACCCTGCGGATGCAGTTTATTGCCCCCATACAGTAGGAAGCAGCCCTCTTCAAAGGATCTACAACTGATCAAAGCCTCCACCCCATGAGATCCGATCAGCCGCACACATTCCGGGAACCGGCGGAATGTCCAGCTGCGCAACAGTCATCACCTCCTGAGATAAGGGTGGGGACATCTACTGTAAATGTGTGTGGGAACGGGCTTGAAGCAGGGATTCCGAGGATGTCTTTCCGTACTGGCAAAGATATGTTTCATGTAATAAAGCCATAAACCTGTGTATAAGAGGCCAGGCCTCAGAGATGCGGTTAGAGCACCTCGAGAAGATACCCTGTTGTCTGATTTGACGTGTTCTGCTCCGTCGGAATAAACTTCTGTTTCCTGCCTTCCAGTCTCCAGCGCCTGCCTCTTTGTTTGATAATCTCGAGTGGTATGAGAGGCGGCTAACGCCAGGCAATACTTAAAGGTTATCGGTCGAAATCGGCCCTACCTTTTAGAATTGGCATCCCAAACGTGGGGCCCATCAGCAACACGTGGATCCAGTGGGAGAGGTCCTAACAACAGAGTGAACGACTGCAACGATCGGGAGTGCACCTGCCCGATAGACCCTCGTCTGGCAGCCGATCATCTGAACTTCAACAGTTCCAAGCAGACCTCTCTCGAGTGATCTACGGTCCTGACTGGGAACCATCAGGAGTGCTGCGACAATTACGGAGAATAGAGGACGATCGGGCGCTGGAAGCGGAAGACGAGAAACTGTCCATGCGGTCCGGGTAAGGTTGTGTAACACGACAAATTGCGAAACGATTGTTTGATTGTTTGGAAAACACTAGTATTGCTCTTCGATTGTTTTTCTTTTGAGATATTCTCTGCCTGCAAACGGGGAAGAATAGAAATGTTCTCTCTTCCTTTGCAGTTAATGAAGGGTAGGTAACGCGGACTTTTGTCCCCCGTTGTAATCTGTCGTGCCTATTTTTCTCCCCACTGATTGATTGACTGTCCGAACATTGATTGTTGGAAGTTGGCTCTTTGAGATATTCTCTGTTTGCAAATAACGTAGAATAGAAATATTCTGTCTAGACTTTGCAAGTAGTGAAGGATAGGTAGTGCGGACCTTTGTCCCCCGTTGTAATCTGTCATGCCTATCTTCTCCCCACTGATTGGTAGTTGGTTCAGCCCGGACCGCTTATTAGAGATGAACCATCCAGCTCCACTGGAAAGCACCCCTAATAAGGACATGTTCACCAAGTATGGACTAGTCACTGTAGCCTATAGCAAGCTATTGCACAAGTATAGGAGAAAGGATCAGGAAAGTCAGTGGCCACTGATAGGCTCCTTCGATGATGATAAAATAAACGGGCTGGAAACAGCCCTTCGTAACAATAAGACAACGCCCACTATGCTTGATAGTCTCGGCATGTGGCGCAAAGAAGCAGAACAACGGAAAAAGAGAAACGAAGTCAGATTAGAGAAAGAACTACGAAAAGCAGCTCACCTAGCTGCCAAAAAGTTAGAGGAAGAGATAAAGGAGAGAGAGGAAGCCAAGCAGAAGCAAGAGTCCGAAACATCGGGCCAGTGTCCCGTTAGAACACCCTCTACACTCTACCCTGAGTTACCCTCGAAACAATGAGCGAATGATGATTTATTACTGGGTCCTCCAATCATCTACATGCCCCCTCCATACGCCCCCTCCCAACCCATAGTACAGCACCCGCAGCCGCCAAGCACAGGTGAGAAAAGTGCCAGGGCCTCTGTCCTCGCGGCCTCCGCGCCCGCCGAACCCCTTGTACTCAACGCAGCGCAAGCAGCAATATTAGACCACCCTGAGACCCGAAAGAAAGATCCGCTAGAATGAACAGATTGAGCAAGGACGAACGAGCAGGGATCGATAAGATAGTAAGGACACTGGTGGAACGGAAGGAGAGCGAGGAGTACGTAACGGATATGTACAATTCGTATGCTGATAGCCACAGACGACACTTTGTTGTGCGATTTTGTTATCACACCCTCAATGCTTATGAGGACCGATACCAAGACAAAGGTCCTGAGAGCCTAACGACTCTGTATAGGAAAGTTGACATTGGGGATGAAGGCGAGTGTGGCGTGACAGACCTCTTCACGCGTACGCTTGAAGTTTTCCGCCACCTCACTGAACGGAGGTTAGAAGCTAAAACTACGACTCCTGTAGTGACCGAATCCCGACCAGGAAAAACTGACACTATGATGCCTATAAAGGAGGCCGCTCCCTACTGGGTTCCCCCACGAGGTTAGGGAACGCATGATGACATTAACCATCAAGATGCGAGAGGGAGGACAGTTTATAACTGGGTCTACCAACCATGGGATCGACAAGATATCCTGACGTTCCGAAAATCCCTGCCTGATTTACGGAAGAACCCCACTGCCTTTTACACTGAATTAGGTACAGCCTTAGGTTCACCGATTATGACCCTAGCTGACATTGATTTGTTTTTCGGGTTATGTCTGCCAGCTAATGTGTGGAAGTAAATCTGGAAAGTCGACCACCTTGAGCTGTTTGGACATACCTGGTCACAACTCGATGGCATAGACAGACAACAAGAGCCTGGGCAGAAACCTTTGAAATCCATTTTAGAACTCCCAGACAAGATTGTCCAGAAATTGAAAACCCTGATCCCAGAAAAGAAGGTGGATTGGTCGATAGTAACGGCCTGCCACCAGAAACCCCAGGAAGACGTATCAGAATACTTCTCCCGGTTTGAAACGGTGTTCTCCGATTACAGGGGCCAGGACATGACCACTGCAACTGGACATCATCTGTTTGTCCAGAATTATGTCAAAGGTCTGACGCAGGAAGTCTCGCAGAAACTACAGACTAGCGAGAGTAGTTGGGCGGCCTCCAAGCCTGCAGCTATCCTTCAGATGGCCCAGTATTATGAGCATCAAAAGAACGAGAATGATAGGGCGACTGAGAAAAAGAAAAAGGACCTGAAAGAAAGGGTGATGATCGCACAGTTACAGGGGGTGACTATAGGAAAAGAGCAGTACAAGGGAAATTACCAGTCGAATGCTCCTAGAAATCCACCCCCTAAAGACTGTACACCCACACCCTACGCTGGACGTAAAGACATCGACGAGAACCAATGTGCGTTTTGCAAGGGATTTGGTCATTGGAAGTCCCAGTGTCCGGTCCTGTTAGAAATGAACAAAAATAGGGATACAAGGGATGTAACGGGTGGGCCAAGAAATAGAGGACAGGGACGAGGGTACACGAACGACACCAACAACGACAGACCAGGCAGACCGAACACATTTGACCGTCCCCGACAGAACCAGTACCAACAGTCTGACTGCGCATTGGACTGCCAAGGGCAGGGGAGGGATCCAGTCGAGCTCTATGTTGACCAGCAAGGTCCTTATGTCACCGCTAAGGTCCTGGGTACGAAGTCTCCATTTTTGGTAGACACTGGCGCAACACGTAGTGCGTTATCTAAACGACTGATTCCAAGGGCACCCTTGTCTGGCTCACATGTAACATCGATAGGATTTGATGGAACGCCCTCCACTAATCCCTTGTCCACACCGATCTCCTTTGACTTGGAAAATAACACCACTGACACAACCTTTTTGCTCTCATCCAACAACCCAACGCATCATGGGACTTGACTTACTGAAACATTTCCGAGCTACTATTAGGTGTTCGCAAGACGGAGTTCGAGTCTTTTTGTACGACAACCCGACTCTGCTCAGACTTTGTCCCACCCGACGCATGTTTTCCATCACTGATGCCAACTTGTCCCTGCTTGACACTCTACCTCTATATCTGTGGGCCAAAACTGACTCGGGCGTAGGACGCATGATGATCGGCCCAGTGCACATAACTGTTTGACAGGACACAATACTCCCAAAACTTCCACAATATCGGATATCGCCCGAGGGCGAGAAGGCATTGGTAAAGATTATCCAGTTCCTGATAGATGCAGGAGTGGTAGAGGAAGTAGTTAGTAATGTTTGCAACAGCCCTATCCTACCCATTGTAAAGAAGCAGGGTGAGGGAGATGAGAAAGCGTACCGCTTCATCATCGACCTACGAGAGGTCAACAAAGTAGTTGTACCTCAGTACCCCGTAGTCTCAGACATCACCACCATTCTGACCCTGATTCCTTCCACTGCCACCACCTTCACTGTAATCGACCTAGAACGTATTCTTCTCTATCCCCATCCACCCAGACAGCCGATACCTCTTCGGCTTCACCTTAAAAGCCCGTTCATATAGATTCTGTCGAGCACCCCAAGGCTACAATGAAAGTCCCAGCCTCTATAGCCAGGCCCTCAAGAGACAACTGGGCGCTGTCCAGTTACCCGATGGAGTGGTGCTGATACAGTACATTGATGATATCCTTTTGGCGGCCGACACCACTGCACTTGCAGTCACAGCCACCATCCAACTCCTGCACTTCCTCGCGGAAAATGGCCACAAGGTCTCCAAGAAGAAGCTGCAATTCTGCCAACCCCAGGTCACTTACCTAGGCCACCTCTTGTCCAAAGACGGGAGAAAGCTTACACCCGATCGAATTCAGACCATTCTAGAAACCCCTGTCCCTAAGACCCAGAAACAAGTCCGCTCCCTGGTAGGCCTCACCTCCTATTGCCGACAGTGGTTGCCAAATTTCAGCCTCATTGTGAAACCACTACTTTCCCTGCTGGCTAAAGATGTCCCCTTCCCGCTCCCTTGGACCCCTGAATGCCAATCCTCCTTCAAAGAACTATGAGATGCCCTCTGCTCAGCCCCGTCCTAGGAACCTCCGATTACACAAAGCCCTTCTCCCTCTACACTCACGAAAGGGAGGGGTGCGCTTTGTCTGTACTGACTCAGTCCATTGGCCCCAAGCAACGCCCATGTGCTTACTTCTCTGCCACTCTTGACCCCGTAGCCAGAGCTTTGCCTGCCTGCCTTCAAGCTGTAGCTGCTGCTGCTATCTCTATCCGACAAAGTGAGGGGATCGTACTCTCGAACCCCCTCACGGTATTAGTACCCCATGCAGTCGACACCCTCCTGAACCAGACTAAGACGCAACATCTGACTAGTGCACGACTAACTGGGTACGAACTGACTCTGCTTGCACCCCATATCACACTGAAAAGATGCACCACACTGAATCCAGCCACTCTGTTGCCCCTACCTGAAAACGACCCAAATGCGTCCCCTATACATGACTGGGTGACCCTCATGGATGAACAGACTAGGAGTAGGGTTGACCTCCGAGACACTGCCTTCCCAGACCCTGACGGAGAGCTGTGGGTGGACGGCTCTTGCATCAAGCTCCCCGACGGAACCACCTCAGCTGCTTATGCAGTTATCACAGCCCGAACTGTAGTAGAGACAGCCCGCATCACACAACGATCTGCACAGGCAGCAGAACTGATTGCTCTCACACGAGCATGTATCCTAGCAGCAGGAACCACAGCAAATATTTACACCGACAGCCAGTACGCCTTCGGGGTGGTTCATCATTTCGGGCTCTTGTGGAAGGAGAGGGGATTCCTGACCTCACACAGCACCCCCATCCTACACGGAGATCTAGTCTCTGCCCTGACTAAAGCGGTCCTCCTTCCCAAGCAACTGGCAGTAATCAAATGCCAGGCGCACAAAAAGGTGACAGACATCATTGGGCAGGGGAATGCACTGGCCAACATCACTGCCCGGACCACAGCCGAGAATAGGACGACGACACGCATGTATGTGACCAGGTCACAAGTACAAAAATGGACGGACGCTAGGGAAACTATTAGGGACATCCAGATGGCCAGCTCACCACACAAATTGACTGAATGGGCACGGGTGGGATTGAAAGACGATGGAGGCTGCTGGCGGACAAAAGACACAAACAAATGGTTACTACCCAATTCATACCTGATCCCCATACTGACCATGGCACACTCCCCTGCACACATTGGATCTGCCCCTATGGCCGAACTTATCTCCAAAGTTTGGCACAATGACAAGATTACAGACTCAGCTAAGCGTCTGGTCCAACAATGTCTGATATGCCTGCAACACAACCCTGGGAAAGGAACTGTACTACCCCTGGGAGGGTTTGGGGTCCCCAATCATCCATTTGAAGTCCTACAGATGGACTTCATCCAACTAGAAAGATACCAAGTTCTGAAGTATGTACTTGTTGTCGTGTGCGCATTTAGCAAATGGGTGGAAGCCTATCCGATCCGCGACAACACTGCCATTGCCACTGCAAAGGTATTACTGAAAGAATTCTTCCCTCGCTACGGTCTTTGTCGAATTATGTGGAGCGACAATGGCCCCCACTTCGTAGCCGAGGTTATCCAACTCATCTTAAAGGGGTTGGGTGTAAAACAGAAATTCCACGCAGTCTTCCACCCCCAATCTGCTGGACTAGTTGAGCGACATAATGCCACACTCAAGCTCAAACTAGCTAAGATAGTGGCTACCACCGGACTGAAATGGCCAGACGCTCTCCCACTGGCATTGCTATCAATGCGTTCCACCCCCACCAAACATCACTTGACCCATTACTAGGTCGTTTTCGGCCGACCTATGAGCGTTTGGTCCGCACCAAAACCGACATCCATTCACGACCTCCCGGACGTCCTAATGTCTGACTATTTGTACAACCTGACTAAGACACTGTCTGTTACCCATCAACAGGTGCTGCAAGCCATCCCTGATGCTTCCAGGGGCCCTGGACACGACATACAACCCGGAGATTTTGTGTTGATACGAAACTTCCAGCGTGCACAAATTCTGGAACCCCGGTGGACGGGCCCCTGGCAAGTCTTGATCACCACCCGAACAGCTCTTCGAGTGGAAGGGAAGAAGAATTGGCTGCATGCACACCACTGGAAGAAGATCTCCTCAACCCTGACGACGACCGAGGACGTGGCCACCCACGAAGAGCTCCTGAACAAAGATTGACCATCCCTGAGCTGTTACCCTGATAACGAGACACTTGAACTGGCAGAATTCCCCAATCCCACTGTGCCATCCAGAGAAGGGTATAACCTACGACGAAAGGAGGGAGCTTCGGCTAAGTAGACCACTGACTAAGTTACAATTCTCAGAGCGGTGGCCTAACACTACTAAGGCTGCCAGGAGAGAAGCCAAACGAAGATTGTGGTTCTGCCCGCTACCGAGCCCCTTGAAGATGATGGAAGCGCCCGATACGAAGATGATGGAAGCGCCCGACACGAAGATGATGGAAGCGCCCGACACGAAGATGATGGAAGCAACCGGACATCCAAAAACCCACTACAGAAACCCAAAGACTGACAAAATACACAGCTCAAAGACTATTGCTCTCTTTATCGCCCTTCTCTTTTGCCTCCTCCTCATGACCACCCTCTGGATCGTGGAAGAGAGCGCACCAGCTCATAAGACATTTCTAACTACTGCAATGCCTACTACCATGAAAGACTACCTGGTCTCTCTATCACCACAACTCCGAGAAAGACGTAAGGAGTTCTGGAACAACTCCTTTGTGCAGTTGCTGCACCAACACAACCTTGCCGCCAATGCCACAAACTGCTGGATCTGTGCGTTGTTACCACATGCCACTGGACATTCCATCCCCTTCATCCCTTCAACCTTTCTCCGTTCATGGTTCCTGCCTTGCTTGGCTGATCCTCCTGCAAGAGAGTTACAGGGATAATGCCACTTCCAGCAGAACTATGGCTCACTTTTATCATGGGGTCTGGCAGAAGAAAACAGGAAGAACTGCTGCTCCCTTTTGCCCTCTGACATCAAACACCTCTATTCAAATGGACATCCCTGCCAAAGAACGGATTGAAATGCAGGTGTTCAACAACCCAGCCAGACCCACTTTTTCCTACCTCCGAAAGCGAACAGCTGCCACCCTGACTGTGGCCCTATCTGTCATCAATGTCTCGGGCCTTGTATGCATCGAAGGCCTTGGGGCACAGCTGGTAGGCCACAGCGCTTGCAGCATCACCAGAACTTTGGACTCAACTGATCCACCCTCCTTTGTCACCTCTCCGAACATGTACTTTGTTTGTGGTACGAAAGCCTACACCTGGCTCTCCAAAGGCTGGGGGTGTACCTGTTACATTGCCTTCGTCCTTCCTCCGACCTATGTGGCTCCAGCAAACCATCACCGACAAAAGCGAGCAAAAGACATTGAGCAAACCGACTCCACTGGAGCTCAGTTCCTGGACGCAATGAAGGGACTTATTCCACTCTGGGGTCCGATGGCGAACAGCCGTGCCATCCGACAGTTGACCCAGGCAGTTGAAACAACAATGAACATTACAGCTGGCATCCTCACAAACAATACAGCCGAGCTTCAGGCGGTCCGCCTGGTGGCTCTTCAGAACTGCCTTGTTCTAGATGTGGTTCTAGCAGATCGTGGAGGAGCATGCGTATCATTGGGTCCAGCTGTTGCACCTACATACCGGATAATTCACCCTCAGTTTACAAAGCCATTGAACACCTCCACAGACTTTCCTCAGAAGTTCACCAGGAACAAGAAGAATGGTCGCTTGGGAGTTGGTTCTGGAGTACTGTAAAGAACTGGGGGTGGAGGTTGTTTATGATCGTATTGATACCGATTATCGTAATATGTGGATTCTGCCTGGGTGTTCAATGCTTGCCACCCCTGTGCTCACTTTGTGCTAACTGTATCTGCTCCAAGACTCTGGACTTTGAAACTGAACGCATGAAAGCTGTGTATGAAGTTGAAAATCGAAATATAATGGGGATAGATATAGATTGACAAGCTGGCTAGATATGTTGAAAAGGGAGGACTGTTAAAATCTAGTTTGCGACATCAACATTATCGGCGCCATCTTGTCCCTTTTCAGGCTCATATGTGCGCGTGAGTAGCAGCCATTTTGAATGCCATGGCCTCTCTGCCCACTGACGATAGCCAGCGCGTCTTTCTCTCTCTGCCTCTGGTCTCGCAAGCATCCCCCGCACACTGACAACCCCCACTCTCACATGCTTGAGCCATAAACCTCTCCCTTCAGCGCGACCCTGCCTCGGAGCCACTTTGATGAACCCCCTTTCCTCTGTGCCTGATTGTCCGGCTCGATCCCAGGCCACCACCTGGCCCTGCGGATGCAGTTTATTGCCCCCATACAGTAGGAAGCTGCCCTCTCAAAGGATCTACAACTGATCAAAGCCCCCACCCCATGAGATCCGATCAGCCGCACACATTCCGGGAACCGGCGGAATGTCCAGCTGCGCGACAGTCATTACCTACTGAGATAGGGGTGGGGACTTCTACTGTAAATGTGTGTGGGAACGGGCTTGAAGCAGGGATTCAGAGGATGTCTTTCTGTACTTCAAAGTGTTGGCAAAGATATGTTTCATGTAATAAAGCCATAAACCTGTGTATAAGAGGCCAGGCCTCAGAGATGCGGTTAGAGCACCTTGAGAAGATACCCTGTTGTCTGATTTGACGTGTTCTGCTCCGTCGGGATAAACTTCTATTTCCTGCCTTCAGCGCCTGCCTCTTTGTTAGATAATCTCGAGTGGTATGAGAGGCGGCTAACGCCGGGCAATACTTAAAGGTTATCGGTCGAAATCGGCCCTACCTTTTACAAGTGCACCTTGTGCCTGGAAGTTAAATGCCACTTGTGGAGTGCAAAAGTCACACAAATGATGGACGGAATGTGAAACAAATCAAATATTCACCCTTAATCCAGAGATCTGGGTTAAACCAATCGTTCTTTTGCTCGCCATGCATCACCCAGGTCAGACGCAGGCATATGCAAATCGGTTTTCACCCTGCTCCTCATGGGAACAGTCCAGCCTGAACTGTCAAGCCAGGTCCTCCCTGAACAAGAAACAAGCATCCGGGGACTGGTTTTGAGGTATCACCCCTCATCGGCCAAGCCAGTTTGAATCCAGTAGCACAGTGAGCCCGAAACCCACATCTGGGCATTCCCGGATCACTTAGGGAAAGCAAAAGTCACAAATGATGGACGGAATGTGGAACAAATCAAACATTTACTCCCAGTCAAGAGATCTGGTTTAAATCCATAGATCTTTTGTGCACTGTAGGGATTACCATGTCCCTTGAGCAACAAGGCTTTGCGCAGTGGCCGATCTAAATGTCCTATATAGAAAACCAGAGTAAAGATTGAAACACTATGAAATAGCACTTGTTACAAAATAATTAAACCACACTTTTTAATAGTTATTAAAATCAAATTCAATGGTAAAGTCTGATTCTTAATAAATATTAAGAAAAAGTAATTTTCAGAAAGTTACTCTTTACCTGCCTTAACTGTCAGAGGCTAATTAGCAGACGCCTCTGCCAGTTCCTGGCTTATCTTCAGCCTTGAACATATGTGATTGAGGTGGGACATGTCTACCAGGAGCAAATAAGAGAGTGACCTGAATGGCAAGAGATGACTCCTCAGAACTCAATAGAATATTCAAAGGGGGTTTGTGGGCATGCTGTCAAATCTTGCTTGACAGATCTATTGAGCCACATGCATCACAGTGGGTACACTTGAAAGGCAAAGAACTGGATGGCAAAACAATTGTTGTGGATTCCCTGTCTTGTTGCTGAAGGATCCTGCTTTTGTCATACCAGACGTCTGTCTCTGGGTTTGCTGTAAGAAAGTAACTGCTTCATACGGGATTTTAACGTTAAATGCAGGAGGACACTGATGATTTCCCTATGACACTCCCACTCACAATCCCAGCCCACAGAGCCCAAGTTTAGTATAGCAGAAGACTTTCAACATTTTGAAAATGGCCTGACACATGGCAATTGGGGGCCTTTTTGAAGTAAGGCAAACAGGAACTGCTGAAAAAAGTGAGTATGGTTGACTTTGGAAAGTTTTACCCCATTGTTTAGGTAATGTCCAAGATTAACCCCCACCCACTAGCTGGTGCCAGACATAAATGCAGCATCCCGAGGCACCCACTTCAGAACACCTCTGGACCCTGTAGAAGAACGGAAGAGTACTGGGCCTGCTATCTGTGACCTGAGTGACTGGACGGACCCCCTCTCATACCCCAGACATCGAAGAGGACTCTAAGGGTTCGTTGACTAACCTTCTGAGTAGATACAGGAACATTACAAGCTGCAAGAGGCCTTTTTCCTAAAGTGCACAACTGGGCAGTGGTAGCTGGACTTCGATTGGAGTTTGTTGTTTACCTGATACCCTGAAAGTCTCCAAGAGCCCCTTCCCGAGGCCCTCAGGAGTGTACTCCTGTAGTTGATTTTGACATGAAAGACCAAGTCAGAAGGTAAAATCTTTGACAAGGATGAACCTGGCAACCATTAAGACTTTGCGATTTGTGTTGCTATTTCCACTTAAAACATACAAAATTCATGTCTCCGGTTCCATATATTGGATTTTTATCATTTGGTGTAATTTTGTTTATTAAATTTTACTCTAGTTTTCTAATTCAGTTTGGAATTTTATTGTTTGGCATTCTGACTTTATTACTGTTTTGTACTACATAAATACTTTGCACATTACCTTAAGTTAAGCCTGTCTGCTTTGTGCCATACTTACCAGAGGATTACTTATAAACATCTGGCAGGATACAGAAAAATAAACATAGAGGTATGCACAGAGATTTACTCCTTCGCCTGAACATAATTTCACATGTATTTACTTTTTACCAACATTCCTGGTAGTATTCCTGTAAAGCTGTACAAGACACAGATTTGGTGATGTACTAGTGGGTATGTCAGGTAACATGCTGAGGCATAACTGCTTTTTCTGCAAGGTCACCACAGGTTTTTCACATTTTTCTGGACCCTATTATGTGGACTTTAGGACTTTACCACTGCTAAACAGTAGAAAAGTACCTGTACGTCCTCTCTAAATCGTATGCTGTAAATTGAAAATCCCTTTTGGCCTAGTTTACTTCCCAAAAGGTCCCCTGTAACTGGTGCCTTAAGTGCCGCTATGACAGGGAAAGTTAAGTGTCACAAGTGGGCTGCTGTGTGTATTTACAACACACATAAACATAACAAAATATATCTGGCAAAAGAACCACCGTGCTCTGGCTGGGATGGAGTTTAAATGCATTGCAGTGACACATGGCAGGGAAAAATGCATTTGAAATGTAGGAAAAAGGAATTATAATACAGTTATAAATCATCCCTAAACTGCGCTTTGTAAGCCCCTAGAGTAGGGTACTAATCTATAAAAACAGTGCATACTACATGTTAGGGTTAATGTGCCCTCACAGGAATAAAAATAAATGCTAGATCACTGTGTAGGTATTGCGTACTTTTTGCTAAATAAGTTTAGATGGGATTGACATTTTAATTCTTTACTATGCTTAAAAAAAGGCTTTAAAATGCTTTAAAGTTATTTCCCGTTTAGTTTTTAAAAAACTGATTTCTTGGGGAATTTACATTTTCAATAATTTGAGCAAAAAAGCTACTTTATAAAAATGTTCTTCAGGCTGCCCTGAGCAAGAACTGGCTTAAAACCATTTCTGAGACTCACCACACCTCCAGACCTCGAATACACATCTTTGTCTGGGAGAGTTAGAAACCCTGGCTCAGCGGAGAATAGTCTGCCTCTGAGTCCAAGAGCAAATAAGTGTTCACTGCTGACCACTCAGCAGAGATAGGGTATTTAGGAGTAGACAGGAAAAGATGGCAGACAAAGTGAAGCTTTAGCACTACTTAGTTTGACTTGAAGATGCCAAGGAAGCGTTCTATTCATTTCCAGCACACTCCTTGATCACCAGGTTTCAGTCACAGGGAGGGAAAAACGGTTTTGCCAGTTAGATGGGAGGAGAGCTCACCTAAGTATGCGACTGGTTATGAGGTGCTGAATACAGGTCGACCTAATGACAGCTGGATGTTGCCAACTTGAAATGGGGGCTTAAGTGTACTTTTACAGTAAGGCAAAGAAGAAGTGCTGCAAAAAGAAGTTGGGGTAGTGCAAGAAAATGTTTAGGATGATGTTGTAGAAAGTCTCCAATTGCCAGTCAGTGTACCAGATCAACCCGTCACCTCCACTGCTACATCCTCATAACATCCAGGGACCTGGGAAGCCTCCCACTGAAAAAGAAGGCCTTATAGGAAGAAGACTTCTAACTCCTGCTGGAAGAGGAAGACTCACACAGGACTCAAAGAGTCCTAAAGTCCTGTGTGAGTTCTTCTAGTCAGGGGTCAGGATATCAACATAAATAAAGCACAGTGCAATGTTTATTAAAAATTATTACCATAAAAAATGTAATAGGGCTATATTTTAAAAAAGCAACTACATGTCTTTTTTTAAAATGTTGAAAGCTGCAAAGTGCAGTCACTGAACCCACCACAAGGGGATCTGCCTGCATTGAGCTCCAGCAAGGAGTGCTTTAAAAAACATATGGTAAGCTCTCCTGGGGTCATGGTTTAATGACCCATGAGACAATTTGTTTTCATTTTGATGGGGGGCTGCTGCACTCCACATCATTAAAAAATGTTTGGTGGTGTACCTGCGTTTTCTAGGGACACCACTAGCAAGAAACAAATGTTTATAAAAAGCCCTAAGAAATTATGAAGCACACCTTGCCCAAGCAGTGAGTTGCTCGGTTTGCTCACTTATCATTCACTTTTTCTTATTATATATTTTTTAATGTGGTTGTCCAGGTGCCCACCAGGGGCACCGACATCTTTAATTTTGGTTGGAGGCTGCAGGGGGAACCTCAGGGGCCCCACGGTCCCAGCCGGCACCCATCATGTGTGCCAGCGGGAGCCAGTATTTGTTTATTAAGTGGGTGCACACTCTGGGCTCCCGCGGCTCTATTTTTGGTTCTGGGGGCTAACCCTACCCTGCCTCATGATATATTTTTTAAACTTTTTATTTCAAGACCTTTTTACCAGTTCTAAGATGGCTGCTGCCACATGGTTGTTGATGTGTTGGCAGCCAATCCGATCTCCTCTCAAGAGCTATTGGCTCCGCTGATCCTGTGCATGTGAAATATACTAAGTTTTTCAGACTCAATGGCATGAAAACAGCTAATACTATATCACAAAAAGTGCATTTTCTGGACCAAAATAGACCTTTCTGCCAAATTTGGTGGCAAACCTTTCAGTATGTTTTGGGCTACGGAGGGGTCTAATTTTCCTATGAAAAAATGAATGGGGAAATTTTGATTAGAGACCTCCCTTTTTTCTCAACCTGCATTTGAAGGATCATCCTACATCTTTCCAGTTAGGAGCTGAGGTCAAAGAATATTTTTCGGAAAAGGTTTTGTGAAGATTCTCCAAACGTCGGCAAAGTTACTAGGAAAACAAGGAATGCTTTTCCCTATGGAAATACGATCCTAACCATGACTAGGTAACTAACTAACTAACTAACTAACACACACGCACGCACACACACACACACACACACACACGTTACCTAGTGGGGGTCTCTTGTTGGCTGAGGTAGGTACCTTAGTCTAAATAGGGACCCTTGCTTCTAGTCAGGGAAAGGAGGGACACCCTCTTAGATAACCCCTGCTCACCCTCCGGTAGCTTGTCATGAGCAGCCTGGCTTCCTCAAAGGTAATGTGTAAAGTATTTACAACCACACTCCCAGTAACACAGTGATAACACCACAAATGGGCACCACACTGTTTTTTATAAAAATAGCGGTATCTTTATCAAAAGGAATACGATGAGACCAAACGATAGAAATCCAACATATGCGTATTCGTATTATTTCACTTTGCCGGTTATTAGGCCAGCAATCACTTATAGGTTCTTGCGGTATTAATGAGCACTTCACAATGATCTCCTGCAGTCCTATTGCAATGCTATGCAGTTTGTAATGCACTTCGTAAGGTAGTTATAACACAGTCTTTAATGCATGTACTAATGCAGTTCGTGACACAGTAATAATGAAGGTCGTAATGCAAGAATAATGCAGTTTGTTATGCAAGAATAAGGCAGTTCATAATGCAAGGAATAATGCGATTCATAATGCAAGAATCAGGCAGTTCGTAATGTAAGGAATAATACGTACGCCAATCTGCGTGGTCAACTTGGGCCCCCACTAGGCCCTTACAGTAGAGACAACGGGCATACGCTTAAAAGGGCGGCCTCAGTACTGCTGGGAAGGTATGGGCCGCTTGGGGACTCAGCGCTTCTAACTTGGTGCAGCGGGAGAGAGCTTGTAGCACTCCTGTATTCCTCCTGCACGCCTCCGCAGACCACACACGGTTGCTGCTCCCGACCGGAGTCCAAGCCTTACCTGGGGGGTGCCCTGCCTCGCTCTCTCTCTCTCTCTCTCTCTCTCTCTCTCCCCACTGGTCGGACGTCCTGTTGGGAGGCCCAATGTCATTGCCGCTCCGGTGTTAGGCGACGCTGTAGCCAGACGGGTTACAGCGCTACCTTCTCCTTCGTTGACGATCCTGGGCAGATTCCTCTCAGTGACCAATGATCACCATCCCTTTCACCTTGCAGCTTTCTTAGCTTCAAGAAATCCTTTAGCACTTTGCGGCTCGGGCCAGTGGCAGTGATCTTTACTCACAGTCTCAGTTACGATGACGGCTCTGGCCACAAACAGCAATACAGCAGAGTGAACAATGTTTCACGCTGCGGGAGCAATGCAATCACAGGGCACCTCTAAACAGTACCACAAACCACACAGCAAGCGTCGCTGAGACACTATTGGAAACTATTATGTTCCTGAGTTTCCACAACAGTGGACCAGCTCTCCTCGGGCGCTTGGAGACATGCTACTTCAGGACACAGCAAAGTCCTCACGAGCAGGGGGACACAGCAAAGTCCCTTGTCCTCTCCCTAGTCAAATCAGCAAACTGCAGGTAAGCCCCAGAACACACAGCAAGGGCAGTCCTTCTTTTCAGTCTCTTCAGCTGTTCTTCTTTGGCAGATGTTCCTCTTGATCACGAAGTAGGTTCAATCCTTTTTCAATCTTGATTTCAGTCTTGAGTTTAGGGGTTTCAGCTCTCACACTTCTACCCCTAAATGCCTTTGACGTCTTTGTGTTCAGGGGCTCTGACCCCAGTCCAAAGCAGAACTGGGTGTCTTCCTGCCAGTGCACACCCTCTTCCTTTGATAGTGCAGGTCTGGGCCCCAGACGCTCAGCAGGAGGTGGAGACATCCTTATGTGGCAGCCACACATCCCTCTTCACATCGAGGGGGGTTACTCCTCCCCCCCCACACATCAAAGGCAGGCCAGCCTGTTGCTGTCTCACCTACCCTTCTCTGGTGTCAGGACACTCCCCAGACCCTGTCACATCCAAACCCAGATGGTCAATACACAAACAAGCTGAGGCGCACAGGATGGTTTAAGAAAAGAAACCAGCCACTTCTAAAAACCTGGTTTCTAAGCACATAATTTAAAAACCATCTTCATAAAAAGACATGTTATTAAATTCTGAGTTCAGGCACACTAAACTCCATCTCTCCATCTTATGCCTACAAGAATATATGCTGGAAACATGGGACACAGAATTCCCTATTCTGTCCTATGGGCACAATGGCCTTGTAACGTGTTGGGTTTGGTTGTGTTGCCAAGTGTTGAATACATTTACGCTTTACTGTTTACCTTGCGCATGTATAGATTTTGCTGTCACTTGGGCGGAATTGACTATTGGCTATGAATTAGCTATGAAATTTCTGATGTCCGGTTGTCATAATCATGATTTTACTTGGTCGGTAAAGCACTGTAATAATGAGGAATTACGTTTATGCAACACCAACTTGGGCTTTACTGTTTACCTTGCGCATGTATAGATTTTGCTGTCAATATAACATTATTGACTGCTGCGAAAATCTGAGCGAGGACGCAATTAGATTAAGGAAAGGTGGTTTGAAGCACCTCCATTATACGGCAGTTCACACTAGTGAATTGTTGGTTTAATGCCCAGGTTTCGTACGATAGTCCACTGGGGCAATAATGTGATATCGTATTATACAATATGGTTAACAAATTGAAGGCGCTGATATATAACGATTTATCACTCAGATTGTTATTTACGACCAGTATGATTGTTAAATAATACACCAAACACAATGATGATAATAATAATTTTGTTGTAATCCTTTTACCATTTCACTTTATTCTATATTGAGAAGTGTATCAACCAACAATGACAGTATTTTGTTTATGTCGATTATTTTGAAACGCACAAAATGTTCCTTTAAAACAAGACGGAAATGATGCATACACCTAACCCATGACCAAGGAGTGAGGAAACTCCGAGTTGGGTTTGTTTTTTGTAGCCAAGTGTTGAATAAATATATGCTGAATAACGAATTTGAGTGTTGGTACTGTGGTGTTCGAGCCAGGGTATGCTTACCGGCCGCTTTTACAGTTGGGGATGGAATGGTGGAGGTTCGCTACCTCACCGCACACTCCTTGTGAATGTTGGCTGGGACATAAGTGTCTGTTGCTGGATGGAATATACACATATATTAATTACACAAGGTACTTATAGTTAGGAACGTGTTTACATAGGAAATCCATTTTTCAGTTTGGTTATATCTTTCACCTCAGGTTCTTCCTGGAAAGATTTGGGGGGATCTGTCAGGCAGCGGCTGAGAAAAAGGGGGGGTCCCAAAACGCCGTTTTACCATTACATTTTTCATAGCAACTTTAGACACAGCACGAGATCAACCAACTAAACTGATTTGCACCAACTTTGGCAGAAAGCTAGATATTGGTCCAGAAAGAGTACTTTTTGTGATTTGGCAGGAATCTGTTCAGTAGTTCCTGAGCAATTATTGCTTAAACCCTTTGTATATTGCATGTCATTGAGGCTCCCTGGAGCCAACAGATCTCCTGCTGAGATCTGATTGGCGGGCACCACATCAATCAGTAAGTGGTGGCAACCATCTTAGGACACAGGACCAACCTGTTTTTCTGGCAACCCAGCTAAAGAATTATGAGTGGGTGGTCGAGCTCAGATGTCAATAGAGTGGACACATGTAACGCTCAGGGGAAACTGATGTGCATGTAGATTTAGTGAATGATGCACCACAGTGGACATTTTTGAAGTAGTCTATAGACAAATGTTAGAGTATGCTCACAATATAGGACCAATCAGAGAGCTGTCACAGAGGTCATGTTCAGAGTAGGCCGTGCATAGTTCCTCGGATATTTTTCAAAATATACTGTTATTTGCAGCGCATCTGTCTTCTTTTTGTAAGTTGATGTAATGCTTGTGATAGAGGTATGAAGCTTTTGATATGATTACCCAACCTAGATGGAGGTAGTTGTTAACCCCTTCGCTGCGGCCGCAGCGCTAAGGGGTGGGGCACCCGCGCGGCGGCTCCATACTAGTGACGGAACCGCTCCGTCACGGCTCGCGGGCGAGCTGTGCTTATGACGGAACGGTTCCGTCACGAACCCGCCCGCCCATTAAAGCGTCAGCGCAGGCGCGTAATCAGCGCCGCGCAGGCGCGGCGAGCGGGCCGTGACGGAACCGTTCCGTCACAAGCACAGCTCACCCGTGGCTTGTGACGGAGCGGTTCCGTCACAAGCATGGGAGGGATTAAAGTAAAGTTCTGTTGTGTCTGTACACAAAACTCCAAGTATATGGGCAATGGTGCTAGCATTTATTAAGTTTCTTAGCATTTATAATATTTTTTCCCAAGACAGTTGCGGTTGAAGGTGACACATTAGTGAAGCAGTGTTATTTAGGCTCCACCTTTATGTGTCACAATTATGGCAGTATATACCCATAGCTGACATTACTCTCATTGTGTGCCCTAACTTCATTAAAGTGTGTGAAGCAGTTAAATGTATTGAGATGTATATACTATTGTACATATGTTCAGCTGAAGCATGTAATCATGTAGTCTTTTATTCATGTTTTGCACTTATTCTTAAAGCTGCACTTGTGTATGTATAACCATGTTTACGAAGTTCATACCGACTGCTGAGTTAACTCAGCCTGAATACAGACCTCAATTAAAATGCATTTAGCCTTGCCAGTATACTCTTTCTATCTTTTTGCAGGTGCATAATCATGCTTCTCTTTAATACAAACAATACGCCTTTGGCTAACTAGACTGTCTATAGTGAGGCCTGAAGGGAAGAACTTGGCAGGGAGCGTGGAGAATTAATGATCGAAAGAGGCCTTCTGTTCATCATGTACCAGGTCAGAGGGATGTTCAAGGTTGCGGATTACAGTCCAAGTTTTGATGTGATGGGAAACTTAAGGGATGCTGCAGATGCTCTACTCGAGTAATGATTTGGTTAGTTCCTGGTGGTGTGAAAGGAGCTATGGATGTTTCTGAATCTCTTGTTATTTTAATTGGTGTTCCCACAGTTAGAAGAGCAGACTTCTTTTAGACTTGAAGAGGGGCAGACCTTTCTGCATACCTTTTTTCGGCAAGTGTGAAGCTTTAGGCTCAACACTTATTTCCTTTTCCAAGACTTTTACAGAAGTTTATATCATGCTGACACCTTCCATGTTGCCTAGATAGAAATACTGGGTAGATGGTCCTGCAGTCAATCTAGGTTTTGAAGAGAGAAGGGAACTTTCTTTTGGAACACCTATTTACTTTGATTTGCTTAATTTTTTATTTTTTTTTAATAATCATTTTTTTTAAATAACTTTTTATTGGTGCAGGTAATCTCAATGGTCTGTACATATACATAAGCAGTATTATCAAAGTATTACATTGTCAGGAGTACACACAAAATATCAATGTCAAGGAATAAGGGCACAAGATGGAGATATTATACATCACATTAGGGGGTCAGCGGTTCGTCCAGGGAAGGTATCAGGGGGGGTTCACATAAATTGCCACAGACTTCGTTCCACTTTGACTAAATTGCTATCCATTTCCGGGGGCAGCCCCGGGCTACATAGACCCCCTTCTCCTGCAGCATACACCAGCCCATGTCCTTTTTCCATGCAGCGAGCTTTGGATGTGTTACTGCCCCCCACAGACGAGCTATGTTGCGCTTTGCTATCATCAGGCCAAGCGTCACCCAGATTCTGCCTTTTGCTGTCAGGTCTGTGGGTTCCCAGATGTTTAAGAGGCATAGCTTGATTTCCAGCCGGAGTTCCACCCCCCAGACATCCTGCATACAGTGATGGACTCGCTACCAGTAGGATTGAATCAGAGGACACTCCCATAGTATAGGCGTGAACGTACCCATCTCTCCGCACTGCCGTCTACAGAGCCCTCCCGCGCTTCTGCCTATTAGTACCAGGCAGGTGCCAGAGATGTAGCTGCGATGTAGAATTTTCAATTGTATCAGCCTTAGTTTAGCCGATATTGCCACCTCTTTAGGGAAGGAGAGCGCTTCCCTCCATTCCTCATTGTCAATCTCTAGACCGTCATTTTCCCATTTCCGCCTGAGTTTGAGTAGGGGGTCAGGGTGTGGTGTATGAGTTTTTTGTACGTGAGGGAGATGGCCTTGTCCGGTAAGAGTCCGTCCAACAGTCTGTCCTCCAGGGGAGAGGATTTGGGAAGTGACGTTCCGGGTGGAATGTTTGCAAGGAGTGAGTGTCTGACCTGCGCATATCGAAAAAACTCTGTGCTAGTTCATACGTCTGCTGCAGTGAAGCAAATTATACCATTCCTTTTGGTCCCCATAGATCTTTGATACGGGAGATCCCAATCAGGTCCCAGTTTTTGAACCCTTTAGTGTGACCCAGTGTACCTAGCTTCTCTGAGACCCAGAGCGGGGTAGCCAGCGTCAATTTGTTCGCCCATCCCAGACTGCGGCTTACAATATGCCACCCGGGAGGAGCTATCTATCCATCCCGTAGCCAAGATCGTCCCCGCCGCAGTGCCCTGGTTGATAGCCGAGAGGTGGGCCGCCCAGTAATATTTCCTGATGTCAGGAAGTGCGATTCCCCCATCGTAGCACACCAGTGTAAGCTTGTGGAGTGAGATACGCGGCGTCCCCGCCCACAATAGATCCCTCTGGGTGGCCTCAATTTCTTTAAAGTACTTGTGTGGGACTAGTTTCCAATAGTTCTGGAGAGCGTATAAGAAGTGCGGATAGGTCATCATTTTAAAAAGAGCTGCCGGACCCAATAGAGACAGCAGGAGCTTCTTCCAGGTGGCAGTGTCCCTTTTGAACCTCTTTAGAGGGGGTAGGAGATTCCTCTCATATTGAGCCGTCAAATCGGTGGTGATAAAAATCCCTACATATTTAAACCCCTCTGTGACTATTTTGATCTGACAGCCTCGGGGCACCAAAGAGGGAGTGCCATGGAGGACATAGAGCAAGGATTTCCCCCAATTAATACTGTATCCGGAGTTTCTCCCAAAACTAGTGAAAATGTCTAAGGCCCCCCGTGAGTGATTTGTATGGAGAGGCAAGGTAAAGGAGGATGTCGTCCGCGTATAGCGAAATGCGGTCCTCCCACCCATCAGCCCACTTGAACCCTCGTAGTGAGAGATCCTGACGAATCCAGGCTGCGAGTGGCTCCAGGGTGAGGGCGAATAGCAGAGGAGAGAGGGGGCAACCCTGTCGCGTCCCTCTCTCCAACATGAATACCTCGGAAATCTTATTGTCTACTACCACCTGGGCTAACGGTTCAGTGTAGAGGAGTCTAACCCACCTGATTAAATTCGGGCCAAATCCCAACTTTTTGAGGACCGCCATCATATATGGCCATTTAAGTGTATCAAATGCCATTGTGGCATCCAATGAGACCACCACTGCATCTTCCTGGATCGTGTGGGAGCATCCCAGTACCCCATGGAGCAGTTGTATGTTAAGAGCGGTATTGCAGTATGGCATAAAGCCTGACTGGTCCGGGTGAATCAGTTTGGTAAGAACCGGCTGGATCCTGTTTGCAAGCAGTTTCGCGAGGATCTTGGGTTCGGAGTTAAGCAGTGAGATCGGCCTGTAAGAGGCACATATCTCTTTGGGTTTCCCCTCCTTCGGGAATGGCCACTATTGTGGCTATACGTTGGTCTCTCTGCAGTTTCCCAAGTGCTTTGCGATCCTCAAACATACGCTTGAGGTGAGGACCCAGGCTGTCGGGTTTGGGATTGTATAGCTCAATTGGAAGACCGTTAGACCCCAGGGCCTTACCAGACCTGAGGTCAGTGATCGCCTTGGCCAGCTCTTCAGCAGCAAGCGCACTCTCCAGGGCCTCTCGGTCCCCGTCGGAGAGGATAGGCATCTTAATGTCGGCCAGAAGCGTGGGGGAGTCCTCCTCTGGGAGTTCTGACCCTCTTTGGTGCACCTCCTTAAAGTCTGATGCGAATTATCGCACTATCTCCTGATGCTCCATCAGGAGGGCACCCGACTTGTCTCTAAGCTGCGCCACTACCCTCTGCGCTTTCTATTTTTGTCCAACCAGGCTATTAATTTACCCACTTTATCACCCTGATCATACAGACAGCCTTCCCTGTCTCTCGCTAGGGTCTCAGCAGCGTCTGTTGCAAGTGCCCTGTAATCAGCTGCCTTGAGCTGCATCTGGTGCAGAGCTGCCGGTTCACCCGTAACCTGTGCTGTCTCCTCCAGTGCGAGAAGGTCACGCTCGAGAGTGAGCATTTGCTTTTATTTTTCCTTGCTCTGCCCCGCAATTGCGGAGAGGGCTTCTCCCCTGATTAGTTTTGAATGCTTCCCACAGGATTGTAGGGGAATCCACCGTCCCTTCATTTTCTTGGAAGTAATGTTCGATCGAATGAGTCATCATCTTTTTGGTCTCAGGGTTGGGAAGGAACCAGGGATTTATGGGCGCGACACAGCCAATCTTTCGTTACCCAAATAGTGAAATGAGCCTATATGGGGAGTGGTCTGATATACCCGTGCCAGGTGTTCAATCTCTTGGATGTTAGTGTTGTGCTGTAGAGGCATGAGGATGTAATCTATTCTGGAGAGGGTGCGGTGTGGGCCCGAAAAGAATGTGTACTGTTGTAGATTTGGGGGACGCACGTGCCAAAGGTCTACCAAACCAAATGCCTCCAGAAGGTTGAACAGCCACATGTGCCTTGCGCTGATGTCTCGAGGTGGGTGCCTATCCAGTCCTCCCGATAGTTCAGAGTTAAAGTCTACCCCCAGAAGAAGCTGCCCCTTGGGGAGGAAAAGGAGAAGTTTTCCCAGGTCGAGGTATGATTGAGATTGAAGACCAGGGCGGATATACACTGTCACTAAATTTAGCATTCGTCCCTCCCATTTCCCGCATAGTACTGCAAAACGTCCTAGAGGGACTGTTTCTGTGTGTTCAATGGCAAGTGGAAAACTCTGGCGTACCAGAATGCCCACCCCCTCTGGATCCTGAAGCGAAACCGGCATGTGTTGCCATTGTGTAGCCCCACATGTTAAGAGCGTGACAATTATTACCGATCAGGTGCGTTTCCTGTAGTAGGACAACATCTGGGAGGTGGCATTTAACAAACTGAAGGGCTATACCCCTCTTAAGCTTGTCCCCTAGCCCGCTCCATACCACCTGCAACGCCGTACCATATCACAGTTACATTTCCTGCCCGACCTACTCACTTCCCCGCCCCCCTTACCCCACGCAATGCCAAACATAAGTAAACAACAACTGAACTGCTGACCCCCGTCTCCCCCCCACCCTGCTACGTAGGTTTAGAACAACCCACATCCCCAACCAGCAGAGCGCCTTTCGCCACAAGAAAAAAGGGAGAGAGGAAGCAAGCCTCCCCGCCTCCCCCGGTTAACTATGAGTTGGGGAAATGCACAGGCACCCCCTCTGGCCGTTGGAGGCCCATCCCCATACATAAAGTATCCTGCCAGGCATATGCATTCTATTTGTGAAGAGGGCAGTGCAGCACCTTTCACCCCATCCTGACCACTGTAGATTAATGTTTCTGACCCCCAGGGACTGCAGGGCCAGCCCACAAGTTCAGTTCAGGCCGTGAAGGTAGGAAGGGATCTGTGGCCCCTGATATCCAAGTCTGAGGTGTCCCAGGGGTGTTGAGCACCCTCTCTGTTTGGTAGGCATCGCCAACTGATCCACGGGTCCCCGGAATCAAAGGAAATAATTCTACATCACTTCAAAGTTTGTAGAGGGTCGTAAGAGCAGCAGTCTCCATCTGTGAATGCTCCTTAATGTCTCTGAACTGCCCTTGCGCCGGGGCTGCTGGATCTGGAGTGCCAGGAACGCTCACTCCGCCAGTCAGTGTCCAATCTTTCGTCCGATGACCACTGTGACTTAGCACTAGGTTGTCTCCATCCATCTGCCGTCGCCGTCAACTGTGTCTGCGAGTTGCCTCCATCCAGCCACTCCTCTGCCTCCGATGGGGTGGTGAAAAAGAGGGATTTTCCTTCGGTCATAATTTTAAGCTTCGGGGGAAACAACACCCTGTATTTGATTCCCTTTTGTCGGAGTGCCGCTTTCACCCCGTCGAAAGAACGCCTCTCTCGCTGCACTTTGAGCGTGAAGTCTGGGTAGAACCTAATTGTTATGTTTTCATATTGGACGATCTCTATAGTTAAGGATTTTTGCGATGATGGTCCTCGGTGGTCCCCCTGGCTTGTGCTTAGGTATTGGTGTGCGGTGCGTCCTCTCAATAGAAAACATGGTTGAGAGCTGCTTCGGTTTCAGGTGATTTAAGATCAAGTCCTCAAGGAAGAGGTCCATGCTGGGTCCTTCGGACCCCTCCGGAACTCACACCACCCAAATGTTGTTCCTGCGGGCCCTCCCCTCCTGGTCCTCGAGCTTCAGGGCAACTTGACGGTGTTAGTGCACCAGGTCATTTACCCTCTGTTACAGCTTCTTAGAGGAGGTCTGGAGCTCCCGGATGTCAGACTCATTGGTTCTGGCTTTATCTGATAATTTGTTAAGGTCGGCCCGGATTAGGTTAATTTCAATGGACATTTTAATCAATTTTCGTTTCGAGGGTGGTCCCCAAGGTTTGAATGGCCGCCAGAATTGAGGTCACTGAGGGCTCGTTTTGCACTGTTTGGTCTCCAGTCCCTACCACTCCTGGGCCCACTATTTGGACCGCATATTTGTCCAACTTGTTCTTTTGGGTGGCCGCTGTGCCTTTAGGCTTCATGTTGGCCTCTTCCATCCGGTTCGCCGCCTACTAGGCTCTCTGCCCACTGGTGTTATGAGCCGAGGGCTGGGTCTTTTTCTGGCACCTTCGGCTGCCTGTGTCAGTCTTCTCACGGCTCAGCCCCCACCAGGCTTCTGCTTCGACAGGCCTCTCCTCCCTACGCAGTGTCGCTATCTCCCAGGACTCTTCTCAGCACTCAATCACGGATACCACCACTTGTTCACGTGGGCTCAAGGGTCACCACTTCCGCAGAGCCCGGCCGTGTTGCGCGGGCCCAGTTCCCCAGGCCCGGTCTGCAGGCCTTGCCTCAGTCGTTAGGTAGTCAAAGGGATGACCCCCGATGTCTGCTGGGCGTATTCTTGCCTTACTCCCTTCCCCACCACCATGAGCTGCCGAGTGTGTATGGCCTGGGAAAGCAATGGAACTCTCCCCGCTGGGGGTGGGTACTGGCGTCAGGTCTCACCGCCTCCGGCACACCAGTTCTGCCAGACTCTGTGCCCGCTGGAGCAGGCCACCGCACCCCTCCGCTCTCCAGGCCGCACCACTGCCTCAGGTAGGTTGGGGCCCCTCTCCTCCCCAGCTCCCTATGGGACAGTCTGTCTTCAAGCCTTAAGGGGCCTCAATGTCGCTTCACACGCTTTCCAGGGCCAGCGGGCTCAAATTAAAAATTGACAGCATCTTGGAGCTGATCCGGCGAAGCTCCACCGTGACCGACACTCACCTAGCAGTTCAGAGGCCGCACGAACCCCGCCCGTTCTTCTTCTCCGAGACTGCATCAATGCTTAGGGTCTGCGGCAGTAGCGTGGACACCGGCAGAGGCAGGGGGTAAAGCAATAAGCTCGCCGGAGCAGGGGTCCTCCACTCACCACAGGCTCCCCGCAGGCCGTAAAGCCGGGCTGTTTCGTAGATGAAAAGGGGGAGTGTCCGCCCTCTGATGCCTGGACTCCTCAAGCCGTTGCCTTGGGCTACGACGTTCCGCTGCAACGGAGGTTGCACGGAGCCAACTGCCTTCAATGTCGGGCACTGCTTACTCTCTCCCGATGTTTACCACCACTAGAAAATGCTGCCTGTCGGTTGGTGGGCGGATTTCAGGGGATTTTAGAGCTCGGCTCCGGCGGAGCTCTTTCTTAGGCGCCCATCATCGTTGGTGCCAAGCCACGCCCCTCCCTGATTTGCTTCATTAATGTTGTGGCTGTCACTATTCTGTATCTCATTTTATTACGACTCAATCTACTGAGACATTTCAGCTTTTCTGATGTATTGTTGTATCTCTTGAACTTATTTTTATTCTTCTTATATATGGAATTGATTATTAGTCTGAAATAAAATCCATCTAATCATAGCCGGGTCTGGTGGCTCAGTGGACTAATGCATTTACTGCAGGGTTCTGTGTTCGACCTCATGGTCACAGGTTCAAATCCCGGCGGGTCCACTCAGCCTTTCATCCATCTGAGGTCGATAAAATGAGTACCATTGAGTTGGGTAACAACAAACATCTGTTATTCAGCGCGAAGATACCCGTAGTGGTGAACGTGCGCTTTACAAATACACATGTTATGTTATACTTGGCGATTCACTCCTTATTGTGGAGTTTTATTGATAAGTACGACAAATCAAAAGAACAATGTCAGTATATTACATTCATCACATATCAACACTGTTTACAGTTATAACAATGTGCCCCTCAAACACAGTGTGTCGCAAAATACGTGAGGCTGAGTAGGACTGACTTCTTCAGTGGTATTTACCAAAGTATAACTTTTTCGGGCATTAACTCTTTCCGTGCTGATGACGGAACCGCTCAGTCATCAGCCGCGGTGGCGCTGTGCTGATGACTGAGCGGTTCCGTCATGGCCCGCTCGCCGTGCCTGCGCGGATTGTGCACCTGCGCTGGGCATTCCATTGAGTGGGCGGGGCCATGACGAAACCGCTCCGTCATGAGCACAGCTCAACCGCGGCTGGTGACGGAGCGATTCCGTCACCAGCATGTGCGCGCCGTGCGCCCCCCCCCCCCCGCCCCCTTAGTGCTGCGGCGGAATATCCGCTGCTGCGAAGGTGTTAAAGACTTTTGCATGTATTAGTAAAAATAGAGAAAGGCTTCAATGTGTTAAGCTTTTCTCTCGCTAAGGTCTTCAAGGAACTGTATTTCTAGTTCCAAACCATCTCATTCTATCTCCTTTTCATTGCCTCCATCCTTCTCACCATGAATATTTTGTTCCCTCCTCCCTCCCTTCGGTTTGATAGTATCAGTACCATTAAAGTGGAGTTGGATAGCGGCTGCTAACTATCGGGAGTTATGGGTGGGGCAGGTGCGAGGGTAGGGGGGGATGCTGGACAGATCGAAATAACAACAAAACACTTACCTGGGCCGGCGGGCCGGTGCTTCTTCTCCGTCCTCTTCTTCAATGCAGCGTTGTGATTGATCTGAGCGCTGAATCAGGGCACTCATACAGGGACTGGGGGCTCTGCATGTTCCTCACGAGGCTGTGTAAAGCAAGCTTGGGGGAGAAGATGCAAAGAGCGTAAGACCGTTTGGCAGGCCTGAGAGGGCTGGCCAAGCAGTCATGCACACTTAAAGAGTGCAAACCATCCCTCTCCCTGCTCTGGCCAGCCCGGCTCCAAGAACCACTCACTTCAATAGGAAAAAAACAATGATAATAACTTTATGTTATTATTTTTCCTATTGAAGTCATCGGGGCGACGCTCCTCCGCTTTAGCGGTGGGGACGCCACTGGTTGGATATCTTATCTTTTTTGAGTACCTGGGAAGTTAAATAGTGTTTTGTTGATGGGTACCGGTCATCCTGGTGCTCCAATATGTTGTTGCATTCATTCCTTTAGAGGGCGGATTGCACTATCCATGAATATTCTTCAACATTGGCATATGAGTTGATGACACATATTATGTTACAGTTTATGAAATGATGTGTTAGGCATGCCGTTCTGGAATGTATTGCCTGTGCAGGTGGAGGCATGTCGAGCTATGCTTTGCAATGCCAAGTTAACAATGGGTCCTGACTGCTAGGAGAAGGGTCAGGCTTTGAATACCTTTCATGGACAGAATGGTGACTTAACAAAGGTCCAGACAACGTTGAAGTCGAGCAGCATGTTTTTTGTTTCCATTACCAATATGTATTGTTCATCTTAGACAATTGTTACATGGAATCCACGCCTAATAATTTGAGAAATAGTTCACAGGCGAGTGCCATAAAGCTTGTTTTTCATTCAACCGCATCCCAGTGCCATGGAGCCAGAAATGATGTACTGGGCAGCCTGCTCAGTGACTGAGCAAGATGCTGCCTGTTGTCTCTGGTGATTATAAACTTAAAATCACTGCTTATGCTGGTGATGTCACAGTTTTTTTTCCCCAACCCATCGACTGTTGTTAGTCATATTATTTATGAAGCTGACCGATTTGGAGAATTTTCTGGTTATAAGCTTAATATGACCAAAACACAATTACTTCTTCATTTTCCACCTAGGATCTCATACAGAGGGTCTGCTCGTTGCCCACCTATCTAGGCATACACCTGCCTCCACAGGTGGCTCAGATCATCAAGCTAAATTATAAAACACTCTAACATCTGTGCAAAAAAACTTAGGGCATCACATAACCTCCCTGTTGCAATTAGCAGTCGATGTAATATCATTAAAATGATTGTCCTGCCTAAATTGGTATATTTGTTTCAGGCAATCCCTCTACGGGTTCCAAATTTCTTTTTTAAACGCCTTGAGCAAATTATTGGTAGCTTTATCGGGGGTTACCAACGGGCTGGGAGTGCAATTCAGCTTATTAAAATACAGTATAATCAAGGGGAATTTTCACTCCCTGATTTTAAACTCTATTTTTGGGCATTGTTTGCTGGACGCCTCCGTAGCCTTTTGACCACTGGCAATCCTGACTTTTTTCGTTTTGCACTAGGATCAGGTTTTAGAATGTTCTTGTATAGTTCAGGGGGTCCCAACTATTTTAAACGTGTTAGATTTAAGTTTATTCTGGATATAGTTTGTATATGGTGGGAGATTTTTACTAAATAAGTTTTTACCCTTATGCATCCAGATACACCGCTTTGGGATAACCCAATATTTCCAGCGATATTCTGTGACCAGTCGGGAAGAGCTTGGTCTCAGTACGGTATCAATCGTCTAGGTCATATCTATGATCCCCATGGCTTTCGTTCATTTCCAGAGCTCAGGCATCCTTCAACCTCCCACACTTTTTTTTAAGTACTTATAGATCAGGCACTATTTGGCCTTAAGCCTGCAGCTCTTGCAGTCTGCTCAGATGCACTTAATTGCTTACTTAAAGCACCTCAGAAGCCTTGCATCAGTACAGTATATCAAGCCCTCACCCGACGTAACCCTAATGATACTAGCACTCTTGCCATCGCGTGGACTCAGGCATCTCTGTTGAAGTCTTATCATCTGAAATAAGCACAGCTTTTGAGACAATCAATCTATACTATCAATTAATTTAAAATTGCAGCAATTTTAAACCATATTTTTTGCATTATACACCTGATAAAATTGCAAAATGGGCTGGGAACCGGTCGGTGCAGAAGACATTTCCTAAGAGCTGCCTTATAGCAGCTGATATCCTGCATATGTTTGGTTGTTTCTCCTATGCTTCATGAATTTTGAGCAGGGGTGACAACTCCCTAGCTCCGGTATCAGGAATGCTATACAGTTTACACATAAGGGTGTTATTTTAGGCTACAGGAAGAATGATGGCTTTGGGCAGAAGCAACTTTTATAGAGTCTATTGGACTCCGGCCAAATTGTACAAGATTACACGAAATAACTATTATTGTCCCCGATGTAACCATTACGCAGCTGATGATATTAATATCTTTTTTGAATGTCCAGTTATTCAAGACTATTGGAAAGCGCAAATTGATTTTTTGGGTGATGTACTTTCAAAAACTATTATTTGCTCTCGCAGACTTCTCTTCTTTGGTTTATTGAAAGATTATAATATGAATAGTTTGGATACTCAGTTCATCTTTTATATAGTAGTCATTGCAAGGAGACAAATTTGCATGGAGTGGAAGTCAGCGTCTCCTCCTAGATTCGCAGTATGCCTGAAGTATATAATGGAAGTATGTAAAATGGATTTGGCTGGTCGTAGCGAGAACACTGAGAATGTCTGGTCTAAATTGGTGGTCTGGATAAATGGGTGAGCGGTCCTGTGATTATGCCAGAGGTTGTGTCGGTCCTGTCCTCCACCAGGCCTAGGGTGCCCAAAATAGGCCTGGAGGAGTAGGATAAGGAAAGCAGCCTACCTCTGGGACATCTCTGTCTGCTATGATACTGTCTCCAGGGCGGACTCGAAAACAACAGTATAAGAGGCAACAGTGAGACCCATCTAGAGCATACGAATTCTGGTGGCATATATGAGGACAAAAAAAAAAAAAAAAGAAGCAACTTTTATCTATAATCATCATTACTGCTAGGTGATGTATAGCAAGAGCTTGAATCTTACCTTTACCTCCCAGGGCAACAGAATGGTGGGTTTGCCTCTGGCAAATCTATTATTTAGAGCTCGCTATGTCCAAATCTAGGGGGTTCCATCCATTATAAAATTAGATCATATTTGGGCGAGATTTACTTGGGACCCTTTTACCAATAATAATCTGAGAAACGTAACCTAATCTGAATAAATCCTTTGGCTTTTATGATTTTAACACAATTTTTTGAAAATTGGTCTTATTCACAGTATTGTTTTTTTTAATGGTTTTCGTGATGTCGGTATATACCTATTTATCTATTTTGTTATTTTCACACTTTCATATTTTTTGTATCTCTGTGATGGCTTATGTAATAATGTATCAGATGCATCTACTGACGGACCGCAAAATCCCAGTTTTTATTATGGTTAATATTGTAATGTTGATGTAATCTTCTGCTTACTATTTGTATGGCCAGTTCTGACTAAAATAAAGAAGGGGAAAAAAGCAAGATGCTGAGCACTATGCTTGGTGGAGCTGAAGACGTTGGATCAGGTATTTTGAGGCCAAGATACAGATTGTTACAATGGTCATGGGGCAGTGAGACGAGCACTGATGCTGGCCACGGCTAGGAACAATCAGGGCACAGCGGGACATGTTTGAAAGCCACTGGCCGAAAATATGGGTTCACCCTGTACCTCTATCTTCACCTGTTTGTGGGCGTAAGGCCTTCACATAGGAGGCTGTGCATGGGAACACAACAGTCCAACCTGGGCACACAAGGTTCCACATCATATGATAAAACTATATATTCCACAAAGGCTGAGTAATAAAAAAGAGAATTTTTAAGGAAACCTACAAGCTAATGCTTGGGAACAGAAAGCATACTTACTGCAAAATACTAGCCACTTTTTATGAAAAGAGGCAGGTACAATTCTCCTAAAATTAGATACACTTCAGGCTCCAACGGCATAACGTTCTATTGATGTGAATTGAATACGCATCCTGCACTTGTCAGTTTGAGAGAGGTAAGCTTTGTTTTTGCTTCAGGACTGCACCTGGAGCGCCTGATTGGTTCTGCCATGTTTTCTCATTGAGTAGTTCAGGTGTGAACAGTGTATTGCTATAACTATACTTAGAGGACTTCTTCTCAGGTAGTACGATTTACTCATCCATTGTCAATTGGGTCACTTCATACACTGAAAGCACAAGTTGGGGTTATCAATGGAGATACCCTGGGGCATCAAAGATCAAAAGCTTTAACGAGGAATCTGGATCCAGTGGTACCAGCTGGTACGTAAGCTTTACACATGCAGCCTCTCCTGGTTCACAAAAGGGACTGCCAACGGATCCTCCATACTTCAACTATTTAGAATGGGAGCTGATAACTAATCCGTACAGGATTTCGACTCATGTCTGTAATCATTTAGAAGCCTGATACTTTGACTTCTGATTCGTTTATCATGACAATCTTTTCATTTGACCGGCTTCACTTTTACTGATTAATTGGGTATATTGCGCTGTTTTTATCGAAATTGCTAGACACCTTTGATCGTTTGCATTGAAGAAGACTTGATTGTTTTTGATTTTTCTGCATACAAATACGAACTCAAGCCTTGAGGAAGTCGTTTAACGACGAAACGCGTGTCGGCTGTGTATTTGCTACATTTACTTGTCAACAATTAGGAAAATATTGTTCAAGATTACGTGAACCTAACTATTTTATTATTTCTGAGTTTAGAATTAAACACATTACTGGCTTTTGCTTGTCAGTTGGAGCCTTTTTTGTGCTGTGCTCTGTTGTCTAATTTTCAATAATTAATGTGTATGGAGGAATTGTTTATTTCTCCCTGTGCGGAGTAGCACTGTGGATGGCACAGTGTTTTATATTGAGCACGCATATGGACATTTTGTGATATACATCTGCAAACTAAGCAGAGGTGCTGACTGACGTTTTTTGAAACCACTGCCATCATTTCTGCACATTCTGATCCTCCATACGTCCACCTATTCCAAACTCACTGGTTGCAGCACTGCAAGGAAAGATTACTCTCCAAAAGAAATTGCAGAAGTATTGTCAGAAGAATCTACTTCTTAAAATCCATTTACCAAAATGTTAAAGCTGATACATGAGTGATAGTTCAGACTGACTTGTGGGTACACTTACTGGTGAAACAAAAGCACCTTTTCCTTTGTGCCTCGCACGACTTTCCTCTTCCAATGGAGGTTATTTCATGACTCATGTTAGGGCATTTTAAAGTCAATGTTTACAGCTATTTATGACCTTATCATATCAATATGCTATGCTATGGACACTTATAATGCGCACAGATGCTCCAGCAAAGGAGCGTCCCGGTGCACGACAAGGTAGAACACAACACCGCTACATGCAAAGAACCGAAAAGGGGAACAGCTACGGGGCAAAATTAAAATAAGAAAGTTTTAATGGCCTTACGGAACAGCAAGAGGTCCTCCAGCAGACGGATCTCTACAGGAAGGGGTTCCAAATAGCCGCAGCTCTCACTCGAAAAGATCGGCCCCCAGCTCGACTGAGCTTGAACCGGGGGACCACAGCGAGAGCTTGGCCAAAGGATCTAAGGGAGCGAGTCGGGATATAGAGAGACAAGAGGTTGGTAAGGATCTGTGGAGCAGAACCTTTCAAGATTTTAAAGGCCAGACATAAGACCTTGAAATGAATTCTCATCTTGACCGGCAGCCAGTGCAAGGATCGTAGAGTGTTAGAAACAAAGCAAATATATAACTTGTCCTGTGACCTAAAGGCCATACCTGCAGCCAGAACCTGCATGACTTGTGTATCCTGAGCAGAAACTGTGAGGTGTTTTCCTACAAGATCTGCATAACCGGAATTCAAATGACACCACTCCGCAACACTGGGGGCAGACATGACGCGTGAGCACTGGCGTGGCGCAGGGCCGTACCAAAACTTGAGGGGAGGGGGGAGGGTCTGACAAAGTACATGGATGGAGGGCCCATCCTCCCTCACAGCCAGACCTAGTCAGGAGCTCTCAGGTCAGGCCCCCCTGGAACTCAGGGGCCCCTGCACCGCTGGAGCTGCTGGGGCTAATGTTACGCCACTGGCGCAAAATCAGGGACACTACTCCCACGCGCACCTGATTATGTCAGATGCCTTCTACACTTGAGGAAGCTAGTTAGGCTTTCCCGGCAACCAGGCAGGAGCTGAAGGGGCAAAAACAGTTTTGTAGTGACATGGCATCCTTGACTAAGTAACTGCTGATTGGAAATAGGGGAGAGCAAAGATAGAAAGGCTCAATTCGCCTTAAGGACATTATAATTACAGACTGGGTGTTTCTCCTAACGATACTTCTGTGTTACTTTCAGTGTATGACTACAGCGGAATGTCAGCCGGACGCTCCAAAGAAGACCTGTTATTTAGGTAGAGGGTGAGAGTTATCAGACAATTGACAATCATGTTTTTTCACTCAAGTTTCCAGTGCGGTGTGTCCCACGTTCCATTGGCATGCATTGTGTGAAGTGTTTGTGTGCCTTCATTGGCTATAGTTCTTTTCATTTATTTATTTATTTTGAGAGTTTTATATAGCGCGAACAAGACCCTTCCGGGTATCAGGGCGCTTTACAGTAAATCTGTATCCGTATATAACAACTCAATAAAAATAAGTAGGACCATAGGAATCATGTCAAAAAGCTAAATAAAGGAACACGGCACAGATCGAACATTATGACTATAACAGAGCGCATTGCAATACATGTGTACAGGAATATCAAACACAGTAAAAATCAACAGGAACGTAAGAGTAAAAAAGCTTAATACATGAGACACGGGGTAAATCAAACATTATGGGTAAGCAGGACCATATAGATTGGCAGCAAGGATAAACATAGGTAGAAGGGAGAGTCAAATAAGGTGCAGGATCGAAACCGGTCGGTATTGAAGGATGATGGTAGAGCATTAATGATGAACAAGTCATAATGAGTGGAGTAAAGCTGTCAAGTCAAGCAGTGTATCAAAATGGGCAGAATGGAGGGAGCTGAAAATGCATAGGGTATTGCTAACTGTATGTGTTATATACGTCTTGCTTGAGGCTAAGTAGGCCCTCATGTTAAAATGTTCCTATATCCTATGAGGTCACCAGACTGGAAAGGATAGGTAGTGGTTAATTTGGACAGCAAAGTGATAGTTTTTTTTTATCAAGCAGTGGGCCCAGCAAACAGCTGAAACATGTTGACAAAGAAGATGTGAGGAGAATCTTATCTGTGAACATCCTCAAATGTAACTTTTTTTAACCTTACAAGTGGCACCTAAAATAAAGGTAAACCGAGATAGCCCCGGAGGATTTTTTTTATCAATCACCCTGAAAAGAAATATCAAAGTGCTTTCTCCAATTGGGTGGAGTGCATCCTGGTTACTAAGGTAGCAGGATGAGCCAATGATTAAGCATGTAGCTAATACAGTGGGTGCAGGTGTTTCATGGAAAATAGCAATATATATATAAATTGAGCCAGACTTTCGCCTGGTTATGTTGCTATTAGCTCTGGAGGCTGTGGAGGGGTGGCGAGCTAAGATGGCCTTGGACAGTTGCTTTGAAAGAGTGGGCACTCTGTGTTAGGGTGATTCATGCAGCCTGAGAGTATAGTTCACCATTTGTCTGTGTGTTCTGGAGGTTCATCAAGATGTGTCTTGCTCTTTTGGCCACTTTGTGGCTGACACTAATTTTCAGGTACAAACACACAATGTGTATGTCTGGGTGATGCAAGTGTGAGAGAATAGTGACCTTAAAAGGAGTGGGCACAGAGCAAGAGAGCACTTTGCTATTAGGATGAGAACCCTCACTCACCTGGAGGGGACATGCTTTATCATTGGGTTCCCTACTCACACTGGGACCGTAAGGTACTCAGACGTGCCGGTTTTTAATTATTTCATTTTTAGTTTGTCCTGAGGCCCACTGGAGGGCTTTTGAAAGATAAACAAAAAGGACTGTCACAAAGCAGCCCCCACTGGCGGGGAAGAATTGGGCACTACATTTACCAGAATGCGGTTCGTGAAATTACTCACCTGTGAGGCATTTCCAATGTGGAATCAATTAAGCACGCTGAGAAATGATGAAAGCGTGATAGTGCATGCTGTGGACTGGCAGTGTTTTACCCTTTGAAAAAGGAGCAAGTTGCTCCGAAATGCATCTTGAAAAAGGAGCAAGTTGCTCTGAAATGCATCAGGGATGAATTGATTGGGACAGCGTTGCCGATTTTTTTACTTTAAAGTTCCTGTGGAATCCAACCCCTGTGGAGTGCGTTCTTAAGCTCAGGGCATCTTGGTAGAAATATATATATATATATGTTATTTCTATAGCGTAAACCTATCCAAAGGCAGCAGAACTTTGTACAGGGTCAGAGATCAGCATAAAGTAAACGAGTGATAGGAGAGGTAGGTGGATTGTGGGCAGTTAAGGATTTGTGGTGCAGTGTTCTGCACATCTGCAATCTGATGGTGTCCTTGCTGCGGGTGTGCTGAGAATAACCAGAGATGGTGCAGTTGTCTGCATAGTAAGCAGGGGTGCTGGTCGTGATTCCATTGTGATGAGCGCCACATGACATGGAGACAGACACGGCCCGTGGAGGGAGTTTCGGTGGGGCGATGCGCTACGAAATTCGTTTTATTTATTAAACTGTTCACTTACCTTCAATTATCCATACTCCAGTTTTCCCACTCCCAACCCTGACCCTCCCCCGCCCCGCCTCTCCGCCCCACTGAAACTCCCTCCAGGGGCCGTGGCTGCCTGGAGATGCTGAACCTGTCCTACCAAGTTCAGATAGGATCTCATTGCGGATAATTGCTGTGTACATTAGCGCCTAGTAGTTCAGAAGCCCAGCTTCAAGGATCTCCTGGAGAGCTTGGTTAGGGTTTATTTCCCCTCTCCTGTATCTACGAAGTAGGTGGAGAGAAAGGAACTGTGGGCACACACAATGAATATTCGTCACTTTAACAATGAACCGTAGGCATGCACACGAATGGTCGTGACTGCCACAAGGAACGGTGGGCAGGCACACGAATGGTCATCACTGCAACAAGGAAGCATGGGAATGTACCCAAATGGTTGTGACTACAACAAGGAAGAGTGGGCATGCATACGAATGGTTGTGACTGCAACATGTAACCGTGGCCACGCACACAAATGGTCAGGACTACAACAAGGAACCGTGGGCATGCACACAAATGGTCATCAATACAACATGGAACTGTGGGCATGCACACAAATAGTCATCACAGCAACAAACAACTGTGGGCATGCACACGAATGGTCATGACTACAGGGAACCGTGGGCATGCACACAAATGGTCAGGACTACAACATGTAGTAAGTCCACCTCCATCCCCCATTACAACTTTGTTTAAAGAGCCTGCTTCGGAGAAGTAGGAAATAGGACGTGTCACCAAGTCGAGTACTTTATTAATGAGAGCTGCAGCAGCTGGCCGAGTGAAGTTCTCGTGGTGGTGCTGAAGACCAGCAGAAAGTCTGAAAAACGGCCTTTTTTATTTTGTGCATGGCGAGTACTCCAGGGGCAAAATAGTATTTCTCCTGGACTGCTGCAAATCTGCGCACCATTCCAGTGGGTAGGCTTGAATATAAAGAAATCATTAGACTATACTTCAGTCAAGCCAGGGCTAGTACACACCCAATGCAAGACCAGTGGGTGCGGTGGGAGTCAGTCACATGGCAAGGGTTTGGGCTTGGTGCTTCCTGAACACCCCAAATCAAATTCTCCAATGACTGATGGCACAGCCTGACATGCGACTGATTCCACCTGCCCTACCAGCCTTGAAGAGGCACCAGTCTTTCAAGCAGATCTCTCAATTATTCTAAAGGGCAGTCTGCTGCTGCCGGAGAGAAAAACACTTCTTGCAAACCAAAGACTTCCCACTGGAAGCGAAGCTCGCAGTCAGCACATTCGGGGCCGAGCAGAGCAACAGTTCGACCCTTTCAAACCAATTACTGTTATTTCTAACTTTAGAGCCACAGAGCAAGTCATTTTACAAACCCTGCCCGCTGCCGGCGCCCACAAATGAAAGGCGCCCTTTTCAATTAACCTGCCAGCCGCCCCGCATGTTCACACTGCGAATGCCAAAGGGCATTCTCTCTTTGTTTTGTACTTTCCTGCCCTTTTTCTTAATATCTCGAAAAAACACATTTTCGAGCCCTGTTGAAGGGACCTGGATGGCCGGAACTGCAGACGGCGCGCCTCATTAGCAGAGGAGAAGCTCTCGATGGTAATGGAGGCTGTGGAGGCTTTTATCGGATGCTTCTGGGGGCGTGGGAGGCGCTGCGCGCGCTGTCCCTGCGCGCGCGTCTACAGAGGGAGGCACCGCTCTCTGATGGGGCATCCCTGCCATGGTCATTAAGGGGTCAGACCGTCAGAGAATGTTTCAATGGCAGTGACAGGCCCCAGTGTATACGTTTCTTAGAGAGCGGTGCCTCTCTGTCAGTGTGCGCCTTCACATCCTCAGAGGCAACTCAATAGACGTCAATGCAGGTTTCCGCTATCAAGTTAAGTGGTGCATTTTGTTGCCTTTGTCTTTCAGTCCTTAATGAGGGGCCTCTCTTGATGTCCGAGCATGTTTCTGTTATCGAGGTACCACTTGTGTCCATGTATCTCTCAGTCAGTGAGAGGGATCTATTTTGGTGTCAATGCATGTTTCAGTTACTAAGGTACCACTTGAGTCCCTGTGTCTTTCAGTCCTCAGTGAGAGGGACCGCTTGATGTCCATGCATGTTTGTTATTGAGGTACCTCTTGTGTCTATCTCTTTCAGTTCTCATTGAGAGGGGTCTCTCTTGGTGCCACTGCATGTTTCTGTTACTATGGTACCACTTGAGTCCCTGTGTCTTTCAGTCCTCAGTGAGAGGGTCGGGTCTCTCTTGGTGTCAATGAATGTTTCTGTTACTGAGGTACCGCTTGTATCGCTGTATCTTTCACTCCTCAGTGAGTGGGGCCTCTCTGGGTTTCAATGCAGGTTTCTGGTATTAAGGTATATCTTGGGTCTCTGCATCTTTCAGTTCTCAGTGACAGGGGCCTCTCTTGGAGTCAATGTATGTTTCTGTTATGTGGTACCTCTTGTGTCCCTGTATCTTTCAGTTCTTGGTGAGAGGGTCCTCTCTTGGTGTCAATGTTTGTTTCTGTTACTGAGAGGTACATCTTGTGTCTGTGCATTTTTCAGTCCATGTATTTTTCAGTCCTCAGTGAGAGGGGCCTCTCTTGGTGTAAATGTATGTTTTACGTGCTTCTTTCAGTCCTTAGTGAGAAGTTCCTCTCTTGGCACCAATGCCTTTTTCTGTTACTGAGAGGTACCTCTCGTGTCAGTGCATCTTTCAGTCTTCATTGAGAGGCGCCTCTCTTGGTGTCAATGTATGTTTCTGTTATTGAGGTAGGTACCTCCTAAGTAAGAGACTCCTCTGTGTTCCAATACATGTTTCTGTTACTGAGAGGTACCTTATGTGTTAGTGTATCTTTTAGTCCTTAGTGAGAGGGGTCTCTCTTGATGTTAATGCATCTTTTTGGTATTGAGCTACCTCTTGTATCAGTGAATTGTTTACCCCTCAGTGAAAGGCGCCTCTCTTGGTACCAATGCATTTTTCTGTTATCGAGGTACCTTTTGTGGCAGTGCATCTTTCAGTCCTTAGTGAGGGGCCTCTGTCGGCACCAATGAATGTTTCTGTTGTATCTTTCAGTTGAGACACCTCTTTTCTTCTCAGCCATACTTCTGTTTTATTAGCGATTTATACTCCTCCTGTGTCTTTGTATATTTCTCTTAGCAAGAGACTCTTAAAAGTCACTGTTAGAAATGGGATTTCTGGTTGGCTAAGGTTTGCACCAAATCCAGGCAGAAACCACCACTCTAGTCAAGATAAGGGAGTTGCACTCCTAAAATAACCCCTGCTCACCCCCTTGGTAGCTTGGCAGGAGCAGTCAGGCTTATCTCAGAGGGAGTGTGTAAAGCATTTGCACATAACCAACAGTATTCTAATGTAAGCACTACAAAAGCACACCACACCAGTTTTGAAAAATATCCAATATTTTTATATACTTAAAACAAACCAAATACGATAAAAATCCACAATAGAGTACTTTAGAAATAGTTAATTCGCAAGATGTCTTTAAATTGCAAGAATACGTTGAAAACAGATCGTACGAGTCGGTAGCTCGGTCTGAGCCTACCGCCATGCGGAAAACAACAGAGTTTCGTAGTTCCAACTGACCGCATCGGTACGGGTCTGCAACAGTGGGACTGACTCGTTAACAGTACCTTTCTTAGTGCGGCTCACCTGGAGGTGCGAGTCGGTCTTGGCATTCATCACGGTTGCGATGCAAAGTGGAAACGGTGCGGTGTCCCTCGATGCTGTGCGAGCAGCGGCTCAGTGATGACTGTCCAGACGGCATCGGTGAGACCAAGGCTTGCAGTGCAGGGCGAGAGTGCTAGATGCGGTGTCGGCAGGTTGCGGTGCAGGTGACAGAGCCGGCTGTGGCGTCCGTCGCCGTTACGGTGCAATGTGGAAGCGGTGCATGCAGCGGATCGGTGATGATCGTGCAGACGGCGTTCGTGAGACCAAGGCGTGCAGTGCAGGGCAAGATTTTGCTCGATGCGTTGCTGGCAGGTTGCGATGCAAGCGACAGAGCCGGTTGGCGGGAATTGGTGCTGACCGAGCCAGACAGCTGTGCGTGATGAGGGGGTCACAGGTGTCGAGCCAGCACCGACCGAGTCGGTGAGACCAGGCTAGTCAAGTGAAGCAAAGCGGTGCGGGTTGCGGTGCCTCTCGATGCGGTGCAGGCAGAGGCTCGGTGACGATTGTGCAGACGGCGTCGGTGAGACCAAGGCGTGCGGTGCAGGGCAAGACGGTGCGACCTGCGGTGCCTTCAGGACACAAGGCCAGAGATGAAGTCGGATGACGGAGTCGGTCGCAGTTTCCTCTTCTCTGTGGCAACTGAAACAGTGGTTCTAGGAGCGGTACCCAGAGCGTGGTGAAGTCTTTGCAGTCCCTGAGACTTCTTAACAGGAGGTCAGCTCGGTTTCAGGCCCTTGGAGATACTCTGCAGAAGTAGAAAAAGCTCAGTCCAGTCCTTTCACTGTCCAAGGCAGAAGCAGCAGCTGCAGGCCAACCCAACAAGGCAACAACACAGCAAAGGGGCAGTACTCCTCCTCCTGGCAGCGTTTCTTCTTGGCAGTTTCCTTGATTCCAGCGAGTTCTAAAGTCTTGGGGCCTGGGCCTCAATATTTATACCAGCAATTCCTTTGTCTTCTGAAGGCAGAGGGGCCTGGACCTAGTTCAAACCAGTTTGGGTTGCATTCTGCCAGTGTGCACCTTATTCCTTCATAAGTGTGGGCTAGGGTCCTCAGATGCACCAAAGGAGGTGGAGCCAGCATTGTGGAAGGCAAGCCCAGCCCTATTCAGCCCCAGGTGCTACTCCTCCCACCCATCTATGTAGATGTGTCTATTCAGCCCTGTGCTGACTCACCCGGTGTCCTGGAGTCTCCCCCAGACACTGTCACTCACAAACCAGACAGACAATACACAAGCTAGCAGTGGCAGGCTGGATGGTTAAGTCAGAAAATACCCACTTTATAAAAGTGGCATTTTCAAACACAGAATGTTAAAACCAACTTCACTAAAAGATGCATTTTATCATTCTGAGTTCAGGCATACTAAACTCGAATTTCTACCATGTTCCTGGAGTGAGTTAGGATTATAGGATGTTATAATCAAATTGCCCACTCTGGCCTATGGGGAACAGGTAGCCTTGCAATAGTGAAAAACGAAGTAGGCTGTAATTCACTATCAGGACATGCCACACACACCAGGCCATGTCCTACCTTTCACATACAATGCACCCTGCCCATGGGGGTACCTTGGGCCTACCTTGGGGGTGACTCACATGTAGAAAACGAATGGTTTAAGGACTTGCAAATGTGTGCACTTGCCAAGTCGACATGGCAGCCCCAGGCTGCGCACAAGTTTTGCAATGGCAGGCCAGAGTGACACTTTCCGGGCTGTTTGCATGGGTGGAACAATCCAGTGTTGCAGCCCACCAACAGCATTTGATTTATAGGCCCTGGCACTCGCAGTGCACTTTACTAGGGACTGACACATAAATGAAATAAGCCAATCATGGAAACACAAATCCATAACACATTTTATACATGAGCAGTTGCACTTTACCACTGGACAGCAGTGAGGAAAGTATGCAGAATCATTACACTAGCAAAAACAGTAAAAACCGGGAGGTCAGAAAGCAAAAAGTCAGGGGAAACACGCCAAAAGATGCCAAGTCTAACAGTCACCTCTCGCTGTGTGTATATATATATATATATATATATATATATATATATATATATATATATATATATATATATATATATATATATATATATATATATATATATATATATATATATATATATATATATATATATATATATATATATATATATATATACATATATATTTTTTTTCTCCAAAAAAGTTACCCTCATGAGAAAGGAGCCGCACCAAGGTAGGTTATTGTTCCATTCTTTATTTCACAAAGGTTTGCAGGCAGTGTAGCAAAGCAGCCTCTTGCATAGCGCCAAACGCGTTTCAAGTCTTCAACTCTTCGTCAGTGGCGATTAGAAGCATCTGCTTCGACTGGCAACGAACGACTTTTAACTTTCAAGCACCTCCCAAGTGGACGTGACCTCTTCTGTGGCCCTCTGGTACTTGAAGTCGTCCGTGAATTTATACTTCAGTGAGTTCGTCTGCAGTGCCTCTTTAACTCTAATAAAAACCTCCCAGTAGAGTGATGACAGTCTTGGTTACAACATGCTGCAATTTATGCTCCCTCGTGAAGGATTACCTAATGTTAGGATCGGCCGGCATGGCCTCACCACAGAACGCCGCTTCAACAGCTAGGCTCCTTCCGCGGCCCGGGTCGACCGCTAAATTTTCCAAAAAAGTTACCCTCATGAGGAAGGAGCCGCACCAAGGTAGGTTATTGTTCCATTCTTTATTTCACAAAGGTTTGCAGAACGAATGGTTGTGATGGATTGATTGGGGAGGCTATCCTGGAGTGATTCACTTGTCACTGAATATGTTCCTTCTTTCCATTGGGTGAAGGGGAGACAGGTACAGAGTCTTATGGATAACATGGCCGACGTGGTACTGCACACAACCAGCGCAACATGGGCTTGTGTGCCAAGTGTCAGGAAGCTCTGTGTCTCTGGAAGTGGCTGAACGCTCAGGGTATCTCCTTAATTACCCAAAACCTGGCAGGATCTATAAGCACCAGGAGGATGAGCTCAGTCGACTTTGCCTAGTGAATCATGAATGGTAGTTACACTCGCAGGTGACACAGGACATCTTTCAACAATGGGGAGAAGCCTGGCTGAATCTCGTTGCCACTGCAGAGAACGCACAGTGTCAAAACCTTTGGGGTGGAAATTCCCAAGGCATTTCTCTATCAGAGACACTTTCTGCCTAAATTGGGATTCGGGGCTCCTGTATGTCTTTCTGCCCCTACGTCTCCTGGTGGGAAATCTGAAAAAGATCAAGAAAGACCAGCTCTAAGTCATCCTCGTGGTGCTAGACTAGACTTACTAGGAACATTTTCGATCTTCCTCTTAAAGTGATTAGTGTCATTCTGCCTGCAGGGGGTCTCTCCACCAAAAGTGTATTTGTGGGCGCTGAGAGAAGTTTGTTGTCTAGGGTTTCTTCTGTGACATTCAAACCTTACAAGCCAGCTCTTCTGATCCCCTCCGGTCCAGTCCTGATGGTGTTCCCGCCACTTCCGCTACCTGCGTCTTTGGGGCTCATGGCCAATCTCAAATCTGGATCACCTCGGGATCCCTGACCTGCTAAATTCCTAGCGAAAATGTCGGATACTATAAACCCTTTGGCAAATCCACTCCTGAATCCATCTTTGAGTCAAGGGGTGGTCCCGCAGGTGTGGAAGCAGGCAATGGTCATTCCTCTTCTCAAAAAGCCCGGCCTCCCTCCAGCAGAGCTGGCCAATTATAGGCCTATTTCGCTTCTTCCCGCATTAGCCAAGATCCTGGAGAAACATGTCCACTCTGTGCTCTCCAATTACTTGGAGTCCCAAGATCTTCTACATCCCTCCCAGTCTGGCTTTCGCCCTAATTTAAGCACTGAGACAGCGTTGCTGGAGGTGAATGAGGCCATCAAGGAGTCGCTGGATTCGGGAGGCAAAGTCATGCTTGTCATGCTAGATCTGTCGGTGGCGTTTGACACCGTCCCCCATGAGGGTCTCCTCGCCAGATTTTACGAGATCGGTCTGAGGGGGACTGTGCTCAGCTGGTTCAGATCTTTCTTAGCTGACCGCCGACAAACGGTCTGGGCCTCTTCGAGCTCTGCCGAAATGCCGCCACTGGGAGTCGGAGTCCCTCAGGGCTCAGTGTTGAGTCAGACTCTCTTCAACATCTTTATGACCCCTTTGGCGACATTGGCGGAGTCTTTTGGGTCCCACATCGTGTCTTACGCCGACGACACCCAGCTCCTCTTTTCATGTCAGAAAGGAGACGATTTCAACGGAGAGAGTATTCGTGAGTGCCTCGGGGCTGTTTTTAAATGGTTCCAGCTAAACAGCCTCAAGTGCAACTCTGCTAAATCGGAGATACTCTTCTTCGGTTGTATCTCTGACCCAGAATGGCATGAATGGTGGCCGGCGGAGATGTACCCTCCAGCACACTCGTCTCAGTTAGCTAAGAATCTGGGAGTGAAGATCGATAATGGGCTGACATTAAAGTCCCAGGTTCTGGCTCTCTCTGGAACCTGCTTTGGTCTCCTCAAAATGCTCCGGAAGTTCTTCCCCCTGCTTTCGGAAGAGCATAGGAAGACGACGGTCCAGGCATTAATTGGCTCTAGACTGGACTATTCCAACATTCGTTATCTGGGCCTGCCGGAGTATCTCCTGCAACGTATGCAGGTGGTGCAGAACGCGGCCGCACGGGCTATCTTTGGCCTCCATAGGCGTGCTAGAGTATCCAGTCTATTACAGTCGCTCCACTGGCTGCCTATCCGGAAGCGGATAGAGTTTAAGGCCTTGACCCTGGCCCATAAAGCCCTGCACGCTAAGGGAGCTCAGTATCTCCAAAGGAGACTTGCCTTTTACCATCCGGCCCGTTCTCTGAGGTCTGAGTCTCTGTTTTTAGCGGAGGTTCCCCGAGTAAAAAAGGCGCGCATGGGTGGCCGTTCTTTCAGGCTGCGAGCTCCGCAGCTCTGGAATTCGCTTCCACTGTCACTGCGTAGCACATCCAATCTTCTGGACTTCAGGAAGGGCCTTAAAACATGGCTCTTTGCCCGATAGTGGCTTCTCCCCCCAGTGTTAGAGTCTTCCACTCTTTGCAGGTACTCTGTTGTATGTTGTTGACGTATTTCTTTTCCGGTCACATATTAAAGCGCCGGAACACTCCTTTGGAGTAGCCATGCGCTATATAAGACCAACCTAACATCTAACATGGTAACCAACATTTAATGTTTTGTCTTTCTCTAACCCAGTGGCAATAGTTAAGGGTTATCTTTTGGGATCCTTACATTTGCCAGATCAGCCATCCCTTTACAAATCACCCGCTGTGATGCGTTACCTGAAAAGGCTAATCCACATGCTCCTGTCAACACCTTTTGTGATGCCACAGTGGGACCTTAATTTAGTTCTCACATACCTGATGTACATACCTTTAAACTGATGCACAGCTCCTCTCTCTGCCTGCTGACCATAAAAAATGTTTCTCATTGCTATAACCGCTACTCCGCTGGTGAGAGAAATCTTTGGCTGTGCAAAAACAATACCCATCTTTATTGTGAGTTACAAAAGCATCTTTCCTGCTGAATGTAGTCACGCCCATCTACATATGGCAATCCATCACCTTGCTGCCTTTTTATTCTCTATCTCACCCTTCAAAGAAGGAGCAACAACTCCACTGCCTTGACCCTAAATAGGGCCCTTAGCTTTTATATGATCAGACCCGAGATCATCGATTGGATGATCACATTTTTGTGGGATATTTCCGTGCAAAAACAGGGAAAAGCGGTGCAAAATAGCACCATATCCTGATGGATTGGTTTACACATTAAGATCGGCTATGGGCTAGCCAGGAAGGAGCTTCCAGAAGACTTGCATGCTCATTCTATCAGAACAAACGTGGCTACCACTGCACTGGCAGAGTTCTTGACAACTGGCGGGCTGTGACGTCACATTCATGAAGCACTACTGCCTTGATGGCCAGGAACAGTAAGACAGGAGTTTTGACCTATCTGTCTAGCAGCATTTCATGGTCTGAGACATTCCAAAATCCTCCACCTGTGGAGGTACTGCTTTTGTATCTAGTCACAAGTTGAGGTATATGTGATTTGAAGTAACCTTCTGTAACCCTTTTCGTGGTTGAGACTAAATGCAGATTCCTCATCGGCCCACCCACCCCACCCTCCTCCAAGTTCTGTGGAACGGACTCCTATAGTTTATTAATAGAGATAGATCTACACATTAGCATATTCAGGTTTCCATGGGCTCTGCTTTCGACAGCATAGCCAGAGACTAAAAAGAAACTAGCATCAGCTTGTGGTGGTGATGCAGTTACAGCGGCCTAAGACTTCACATCAGGCTGGTACAGATCCGACAAGGAGCTGCACGACACCACCTACCAATGCACAAGGGAATTGGTATCAACAATTTGATGGATCCAGTCTGGAGCCTGGAGGGGAATCTTTGCTTAAAGGTCTCTATCAGATAAAGGATTGCTACAGTGGACTAATCTCGATAGAAGGCAGGCTGCTACTACCTGAAGGTGATGTAGGGTCGGCAAACAATTCAGATCCTGCGTCCAGGCACATTTCAATGTTATTTTCCATTCACTCTCTCTTTTACATCTCTCCATTTTATTGCAGTTCAGATGGAGAAAATTACGCAACATGCAGTTCTGCATTGCCAAGAGGCAGCGTGATACCTTATTGCCAGTGTTTGTTGAGCATACAAGATGACAGACCAGCCATATCACCTTGCCAAAAGTAGAAGGGGACACATGTGGATATTAAACAAAATAGGAGAAAGTGTGGAGGAATAGGGTACTCCCCAACTCGTGTCCTGCGGCCAGCTCTGAAGCTATCCAATATGACTATATTGGTGCGACCTGTAAGAAATGAACGAAACCAAGACAGGACTAACCTATCCACATCTCCTTGAGGTGCATGACAAGGATTGGGTGGACCACAGATCTAGCACTAAAAGCAGAGCAAAGTCTCACAGGTCAACAATACCTCTTAACTCATCCATTTAGATAGCTAATGCAAATCTAAAAAGTTAAAACAAATTGTTAAGCAACAGCTTTCGACACAATTTTACTATAAGATGGGAGAAGGCTAATCGGTCTATTGTCCGCTACCTGGCTTTAATTGCAGGTGTTTTGTTTTTAAAGTGGCCTTTATTTATCACTTTTACATTCGCTGGGCACAGCACCTGTCTCTAGAGACATGCATTTAATTTAGAAATTCAAAGCCCTTTCACTGTTGAGTGGACAGAGTCTCTCCTCGTCTTTTGAAGGGTGAGGTGGGGTAAAAACAAATGTTGGTGGATTGACAGACTGGCCGACGTGGATAGATGTCACAACTTAATTGTATAAAGGTTGTCTGGATTCTCAGCACTAATGTGTCTGGGAAGACGGCTGCTAGTGTCCTCAGTACTAATTTGCCTGGAAAGTAGGTGGTATTTCAAGTTCATTTCAAGTTCATTTAACATAGCGAGGATGCACCGACATGCACTTGCAGTTCGCCCACTCAGCGTGCAGAGGTGATGGAAATCAAGAACACTGTTCTGAGTAGAAGTAGTCGCAGTGATCATCTGGACATAGTCTCAAAACAAATTGTCAACACTAAGATCACGTCTCATTGTAGCATGACGAACGACTTCCAGGTAAACATGCGAGTCTGACCTTTGATGAAATGCATCACAAGTGATTTAAATAGAGAAGGTCTCTTCTGAAATCTGGATGGCATCTATCAGATTTCCTTGGTCCTAGGCCTACTAAAACTTCATGATCCATTACAAAGATGACCAGGAAGATGCAGTAGGCTAAGAATCCAAGAAGAAAATGAGGTACTTTCCTGTAACTGCAGTTATCCAGAATCGGTATCTTTCATAGATTCACATGCTTGAATCATTTCCAGCCATCGAAGTGGGAGTCTCATGGTATCATAGTAAAGCAGTATGTAAAACTCATCAGTGTACTAGTCTATGTCCTTTTAAAAGAAAAGGCCAAACTTGAATTATTATATACAACTCCACAAGGGAGAAAGGGTCCTAGGGACAGTTTAACGACCAACTACCAGATTAAGTCCCCAATTCAACTAATATTCATTACAAACAAATCTGGGGGTCAAAAAAGGCGGAAGAGGAGCAAAAACTAGTTGAATACCACACACAAAGTCAAAGGTACTTTATTCGGTTAAAATTATTAACCATAAAAGCATACAAAGTACAAAAAATCATTTACATTAGAATAACAATAAAATTTAAAATGAAAGTACATCAGTTTTCCTTACAATCAGACAATACAGAATTGGTAGGAGCGATATCCTTGTCCTATCAGAGTAACATATCTGAGCCAGGGAGTAGGTTCTGGTAATTATAGGTGGGTATCTGCTGGTAACTAATTGATACAGGGCCCCTCCTACCCCCCGGTGGTATCCCTCTACACTCCACCTTGTGACTGGCGAATACGCAGTTCTAGGGTAAAAATCGCACAATTCAAGTGTTGTTATAGGCCCATCTCCTCTTTGTGGCTCCCAGCTTCGCAGATAAGGGACGACCTGGTTATCACGGAAGTTAACAAGCACCAGGTCTCCCGCTGTGTTCTTGGAACGGGAGCCTATCCACCCCACCCTTCTCACATTTAGGATTGTCCCATTAATATTGGATGGAAGCGGTCTGTTCTTTGTCAACCAAAACTGGACTTTGTTTTTATGGTTCTGGTGACCTTCAATTTTTCCGGTGGTGAGCTCAGGCACTCCCGAGAGGACACACACGTAGGGTGCTGCCTCTGGTGGTAAGTTTATGCATTTATTAGTCGCAGCTAGCCCCTCGGAACATTTGCCTACTTTCGACCACCCAGCTCTGGGAACTGAGCTAAGGGCCATTGTCGGTTCTTTGACTACCTCCTTGTTTTTAAAAACTGATAGTACAGGATCAGGTGGCTTATTCTGGGCAATTTTGCGGTGTACAGTGGTGTCAGACGTTTTTGAGGCAATTATTCTCTGAAATTGGTTGTTTGACTTGGTTGGCTTGGTGTTTTCATCTATTGTTGAGAGCTTTTCCCCAATTCTCACTATCCTTTCAATAAGCGGGGATAATAGGGTTTTTACCAATTCTTCAAAGTGGGCCAACAAAATAGATGGTAAAAGGGATATAGGGGTTTCCAGTATTTAACATGCTTTGGGCGTCTCGGGGGTGGTGGTGGCAGTAACCAAAGGGGGGCTTAAGTTTATTTTTTGGTATTTCGCTGGTTTCCCCTTGAGTTTAATACCTTTACGTTTTGTGCTCTGGGTAGGGACCTGAGGATGTGCTATCTCCCGAGTGGTAAATGTATCTGTTATTACGACAGGAGTTTCCAGTGGACTTTTATTAAGTTGATGCGAATTCCTGGGTTGGGGGCTTCCAATACACGTAGGGCATGTTGGGGACCTGGTTTGTTCAATTCCCTGTTCTATGGGAATATACCTGGTATTGCAAATAGCATTTAATTCCCTCTGTAGTAAAGAGTTTGGCGAGTCGGTTGAGATCAAAGGGGATCGTTTGCAACATATGGTGTCTTTAGAAAGGCCGTGTTCAATTGTCTCAAAAGCCGATGTCACCCTAGTTAAATATAGGTCCAGTGTCCCCTTGAATGACCCTCCTTGAGAGGTGGATTGTTTGGCTAGCCCTTTAGAGGTCATGGTGCAACAAGCTTATGACCCAACTACACACACCTAGTACGGGACCAATGGATATCTAGGTAGACTAAGAGGCTACTGGAGAACGGTAAACAAGGACATTCGTTGTTAGACTCTAGATGGTTAGTCTCTGATTGGGCATACCTTAGTTCGTGTCAATAGTCCAGAGAGACCGACCAAGATGGGTGTCCCGACCTGACCTCCTCTGGCCTCTGAGGGTCACAGAGGGCCCGCCCTTTGCCCTGGCTTCGCTCGGCATCCCACTCGCGTCCCGCGACGCGGGGCAGAGCGCAGTTTAAAGGCGCCTCCTGGCGCTCTCGTAGCGTGACAAAGCAGCGCCGCCGCTGAGGCAGCCCGGAGTTGTAGTGCCGGGGCGGGGGCGCAATCCTCAGCAGTTAGTGACTCCTGGCGGTGGTGGCTACAATTGAGGGCTTCCTCGCCTCCCCCCTCCCCTCCGCTCCTGGTGACTTCCAGGTAAACATGAGAGTCTGACCTTTGATAAAATGCATCACAAATGATTTAAATAGAGAAGGTCTCTTCTGAAATCTGGATGGCATCCATCAGATTTCCTTGGTCCTAGGCCCACTAAAACTTCAAGATCCATTACAAAGCTGAGCAGGAAGATGCAGTAGGCTAAGAATCCAAGAAGAAAATGAGGTACTTTCCTGTAACTGCAGTTATCCAGAATCGGTATCTTTCATAGAGTCACATGCTTGAATCCTTGTCAGTCATCAAAGTGGGAGTCTCATGGTATCGTAGTAAAGCAGTATGTAAAACTCTCATCAGTGTACTAGTCTATGTCGTTTAAAAGAAAAAGGCCAAACTTTAATTATTATATACAACTCCACAAGGGAGAAAGGGTCCTAGGGACAGTTTAACGACCAACTACCAGATTTAGTCCCCAATTCAACTATTATTCATTAGAAACAAATCTGGTGGTCAGAAAAGGCGGAAGGGGAGAAAAAACTAGTTGAATACCACACACAAATGTGCAACAACCCAGCAGATATACTCAGTATATAAGAACAACATATGAGAAAGCGACCTTTACGAAATAGTCGGATTTCCATCAACTGCCAATAGAGGCCAGTGTCATCACTTGGATATCCTTCCGTCCTGCCACAGCACCTCTTGATCACAGAGGGGAAACATGTGGTTCGGATTTCGTACAGATCACTGAAATCTAGACAAGAGGACGTATAGAAAAAAGGGTGAAAAGAATGACCAGTTTAGTCACTTATTTCAATGATGTAGACAAAGGATATCTATTTACTTGGGTGATGAATAATATTAGTGTAGTGCAAGTGAGTGAGGACTAAAAAGGATACGGAAGAGAAAACTACTTTTATTACAATATCTCTACCAATCCTATTAAAATAGTGCAGAAGCGGCTTTAAACAAATATGCCACTTTCCAAAATGGTCGACTAGTTTCAGCCTGGTGGGGCACTTGCCCAGGCTTTCTTCAGGATCTAAGCTATAGATAGTTACTGCATTCTTACATTTGTGCAAATGTTCTTCTAATTGTTTATTAAATACAACCTTGTACAGAATACCTTCTCAAATGCCCATGTGGCCTAGTGTATGTGGGCAAAACTACTAACAAAAATTAAGATAAGGCTCACGGAGCATAAAAGCAGCATTAGAAGAAATGATGCCAAGTCCTCGGTAGCGGTCCAGTTCAATGAACGCAGACACAACATTGCTCTGCTACAATTCATGGTCCTGGAGACCATTGACAACTCACGTAAACAAGATATCAACAAAAGATTATTGCAAAAAGAAAACTAATGGATTTTTAGACTTGATTCTATGAAGCCTTTGGGGCTCAATGACTGTTTGGATTTTTCTGCTACCTATGATGTATCAGAGTATCACTTTCTGAACACACTGTGCTCTTGTACATTATATTTTATTTTCATCCAGTTCATATATCTATTCTTCATCTGTTTTGATAAATGTGACATTGTATTGTCTTCTATGAAACACTTTTTCCGTTTTTTACTACTGGTCATCACTGTTACTTGTATCAACCTAACTTTCATTATATCCGTTACAAGATGGCCGCCACTTGTTCTATTCTTTCGGGCACTTCTATCTGACTTTGTCTATGTACACCTTTTAAAGCATGCTACTTCAACTCTCGTTTGAACACACCACGCTGTTTTACACCGTGGTCAGCTTTCTACAGCTACTTAGACCTTTACGGTCTTATCGGTAAGCCTTGACTTATAATTTCAATTGATTCTCATATTTGTTGCATGACTAACGCCTGTTCACTTTAGTAACACTTTACCATGCTGCGTACACAATTGCGTTATTCGCACACCTTTTTCGTTTTGTATAACTTGATTAGAGCACTGGATCTGCAAGAAATCAGCATGTTTAATATCTTAATACGCTCAAAGTCACTTCTCGTTTCGCATGAGATTCTTTCTCGGCAAGCATGATTCAAACCACATCCAGACTTTTTATTTATTTTTGTGCACTTTTTGCCAATAGCGTTTTTTAAAATCAGGATTACTACAAGAGTACGTTTCTTCTCGTATGTTTCTGATACACAGTTGCACATTGGCTTTTCCTGTTTAAAGCAAACTCTACCTGGCTTTTTATTAGCATATAGTGGTTTATACTATAGTGAATATTGACAATTGGCTATGAATAGTGTGGGTCCTCATTACAACTTTATATTTTAGATTTCCCCTGATGAAGTGCCCTTGAGGCTCGAAATGCATTGGGACCGCTTTGAATCTTTGATGAAGTTAACTTTAATGTGATCAACAACATTAAAACGAAATCATGGATAAATACATGAATTAAATGAATTCAAATCACCACTAAGTTTTTCTACGTTTATTTTCATTGACGTAAAGACATTTCAACATTGGAATATCGTAGTTGGATTTTTGAACCAGTTGCGCCCACACGTTCGCCCCTTAAATCTTTAAGGGACGCACTTTTGTGATTATTAACCGCAGTGTTAGAAGTGGGCGGGATCGGAAGGGCACGGTGTGCCCCTACTTTTAAAATGTATTTCGATCCGTTCCCCTACTTCTTAGTTTTGAAAGAGCGTCCCAGGACTGCAGGAATACCCCTACTTTTAAAATTGTAACTTCATCTTTCATCCTGTGTGGTGCACATCGAGGAAGGCCTCTGCATGGCCCACGACCTGCTCCCCCTTCCCTTCTGCATCTTGGGCCCTGCAAAACAACAGGAAGAGGCCATCAGTTTTAGGATTATGTGCAAAAACGGCTACCTCTGATGGCCCTGCTGTGCTGTGAGCCAGTGATTCACACCTCATTTAGTGGAGCCGCTACTTGCCTGCACCCACTGTGACCAATACAATGGTCACATCAGGATACTATGGTGTCCCCGCCCTTGACCTACTCTGCCCTTTATTATCGGGCTCGGGCAGACTGACGTTCGCCACAAAGAAAAAACAAGCACTTGCAATGCAACAGGTCTCGCATTTATGCGACTTTGAGCTCTTGGCATTGTAAATAACAATGCCTTCTATTTATGTTTTTGAAACATAAATAAAAAGCATTGTCATTTACAATGCCAATAGCTTAAACTCGCTAAATGCGAGACCTATTGCATTGCAAATGCTTGTTAATAGTGTTTTTAATCTGTATTTTTATTTGTTTTTATTGTATGATGTGTTATTCATATATTTATTACTCTATTGTACACTGCTCTTTTATGGTTGCTCTGTTCCACCGAATAAAGATTTTATGAATGAAAAGACTGTGGATCGACAAGAATAAGTGGTCAAATAGATGAGTGGGTAGAAAATGGAGCAATGGATAGAACTAAGAGGAGAAAGGTTGTTCAAACAGGAGAAAAGGTGTTAAAATATACAGTGAAATTGTCCACAAAAGAATGTTCGGTCATTGGTGCACGTTAAATGGAAAGTGACCAGGAAAGATTGAAATACTACATTTCTCGGTAAGGGGAACTGTAGGAAAACCACTTTATCGCCATAATTATCCTGATTTCTTTAGATTTTTGGACTTTGATTAACTCTTATTTTGACCTCTGGACAGTTGAGGCCTTTCTAACATGTTCCATCTGAATGTACCATTCCGACACACTGAATAAAAATTTTTGGGCCAATTAAATTAACATATTTGACCTAATGGTAAGTCCGTAGGCATGTACGTCTAGATGGTGCAAGCTGCACATAAGTACAATTCTAAATGTAAAACTGCAGAGAAACCTTTCTCCACTTACCTTTGGAACGATAGGTTCAACTTACACAAAGGCCACGTTTCATCACTGGATAGACCCATGTTTTCTAAAGCAAAGTAAAATTCTTGTTGCTTCTAAAAATACAGATTTTTTTTATTTCATATTATAAATTTGTAACTCATCTGTATATAAGGTGCATTAACAAAGTTGTACCCAGCTGCTGTTATATGAATCTGAAAAGTACATTGTATGTTCTACTTTAAACCTAAAAACTAACATGGTTGTAGAGCCATAATTATTACAGTCATTACAACACCTATTGTTTTAAAGGGATGCTGTTTATTATATTTTATTTTTATTAACTTCTAAGATGAGATACCTAGAATCCATTTTTCTGCCTCAGCCAGTACACTCATTGGATTTCTATTGCTTATATGACTAAAATGACTTTTATAAAGTACGGCTGCCTGGACATTAGCCATTATATGCTGGTTAATCCACTTTCTAGGCCTTGGCCACTGAAAAGTAAAATGCATGACCTACTTGAAACCTAAACATGGTCGTCAAGTCCTAAATATTAGTATATTAGTAGTTTTAAAGTGACACTTTTGATTAAAATATATTTTCACCTCTGATGGAAAATACCCAGACACGCCATTTTATCAGCATATATGTAATCAAGGAACAGTCAATAAATCAATAGACACTTTCGATTTCTATTACTCATACTACAAAAATGACGTTTGTAAAGTTGTCACATAGACATCCTGAAAGTTCACTAGTCTTAACCAGACGTTTGAGATGTTTTCTAGATCACGGTCTCTTGTAACTCAAGAATAATTGTTGTTCTATGCCCATTATACTTTGGGATGAGTGACCAAGTGTCCAGCTCTAAACCCTGTTTTGAACAAAAGCCATCCTTTAAATGCAAGTAAATCCTGGTCATATCTGATATCCATAAATACTATGGCACTGTTCTCTGTGAGAGAAAGTGGTGCTGCTGACAAGGACGAGTTCTTATCTCGAGGAAGGGAAGGCTAGTACTATAGGGGCTGGAGTGGGCTGGCTTGAGAGAGAGAGAGAGAGAGTGAGAAATCTAATCCACACTAGTATTCTTATTTAGAAACCCACAGTGAGGGCTCTGTGGGATTGTTTGTGCAGTAATGCACCTTAGATAGGAACTGGGTCACTATGCATTAAGGGTTAAGAGGAGAATGTGAAGAAACTGCAGCTGGGTTTGCTGAGGGGCATATCCCAATCATAGGTAGTGCAAGATTGAAGAACTATTGCATCCTCCCTTGAGACAGGACAGATGAACAGGACACAGACTGACAAGGTTTATTTATTCCTTCATTTTTAAGTCTTCCCGAGCAAACGCAGCGCATTCGTTGCTACGCTTGGCGAGACTCTATTGTTGTGGCTTTGGTGAGCGAAGGGAGACAAACCATGTGCACGCACGGACAGGCGATGTGCGCACAGATGGCGCCTCCTCTGTCTCACGCGCTCTTACCAGGCGCTCACACTACAAGGCAGACCCACGCTTGTTGCTTACTGAAAACCGTGACTTGAAGAAACGGTTCACAACCTCTCTTTCCTTCTTTCATTTAGTTGCTTCCCTCTGAAATGGATCCAAAAAAGAAAAACACTCTTACGAGAAATGTCCTTTTTCAGAAATTTTTCTATTCAAAAGTGCAGCCTCAAGTTGGAGAGAAATAAAAGGTTTTAAATATGGAAAATAAATACATAACTAAATAAAGCAAGACAGAGTGGTTGCAAAGTGGCCATATTGGTTTTATTCAGATCCAAACACATCAGCCTCACTCTACAGACTTTGCAGTGAAGCACTACTTTTGTTTTCTCGTCTGTCTTTGAACAGTATTGTTGTCCCCAGATGGGGAAGTGTACCATACCTGGATGTATTGCAATACCTGGTTGATGGATGGATTGGAAAACAAAATGTGTACCATGGCTCTGTGTTTATGGACGTGGTCTTTTAAAACCATACTGCTTACGTTTTGTAAGTATATAAGCGATGGAGATTGAAACGGTCCCGTTCAGGGCCCTGTAGTTATGACCTTAACTTTTCAGGTAAAACATCTCACTGATTTCTGAATAGTGAGTGAGGGATCGTTAGGGTAACCATGTTGTTTCTGCTTACATTTCACATGCTTTACTTAATCTTGCACTTCCTATGAGTGCTTGTTTTTACTTTTTTTTTAGGCAGGATATTACTCTTAACCAATATACCAAGCGGAATCCTGAAGACTATTAACGATATACTCTACGACCAATGTATATCTCAACGAAAAAAGGGGGAATATGCTATTTGTACCCCCGCTTATGTGTGAGAGAAGGGAAAGACTATAACTAAGAATCATGTAAGGATATTAAGGTATCCCATCATTACACAATCTCGTGCCCAGTGTCATCATCTGGGAACCAAACAGTGTCCACACAGGCTCTCTTATGAATCAGAGGAAACCGATGTGTGATGCACCGTATCCTTCTGATGATTCTATCCGAAGGAAAAAACTGAACTAAAGATATGTGTAATGTACTTTAGACATGATTCAATGTCTCAATAAGTGCAGTGCATGTGAGTGAAGTGAATTAAAAATGGGTAAACTCCCTGGATCATGTGTTCATTAATATACAACACATAACATTTGTAAATCCATGCAGTTGCCCTACTAAAACAGTGTAAATGACAAAAGTGCAAAAAGTTTGTGAATAGTTAGAGTTAATCACTGTTCTAACGTAAGCTTGGTCAACATGTTTCTGCCATCTATGGATACAAGAACCCTGGCATTCTTCAGGACCATGTCAAATAATGTCACTGCATAAACTACTCAAAGTGGGTATAGGACAGATACATACAGCTTCTGTATAACTTCTAGGAACCCCGATGAGCAAAGAAGCAATACTGCATCTGAAAAAAAGGAGATCATATGTTTCCAAAATCTCTCCAACAGTTGCTGTAGCAACCACCCTTCTACATTTCCATAAGCATTTATCATTTCAGTAAAGAAAAAAACACACTCGGGCTTACCTATGCTCCTCAGTGGTTTTACCTCACCTCACTCGGCGCCAGCTCGATACAGGTGAGACCCCGCTTTATGGAGGGACAAACAAACTCACAGTTTGTTTCAAGCAATTCTATTAAAAATGTGCACGTACAGTACTTGTTGCCACATATTTTCACTGCGCGAGGGAATGCCTCCGTCCACCTTATCACCACCACCAAAAAGGCAGATAGTCGAATGTTTATATGATAACATCTTTTTTGGAATGTGATAACATCTTTTTTGGAAAAAATAATTTATCTGACAACATGCATGACTGGATACTAATCTCGCTCGCTGTCAAGTGTCTCTGGTCGATTAAATGTAAAGAGACCGGGTATTTTTAAGAGCAGGCTGATTAAAAACCAACAATCAAGTAGGCTTGTTCAAAACATTACGACCCTGCTATTTAGCCTTGTCCACCCGGCTTAAGATATGGCTCTTCCGGGTGTGTTTACAGATTGGACTAACGGAGACTTGTTTTAAAGAGCAGAGCTCGATTTAGTCAAAGAGTCGAAAAAGTACGCGTGACTCTTGTGAGCTCGAGGAGCATCCTACTTTGCAATGGAGCATGAACAGTCGCGGTAAGGTTGACCTGCTTACCTATCCGTCGGTGCCTCCTGGCATTATCGAGACTGGGCTGGAGGTACGGACTCCGCAGCTCGATCGCCATTTACATTCACGGCATCCAACCCAGGATCAGAAAGCGTGCCGCGTCATCACGTGATGCGTGCACTACGCGATGATTCAAGGGATGCCGGGCCTTGTAGTTGTTTGTTAGAAAAAACTCCGGACATAATAATCCTGCCTGTGTTATTGATGCGTGTCATAACCTCAAACACTGGCATGTTAGAAATGCAAAATTAATATATATTAACAGATCGATGTGAGGAGTAATGAGTGATGCGTCCTCCACATCTAGACAGTTAATTAATATGTACAAACACTTTGGTGTAAACATCCTTCTCCTTTTTAATCATTATGTTCACCATTGTGTGCAATATGTAGTCATTATTGATATAGACATACTGGTGTTGACATGTCACGTTCTCTTTATCTTTGTGTCTACCACATCTGCTTAACTGGAGTATATATGGACAATTTTGTTTTGCAGGTGTGTGGTCATGAGGCAGACCTTCAATGTGAAAAAAAGTGCAATTGCCTAAGGATACTGTTATAATTATCTATTGGCCAGAGTCAACCAAGGGATGGAATCGTTCAGCCCTATTTCATCACTTTTGAGCCTGAACACCCATCTCTGTTCGCGGTGAAATAAGAACTTGATATATCTTGGCACTGCATGGGTGCATGGGAATAGTTGGTTTTTCAAGGACTGTCCATTCAAATTCATCTGGGCGGTGATTCTTCTCTAAAAAATGTCTCATGAGTGCTGTTACGGTCTTCTTACACTTGAAAGTGCTCTTATGCTCCATTATCCTGAGTTTGACCTTCCTTGTGGTCATCCCCACGTATTTTAATCCGCAGGGACATGTCATGAGATATATTAGATTGGAGCTGTTACAGTTCGAAAAGAAACGTTGTTCCCACGGTCTCTCCCTACCAATGTTCACAGTTTTTGATGCTCTCGTTTGCGGACAGACCCCGCATGAACCACATGGGAAATGTCATTGTACTCTGGGTAAGTTCCATAGGGTTGTCTCTTGATTCGGAGCTTCGTCCTTAGGACGAGTGTGTACAAGTCTGTCCTTTAAGTTACAACCTCTCTTGAGAGAAAACATCGGTGTTGGTAACTTCGATGACCCGCTGTTGAGGATGCGCCAGTGCTTCCTTATTATCTTTTGGATTTCTTGTGTCGATGCACTGAAGGTATGTACAAAGGTCATGCGGCCTAATGGTGCTTTTTTCACTGGCACTTCTATTAGGGACTCTCTGTTATTGTTTTTGGCCCGTTTTTTTGCTGACTTTATCAGTCTCTCCGGGTAGTCCTTTTCTCTAAGCTGTAGTTTCAACAAATCTGCGTGTTCTTCATATTTGTCAATTGTGGAACAATTTCTCCGAATGCGCAAAAACTGTCCTACTGGGAGATTGTGTCTTAAAGATTTAGGATGATGGCTATCGAAACGCAACAAAGAGTTTCGGGCCATCGGTTTTCGAAACAGTTCACTGTGTAAGCCCCCATTGACATGGAACATGGACAGATCTAAAAAAGAGATTCTCTCTCTGTCAGCCTCAAGAGTGAATTTCAAAAAATTGTTCTGCTCATTCAGCCATTCTTTGAATGATGTAAGGGACTCTGGAGTACCTCTCCATACTAGGAACACGTCATCAATGTAGCGTTTCCAAACGCGAATTGATGATAAATGAGGATTGGTTGCAACCAAAACGTGCTTCTGCTCAAAGGCATCTACATACAAATTTGCTAAGCTCGGCGCAAAAATGCTGCCCATGCTCGTGCCCGACACTTGCAGGAAGATGTCCCTTTCGAATCTGAAAAAATTATCTTTCATTGCAATCTGTGCTAATGAGAGTATAAAAGGCACAGGTGTGTTGGAATCCAGTTCTGTATTATTCAGAATCCAAAATATTGTCTGCAGGTCTCATCTTGCGTAATCGAGGTGTAAAGCGACTCAACGTCAAGGGATGCCAGAATATCTAGTTCAGGATCGAACAGTATATCAGGGAGAAGACGTAAAACGTCTTTAGTGTCTTGTAATAGGTTTGCATTTTTTGTACTAAAGGCGCAAAAAATGATCCACAAAGGTGGACAAAGGCTCCTAGAGCGAGCCAATCCCTGAAATTATTGGCCTCCCTGGTGGTGGTACCACGTTTTTATGTATTTTGGGGAGGCAATAAAAATAAGGCATGATTGGACTCTTGCTTGTAAAAAGGATGCCTCTTGTTCAGTGATCCAATGGTTGCACAGACCCTCATCCACCAGAGCTTTTATTCTCTTAGTCAATCGCTCAGTGGGATCTTCTTTTAGTAGTTGGTATGCTTGTCTGTTGGCCAGTTGACGCAGACATTCTTCACGGTACGTGGTGGTGTCCAAAACAACCACCGCTCCGCCTTTGTCTGCGGGTTTGATCGTAATCGTTTTGTCCGCTGATAGAGTCTTAATTGCCTCTTGCTCTCTTTTGGGTAGATTATGGAAGTGAGATTTATTAGTTGTCTTCAATGCAGAGGACACATCATCTTGTACTGCTCTTTCAAAGGCTAAAACTTTAGCTGGTGTGTTAGCAGACGGGGGAGTGAAAGTAGAACGTTTCTTAAGACCTGTGTTGCGGTCTGAAGAAGAATTAGGTTGTGCCTCTTTGTCTGCAAAGAAAAAGTGAAGCCGAATTTTACGGAAAAACTGTGCCAACTCACAATTTATCTGGAAATTGTCTCCCCTTTGTGTCTCCACATAGCCAAGGCCTCTATTGAGCACTCTGTCTTCGTCCTCTGTCAGAGTTCTACTACTTAGATTTACTATGAGGCTGGATTTGTGGTGTTCGTTGGTGTGGCTCCTTGTTGGGTCCTGCTCCTTGTGCCCATATAGGTCGATGTTGGTTGGGCCCACTGGACTTGGGCATTGCTTCTTCTTCTTCCCCTTGGTCTCCCCTGGCCAAACCCTAAAAAAGGAAGGTTCTGGAAGGGTTGGAACCCCTGAGGATTAGGGGGATATTGTGGTGTGGGTGGCTGAAAGGGTGCTGTCGGTTTAACGGGAGAAAGTGCACTTCTTCCTTTTTTCCACCAAAATACTGCCAGTCCATCCTCTTCGATCACCACCATGGCAGAACGGGGTGGTTTGGCTTTCGATGACGATATGTACCAAGCCATCCTGGATAATACTCCTAGTATTTTAGACACCTTCAGTAATGTGGCACCCTCTCCAGAGGATCAGTGGACTAAAGTCCTTCTCCTGAAAAAATCACACTTTTTGAAAGACTGGTCCATGATTGCATGGCGTTGCACACGGGACTGGCTTCTACTGATTGGGAGTACAGCAAAAAGGATAGCTGATAATATACTCATTGAAATCCAGTTACTAGAGTCTCAGATTAAGACTACTATCACGGCCAGCCTTTTCAAAAAGAACCAGGATGAGTCTAATAAAGCCAATAAAGACTTTAAAGATGGCATATTAATGGCTAAAATAGACAAATTCAAGAAAGATCTTAATAAATTTAAACTAGATGTAGTATATCCCTACACGAGCGAAACATATACACCGCCAGAATTCAACAAAAGAGGGAAGAGATATGGGTCCTCCTATTCTGGCTCTAACACAAGCAACAGCTCTGATGAAGATGATACTACCTCAGGAGGTCCACAATAATTCCGGGGGAGGAACCGTGGCAGATTTGGCAGAGGCAATTGGAGAGGTGGACCACCGATGTAGCCGTGGTGGCCACCTACTCCGACAGCAGTGGTGGCCACCTACTCCTTGGGGTTTTCCGACAGCACCCTTTCAGCCACCCACACCACAATATCCCCCTAATCCACATGGGTTCCAACCCTTCCAGAACCTTCCTTTTTTAGGGTTTGGCCAGGGGAGACCAAGGGGAAGAAGAAGAAGCAATGCCCAAGTCCAGTGGGCCCAACCAACATCGACCTATATGGGCACAAGGAGCAGGACCCAACAAGGAGCCACACCAACGAACACCACAAATCCAGCCTCATAGTAAATCTAAGTAGTAGAACTCTGACAGAGGACGAAGACAGAGTGCTCAATAGAGGCCTTGGCTATGTGGAGACACAAAGGGGAGACAATTTCCAGATAAATTGTGAGTTGGCACAGTTTTTCCGTAAAATTCGGCTTCACTTTTTCTTTGCAGACAAAGAGGCACAACCTGATTCTTCTTCAGACAGCAACACAGGTCTTAAGAAACGTTCTACTTTCACTCCCCCGTCTGCTAACACACCAGCTAAAGTTTTAGCCTTTGAAAGAGCAGTACAAGATGATGTGTCCTCTGCATTGAAGACAACTAATAAATCTCACTTCCATAATCTACCCAAAAGAGAGCAAGAGGCAATTAAGACTATCAGCGGACAAAACGATTACGATCAAACCCGCAGACAAAGGCGGAGCGGTGGTTGTTTTGGACACCACCACGTACAGTGAAGAATGTCTGCGTCAACTGGCCAACAGACAAGCATACCAACTACTAAAAGAAGATCCCACTGAGCGATTGACTAAGAGAATAAAAGCTCTGGTGGATGAGGGTCTGTGCAACCATTGGATCACTGAACAAGAGGCATCCTTTTTACAAGCAAGTAATCCAATCATGCCTTATTTTTATTGCCTCCCCAAAATACATAAAAACGTGGTACCACCACCAGGGAGGCCAATAATTTCAGGGATTGGCTCGCTCTAGGAGCCTTTGTCCACCTTTGTGGATCATTTTTTGCGCCTTTAGTACAAAAAATGCAAACCTATTTACAAGACACTAAAGACGTTTTACGTCTTCTCCCTGATATACTGTTCGATCCTGAACTAGATATTCTGGCATCCCTTGACGTTGAGTCGCTTTACACCTCGATTCCGCAAGATGAGACTCTGCAGACAATATTTTGGATTCTGAATAATACAGAACTGGATTCCATCACGCCTGTGCCTTTTATACTCTCATTAGCACAGATTGCAATGAAAGATAATTTTTTCAGATTCGAAAGGGACATCTTCCTGCAAGTGTCCGGCACGAGCATGGGCAGCATTTTTGCGCCGAGCTTAGCAAATTTGTATGTAGATGCCTTTGAGCAGGAGCACGTTTTGGTTGCAACCAATCCTCATTTATCATCAATTCGCGTTTGGAAACGCTACATTGATGACGTGTTCCTAGTATGGAGAGGTACTCCAGAGTCCCTTACATCATTCAAAGAATGGCTGAATGAGCAGAACAATTTTTTGAAATTCACTCTTGAGGCGGACAGAGAGAGAATCTCTTTTTTAGATCTGTCCATGTTCCATGCCACTGGGGGCTTACACAGTGAACTGTTTCGAAAACCGATGGCCCGAAACTCTTTGTTGCGTTTCGATAGCCATCATCCTAAATCTTTAAGACACAATCTCCCAGTAGGACAGTTTTTGCGCATTCGGAGAAATTGTTCCACAATTGACAAATATGAAGAACACGCAGAGTTGTTGAAACTACAGCTTAGAGAAAAGGACTACCCGGACAGACTGATAAAGTCAGCAAACAAACGGGCCAAAAACAATAACAGAGAGTCCCTAATAGAAGTGCCAGTGAAAAAAGCACCATTAGGCCGCATGACCTTTGTACATACCTTCAGTACATCGACACAAGAAATCCAAAAGATAATAAGGAAGCACTGGCGCATCCTCAACAGCGGCTCATCGAAGTTACCAACACAGATGTTTTCTCTCAAGAGAGGTTGTAACTTAAAGGATAGACTTGTACACACTCGTCCTAAGGACGAAGCTCCGAATCAAGAGACAACCCTATGGAACTTACCCAGAGTACAAGGACATTTCCCATGTGGTTCATGCGGGGTCTGTCCGCAAACGAGAGCATCAAAAACTGTGAACATTGGTGGGGAGAGACCGTGGGAACAACGTTTCTTTTCGAACTGTAACAGCTCCAATCTAATATATCTCATGACATGTCCCTGCGGATTAAAATATGTGGGGATGACCACAAGGAAGGTCAAACTCAGGATAATGGAGCATAAGAGCACTTTCAAGTGCAAGAAGACCGTAACAGCACTCATGAGACATTTTTTAGAGAAGAATCACCGCCCAGATGAATTTGACTGGACAGTCCTTGAAAAACCAACTATTCCTATGCAGTGCCAAGATATATCCAAGTTCTTATTTCACCGCGAACAGAGATGGGTGTTCAGGCTCAAAAGTGATGAAATAGGGCTGAACGATTCCATCCCTTGGTTGACTCTGGCTAATAGATAATTATAACAGTATCCTTAGGCAATTGCACTTTTTTTTACATTGAAGGTCTGCCTCATGACCACACACCTGCAAAACAAAATTGTCCATATATACTCCAATAAAGCAGATGTGGTAGACACAAAGATAAAGAGAACGTGACATGCCCACACCAGTATGTCTATATCAATAATGACTACAAATTGCACACAATGGTGAACATAATGATTAAATAGGAGAAGGATGTTTACACCAAAGTGTTTGTACATATTAATTAACTGTCTAGATGTGGAGGACGTATCACTCAATACTCCTCACATCGATCTGTTAATATATATTAATTTCGCATTTCTAACATGCCAGCGTTTGAGGTTATGACACGCATCAATAACACAGGCAGGCTTATTATGTCCGGAGTTTTTTCTAACAAACAACTACAAGGCCCAGCATCCCTTGAATCAGCGCGTAGTGCACGCATCACGTGATGACGCGGCACGCTTTCTGATCCTGGGTTGGATGCCGTGAATGTAAATGGCGATCGAGCTGCGGAGTCCGTACCTCCACCCCAGTCTCGATAATGCCAGGAGGCACCGACGGATAGGTAAGCAGGTCAACCTTACCGCGACTGTTGATACTCCGTTGCAAAGTAGGATGCTTCGCGAGCTCACAAGAGTCACGCGTACTTTTTCGACTCTTTGACTAAATCGAGCTCTGCTCTTTAAAACAAGTCTCCGTTAGTCCAATCTGTAAACACACCCGGAAGAGCCATATCTTAAGCTGGGTGGACAAGGCTAAATAGCAGGGTCGTAATGTTTTGAACGAGCCTACTTGATTGTTGGTTTTTAATCAGCCTGCTCTTAAAAATACCCGGTCTCTTTACATTTAATCGGCCAGAGACACTTGACAGCGAGCGAGATTAGTATCCAGTCATGCATGTTGTCAGATAAATTATTTTTTCCAAAAAAGATGTTATCACATTCCAAAAAAGATGTTATCATATAAACAATCGACTATCTGCTGTTTTGGTGGTGGTGATAAGGTGGAAGGAGGCATTCCCTCGCGCAGTGAAAATATGTGGCAACAAGTACTGTACGTGCACATTTTTAATAGAATTGCTTGAAACAAACTGAGTTTGTTTGTCCCTCCATAGAGCGGGGTCTCACCTGTATCGAGCTGGCGCCGAGTGAGGTGAGGTAAAACCACTGAGGAGCATAGGTAAGCCCGAGTGTGTTTTTTTCTTTACTGAAATGATAAATGCTTATGGAAATGTAGAAGGGTGGTTGCTACAGCAACTGTTGGAGAGATTTTGGAAACATATGATCTCCTTTTTTTCAGATGCAGTATTGCTTCTTTGCTCATCGGGGTTCCTAGAAGTTATACAGAAACTGTATGTATCTGTCCTATACCCACTTTGAGTAGTTTATGCAGTGACATTATTTGACATGGTCCTGAAGAATGCCAGGGTTCTTGTATCCATAGATGGCAGAAACATGTTGACCAAGCTTACGTTAGAACAGTGATTAACTCTAACTATTCACAAACTTTTTGCACTTTTGTCATTTACACTGTTTTAGTAGGGCAACTGCATGGATTTACAAATGTTATGTGTTGTATATAAATGAACACATGATCCAGGGAGTTTACCCATTTTTAATTCACTTCACTCACATGCACTGCACTTATTGAGACAATGAATCATGTCTAAAGTACATTACACATATCTTTAGTTCAGTTTTTTCCTTGGGATAGAATCATCAGAAGGATACGGTGCATCACACATCGGTTTCCTCTGATTCATAAGAGAGCCTGTGTGGACACTGTTTGGTTCCCAGATGATGACACTGGGCACGAGATTGTGTAATGATGGGATACCTTAATATCCTTACATGATTCTTAGTTATAGTCTTTCCCTTCTCTCACACATAAGCGGGGGTACAAATAGCATATTCCCCCTTTTTTCGTTGAGATATACATTGGTCGTAGAGTATATCGTTAATAGTCTTCAGGATTCCGCTTGGTATATTGGTTGTAAGGAACGGGGGATTGAATCCTGTTTAGACTGTAAACTTCCCTCAGACCTTCTCTTGTGATTTCAAAAGGATATTACTCTTATCAAGTGCATAATTTGAATTGAGACACATCTAAGTGTTTATAGCGGGCACAATTTGGTTGTAGATGAAGGCAGTGCGAGTTTCTCTCAGTGGGGCAGTATGGTGTTCAGTGGGGGAGAGGATGTGGCACTATGGCCAGAGCTGTCAAATTTGAAACTGGGGAACCGGGTTCAACCTTCATGACCAGTCCACCAGACCACTCTACTGAGGGAGCATATTCCCATGCTTGTCCTTTGAAGGGTCCAAAAGACATTAGAAGGACTGATGTCTTAGCACAAGCATGTGTACCCTTGTGGTGTCAATTGTGGGTTAACCTTGAAGGCCTGTCCACCACAATCCATACTGAAGTTAATTTCCAGTCTTGCGGGCAGGCCTACGAAGCAGCACACCCTAGAGCAACAGTGATCCAGTCACTGTGACTCTGTCACTGAGGTCACATCAACCTTGAGCATGTTAGGGCAGTACGAATGGTGTGACCGCACTGGGTACCTATTTCGGGTGGGTGCGCAGTGTTTTAAAGTATATTATAGTTTTTAAAAAAACTTGCTGCTTCCTTCAGCAATTTTCAGCAACAATAAAAATGTCATGATAACTTCAGTGATAAATGTTCTTCCCAGAGAGAGATCAGAGTTTTGTCTAGTGGAAGGGTTGACTCCTGGAAAGGTAGCAAAGAGGGTTAATGTGCCTGCTGCAAAGAACATGTACCATGCAAATCACAAAGTGCACAAAATGTTAACTAGGTTAGTAAGTTAATGCTTTTGTCAGGGACATCCTTTTGTTACTTGCAGTCTATAAGTTAAAATCCTAAAATAGAACAGTGAGCAATTAAACTATACTGCCTACTAGTATGGTTGTCATGTGGCTTCTACACCTTGTAGTCCTTTGTCTTATGTAACATTTCCTATACAGTGATTTACACACATAGAAATGATTGTCTCTGTGTAGTGTGTGTGATGTAAAGTGCTCTGACACTGTACACTGGTATGAATGGCGCTGTAAATCAAATTAAGTGCATCTGAGAAAGAGTGTGGTTATGGAGACATGAGGGGGACTGTTAAAGGGTAGTAGTGAGGAAATCCAAGGTGTAGGTGATCATTGGGGGCACCAACAAACATTGTTGCACAGGGCGCCACCAGCACTAAAGCCTGCCCTGCTATCGAGGACAGTCCATTGGCCTTGTTTCAGCAGTAGTAGCTACAACTCACCAAGGATCGGCCATTCAGGATTTGCACACACATCAAACTAAGTTTGCAAACTTCACAGTCTCTCTGCTTCATGCACAAGCACTTTTAACATGTGCTACCTGCTCTGGAGCCACTAGAATTATGCAGCAATGGGGGACAAAATGATGCCGCAGTGTTGACTAAATTAAGCAAAAAAAAAAAAGGCTGCAGCGTCATGCAATATATTTGATTATACTTTATTATTTAGACATTTTTACACATGTTAAGTCTCAGCAAAGATTCTGCTTCATCAGTTTCAGTGTAACATACGAATGCAGCAGTGAGAAAGGTGATCAGTCAATTTTTGCAAAGGAACGTCCTCTTTGCAGCAAGTCACGTTTTTAAGTACCTTTTTATCCATTTGAGCTAGAAAAATGATTGGTTAAAACTGTAAGATTATGCAGTGGATGATGTATTATGTGGCAAATATGGCAACGCCATAATTATAAAGAAAACATTTGCAAACTAGGATATTTTGCCATTCATGTTTGAACTGCTCGTGTGGAAGAAGGGAGGTGAAGTGCAAATGAGTGAAACTGCATGGCTTGGAGAAAAATGGATTGCGATTCCACGTTTAAGAGTATTTGGGACATAGCGTGATTGGAAATATATCCCAATTTGTGAATGTATTTAAATGCCAATAACTCCTATTAAGCCTTAAATAATCAAGTGTTTCCATTGGTTGAATAAATAACTCAATAAGCTGTAACTGGGGAGTGAAATGCCAAATACCAAAAATTGGGATCTTTGGCACATTCTGGCCACACCTCTGACTCCGCCCACTGATCCAATCCTTGGTTTATACCCGCCCTCGGAGTCTCCACCCACAGTTCCCCTTCTTTTTTCCCCCCACTTCGACCACTGATTAACCGTAACAATAACAGGTGGTTTGCCATTGTCTGGAGGTTGCCTACGATGCCTGCCTTCAACAGCTGGTCATCGAGGTAGGAGAAAACTGGTATCCTGAATCTCTGAAGCTGTGCTGTTAATATTATCCTCACTTTTGTGAAAACCTAACGAGAACTTGTAGGGCGAAAGGTGAGCACAGCAGACTGGAAATGCTCCAGCCTTCCTTGAACCGCAGGTAACACCTGTAGAACTGCAGAATGGATATATGAAATATGTGCCCTGCAGGTCGAAGAACACCATCCAGTCTCCTAGGGCCAGAGCAGCCAAAATCTGGAAGAAAAGGAGCATTTTGAATTTGTCTTTCTGTAGGGAGATAGTCAGAAGTCGAAGGTCCAATACAGGCAGGCGGCCTCTGTTCTTTTTTGGAACAAGGAAATAATGCAAGTAACAGTCCTCTCATATTTCAGAGTCTGGATCTCCCTCTGTAGCACCTTTTGAGAGCAACTGTTGCACCCCCTGCAGCTAAAAAGAGAAGTGCTCCTCTGAAAATTGATGACATGTGGAAGGAGGCGAGGAGATGTGGCAGAGTAAAAAACAAACAGATAATCTGTGGTCTAATATTTCAGTAGCCCACTAGAGGAACATGATAGTTACACACCTCTGCCATCAAGAGTAAACCACAAGAAAATATATAAAATTATAGGTAAGATTATAGAGGAAAGAAATGGTTTCCCATCATTCACCAACATGACCATTATCATCATTTGGGTATCCCTCCTACCTTCCACTAACCCTCTTGATCATATAGGGAAGTTGAGTGGATTGTTTCCTAAAAGAGGGTCATGTAGGAAAAACTCAAGATCAAAGAAAGATTAGGCTCACAAGGAAACATAAAAGAAATCCTCAAAGTGTATGCGAGAATGACAGGTGCAGTGAAATTGTAAAAGTAAAAAAGGATATACAAGAGAAAAAATTATTTGAGTATCTATTGTAATCCTAATTAAAAACAGTGCAAACAAGCAGTTTCAAAAATAGCTGCTTATAAAAAAGCGGTCGACATGTTTCAGGCTACTGGACGAATGGTCCACAGTTTTCTTCAGGACCTATCTGTTAATGGTATTGCTACTGCATAGAACATATGGTGTCCAAAAAACTAGTAGCTAAACCAAAAAAGCAATGAAATAAGACCAATACACATGAAGGTTGGAATTATTACAACCTCTGGTGGCAATTACAGATCCTCCGTATAGACGAGATGTAGAGGACACCTGTAAAATAAATTTAAATCCTGGTAATCTTAATGACAAAAAAAGGTAAAGGTGCAAAATCTTTACAACTGGTAAATAATACAGAGGTATATACAAATTATTAGCCTCAAGACAGCTTCAAGCTTGTAATGCATTATAATGGAAAAAATTGTTTTGCTCACCCGTTTAATACGAGGACTGTACCTCACCTGGGAACAGTCCAGCCAAAACTGCCAAGCCACGTCTTCCCAGAACCGGAAACAAGCATCCTAGACTGGTTTCGGGCTAACAGCCCTCATCAGCTTGTCCTAGAGGGCACATCTACAGTTGCCCAACAAAAACAATGCATTGACAAATCTCAGCGCTAGACTGGCCCAAAAGGACATTCATTTTCCAATTGCCTCAATACTCTTAGACATCCTGTTCGATGCAGTCGTGTAAAAATAATTGCGGGTTAACCTTACTGGTTGAAGCCTGAACCAGACTCTCTGGGGTAGGCAGTTTAGTGAGAAAATCAGGCTTATCAGGTGTCAGTCTGTGACTCCTGCTCACCTGCCTATCACTAGTGAGAAGGAACAAGGCTTTTACCAAGTGTCCATAAAAATATCGGTGAACGCTTCAATGAAATAGAAAATTGGCTCAGATATTGAAAGCCCAGGCTGTAGAAGTTCAATAAGGACATTAGTCTTGTTAGGTCTCGCCTGTCAATGCGCATGCGCATTGAGCTTGCGAGACTATGGGGGCTTAAACAGACTTTAACCAACTTGCAAGTCGATGGCGATTCCTTGCAGTGCCCGTGAAATTCAAGCTCAATGCGCATGCGCATTCACATTAAAAGCGCGTGCACATGCCCCCAGCCGCCTGCCTTGCATGTCTTTTCCCTCAGGCGCACTCCTCCCACACCCCCGATCCGCTCCCTCCCCTGCCTGCCGTGTCGCATTTCTACAGGGCACCTCCCCTCATCAGTTCCCCAGCAGCATCTGTTCCCCAGCCTGCGGAGAGCAGCTCTTCCTGTTCCGCCCTCTCCCCACTCTCTCTCCCCTCACGACGCCCCTCCCGCTCCGCCCCCTCCCCACTCTCTCTCCCAGCACTCTAGCACTGCTTGTCTTCCGTGAAACTGTCTGTTCTGCCTCGAGCGGAAGGAGGCTCAAGACGCAGCTTGCCTCGTGTCATACACCTATGCATCACCGCTTACAGTGCGGCTTCTTTGGTTGCAAGTCGCCTCCAGCACAGCCCCTGCCCGATAGCTTTGAGTCTCTCCTACCCATCTGTTGGCAGAAGCCTCTGCTCTCCACACCGATTCCTCTCACAGAACGGGGCATGTTTCCGAGGGCGCCCATAACAAGGATGCTCCGCCAGCAGCTCTTCCCCTCCCCACTCTCTCTCCCAGCACACCTCCCCCTCGCTCCGCCCCTTGCTCTCCGCCCCCTGCCTCCCCAGCCGCCAGCATTCCACACTGACACAGCCTGCCGAGAGCAGCTCTTCCTGCTCCGCCCTCTCCCCACTCTCTCTCCCCTCACAACGCTCTTCCCGCTCCGCCCCCTCCCCCGACCCAGCACTCTAGCATACAGCACGGAATTCAGGCATCAGCTGGACATGCGGAAAATTGTCCAGATTCTTATAGCGCAACTTGTAGAGATTGCATAAACTGCTCGGTAAAGAAAGAAAGTTACACACTATTTTGTTCTGCAGCTCTTCCCGCTCCGCCCCTTGCTCTCCGCCACCTGCCTCCCCAGCCGCCAGCACCTCCCCTCATCCGTTCCCCAGCAGCATCTGTACCCCAGCCTGCCGACTCTTAGTCGATCAGCCTATAATCCAATTTACAGCAACACATCGCCCATAACAAGGATGCTCCGCCAGCAGCTCTTCCCCGCCCCACTCTCTCTCCCAGCACACCTCCCCCTCGCTCCGCCCCTTGTTTAAAGCTTGAAAATACATCCCGCCTCTCCTCCCCCTTCCTTCCCTCCCCCCGGCTTCTTCCCACCCTCCTCCCTTTGCCTGAGGACATCACGAGAGCCGCTAACCCTCCTCCAGGAGCCAGATGATGAGGGAGGAGACGCACAACTGCGGTCTTCTCCTGCTGGCACACGAACAACGTCACCTTCTTCACTCTTCAGCACACCAGCCATATTTTTGGGGGACTAGCCAGAGTTGTTAAAGTTGAGCTATATGTACTGTGAAGCCAATGCAGACAGCGGCAAAGTGGCTTTGAACGAAACTCAAAACAAGTCACTCTCACTAGGGTCCGCAAGGCTTTAATGTCGAGAAAGAGTGCACGCTCTAAGAGCTGAAAAAATGGGACAACGTTCGCGTTCACTCAAATTCTGTGATGCTTCTATCCATAGCTCGAAAAGTTATTTATAAAGAAAGAGACATCTCTCACTTTCCTCTCGTTCCTGCCAGCTGTCACCTCCACATTCCATATCCTCCGTACTTTTAATTTTGAATCATTATGTTGCCCTCCTTCTCCGTAACTCATTCTTTCTCCCGACTTTTCTTCCCTTTACTCCTTTGTTATCTACTCCCAATGTACTTCTCTCTTCTAATTTCATTTAATAGGTCGAGCCTGGTCAGCCCATGCACTGCTATGCAAGGTGTGCTGTATTGGAGTATGGACTTGAAGTCCTGCCCACTCTCTCCCCACCACCACATCCACCACCGCCACATCCACCACCACCACATCCACCACATCCACCACCACCACATCCACCACCACCACATCCACCACCACCACATCCACCATCACCACCACATCCACCATCACCACCACATCCACCACCGCATCCACCACCACCACATCCACATCCACCATGATATCCACCGCCACATCCACCACCGCATCCACCACCACATCCACCACCACCGCATCCACCACCACATCCACCACCACCACCACCACCACCACCACATCCACCACCGCCACATCCACCACCGCCACATCCACCACCGCCACATCCACCACCGCCACATCCACCACCGCCACATCCACCACCGCCAAATCCACCACCGCCACATCCACCACCACCGCCACCGCCACATCCACCACCGCCACATCCACCACCACCGCATCCACCACCGCCACATCCACCACCACTACCACATCCACCGCATCCACATCCACCACCACATCCACCACCGCATCCACCACCACCACCACCACATCCACCACCACCACCACATCCACCACATCCACCAGCACATCCGCCACCTCATCCACCACCGCATCCAACATCACTATATCCACCGCATCCACCACCGCATCCACCACCACCACCACATCCACCACCACATCCACCAGCACATCCGCCACCTCATCCACCACCGTCCCACCACCACCACATCCACCACCAGCACTTCCACCACCACATCCACCACCACTTTCACCACATCCACAACCACCACATCCACCACCACCACCACCACATCCACTGCATCCACATCCACCACCACATCCACCACCGCATCCACCACCGCATCCACCACCACCACCACATCCACCACCACCACATCCACCAGCACATCCGCCACCTCATCCACCACCTCATCCACCACCGCATCCACCACCACCACCACATCCACCACCACATCCACCACCACATCCGCCACCTCATCCACCACCGTCCCACCACCACCACATCCACCACCAGCACTTCCACCACCACATCCACCACCACTTTCACCACATCCACAACCACCACATCCACCACATCCACCACCACCACCACCACCACCACATCCACCACCACACCCCCAGATCCACCACCACCACATCTATATGTGTGTGGCTCTGTGTGTGTGTAGGTGCAAATGCTATGTTCTTGGATTTTTGTCACAATAAAATACACTAAACATAATCTTCACAAAAGTTATTTACAAATGTTTAAGCTATTGCCATTATAAATTAAATAAATTATTTAAGTATTAATTATTTACAAAAATTAAAAGCCATTGTTATTTGTAATATCAATACATCTAAGTCACGTAAATACAAAACATGTTGCATTACAAATGCTATAGGTGTTACATTTGCAAAAGTTATAACTATTGGCATTGTAAATGACAAAGCTATTAATTTAGGTATTTTCAAAAACAACACATAAATAAAAAAAAATCATTTACAAGACCAATAGCTCCAACTTTTCTAATGCGAGACCTATTGCATTTCCAATGCTTGTTTTTGATATAGAGAAGCTGGAAATCTAGTAACTCAGCTGCCAGTCGAACACCAACAGCATATGACGCACTCTCTTCAATCAGTGGCAAGTCCAGCCTTGTATCAGAGGAGGTACCAAAAGCCACATAAAGAACTCATAATGAAGAGATAATCATCCCCCACCAGACAAAAATCAACTCCTTCAGGTGGTGAATATTGTTCAGATTCAGATACCAAAAAATAATGGAGCCTCTATTGGATCAATCTCATTTCAGGAAGCAACTCAAGACCTGGTTGTTCGAGCAGTAGCAGACCCCCCCCCCCCCGCGCCTTGAGACCCTCTGGGTAAGTAGTGCGCTATATAAATGCAATGATTGATTGATTGATTGGTAGAGGCATGTGTTCAGAATCTGGCAGCACTTTAATTTCATAGGGGGACATCGAATGAGATCAGGTTGAAGTTGGTTCGGGATCAGACAACAGGATCAGAATTCGATCCTCTTCTAGCACCAGCAATATCGGGACTGGACTGGATGAGTGGCAGCCAGACACAGGTCCAGGCACCAGAGTAAGTGTCTGTACCAACAGTCGGTACAGACAAAAGGAACGGACGTCAGTGTGGAGCTTATATTCGGTTCCAATCCATCACTTCAAGGGTGGTAGCAGTTAGCATGGAGCACCACTGCTCCATCTAGTGACACGCAGGAGAATTGCTGCGAAAGATTACATATTCAGTCTGGCACCTTCGGAGTATTCTAAGGAGAAAAAACTCATACTGCATGGGCAGACCTGCTGAGAAGGAATACTGCATTCAAGGATTGCAAGGCAAAACTACCCACTGGGAACAGTCTGTTGAGAAAGGCATCAATATGGCTCGACTCACTATCTGGAGGGTTGGTTGGAAAGGCATCAGAAGTGACTACTTGTTGAGGATTACATCACCAGCTTTTCAGGTGTTGTATGCCTTGTCATAAAAGGAGGATCACCAAGGGGCTGGTCTGTCACCAGGCTCCAATGCAACTGACAGGGTCAACGCATGGTAGACTAGGTGGCCATGAGAGGGCCCCACTGAATAGGGTCACAAAGGAGGTAGAACCTGGTTGACAGATCTCAGGTAATAAACTTGCCTAAGTTTCAACAGTGGAGAAATGTAAATATATAGCACTTATGCTCCCATTCACACAGTTACTGCGAAAGAGGCACCTTCTTCCATTGGTAGCTCAGATGGGAAGTCAAGCTCAGTCTCTGGAGAAGTAGCTAGTCCAGTGGAGTTGTGTAAATCCAGGTATAGCCTGCCGGTGGTATAATGAGGAGGTATAATAGGTTATCCGCATTCTCCATCATCAGTGCTCTGGGGAATATTTTCAATACCCTGAACTGCATTAGAGTTGGTTCTGAATAAGGCATCTAGCTTTTGATAGTATTGGTGTTAAGGTAGAAGCATTGGATTAGAGCCTGGTTGCATTCTGACTAAGAGTACATTTGAAATTTTGTAGCACGACATAAGCCTGCTATAGGATGGTGACGGCTAAGGGGAGGAGACAGACATATATCCCGGTTCGGAGCTGGTGCTAGATTAGTCGATACCCGCAAGGTATCGACTGGTGTGAATCCATGGTACACAGTGGAAGTCTGAACTGGTGTCGGTGTGGGCCCAGGGACAGACCAAACAGGGCCAGTTGCTGCAGAGGGAGGGCCTGCCGGCAGAGGTTCTGCTAGAGACCCTCCCAGCTCTGTGGGCCCCAAAGCATACGAGAGAGCTGCAGCATCAATCAATGTACTTGTAGAGCGCGCTACTCACCCGGTCTCATGGCGCTGAGGGGAGCGGGGTGGGGGTGCCGCTACTGCTCGAACAGCCAGGTCTTGAGGAGTCTTTTGAAGGCGAGTAGGTCTTGGGTCTGCAGTAGGTGGGAAGGGAGGGTGTTCCAGGTCTTGGCAGCGAGGTAGGAGAAGGATCTGCCGCCGGAGGTCGTTCGTTGGATGCAGGGGACGGCGGAGCTGAGCTGGCAGGTGGGGGTGTGGAAGCGGAGTCTGCTGTTCAGGTAGGCTGGTCCGGCGTTGTGGACTGCTTTGTGTGTGTGGGTGAGGAGCTTGAAGGTGATCCTCTTGTCGACGGGGAGCCAGTGTAGGTCTTTCAGGAGGGGGGTGATGTGGCTGCGGCGGGGGGCGTTGACGCTCAGTCGGGCGGAGGCGTTTTGGATGCGTTGAAGTCGTCGTAGGTGTTTGGCTGGGATTCCTGCGTAGAGTGAGTTGCTGTAGTCCAGTCTGCTGCTGACAAGGGCCTTTGTCACTGTTCTTCTGGTTTCGGTCGGGATCCACTTGTAGATCCTGCGGAGCATGCGGAGGGTGTTGTAGCAGGAGGAGTAGACGGCATTGACCTGTTTAGACATAGAGAGAGAGGGAGGAGTTGAGGATGAATCCTAGGTTGCGTGCATGGTCGGTGGGTGTCGGTGCTGTTCCCAGTGTGGTAGGCCACCAGGAGTCGTCCGAGGCTGAGGGGGTGGGTCCGAGGATGAGGACCTCCGTTTTGTCCGAGTTCAGCTTCAGACAGCTGTTCCTCATCCAGTTGGCGACAGCCTTCATTCCCTCGTGGAGGTTGGTTTTGGCGGTGTGTGGGTCCTTGGTGAGGGAGAGGATGAGCTGGGTGTCGTCTGCGTAGAAGATTATGTTGAGGTTGTGATGGCGGGCCACTTGTGCGAGGGGGGCCATGTAGACGTTGAACAGAGTCAGTCTGAGGGATGAGCCCTGGGGGATGGCCTCCTTAAAAGTTATTTGCTTCAGGGCATACAGGACCAGCTGTGGTGCCGGATCACAATCAGAAAACAGACTGACACCCTCATGCTTTATGGTGTTGAGTCTCACTCAGCTTTCCTACCATAGGAGTTTGAGTGGGAACACAACTTTGCGCAGAACCAGCTTCTTAAACAAAATCCGAAGCGGTCCTGTGACTTGGCTTGGGACTTATGTTTTGATTGTGATCTCTTCTTTTGTTTGTGAAAAGAAATGAAAATAGGGTTCTACGGAAGGTCATTCAGTCGGATTCTGGCAGTTGGACAATGGCATAACAATCAGACACCAGTAATAAAGCTAGCTGGGAGGCCAAATATGGACAGTGCTGCAAAACATAATCACAACATTTCTTCTATGCCTCCTCTTCTCTCTGGCCCTCATCCACAATTCATATCTTCTCCCATAGTGTGCACTTCTTACCAGTCGTATCCCCTTATCCTCTTTTCTTCATTCTTACCACCTTCCACTGCTAGCCACTTAAAACTTTCTACCATGTCTAATAAAGCCTCTCGTTTTTTCTCCCCATCTGCCGCTAAATTACCCAAAACACACATCAAGCAACACGTCTATGGGCACTGCAGACTTTATCCACCCAATACGCCCACCCCATTAGTGAATACCAGATTCCTATATTCTTAGCCAAATAAAGTGACTGGCTTCCCCTTCTACATCGATTCCCCCTTCCTAGGCTCTGATTTTTCCCTCCCCCTCCTACATGCCTTCTAATATATTTCTGTCTTTCCTGTATAATTAAGCTCTCCTGACCTCACTACCGACCATCCTAATGCTGTATAGGGCTTAGGAACTCCTTCAGGCTCAACAATGAGTTTTCTATCTATACCACACATTCCATGTCTGGCACTCACGTAACAAGCCAAACTGTTCTCTACTACTAACCTCCCCACTTCTATACCTCTCCACCTTTGAGATGTCTCCGCCTCCATGCATGATAAATTAACAAGAACTGATTAGAAGTCTTTGACGTGGTCTCAGGCTCCAAGACAGGCCACCTCATTATCACCAAAATCTGGCTGTGACAATGCACCCAGATTCTCCATGAGGCCAACCTTGCTATAGAAACCTCTTTCAATAACTGTCCAAGAATACTGGAGGACGCTTGGCATTTGTTTTCAAGAAATCTACACGTCCTAGGCTTTCACGAATATAATAATTGAATGTGAATCAATGCTCATCTGTCTGTTGCTCAAATATCTTCAACTCACTCCAGTATACCTAATAGATGCTGCTGTAAAACACGGAAGCTTTCATAAAAGCAATCTTAGCTGTCAGAGAAAATCACAAACATTTCAGCATCTTTAGAGACTAGAACATCTTGATGATTCACCTTCAACCGCATCCAACAACCACATCATCATCAAATCAAGATCCCTGATGGCAAACCTAAAGGGACTAACCTACTCCAATCTGTCCCAGGACGGACACACGGAGGTAGACACACTATCTTATTTGCTTTTGTCTGAAGCACCCAACAAAGACAACTAAAGCACTAATCAGCAAACTAAGCTCTTGACAGAGGATCAAGCTCAACCTCTAAGAACTTGGCTCTATCTCATCACAATATCTCATGCCAACTAAATACCACAAGTGAAACATTTCTATAATTGTTTCAAAAAAGCTTTTTTTTTAAAAAAAAAAAAGATACCCCACAAGCCGGAAACACACAAAGAGGCCTCCGTTGCTCAATAGAAAGATAAATAAGCTCAAGGTAAAATTATAGGCTTTAAAACTACAATAGATGAGATCAAACAAACAAAATAAACACTCAAGAAAAAATATCTAGAGCAACAAGAATTAGCTACTTACCAACTGATCTCCAATGACACGTTCTCAGGAAACGAAGTGAAAGAGCTTCCTTTACCCAGATTTCTGCAATGTACTCTGCCATCATCAATCGCCAGAGTCATCGAGTCCACGCTGCTATCCACCTGGGATGACTAGAAATTGTCTGTGGACAGAAATAGAGAACTTGCACCACTACTATTATTACTTCTACAGACCTGTATTCTGCAACAATGACACCCTACTACTGAGACTAATGGATCACTGAATCCAAAAAAGCAATCTAGCCTGAACCTTCTCACACCACCAAGGCAGAGCCAGCATTTACTCGCTGACCACACTCAAGGCAGCCTCTTACCACCAATGATTTGTTTGCTATTCAACCTCTTTACCACCCAGCTACTAGAACTCAAAGTACAGCATCTATGCTCATGACACTCTCACCAAGGCAGAGCCAGCATTTACTCGCTGACCACACTCAAGGCAGCCTCTTACCACCAATGATTTGTTTGCTATTCAACCTCTTTACCACCCAGCTACTAGAACTCAAAGTACAGCATCTATGCTCATGACACTCTGATCATCCTGGGAGGGGGTGTGGCTACGCTGCCAATGGAGGAAGGCATGCTCGTGTAGAGCTCAGTCGGTGGCTCCCCATGTTGGCTTAAAATATCCGTGCACAATGATCTGCCGGGGCGTAGTTTGGCCGCTACAGCTGCTGAACCTACCCTGCAGCCCGCTGCGAGTGCGGGGTGATCGGGCTGAATTCTCCGCATGAGACCTGCAGATTTTTCTGTGGCCTGACCGTGAGCCCCTCATTGGAGTCGCGCTGGAACTGAACTGACATCGGCGGCTAACACCAGAGACTGCCTGGACCCCTGCGGTGAGTGCCTACGCCGGAAGCCCAAATCTGGGCTGTGGTCCTCATACACCTCCAGTCCCGATGGGTCTGACTTGTGGGGCGTCCTGGTGAAATGGCCCCTGCTTGCCACCCCACCCCTTGGTCTGGCTGGACCACATGCACTGCTAATATCCAAATGTTATGGCACCTATCAAGATAGGGACCTCGAATGTGAGAGGCATTCACAGTCCCATCACGTCCTATCTCATTTCCTCCAATCTGAAACGCCATCACGTACAAATAGCACTCCTATAGGAGAAACACTTGCAAAAGCCATAAGTGGCAAGACTACATAGGCGCTGAGGGGTCAATTATACGTGACGGGCTATTCGGCATATGTGCGTGGGGTTTTGGTGTGGGTAAGGCCAGGGACTCCCTTCTGAGTGGTAGACTCCTATATAGACGCAGAGGGTAGGTACGTCATAGTCAAGGGTGTATTGGACGGGAGGCAGATCATACTTGCATCGCTGTATGCGCCCAACACGGAACAAGCAGCCTTTTTGGATTTGATCTCCCACAAACTGGCCAAGTGACACGATTTTCCCATGATACTAGGCAGCGGCTATAATAGTGTATTGGATGTTTCACTAGACCGCTCCTTTCCATCCCTTGCCAGGCACGGCTACACGCACTGCCGCAAAAGCATTAAATCATTGGGCTATGCACTGGCACTCATCTGACGCTTGGCGCCACAGCAACCCGCAGGATAGGGTATATTCCTTTTACTCGGGAGGGCACAGCTTCCGTGTACGCCTAGAACGCTTTATGGTGTCGAATGATCTTCTATCAAGTGACTCCGGGTCCTAATATATGGGCGGAAACACTCAGATCATAACCCATTTGTGGTGGAGTTGCAAATGAGAAGACGCAGTACCGCCAATTCCTGTGTGGCAACTTTAACCAGATGTCCTACTTGATGCATCATTCCGAGACTTACTGGCTACTAGTGTGGCTCAATACTTTGATGAAAATGCGGACACAGCTTTGTCGCCACTGTTAGAGTGGGACGCCCTCAAGGTAGTCTTGAGGGGGCACTGTTTGGGTACACAGAGGGGCATCAGAGTGCAGCTGGAAAAGAAACTCACCACTTTAGAAAGAAAGCTGGTGACTAGTAAACGAGAAGCGACTGAGGGGTCCCAAAGACAACTAGACGGCTACAGGGAGGAACATGCATGATTGCTAGAGCAGCTCCGATGTCTTAATTAATTATGCCGCTCATTCGGCGCTGGCGCACCACATGGAGGACAAAGCTGGAAAATTGCTCACGTGGCTCATACATCAAAATGAGGCATCGTCCCCTGTCGCATCTGTGCGCATGGCGACTGGGGACGTAGCGTACACACAGCGCGACATACATAGAGCGTTTGTAACTCATTACCGGGACCTGAACAATCTCGCACACAGGCTACGTCCCTGTAGCTACAGCTCTATCTTGAAGGGATGGATCTACTGCAGCCTACACATACACAAAAGCGGAATTAAACGATCCTCTTCTTGCGGAGGAAATACAGGAATGCATATTCTCGTTGTCCAACGGGAAGTCGCCAGGACCGGATGGACTGCCGACTGAATTTGACATTGCTTATGCGCATATATTAGTACCACAGCTGCTGAAGGTGTATGAGGCTGCGCTGGATGACTACACGCTCACTGATACGCAAAACGAAGCCCTGCTGGTGTCTCTCCTTAAGCATAACAAAACCCCTGAATCTCTGGGTTCATATTGTCCACTAGCACTTCTTAACACCGATTACAACATTTTTGCATTATTACTAGCTAAGCGTCTTTCACCCTTAGTGAAAACGCTGGTACACCCTGACCAGAACGGTTTTGTCCCCACTAGGAGTACTTCACTCAACATCAGCAGGTTTTTTCAGATACAGCAATATGTGATACATAGATAGCCCCGCTCTGGCTGCCTGGTATTGGACCTAGAGAAGGTCTTTGATTCTTTGGAATGGCCTGATCTAGCGGCGGTACTGAACAAATATAAGCTTGGTGATCATTACTTGAGCATGGTCCAACTGCTGTATCAGCGCCCCACTATTCGGGTCCGCACTGGTAGGCTCATTTCAGAGGCCATTAGAGTGAGGCGGGGGACACGCCAGGGTTGCCTGTTGTCCCCCCTGATCTTTTCTCTGGCCATGAAGCCACTGGCGATGTTACTTCGCGGCAGTAGTGAGGCGTGGGGAATACAGCTGGGGGATGGGATGCATTCTGTTTCTCTATATGCCGATGACTTACTATTGTATGTGCGTTATATTACTGATATTCCCACGTCCATAGCAGTTGTGCTGAGGGCCTATGAAGAGATATCGGGTATCCGGGTCAACTGGGCCAAGTCAGGAGTTTATCCCGTTAACGCAGACACAGCGGAAACGTAGATGCTCCTTAACGGCTCACTTTTTCCATGGTACCCCACCCCCTTTCGCTATCTTGGTGTCTTCATATATTGGACACCTAATGATTTGCTAGAGGGCAATTTAATGAGAGCGATTTCAGCTTTAAGGGCCCAAGTACAATTTTGGAAGTCACTCCCATTGAATGTTATGGGCCACAGTACCCTACTGTAGATGATTGTCCTTCCCAAATTATTATATTATTTCTCAAATCTCCCGGTTTATGTCCCAACCAAGGTTTTCCGTGAGCTGGAGCGTCTGTTCTGAGACTTAATATGGAACAAGGGAAGACCCCGAGTTGCACTGTTGAAATTATGTGCCCCTACCAGTCAGGGAGGGTTGGCCGTCCCCAATACGGAAGTGTATTATATAGCGGCCCAACTACAATGGGTAAAGAAGTGGCTAAGTAGCAAAAGTCTGGAAGACACGGCGACCTTGCAGCAGCCTTGGACTCACTTCCAAATCTATCACTTATTCCATCCAGCTACCAAGCTCCCCCAGCCATCCAAATTACATCTGGGATTGGCGTATAGATGCTACAGGGGGAGCTTATATCTCACACGTGCAACAATCCTGCATGCCCCAATATTGCCACTCTTAGGGACACCTAGGGGGAAGACGGGCACCTCCGAGGTGGCTCTCACACATTGGCACACAGCAGCTATAGACACCATGGGCGACCTCTACAGGGATGTCGCACTGTTAAATTTTGAGGCATTGGCGGAGGACACTGACTTGCCGGCAGGGCAATTCCTTTTGCATACCTCGCTCACAGAGCCCTTTCGGCCTTCTGAGGAGATCTACCGGCTGAGCCACCAACACATCTGCTACTACAGTACTTACACGTAATGGGGGGGGGGGGTCACATATAGTACACTACTTTGTGGCGCCTTCATTCACACACACGCTGAAACCAATGCTGAATCTCCGCATCTGCTGGGAAGCGGACAGAGGCCAACCCTGGACTGACAAGGAATGGGACGCCATCCTGGATGGCTCTACATATGTACTGAGAAGCTTTAAATTCAAGCTAATACAAACATACATCATACAGAGAGCGTACCTTTCACCCGACAAAATAAACAGATATTTCAACATTGCCACCTCTGAATGCCTAAGCTGACGGCAGCTCGACGCGGATCAGCTCCACATGCTATGGCCTTGAATCTCCCTCCAATTTTTACTGAAAAGTAGTAGTCACAGCCCTAGCGCTCGGCACTAACACATCTTTACCGCCTACATGGGAAATCTGCATATTAGGGTTCTATGCCAGGTCCAAGAAAAAACAGGGTCACATTACGATTAAGTGACCTTGGATTGACAGTTGCAAAGCGCTTATTTACAAAAAGGTGGAAGCCTGCAGATCCCCCCAGAGACAATCAGCTGGAAAAAATCACTTATGATATGGGCGCAGGCAGAAAATACAACATTGCACAGGGAGGAAATGGCAGATCTCCGCAAATACCCCATTGCGCTATACTGGGACAGTATAGGTTAAAAATGTCAAGGTGGTGTACCACACAAAAACTTTATTCAGTGGTCAGCCTGACATGGTTAAAAGGTATGTGTGGGAAATTACCAAATGATGTTTTGGATATTTCCACTTAAGTACGGTCAACATGTTTCTGCCCTTTATGTGTAATTTACTGGGCTTCTTCAGGACCATATGGAGTATACCTCGGTGGTATGGACGCGCTAAGGCCCACCCTGCCAGAGGACGGGAAAGTTAAAATCTTGTGTAAAAATTAAAGGTGCAAAAAAGAACAAACCAACAAGTTGTGGGATTTACCTCAAATTTGAGAGGAACCTGTATAGTCTGTAAGGAAAAGACATACATACAAATATAGAGACAAACATATAGTTAGTAGGATCTGTCTGCTAGGTTTTCTGCAAAACGATCTCTGTATTGTTGTGCTCAGGGCTAATCAAAATGCGTGACCACAGTGTCAAAGAAGGTACTGTTGTGCAGGAAAACACTGGTCTGGATACCAGACAGACGTGTGGACATGCACTATGAACGAGAAGAATGGCCGGTTGATCACAAAAATCTAGTGGAACATCACGCGTGATTAGCGATCAATGAGGCAAAAGCAGGGCCAGTGGTAATATATACATTGAAGGATTATAAGGTACGCTGGCGAGTTAAAATAACAAGTGGTAACACTGTCTTACTTGTTGGGTAAAAGATCCACTCCCCATAGGTCTCGGGAGGGGGGTGGAGGCAACAATGGCACACCCTGTAGAAGGGACAATAAAGCACAAATGCAGCATAGGTAGACTGAAAAGTATGCCAGTATGCCAGTGGCATCACAATATACTTAGCTCAGAGTGGTAGGAGTAAAGGATCTTACGCCCGCAAAGCCTGGCACCCGCTCAGCACCTAGGAACACCCTCGGCCGGACCTCGTGGATGATGATCGGGAGAAAAAGGAACCGGCGGGGGGATGTTCCATGCTGTAGCGGGTGGACCAATCAGGAAGCAGTAACGAGAGAGAGGCTTGGAATACAAGTTGTATCACAACCGGAGGTTTATCCAATCACCCGGTAGGGTGAAATTGAGGTTTGAAACTCAAGCTTAGAGCAACTCGAGTGTGATGTTAGGAAAAACTTTATAAGTCAATCAAGGGGGAGCAGAATCAAATTCCTCAATGGGAAAGGACATGGTTTAAAGACTACAAGGGTAAAAGTTGAAATGGACCTTCATGGATTCATAAACTGGGGATTAAGAAAATGCAGATTTGACATTGTTGTCAGAAGTTAAAAAATTATTTAAACACTAGGGTGCATAAAAAGATTATACGTGTTCAAGAAAATTGAACTAAATGAAATGTACCAGATTTAGGCTTATAGGGAGAGGCAATAAACCAGTATCAATGGGAATGGTTATAGTAGCATTTAGTCGTTGGAATGTCTCAGTGTGGGTTAACGTTTCAGTACTAAGGACCAGGGAATCAAATAATTTAGACCATTTAGATGTGTGCCCAATTTGTACACCCAACGTTGTTCTTTTTCGAAAAGGACGCTAGTGGTGTTCCTTTCAGTCGAGATATGTTCAATAATGGTCCAGCGGAGGTCATTGAGAGTATGGTTTTGCTGTAGGAAATGTTTACTCATTTTGGTTGTCACTTTGCGGCACCTGATGTTACTGCGGTGTTCGCAAATGCGCTGTTTGATTTTGCGAGTGGTCATTCCCACATATTTTTTCTGGCAAGGGCACGTGATAAGGTAGACCACGTTGGTGGAATTACAATATGTGTGTGTTCCCTGTATCCAAGGTCTACCTGGTTCCAGGGCAAGTTGTTTGGTGTGCGAGGTTAAATGGCATACACTACAATTTGAGCATGGTAGTGTCCAGTTATTGGGGGCAGACCCTAAGCGCTAGTAACAGATCTTATATTCGAAGGAATGAACGGTTCTGATTTCGGCCACGTGTGTACTAAGGAGTCTTTTAAAGTTCTGCCCTTTTTGAAGGAAAAGAGTCGTTTCTCCCAGGTATTTTTGTTACTGATAATAATCTTCCAATGTTTATTCACTGATTTTTTTATTGCGTCTGATAGGCAACTATATGTGGTAACACATGTAAGTGACATGTCTCTGGGTTCTCTAAAGGTGTCTTCTAGCAGTACTTCTCAGGGTTGATTCCTGGCACGTTTGTTTCCTTTATCTAAAATTTTTGTAGGGTATCCTCTAGATTTCAATCTCCGGGTGAGGTCAGCTGCTTGGGTCTTGTAGTCCCTGATATCACTTCAGTTTCTCCCTATCCGAAGATACTGACCATAGGGAAGGTTTTCCCTTAGTGGTCTAGGATGGAAACTTGAGAAATCAAACAGGTTTTTTTTCGCTGTCGGTTTGTAATGGGTTCTGGTGGATAGCATTGTGCCGTTGATTGTGATAACCAAATCCAAGAATACCACTGACTGCTTACTGATGCAGTGAGTGAATCTCAAGGAAGGATCTAAGGAGTTGATCCAGGTTAAGAAGTGTTTTAGAGTGGTCTCATCGCCCTTCCAGATAAGGAAAATATCATCAATGTACCTCCTCCATAATCCTATGGAGGAGAACTGGCTGCTAGTGGGCAAAATGTACTTGGATTCGAAATCATGGACGTACAATCCAGCTACACTAGGAGCGAAAGTACTGCCCATAGAGGTACCAGTTCTCTGGAGGTTTTCCTTTGTATTCGAAGTAGTTCTCTTTTAGGGCTATCGTAGCACATTGCAATATGAAGTCTTTGGGTGTCGTATACTCCCAGGTGATAGAGTCCAAGGCTGTTCGTAGGACATTGAGAGTTTCATCTTGAGGAATACTTGTATACAGACTCTCAATGTCTAGTGCAACAGGGGTGATGGAGCCTTCCTCAAAATTGAATGCTTCCAGTAGTTGTAACATATTTTTTGTGTCTTTAAGATAAGTTGAAGTATTCTGCTTCTGTATGCTAAGCAGAGGCATAGAACTTAAAAGGCTGGGGCGTAGTTCCACAATCAACTAAAACTTTGTATGCCCCATAATTGAAAAACAGCTGGCCTCTGCTGAGGTCGTCCTTTCAGACTTTGGGGATCATAACCCCATTAAAATAACGGTACATACAACCAGAGGACCTAATCTTCAGTCCGAATGCGGGGCTTCAAATTTATCAGTCTCGACTGACAACTTAAGACTGTGTTGGAAGGGGGCTGACAACTCGGAAATCTTTAGGTCTTTGGTTAAGAATAATATGCCACTCCTTGACTCGTGTCTTTCTCTTGAATCCCCACCGCTGCAGATAATTGGGGACTTTGGAAAGATTTGTAGGCTGGTCAAAGGCCTATTATCTAGACCCCCCAAAAAGGTGCATTAACCCCCAGATGGTTTAATCACGACTGTTCGGAGGCGAACAGGAATCTGCGCAGGGCGCTAAATATTACCCCAAGATGCCCCTTGATAGTGAAAAGGGCTAGGGAAGAATATAAGGTGGCTATAAACAACAGGAAGAGCGAAGTTCTGAATGAAGTGGGCCAAACTGTGTGATGCCGCCAATCAAAAAAACAGCAACATTTTTTGGGCAGCAGTGAGAGAAGTACGTTCCATGGGTCAGTCACTGATGCCAATTAGCTGCACTATAGTTGGTGACACTTGAGTGGAGCATTTTTCAGCTATTCATTCTACCGCATCCCCAAGTAACACAATTCCTATTTTAGGTAATCCAACACCTACAGATATCAGCATTTTAGAAGTAAGTGAAGCAATAAATCAAAGTCTAGGCAACATAGCACCAGGCCCTGATGGGCTGCCTATAGACTTAATTAAGTGGAAACCGGGTTTCTGGGCACCTCTACTTCTGAACATTTTTAATAACCTGACGTTGGCTAAGATACCAGACACATGGACCACAAGTATAATAGTCCAGATTTTTAAGAATGGAGATAGGTCTCTCCCGTGCAACTATCGCCACATCCCCCTAATAGATAATACCCTCAAAACTCTGGGTAGAGTGCTCTACAATAAAATCATGGATTGGACTGAAGCTAATAATATAGACCCCTGTCAGTTGGGTTTTAGAGGAAAGGTAGGAACAAAGGAACAATGCCTGAATCTGAACCTAATCATTGGCAAATACACTATCAAAAAATCCCCAGTCTATATGGCTTTTATGGATTTGTCCACTGCATTTGACCTAGTCAATAGGTCAAAGCTGTGGGCAATTCTTTGGGCGGAGGGGTCTTGATGAAACTCTTGTGAATTGTTTAGCTTTTCTACATTGAGACCTTAAGGTTCAAGTTAGAATCGGGGTGGGCGGAGAGGTCTCGGGTTATTTTGACATTGGCAGAGGGGTCAGACAAGGATGTGTCTTGGCCCCCCTGCTTTTTATTTTATATATTAATGGCCTGAATGCATCTTTGAAATTGGCCACCCGAGATGTCCCATACATAAATAATGAACCCATCCCTGTGCTACTTTATGCAGACGATGCAGTCCTTATAGGTCGCACAGCTAATGCATTGTCCCTCCTTGTTCAAAATTTTAATAGCTATATGAAAAATCTTGACCTACGGGTAAATTTAAAAAAATCATTTTTAATGAGCAGTGGAACGGGTAAGCATGCCTTACGTCCAATTATTATTGATGGGCATAGGATGACCGGTTAAATCCTTTGTTTATTTGGGTTTGGCCTTTGCTGCGAACAGCTCCTGGATTGAGCATATAGCTCACGGCAGGAGCACGCTCCCAAAGGCCATCAACTCAATTTTAAGTATACTCCGCCCTAAGACAACAGGGGCACTACTAGCTATGCAGAAAATGTACAAACTTCAGTGTACCCCGGTGGCTACTTATGGCGCAGAGATATGGGGAATGGCCGACTGTTCACTTTTACAGTTAGAAGAGAATAGGTTTTGCAGGAAGATATTGAATTTCCCAATTTCAACCTCCCATTACATATCTCACAAGGAGCTTAACATTAACTTTTTAACCGATTTTATTAGGGCCCGCCCGGCGCTTATGTGGATTGCTGTTTGGAAAAATGAAGCAGCCTCCTTCTCACAGTCGATTATTAAAGACTGCTTACGTTGTGATAAATGTCTGGATATCCCATGGCTGAGTGGTGTGCTGGATAGTTTGCGTAGTATAAATATGAAAAGCCTTTTTTGGGATCCAACACTTGTGGCCTCTGTGGCGAAAAAAGAAATGCAGAATACCCTGTACTCCCTATATAAGATTGAGCGGGAGGAGGTTGAGATCAGAAAGACAACTGTGCGCAACTATATAGCCATTGAACGGCACAGCCACCCACTCCACAAATATTTATTGCTATCCATGAGCCGTTGGGAGATCAGTTTGCTGTTTCGGCTGAGAGCTGGTACTATACGCTTTTTACTCTGCTTCCGATTCGGCTATAGCCCTAATTTTATCCCCAATTTGTGCCCATGTGACAGCAAACCATTATGCACTTTATATTTTCCTGCAAATACTATACCAAATATTTTACACAGTATTTATGTCCCTATTTTTATAAAAACAAACCAATCAGTCGAGAGGTAGCATTTCTTCTAATGATTGAATTGGATGATGTACATCTTACCTTTCGTACTACCACTTTTTTAGAATTGGCAGTTAGGGCTCGAAGATCTATGATGGACCCATGACACTGCTATAACAAAACATTCTCCCTTTTTATATGTATGGGCGCGCTGTATAATGAATTGTTTATATGTTTGCACCAGTCACTTTAATATTTGTATATTGGAAATTCTTAAATATTTTAACTATGTTTTTTATCTGCTGTGATGTATGTGTTTTGTTGTGCTTTTATGGGTACTATGGTACCCGAATAAAGTGGAACTGAACTGAAAAATAAAAATGACACCACTCTGATCATCCTAACACTGGCATATCGGAGGGATAGAGCCTACCAATATCTTGGCAAATGCTTCTGAGCAGTCTATGCTTGGAGCTGAATAGGCACATTAAACTTACCTCTTCCAAATCTGAGATCCTAGCATGTGGAGTTTGGTGGAACTAGCAGCCTACAGTAGGCACCAAGACTTCGAACCTTTACTTGCAGCATTAAATAACTTAAGAAATCTGGTAGTAAACAAAGTCAAAAGAAGCACCTTGGACACTATGAAAACTCAGACGCCTCTTCCCTCATCTAACCTTACCTTAGAAGCTGCAGGTCACCATCCCCTTGACTTATATAATTATGCAACACAAGCGATCTGTATCAAGGGGAACCCACTCTTACTAAACAAAGACTACAAAGGATACTAAATGTAGCAAAAGAATCGCTCTTACACCTAGGGAAAGCATCATAACAGTACTCCAAGCCTTTTACTGGCTCCCCATCAACAAATGCCCCTTCTTTAAAGGCAATCTGCATTACCCAAAAGACCATTCATGGCAAGCACCACTCCTCATTCAAGTAAAGCTTCTGCCTCTATTATACACTCGCACTTCCAATGATCGCTATTCCCTACATTCATAAATGCATTGGTGGGTACCCCTCTTCAATGCAAGCTGCACATGTCTGGAGTTTTTTGACAGCAAAGACAAGCAATATGCACAATAACTTATAATTTGGTACATATGTAAACATCTTGCTCTTCCCAACAAATGATGCAAGATTACAAAGATTGCTAAACAGATTATGCCACATACACAAGGAAAATGCAGACCATCAAATAACCTGGAACTGCACTGACACAAGAACAGGGGCCTATTCCACCTAAAGGATTGCAGACACGACCACATGTGCAACTCTCACTCTACTTCATTACAATTGAGGCATAAGCGTTGTAAAAGTATTACTGACTTACGGGCATGAACACTTATTGGGATACAAGTGCCACTCTGGTTATAGCAAACGTCGAAACGATTCCCACATAGGCCAAAGTACAATTCATTAGTTTTCAAATATTCCATCAATCTGGTTAAGGGCTTAGCAGCTTCTCACAGGCATTGAATGCAAATACATGCCTCCATGTTTGCAAACTGAGTGCATGTTTGCTGTTTGTAACCTTTAAAATGACTCCGAAGTTGACTGCAGTTTATAGAGATATCCTCAGACCTTGCTCCAAAAGGCCTTAAGCTCGATTGAGAAGACTTTAAACTTAATTGTAGATTGCTTCAATAGCCTATGTTCATGTATTTACACTTCTTTCGTTTTAGGCCCAGTCAAGACCCCTTATTTTATATCTGTTACATCCTTGTTGTTACGCCCTCATTTTCCATCTGTTATACTGTGTTCACTTTATCTTAGTGGCCCAGTAGAATGTCTACAGTCATGGCGAGCCTTAATCTGTCAACTTCACAACTTTAGCACTTAAACACTGAAACTTCGCAACGTCAGCACGAGTCAGAAGGTAGGTTTGAATAATTACTACCGAAGGATATATTTTGAGATGAAGTGAGTCTGGCCTGGTGTACAACTATTCCAAAACCCAGTCACACCCTCGTCACCTGCTCCTCCTTCAATACAGACTTAGAAATGACACATTTCCAAAATTGATCCAATTTATTAAATTTACTATTATTGTTTACATAGAAAATCATTTTTCTTCTGGTTCCAGAAGACTCCAATCTTGACCATTCCTGGACCGCAGTGACTGTATCCAGCGTGCCTGGGTAGATTTCTTCTGAGAAACATCAACACCTCAACGGAAGAGTCGGACAACCGATCCTACCCTTAGCAGCAATTGAGCCGGGCAAAGATTCATACTACCTGTAAAGAAAAATTAAAGTGATTACTGTTCATTCTGGAATAGGTTTTACTCGCTCATTTCCTGCTAGATCTAGGTTTCTATGATCTGTTGCCATCAAATCACACATGGTCTATGCAATAATTTAATAATGTGTGCCTATTCAAGTATCATTAACATAATGTTTCCGATACCTCAAAGATTTGAGGCGGAGGACTGAAGAACACAGATGCAGCAGAGGCGAACATGAAACTCACTGAGCTATATTACTGACATCATGATCATAAATAAGACTGTCATAATACAGTCAGTGAGGAGGCCATACACTTAAATCCCACCTCGAGCAGTCTTGAGTAAAAAAAAGAAATAAAGTGTCAAGATTAGGTGTTGACCTAGGAAACCAGTTCAGACAAATATGGTTAACAATACTATGCACTTATGGGCAAATAACTATCTTTGTGTGCCTTTGTTCCATTATCATCCCGGAAAGGGTAATCGTAAATCTGATCCTGCATTATAGGAGGCTTCATTTCCCTCTCTTCCTTTATGGTTCCCTTTACTTTCAAACACAGAAAAGGCGACATGCTTGCAATAAGTCTAACCACTGAAATCACTCGGGGTAGCATTCCAACCCATCTTTCTTTTGACCACCATGCCACCTCATTTTGGACCTAGCCATATGCAAATCAGTGTTGACCTCTGCTCCAATTGGAACCAGTGCAGCCTGAACTGTCAGGCCAGATACTCTCTGAACCGGAACACAAGCAACACAGCACTGTTTTTCCCCATTTTCCCTGATTGGGGCTAGTCAGTCAGGTGTGGGTCTGTTGCCAGTGGCATGGTACCCACAAATGGGCATACACGTGACACTTACGGAGTAAATCAAACAGACAAAAGATGATGGGAGGCATGCTATCAATAAGTCTAAACACTGCAAATCGCTCGAGAAAGCATGCCAACTCATCATTCTTTTGCCCACCATATCTCGTCAGTTTAGACCCAGCCATATGCATAATAGTCTTAAACTTGGCCCAATTGGAACAGTCAAGCCCAAACTGCCAGTCCAGGTCTTCCCTGAGCCAGAACACAAGCAACCCAAAACTGCTTTCTTTCAGACAGCAAAGCTCGTATACATGCTGCAATGTTGTTTTTACCATAACTTTGGGATTATTTGGACACATTTATTTCGGTAAATTCAGCAGAGAATATGCTGCAGTTTTTATCATCAGATCTAAGAGGGCACATAATGTTGCGGCCTTTATGCGGTGAAAATCCTTTAGCTGATGATTTTAGCTTTTCTTGCTTTATCCAGGTCATTTTGATTTTCAGATATATACTCTGTGTATAGTTAGGACCTAGTTACAATAAGAAATAGATTTTTTGATTTTCAAATAACATTGGCAATGTTTGATGACTTTTCATGAAACTTTAAAAAAGAGGTTCATCCACCTGAACTCCTCTCCTTCCTGGAAATTTTCAGAGTGATACGTCAAATGCGGGACAAGAAAAAGGTGGGGAGGAGTCAAACAACACAATTTTCCATTGTAATTTCCTCCAGGATTTTTAACAAGCGCTATAACCAAAATGGTTGAATGATATTACATTAAGTTTAGCAGAAAGATACATTTTTAACCAGAAAGCATGTTTTTTGAGATTTGGGGTAAATCTGTGCAGGAGTTTTTGAGTAATTAATGTTAAAAATGTATAGATATCTAGACAGTTGGGTACGCAGAGTCCTACGGGCACACAGCTTCCAAAAATAGAGCAATCTGTTTTGGCCGGGGGGACTCTTTTGGCCACCTTACACCTGCGAGTTTAGTGGGAGCTCACACTCCAACTGGCTGGCTGTGTTGTGTAGTTCCTAAAAATACAAATGATCTGCATGTTTGGACAACATAAACTAAGGGATTGGTGTCTAGACTGATTCCAGACACCCCCAAAGGATATGTTAGCCCTTTAGACCAGCTAGCTCACAGTGCCACCATAAGTCCCCTAACCTTACCAAGGAGCGAATAGTTTCTGGCACCTATCGAACATGACAACACTTGTTTTTTTAGGGATAGTTTAAACAGTACAGTACTTTTCGATCAATCATGCTCACTTTGTCTCAGAAAGATACACTGAATAAGCAATGGAGACGGATTCTATAAGTATTTATTGAACCCGCATCATTGCAGTATAAAACATGTTTGCTACGACAATCATTAGACAGAAGCAAATGTAAAAGATTACAAGCACCAACAGAGTAAATAGAAGGTAGAATTCTACCATGGTGCCATTACAGTGAATATATGAAGGCATATAAACATGACCGTGATCATGTGTACTCCTACGATGCTGACCCTTCCTCTTTACCTAGCATGTATGTGGGTGTAAAGCCAAGAATCCCCTAGAAAAGAGCCATTCCCCATTACCTGATGAGAGAGAATGAAGGACCCCATCTTGGTCTTGAATTGGACACCCTGCAAGGGATGTCAGAAAGCTGAGTGTTGTAGCTTCAGAAGGCCGGGACCTCAGTGTCTTGTGTCAGTGTGGAAGATTCTCCTCTGTCTATCTAGTGAAGGTATGGTTCTTTTATACCAAAAAGAAAGCCTCATGGTTCCTAACACAATCGATATGTTTTGAGTACGATTATGTAAATTAGCCTAAATCAATACTGGCAATTATGCAAAGTAGTTCTTTCGCCCTAGGATGAAGATGACCATGACTTTTACACAGAGTTTGTAAATCCTGTTATGTACGTCATGTGCAGGGGACTTTTCTAAGAATCCTCATGCATAATAAATGAGGCTAGTTTTGAGGAAACCAATCTACATTTATTCAGCACATAACTGGGTAAACAAATCAGTGCTAGAAACGCAGGAGAAATGTAGGTGAAAGGTCATTTAGCTATTTAAGCCTAGGTTGGGGGTACATACCAGCTGCAACATGAAGAGAAAAGTTACAGCTGTTGTTAAAGGACACATGGACTTAGTGTCCAGAACATTTATAATTTTTATGATAAAGTTATAAGGGGGTAGGATAGGGATACCCTGAACCCTCCATATCTAGTGGGGCCAAACTTAACTTAAAAAAATGGGGTTGTTGCAATACCAGAACATCTCACAGGAGCATAGTGTCCCGCGCTGGCTCCTGCCAGATCAGAAAAAACAATAAAAAAACAAAGGGGTGTCATGTGGCAGGTTGGCCACATACGGATGGTTGGCCATACAGCAAACTGTGCGCCACGAGGTGGCCTCCTGCGAGGAGTTAGAAGCAGAGCTGCAGCCAACCCCTTGCCATGCATGGTCTTTGGTGGGGCGTGGCATGTGGGTGGTTTGGCATAGTTACGAATGGTAATAGTATATTAATTTATAGCAAAAAACTTACAAATTCACTGAATAAGGCAAAGGTTAAAGTGACGTGAAAATGCCTATTTAAAAGTAAAATTTTAAACCAAAAAACACCCCACTGGATCGCAGATTTCTTTGAGGGAAAAGTACAGGGGCTGACGAAGGACTTTGATGTCCCTATATTAGAGCCCAGAATAGAGGATGATACAGTGAGGCAAGAGGCCATGCAGCTGACAACTTTCCTTCCAGTTAGCCTGGAGGATACAAAAAGAGGAATTCTGGCAACAAAATCCGGATCCCCCTTTGACCCCTGCCCAGTTAGACTCTTACACCTCATTGTGGACATCGCCAACCCAATAATAAATGCCATTGTCAACACCTCACTGTCCACAGCCAAAGTCCCCCCAGAGTGGAAACTGGCAGCGGTGAAACAACTGCAAAAAAAACAACTCCCTGACCCCACCACATTGTCGAACCTACGACCCATCTCACTACTTCCGGCCCTGTGTAAAGTCACAGAGTCAATTGTAAATAAACAACTTACTCGTTTCTTGGAAGATAGTGATGCATGGCACCCCAACCAGGCAGGTTTCGGGGTCCAACATTCCACCGAATCGGCCGTCCTGTTCACCACAGAAACTATCCGCTCAGCCCTAGACCAAGGCAAGAAGGCCGTCCTGATTTTATTAGACCTATCGGCGGCCTTCGACACGGTCTCACATGCCATCCTATTAGACCGGCCAATAACATCTGGTGTCACAGGGACAGTGCTTGAGTGGATAAGAAACTTTTTAAGTGACAGGAGGCAAGTGGTGACCCTGGGAGAATTCTGCTCCAGTGAAAAAGCGCTGTTGACGGGAGTCCCGCAGGGTTCGAGCCTGAGCCCGACCCTGTTTAATGTTTATACTGCACCCCTGATAAAATTGATTTCGTCATTTGGCATAGACGCTATAGCCTATGCCGATGACACACAACTTATCCTGATAATGGATAAGGATAACCAAGCATGGGAGGATAATCTCAAAGGTTGCCTAACGGCCACCTTTGAATGGATGCGTCTAAACCATCTGAAATGCAACACAGGCAAAACAGAGATCATGCCTATAGGCCCAAATAATGAGTTCATCCCACGATTATGGTGGCCAGAAAAAGCTGAAATACCACCTCATACAACCAACTTGGCCCGTAATCTGGGGGTGCATTTTGACTCTGACCTGTCTTTTAGACAACAAGCGGCTAGAGTGGCAGGCATGTGCTTTGGGGTAATAAAGGGACTGAGAAAGTTCTTTGATCTTCTGCCCCTTGAAGCAAGGAAAACAGTTACGGTTGCACTAGTAACATCACGCATCGATTACTGCAATAGCCTCTACGCTGGTACAAATAAAGCTGTCACACACAAACTTCAGATGGTGCAACATGCAGCTGCGAGGTTGGTTTTAAAATGGCCGAAAAGATCATCTGCACCCAAAGCCCTGAAGGCATTACACTGGCTGCCTATTACAAAAAGGGTTTTGTTCAAAGTACTCTTAATTACTTTTAGAGCTGTTCACAACTTAGGCCCACCCTACCTGAGGAAAAAATTCAGCAGATACTGTCCAACCAGAGCACTGCGTTCTTCAACAGCCAAACTGCTTACCGTCCCAAGTTTCAGACTTAAAACTCGAGGGGGTAAATCCCTGGCGGTACTGGGAGCAAAAGCATGGAATACTCTTCCCCCCCAGTTGAGATTACTGGATAAAGAAATAGATTTCCGTAAACATCTAAAAACCCGGATCTTTAATCTACAAGATATGACTGCCAGAAGCCTAGTGTAATTCGGGTCTCGGTCAAGTAAGCATAGGAACTACCTAACACCTGGTGGTCCTTTCTGGGCGCCTAGATGCTCCTTGGAGCGATTGCCGCGCGTTATAAATTGGCACTTACATTACATTACATTACAATCTATCTTGTGATGGATCTCTTTTGCACCGGTTTCCTTTTTTCGCACCAGAAAAGCCCCCAACAATTGATCATCTCAGGTTAGATCAATGTAAAAACTGAGGACTCTTTCGGGTCAAGACGATGGAGGTGTTCCTCTTCCTTAGAGGGGTTGCATAGAAAGCCAGGTTGATGGATTGCATGATGTGGAAGAGCATATCAACTTTGGCAGGAAAGCCACTTTCATCCGGAAGACCAATTTTTCTAAGAAGAGTGATGTGTATGGCTATTGGACAGACAGGGTCTGAAGTTCACACTATCGCCTTGCAGATGTAATGGCAATGAGGAATACTTTCTTATTGGTCAACCGACAAAGAAGATAGCTGTGATCATTTCCAAAAGAGTGTACTTCAGCGGAGTAAGAATGAAAATATGGTCCCACTAGAGGGGGCACTGCCTTGGAACTCCAACACACCAAAATTCTGGACACTGCATGCTCTCTGCAGTGGCAAATAGGTTGAGTCAAGTTTCTTCCTATTGCTGGAAGGAGCCCTGTACCAACATGCCAACTTCAGAGTGCAACTGCCATTCATGAGCCTCTAAGCAACTGTTTTTTAAAGGTGCCATGTGCTGGTAGATCAGGGAAATCCTGAGTGTTCAGTCACTTCCAGAGATATAGAGCCTCCTGGCGCAGGACCCACAACCCCACCACATGCTGTTTGTTGCAATCCCACACAGTGGTTGTGTTGTCTGAGAGAAAATGTACCCATTCTCTCTTAATGATCAGGAGGAATGCAATCAGTGCCAAGTGAATCGCTCTCAACTCCAGCATGTTGATGTAGAGTCTGGAGACCTTATTCCTCTGACTCTAAGTGGCCACTCCAACCCAGCAACGATGCATTTGTCATGACCATTAGCACTGAGTGGGGTAGGGAGAGGGTCTGTCGCTGATTCAATTGCAGTCAAATATCCACCACTGCAGGTCTTTTGCAGTCTCCCCCGAATTCAGAATGGACTCAGATAGATTCCTCAGCTCACTGAGACTTCAGACACCACTGTGGAGCCCACATGAGCCACCAGACATGGTCCACGACCAGGATGCAGGAGAACACAGGGACCTAGGTCAGGAATGGAAACATTGGGATTGCAGCCAGAATATCCTGAACTCTTTGAAGTGGAAGAGAAGCTACGAAAATCACAGTGCCCAGGACGGTTTCACAAGAGGGGAGCAGTAGCAAAGGAGTCTGGTGTGACTTCAACCAGGTCAGCCGTCGTCCAGAGGTAGCTTATGAATGCTTGGGGCAAACCGGCTTTCAGTAGCCAGTCGTCAAGGTATGGGATGACTGGTATTCCCCACCTTCTGTAGATGGGCTGCAATCACCACCATCTCCTTTGTGAACACCCGAGGTGCGTTGGTAAGGCCAAAGGGGAACAGGGTGAAGAAAACAAGTTACTTACCTGTAACTTTGGTTCCCCAGTATTGGTAACTTTCATAGATTCCCGTCGTCGGAATGAGAGTCTCTGTAACAAAAATAACATAGCAGGAGGTACAAAAGAGAAAGAAAAAAGGCCTAGGCCTCATTCCCTTTTGTAGCATATCCGCCTCTTTTTGTAAAAGAGACCAAACTAAGCATCAGCCAATCAGAAGAGCCTCACCCCATAGAACCCTCCTGAAGAAACCTCAGAGCCCCAGATTTTTGTAGCCGTTGTGTAACAGTGACCACATCTGCTGAAGGCTGAGCTTTCCTCGGGGAGGAGGGTGGGTGCATGGGAATCTATGAAAGTTACCAATACTGGGGAACCAAAGTTACAGGCAAGTAACTTGTTTTCTTTCTCCAGTATTAGAACTTTCATAGATTCCCATAGCTTGTATCAGAGTAGCTAGCAGTAAGCAATAAAGCACATTTTGTGACAGAAATATATAGACATGTAAGTATCGGTACTCTCATAGGATAAGAAATAAACCATAGATAGAATAACAATCTGTACTAACAGTAAATACAAAATGTACAAAAATAGGAAGGAGGGATAGTAGGGAAAGCTCACCAATTAGTGGACGAGGTTCCTAAGGACTGCCTGGCCCACAGCTGTGTCTTCCTGTGTCAAGGATTCCAGGCAGTAATGCTTCGTAAAGGTGTGCACGCTGCTCCAAGTTGCAGCTCTGCAAATGTCTCTGATGTGTACTCCTGCGAAGAGAGCTGTAGATGAAGCCACGGATCTTGTGGAGTGTGCTCTAATCCTGCTGTCCAGCGGTTTACCCGCTGTTGAGTGGCAGTATAGAATGGCACCGGAGATCCATCTTCCAATACTCTGCTTTGATAGTCAAAGGCCCTTACGAGGACCACCAAAAGCGATGAATAATTGAGAAGATTTACGAAACCCTTTTGTGCGATCCAAATAAAACTTCAAGCACCGCTGCACATCCAGAGAATGGAGTGATCTCTCCGCTGGTGTGGAAGGGTGAGGAAAAAAAGTGTGAGAATCACAGGTTCATTTAGGTGAAAGTCTGAAGGCACTTTTGGAATAAACCTCGGATTAGTTCTTAAAATTACAGTATTTCTTTTGAATTGGAGAAAAGGTTCCTGTATTGTGAGAGCCTGTAATTACCCAATGCGTCTTGCCGATGTGAGAGCAAGAAGAAGAGCCAATTTCCAAGAAAGAAATGTCATGTCCGCCCGATGAATCGGTTCGAAGGGATTTTTCATGAGCTGTGCGAGAAGCAAATTCAAATGCCAATTGGGAGGCGGAAGCCTCACCGGGGGCTAGACTCTGAATAAGCCCTTGAGAAACTCTTAATTATCTTGGATGACCAGAGAGAAGGTCCAGATGCAGTGCGTCTGTAGCGAGAGATCGCTGCCAAGTGAACTTTTATGGATGAATGAGCCAATCATGTCTTAGCCAAGGACAAGAGATAAGGTAGAAGTTGATGAGGCTGAGAAGAGAAAGGGTCAACACTTTCCTTCCGGCACCAAATGCAAAATCTTTTCCATTTCAAACTGTAAGTATTGTTAGTGGAAGGGGCTCTAGCTTGAGACAGAACTTCTCTTACTTCATTCGAGATGGGAAGATTTATGAATTCTCGCTGCTTAGGAGCCATGCAATCAGGTGTAATGAATCCGGATCCGGATGCCAAATCTGCCCATGGAACATCGTGAGAAGATCCAGAATCGCCCGTAAAGGAAGTGGAGGAACCAGAGACAAAAGGTGAAGCTCCATGAACCAGAACTGTCTCGGCCAAGCAGGAGCTATTAGGATCATCTTGCACGGTTCCACTTTGATCTTCCTGAGAAGGCTCGGGATCACCAGAAGGGGGGGAAAGGCATACACAAATGCTCTTGACCAAGCTATCGAAAGCTCAATCCCTAATGATCCTCGATGGTGAAGCCTGGTTGCATAAAACCAGCATTTCTTGTTGATCGGGTGGCAAATAGATCTATTGAGGGTTTGCCCCACCGTTCAAAAATCTCCTCCAAGACCGTCTGGTACAGTTCCCAATTGTGGCTGACTGACGACAGCCTGCTGAGTCTGTCCGCCTTTTCGTTTAGAACTCCTGGTAGATGTTCTGCCTGCAGCGATATTCAGTAAAGAATAGCCCATTCCCAAATATTCTGGGCCTCTTGAGATAACAGAAGAAATCTGGTACCCCCTTCCTTGTTTATGTAGTGCATGGCCGTGGTGTTGTCCGTGCGGACGAGAACAGCTGATCCCTGCAGTCGCGGGAGAAACGCCTGTAGTGCCAGCCTGATAGCCCTGAGTTCTAGGAGGTTGATGTGAAAAAGACGGTGCTGGGGCAACCAATGCCCGCTGACATGAAGATCCTGAAGCACGGCACCCCAGCCGTCCAGTGAAGCATCCGTCGTCACCATTCGAGGAGCCGGATTGCTTACGAAGGATAGACCTTGAGAAAGGTTTTCTTGCCTCTTCCACCACAAAGCTGCTCTTTTCATTGCCACAGTAATCATCACCTTGTCGTCGAATGAGCCGTGAACTTGCCTCCATTGTTTGTCTACAGCGCAATGGATTGCAGTTTTTCCTGCCTTTCTAGGGATGGAAAGGCCTTGTTGAGAGTTGTGTCCACGATGGCCCCCAGGAAACATGCCATCCTGGATGGAATCAGAGAGGATTTCTCTTTGCTGAGAGTAAGACCCAAATTCTGGAATAGGTTCGTACATGCGTTGACTGATTCCCTCGAAGCCTCCCTGGACGGGGCCTTCAGCAACCAGTCGTCTAGGTATCGGAAGACCTGAAAATTATGTTTCCGTAGGAAAGCAGCCACCGGTGCCAGCACCTCAGTAATTGAAAGTGGCTCTTGGCTACTGTAAACCGAAGAAACCGCCTGTGCGCTGGGTGAATGGGTATGTAAAAATACGCATTTTCGAGATCGAGAGTGGCCCCTGGATTGATGAGACGTAAGATAGCCTGAAGTGAAACCATCCAAAAGGATTGGGAAATGAGATAGGTGTTTAGCTCCCTGAGATCTAAAATAGGGCGCCATTTCTCCAGCGTTTTTTTTTACCAGGAAGAACCTGGAATAGAATCCTTCCCCTCTTTGAGATAATGGGGACTAGCTCCACAGCTCCTTTGAGGAGCATCTGATGAACCTCGAGCTGCAAGAGACGCAGATGTTTTGAAGGAATGGCAGCAGGGCGTTTGGGAGGTGGAATTTGTATAAACTCCAAAGTATGGCCCTTTCGATTGATGTTGAACACCCAACAGTATGATGTCATCTGTGTCCAGTTGCGGAGGTATTGAGATACCCTGCCTCCTACAGATGTTGTCGTGGAGGTGGGTACAGCAGGCAGAGTCAGAACGCCGCTATTGCCTCTTTCGCTCTAGAGAAAGACAAGGCTTGACCTTGCTATTGGTGATAGGGACAATTGCAACGTTGATACGTATGAAGAGTATCTTTGCTGCTGGTATGAGCCTCTGTATGATGTAGTACTCTTTCCTCTGGCACCCCTGAAAGGAGCTTTCCGGTATTGAAGTATGCCAAGAGATCTAGCTGTCTCTGTATCCTTCTTTCTTCTTGGAGGGCTTCATCAATGTGTTTTCCGAATATTGCCTCTCCATCAAAAGGGAGGTCCAAGATCTTATTCTGGACCTCCCGCCTGAACCACGTCGCTCGGAGCCATCCTTGGCGACGAAGAACTGCTGCCCCAGCCAATGAACGAAAAGCCATTGGGGCAATGTCCATGGCACAATCTATCGCCTAAGCCGATGTAGCTTCCCCTTCTTGTAGTATCTTTTTGGCTTCACCTCTGGCCTCCTGGGGAAGTTGTTCCAAATAAGATGATGGGTCACACCATTATTGACGATCATACCTGCCCAGTATCACCAAAGTATTTGCCGCTCGCACCAGGAGACTAGCCATTGAAGAGAACCTTTTCCCTGCGTTATCAAATCGCCTGCCCTCCTTATCAGGAGGAGTTGTAAAGGGTGCTGAAGGGTTGCGGGACTTCCTCTGTGCCGCCTGCGATATCACAGAGTACGGTTTTGGCTGCCCAGTCAAGGACGCCGGACCATCTTCAGGGGCTTTATATTTCTTTTCCAGGCATGGTAGGACTGGAATAACCGTAGCTGGGTTTTTCATCGCCTTTAGACGCTTTTCCCACACATGCTCCACAATGGGTATAGATCGGGTCACCTTCCTATAGGGCTCTTTAAAGTCATAGAGGAAACACTCTGTTCGGAAGGCATAGGTAGCTTGAACCTACTAGATGCTCTCTCCATCAGCTTATGGAAACCCCCGACATCCGCTGGGGGAGAATCCACTGGGTCTGGACTAGGCGACGCGGGATCATATACTCCTCCCACTCTAAGCCTTGATTAGGCCTGTTATCAATATTCTGATCCTCATCCGAGGAATCATCCTGAAAGTCCGGTAGTGCTGAGGTATATTTGAAGCAGGTGTTTGTGGCTAAGAGAACACCTGGGTTGGCAACTCTGGAGAAACCATCATTGGAGTTGTGGGGACATTTATAGATTGAACTGCCGAGGCAGCCTGAGTCGTAACCTGAGAGAACCTGGTCTTATAGTCCTGCAGCATGCTATGGAGATCCGCCAAGAGTGAGGAAGGAACAGACACTATCTCCTGTCCTGCGGTTTCCTGATGTTGATAAGAGTGTTGGTAAGAACATTCATGAAGAAACTCGCCTTGAGAATCTGTTTCCTGATATTTTACCAGCAGTTGAGAGGGACTGTTAGCATACCCAAAAGAGTCCTGATCATCCTCATCAGAATCCTCTTCCAGTAACAAAGCGGGAGGCAAGGGGGTAACCCATCTTGGAGACGTCATGTCCGGAGTTATCCTTATCAAGAAAATAGTCATTTTCTCCGTCGAGGACTGCATTATCAACGGTACCGTGGTCGATGGAGTAGGTAAACTCGTTGTCGATGGCCTCAACGGAAGAGTCACCGTCGACGAGTGGACTGTCGACGACGAGATGGGCGTCATCGACACTGCCGTCGACGAGACCGTCAACAATCCCACCGTCGTCGTCATGGTTGTCGGCGTCGAAGCACTCGCCGCAGACACCGTCGTCGACGAAATCCTCGTCGCCGCTGCTGTCGTCGATATCCCTATTGACATCCTCGTCGACGTCGCTGTCACCGTAGTCGACAATCCTGTCGATGCCGACTGTACCGTCGTCAACTTTCGGCACCTTAGATTTAGACGCCTTCGTCGACGGAGCCTTCTGCTGCGTCGGCAACGACTTGGAGCTTTTCTCTAAATTCTCAGAGGACAGAGAAGATGGTTTCTTAAAAGTTGTAGCAGTCTCCACTACTGCTGAAGACGTAGATGGTCCTTCCCTCTCCTTTACACCGTGGTGAGGAGATTTAACAGGACTTTGGCCCTCAGACTCACGGGGTCTTTTTTGAGGCCTTAACTGAACGCTCCACAGAAGGTGAAGGGGAAGCCCTTCCCCTTTTGACTGACCCTCTGGATGATGTTGCAGAAGAAGAGTCCTCACTGTCTCTTGACACCGTGTCTTTTCTGGACTTCAATTTCTGGAGCCAAGTGAGGGGCCGATCCTCGCGGTCCCGGAGGGTCTTTGAAGAGAAGGTGCGGCAGATCTTGCAGTTCACAGTCTTATGATCTGTATACAGGCAATATATACAGTTCTTATGCCTTGTCTCCACATACAGCCTCTTCATGCCACAGGTGGAACATGACTTGAAAAGGGCTTTCCTCTCCTTGTCAGACATTTCAGAAGAAATACCTAACAATCCTGAAGAAAAAATTTGAAGAAATCCTCAAATAGAGTAGAAAATGAGGAGAGCTCAAAGGAGACTCCCTAAGCACAAGGTGCGGTAGAAAATCTGAGGCTTTGAGGTTCCTTCAGGAGGGTTCTATGCGGTGAGGCTCTTCTGATTGGATGATGCTTAGTTTGGTCTTTTACAAAAAGAGGCGTATATGCTACAAAAGAGAATGAGGCCTAGGCTTTTTTTCTTTCTCTTTTAATTTAATTTAATTTAATAACGATTTCTAAAGCGCCTGGTGACCCAAGGGCATCCCCACGCTATAAAATTTGCAATCCTGTTGAGGGGGGAGGGGGGGAGGAGCGATACTAATAAGGGAACTCTATTTAGGGAATAGGTGAGTCTTAAGTTTCTTGCGAAAAGCCAGGTAGTTAGGTTCAAGTCTGAGGGTACGTGGAAGGGCGTACCTACTGCTCCCATTCCGACGACGGGGAATGATACAAGCCAGGGGAATCTATGAAAGTTCCAAAACTGGGGCAATGGAAAATGCCCTTGAACTACCTGAAACTGCAGGTGGCGTTTGTGGAACTGCACGATGGGGATGTGGGAATCCATCATCAAAACTCTTGGGTCAAGGAAAGAAAGAAGTTACCCCAAAATAATTTAAATATTTCCTTCCAGCAGAAAAGGTTGAAAGGGTGTGGATCAAAGATCTCACCAAGGCCTCCACCCTTTTTCTGCATCAGAAAGTAACAGGAGTAACAGTCAATCTGATATCAGACACCGGCACACTTTCTGTGGCTCCTTTGGCTAAGAGAGCTAAGAGAGCTAGAGCTTCTCCTAGGAGCATGGAAAAGTGGTTCTCCCTGAGATTTTACGATGTGGGCAGCATATTGGAGGATGCAACAGGAAAGGTTCGAAATAACCGTACTCCACAATCTGGACAGCTGCTCCTCCATCAGCAGAGTTAAAGCGTGATGTGGCCTCTCACAGGTGATTGTGTGCTGCCAAGAGGAAAAGTAAAGCGGTCCTGCGGCACTTCCGAAGGATCCGGTAGATTACAGAAACGTTTGCAGTTGTTGAGGCATCGCTGATGGCCCTGCTTCCTCTTGTCAAACTGGAAGTATTTAGGAACAGGTTAAATATCAGTGAAACGTGCTACATACTTGCTTTCGGCAACAAGCAGTACTACATCCATTGTCCACATGAGGCCAAACATTACAGGGAAACAACCCAATGGTACTTATAAAGGCTGCACCAGGGCACACAAGCCATGAACAGAGAAATGTAGATGCATCATCCAAACAGAAAAATATATCACAAAGATTCGGATAAACTCCTCCCATGAGACAAGAAGATCTTCTCAAGGAGGTAGAGCATCCGTACATCTCAGATATGGAGAACATTAGCAATTGATTGAGGGAATATACACCACTGAATTGGTTTCAATTACCATCTTCTTTGAATTTAAGTCTGCAGAATACCCTGTCTTTTGTTCTAGATTCTAGTAAAATCCAACTGCAAATCACAGAATACCAGCAGATGTGTGGCCAGACATGCATGTAAGGTTGCCTAAATAGTTTAAAAGATGATAAATGTGCATAACTGCAGATACAGTGCGGACTGGTAGCAGAATTCTAAATATTGATGTGAAATTAATTTGCCATGTGTGGTGACCTAAGAAAGAATTAAGATGCTAACAGTTTAATGAAACCTATATGTACGCCAGGAAGGAGACCAAATCTGGACTCTATATGTAGTCGTTCATTTCTCATGCTGTGAGTTAAACAAAATTAAGAATGCTAGTCTTTGGAGGGACATTTTGCAGAATTCTATTCTTTGGGACCACCAACTGGAGTCAAAGGAACTCTTGGGTGAAACTTCTCTTTTTTCCTATCTATATCTTCTAAAGACCAAATTATATTGGTTGTTATTTCTGGAGAGGGACGTATACTCTTGTGCAAAACTGAGGGTGCTGCTACATCATCAGCAGTGCCAACTAAATTAACTGTCAAATATGTAGTCCATTAGCTGGACAGGTAACTAGTTTTGGACACAGTGTCATTTGAAAGTAAGGCTGCCTTGTTTGTAATTTGTTCCAGATGGAGAGGACCAGAGAAAGGAGAGCGTGTGTGCTGCTCCTAAACCGGCAAAACATTTTTTCTTTAGCTTCTATTTTCCTCCAGGGAGAGAAGTTGCTCTGTGTTTTGAAAAAGAAAGAAAAAGGTACTTATCTTAAGGAAGATTCCCCATTGCTGTTTTTCCACAGATCCAATGCTATTTCAATATGTTTCCCAGCAGAGGAAAAATTCTGATAACAGTAATTTGGAGCCTTTTAAAGCCAAGTTGGCGCCTACACATTAGCTTAATGGTATCCCTGAGGAACAACCATATTCAACTCAGCTTTCTTTTCGGATGCCTATTTCAACACTTCAATGGTACAACAAGCATTGGCAAAGCCAATAGGTCTCGCTTATGTTAGGGCAACTGACTTTCTAGTGACATTTAGCGGTGTTGTACAACAACACGGACAAAAAGCGGGTGAGTGGGAGCAAAGCAACACTGATGGGAAGGGTGGAAGCCACAGCAGGGGGAAAGCAAGGAAAAATATATAAAATAGAACGTCAATCGCAGCATGAGCAACGGATGGACACTATTAATAATGAAACAATCAGTACTTGGTCCATGCTCCACACAAAAGAAGTGGAAGTAAAATTGGCATGAGCTGGCCACTTAGGAAGCAGCAATTAAAGTAGTAAAGACAACGAATAGTAAGCAGTGGGTGGCCTCCAAGCCCCTTCTGGTAAACAATATCTCTTGCAATTGATAAAGCATGTGCGCCGTCCTAGGCAAGATCAAAAAAAGCTATTCCAGGAGAGAATGGGAGAAACAGAAAAAGGTTCCAACGGTGCCAACCTGCACTAAATGCAGCGGAGCTCTGAGAAGCTTGTATGTGTTGTTTGATTTGTTGTTCTTCAGCAGTGGAAGTTTTGTAGTTTCAATATATTCTGCAGAAGTTGAAACACAGTGCCTACTACTGTGAAAGGGCAGGGGGCTTCAACTGTTCTACATTTGAGCTGTATTTACAATGCTAAATCACATTGCCGGAATTTAAGTTCTTTTGTCTGGATTTTAGGCTGCCCCAGGGGATTTCAAACACGTATTTCCCTACAAATCAGCAGTGATCCATTAAGTAAAATTTTAAAAAAAGCACTCCCACCCCACAACCCACTCTAAATGCATTACTAGACAGCCAATCATCCTTTGAGAAGAGATGTCAACATGGCTTACACCGTGTGCATGCACGCTCAGCAGGCCTTCGGGCAGTCTGCCAACAAGATGACCAAGAGATAAATACAACAAGCATTTGCAATGCAATAGGTCTCGCATTAGGACATTTTGAGCTATTGGTATTGTAAATAACAAATATTTTATTTTTGTGTTGGTTTTGAAAACAGCAAAATTAATAGCTTTGTCATTTACAATGCCAATAGTTATAACTTTCGCAAAAGTGACACCTATAGCATTTGTAATGCAATATGTGTTACATTTACGTGACTTAGATGTATTGGTATTACAAATAATGTTTTTTTTGTAAAAAATTAAGAATGAATACTTAAATAAAAGTTCTTGTAATTTATAATGGCAATAGCTTCAACTTTTGCAAATAACTTTTGTGAAGATTATGTTCAGTGTATTTTATTGTGACGTAAATCCAAGTACAGAAGTGAAATAATATTTTTTTAGTGTTATTTGTAATAAAGCTTGAAACATTGAGAGAACATATTTGAACCAGTTGCTGTTGAATGCTTGCACAGATTGATGCTGTGGTGGCGCCGAGTGATGTTGTGGTGGCGCCGAGTGATGTTGTGGTGGCGACGAGTGATGCTGTGGTGTTCAGTGATGCTGTGGTAGTGCATAGTGATGTTGTGGTGCCCCTGAGTGATGCTGTGGTGATGCGATAGAGTGAGGGCGATAGATAGATAGAGGGAGGGAGGGAGGGAGGGAGGGAGGGCGATAGATAGAGGGAGGGCGATAGATAGATAGATAGAGGGAGGGCGATAGATAGATAGAGGGAGGGCGAGAGATAGATAGAGGGAGGGCGATAGAGAGAGGGAGGGAGGGCGATAGATAGAGGGAGGGCGATAGATAGACAGATAGATAGGGTGATAGATAGATAGATAGATAGATAGATAGAGATAGTGAAGGCAATAGTTGTTATGCTATATTTTGTTGTGTTTTATTATGATATGCCATGCTTTGTTTTGTTATGCTATGCTATCTTTTGTTGTGTTGTGTTTTGTTATGCTATGTTTTGTTTTGTTATGCTGTGCTTTGTTATGCTATGTTTTATTTTGCTATTCTATGCTTTGTTATGCTATGTTTCGTTGTGTTTTGTTATGCTATGCTATGTTTTGTTATGCTATGCTGTTTTGTTGTGTTATGCTTTATTTTGTAATGCTATGCTATGTTTTGTTATGCTATGCTATGTTTTGTTATGCTATGCTATGCTTTGTTATGCTATGCTTTGTTATGCTATGTTTTGTTATGCTATGCTTTGTTATGCTATGCTATGTTTTCTTATGGTATGCTATGTTTTGTTATGCTGTGCTATGTTGTGTTTTGTTATGCTATATTTTATGTTATGCTATGGTTTGTTTTGTTATGCTGTGCTTTATGCTATGCTGTTTTGCTATGCTATGTTTCGTTGTGTTATGTTATGTTTTGTTATGCTATGCTATGTTATGCTATCCTGTGCTATGTTTTGTTGTGTTTTGTTATGCTATGTTTTGTTATGCCATGCTATGCTTTGTCTTGTTATGCTAGGTTTTTTTTGCGATGTTTTGTTGTGTTTTGTTATGCTATGTTTTGTTATGCTATGTTTTGTTATGCTATGCTATGTTGTGTTTTGTTAAGCTATGCTATGTTTTATTATGCTATGCTATGTTTTATGTTATGCTATGGTTTGTATTGTTATGCTGTGCTTTGTTATTCTATGTTTTGTTATGCTATGTTTCGTTGTGTTTTGTTATGCTATGCTTTGTTATGCTATGCTTTGCTTTATTTTGTTATGCTATGCTATGTTTTGTTATGCTATGCTATGTTTTGTTATGCTATGCTTTGTTATGCTATGCTATGTTGTGTTTTGCTATGCTATGTTGTGTTTTGCTATGCTATGCTGTGTTGTGTTGTGTTATGCTATGCTATGTTTTATGTTATGCTATGGTTTGTTATGCTGTGCTTTGTTATGCTATGCTGTTTTGTTTTGCTATGTTTTGTTATGCTATGGTTCGTTGTTTTTTGTTATGCTATCCTGGCTATGTTTTGTTGTTTTTTATTATGATATGCCATGCTATGCTTTGTTTTGTTATGCTATGCTTTGTTTTGTTATGCTAGGTTTTGTTTTGCGATGTTTTGTTGTGTTTTGTTATGCTATGCTATGTTTTGTTATGCTATGTTTTGTTATGCTATGCTATGTTTTGTTATGTTATGCTATGCTTTGTTGGGCTGTTTTGTTGTGCTATGTTTTGTTGTGCTATGTTTTGTTGTGCTATGTTTTGTTGTGTTTTTTAAGCTATGCTGTTTTGTTGTGTTTTGCTATGCTATGTTTTGTTATGCTATGTTTTGTTATGCTAGGTTTTGTTGTGTTCTGTTAAGCTATGCTTTGTTATGCTAGATTTTGTTTTGTTATGCTAGGTTTTGTTTTGTTATGCTTTGCTATGTTATATGATATGCTATGTTTTGTTAGGCTATGCTATGTTTTTGTTGTGGTATGCTATGTTTTGTTGTTTTGTAATGCTATGCTATGTTTTGTGATGCTATGCTATGCTTTGTGATGCTATGCTATGTTTTGTTATGCTATGCTTTGTAATGCTATGCTATGTTTTGTTATACTATGCTATGTTTTAATATGCTATGTTTCGTTGTGTTTTGGTATGCTATACTATGCTTTGTTGTGCTATGCTATGTTTTGTTTTGCTATGCTATGTTTTGTTTTGCTATGCTATGTTTTGTTTAGCTATGCTATGTTTTGCTATTCTTGTGTGTGGTTGTGTGTGTGTGTGTGGTTGTGTGTGTGTGCGGTTGTGTGTGTGGGGTTGTGTGTTTGTGTGGGGTTATGTGTGTGTGTGGGGTTGTGTATGTGGTGTTGTGTGTGTGGTTGTCTGCGTTTGTGTGGGTGTAGTTGTGTGGGTATGTGTTTGCGTGGTTGTGTGTGTATGTGGTTGTGTGTGTGTGTATGTGGTTGTGTGTGTGTATGGTTGTGTCTGTGGTTGTGTGTGTCGGGTTGTGTGTGGGGGTAGTGTGTGTGGGGTTGTGTGTGGGGGGTTGTGTGGGCTTTTGCGTATGTGTGGTTGTGTGTTTGTATGTGGGGGATTGTGTGGGGGGAAGTGTGGGGGTTAGTGTGTGGGGTTAGTGTGTGGGGGGTTGTGTGTGGGGGGGATGTGTGTGGGGTTTTGCATGGGGTTGTGTGTGGTTATGTATTTGTGTGTGGGGGGTTGTGTGTGTTTGTGGTTGCGTGTGTGGGGGGTTGTGTGGGGGGTTGTGTGTGTTTGTGGTTGCGTGTGTGGGGGGTTGTGTGTGGGGTTGTGGGTGTGTGTGGGGTTGTTGGTGGGGGGGTTGTGTGGTGTGGGGTTGTGGTTGTGTGTGTGGGTTGTGGTTGTGTGTGTGTGGGGGGGGGGGGGGGAGTTGTGTGTGTGGGGGGTGTGAAGGGTCTGGCTGGAAAATAAAAAGAGACCGGCATTTCTCTCCACTCATATAGTGAAAGAAATATTTTGACCCAGAAAGAATACTCTTTTAGAAAACAAACCCATCATAGCAGGTTTTCTCTGAAATATGGCTTAAGAATTGGTAATCTCCAAAAATAGAATCCTCGTGTGGAATTGTAAATCTAATGTGGCTTCATGCCAACTATGTTAGGCAAATAAATACATTTTATGAGTCAGAGATTTGGCAAGTACAGACCTTTAAGATGAGGGCTTCCATGTGTGTGAGTAGTAAGACCAAAAACTTGGAGTTAAGTAAGTATTAGTCAAACCCAGACTTTGGCTCCTCTTCCATGGCAGCCTACTGGCCTCATTACATATGTGGCATATACTACTAGTCTTGGCTTTCCATCTAGCAGTACTTTGCATGCTGTGCAGTGTAACCCAACCTTTCTTTGAGTGAAAAAAAATAAAAGTCCCAGAATGCCATGTTTTGTTGGCTGAAAAGGCAGGAGTGGCTGAATTTGTCGCATTGGTATGGAAACACTTGGCAGCTGTACATCCCCTCAGCAGAATAAGAATGAGCTTAGTGCACATACAGACATAATGTTGTAAAAGGAGTGCTTACCTGGGGATTTCTTGCATCTGTGCAGATGTTTAATTTTACCTAATTCAAGGATGCCCATTTTTTCTAAACTTGAGAAGAATGTGAGACCAGGGGATGAAAAAGCGATTCCTGCAGTTGACGCATTAGTTCACGGACCATACACACACAAAAGATATGTAAATGGGGTTGGAGCGGGGTAGCTCCGTTCCAGAAACCACCATTTAACTGGAAAATAAAAGGAGACCGGCATTTCTCTCCACTCATATTTCATTCCTTACGTTAGAAAAATGCAAGAGGCAGCGGGATCACCCTGTAATAAAAATCCCACAAAAATATGACACCTGTTAAACTCATCTCCTTCTGCATTCTCAGGCCCCAACCTAGAGCTGCTACCTGTGGAACATGGAGAGTCAGGTTTGAGTCCTGGCGCAGCATCCCTTGATTCTGGGCAAGTCATCTAATCCTCCAATGCCTGGAAAAAAATGTGTCATTTGGAGAGGTTCTGTTGTAAAGCACGCTAATGCCCTTGGACCAGGTTCACGCATAAAAAACTGCAAAAAGCTAAAACATTTTTGCACACACTGACAAAGACATTTTAAGGCATGGTTAAAGTGGGCATTGGCCCAGGCCCCCAGCCCTTCAGGGGGGGCCTGATAGAGCCAGTTCTGCTCTGCAGAGGCTTGCCTTGATGACCTTGTATACTTCTTAAACAAATTGTTTTAAATAACCCTTTCATTTGTTTTTTTTTAATGTGAATGATACGTGAAATACTATTAGATGTATCAACTTTATAAACTTGGAGGAGTGTGTTTGTGCCCTGTCAGTGACATGGCCAAAGAGAGCATGAAAGAGCTGACACAGGATCATGAATTCTAAGCTGTCCCAAAAAGGGCCCCCCAAAATACGATCGGCCTGGGCCCCAAAATCCTTAAGATGCCCCTACACACTGGTTATGCTGTGAGCTGGCATCAGCTCTTCCTGGTAAATAAGCAATCACCAGCGGTGCTTCACTGCCCTGAACCGGAAGTTAAAAATTTTTAGGGAAGAAGCTTAAATTACCCTTGTGTGGATGTGGCGTAAGGGCCGAGCTGCTGACACTGGCGCTGGGGAACCAAGAATTGCAGTACTGAGATACTCACCTCTGTATCTGCTTTTCATGAAGCCAGGGGAGAATAACGCTGCATGTTTGTTGTTACAAGCAGACACCCGGCTGTGAGAGTCGGAGGGGGGCGTGGGGCAGGCAGGCAGCAGCTGACTTGACACTGGTTCGTGATGGGGGTCGGTTGTTTGCCTACCCTTTCAATGTGGCTCCCACGCGGCGGGGGTGGACATGCTGCTCGGGCCTGGAGTGACGGGGTGTGACTGGTGCCCGGGGGGCCGCAGGGGCTTTATTAATACAAACAATGCCGCCTCTGGCAGGCCTACAGTAAGAGGGGGTTTAGTTCTACAAGACCATTGTCAAAAGTGTCTGTGCTTTGGGGAGGGACTTAGACACGTGCATGGCTCATTCTACAAAGTGTTTGGCAGGTCAATTTGTATTGTTCTTGCGTTTTATATTAAAGAGCAATTTAAAAGATAAAAGTGATCGTGTTACTTTGAGCGGCTTCTGGGGCTTTCTTCTTCAAAAACTGCCCTTCTTGACCTTCTCGTCAGAAAGCGACACAGTGTGTAAATTATACCGACCTCTTAGTAGTTTGGACTTTAATTGAAAAGCCTCCGTGTTAGCAAATGAGCTGCTTCAAGCAGGGGGTGAGGCGGTCCTTCATGGATGGCCTGGATGGTTGTGGAAGATTTTGTCATAATGTATGTACCCGCGACTGACTCTTTTAAGCACTGTAATCCTTTTGTATGTCTAACTCTGCCCAATGTTTAGGAGTCTTTAAGGCCTGGCGGCCGTGAAGTGTGAAGCAGTGGGCGGGGAATCTGATGCCTTTGAAGCTCTCGCTGCCATTGATGATGGAATGCGAGTCACGGAAGGCAGGCGCTGTAGAGGGAGGGGGTGGGCTGCCTGCAACTCGAGCGACCATATGGAGAGGAAGGGGGGTGGACGGCCTGCTGGGAGAAGCTTGTGTGAGGGAGACTGGGCTGCCTTTGATGATCGAATGCAAGCTCGTGCACGAGGAGCTTGTGGTCACGTGAACTGTTGGAAATCCTCATCGTAAAAAGTCAGTTTTGTGGTTTGGTTGCAATAGGTCTCTCTGCGAGACTTAAAAACTACAGGTATTCGCTAAACAAATGCAGTGGATCTCCAAGAAAATTTATGATGCCACCACAAGGACTAGAGGAGACCACAGCGAGTGGTTGCTGAAAAGTATAATGAAGTTTACTTCCTTAGGAAAAAAATATCATTCCTATTCAATGTGCATTCTTAAACGGGTAAACATTCTCAGAACTGCAGATCACAAGTCTGACTCCTGGCAAGGCAGACTTAACCTTCCAAGATCTGTAAACAAAGTACCAGTGAATTGAGCAAGAGTGATCCCAGTTATGTACAGGGGTTCTAAATGGCAAAAGTGCAGTGTTGATTAACATGCAACAAAATGGTACTTAATTCATTGTGGCCCAAACAGTGGATCTTTTAGTCAGCTATGCAAGAATTCAAACAAGAGTATCTAGATGCGGAAGGATCCCCTTCAAAATGCTGAAACTCATTGCGCCCTTATGAGGATTATCTACAAGTTACTCAGCCAAATGCCCTGGCACACAACTCAACTCACTGAACTACTAGCTAGGATGGGAACTTGTGAAAAGCAGTATGCACAAGAATTTTTAAAACAAACTAAAACCCACTTTACCCCGCACTGAGAGTAGGGATTTTTTTTCTGGGGGGTGGATGCCTCCTGTAGTTAACCCTCAACCCCCTGTTCACCACTAATCTATCCACCCTGCCCAGTGGCATTTCGCCACACCCAAATGCAGCGCTGCAGTGCAGGCAACAAATGTCCATCAGCAAAATAAAGGCAGGATAAAGTCAGTGGTCGAAATGCCTGAAAAAACACATACGTGAACTGCGATGCTGAGTGCAAAGGGCGGGGGGTGGGTGAGTGAGCGAGGGGTGGGTGAGTGAGCGAGGGGTGGGTGAGTGAGCGAGTGGTAGGTGAGTGAGCGAGTGGTGGGTGAGTGAGCGAGTGGTGGGTCAGTGAGCGTGGGGTGGGTTCGAGTGGGGTGGGTTCGAAGGCAGGGCGAAAATAACAAAGAATACTGGCATTTTTTCAGCTCTTTAACTTCAGGTAACTATATATAACATAAGGCACAGACTAAATGAAAAATAACTGCAAGATAAGTTAATCAGTGGGAAATGTACTATCGTACGCTATGAAACCTCTATTAGTTAATGCACTGCCGAAGTAAGAGTGTGTGTAACCTGGTTGTGCGGTGGAGAATTGTGTATGCTTAATACTATGAGGTCCCAGTCTGTAACAGAAAGCACTGTGAATAAATGTCTTTATTTAAAATTTGCATTACACACAGGCTGGTAAAATAAGTGTAAGACAAAGTACTTCAAAATATAGATTTTAGTAATGCTCAGCCTGTACATCGTGCTTTTCTTTTTAAACAGTCCATCACAAGCACACACATCACAGCTCAGCTGGCAACTCCTATGCAATACCACTAGAAAACAATAAATCTGTGACAAGCTTCAAGGGATTCCATCAATTATAGCCAATTAGAGCTTCCAGGCACCCTTTACATTTGCAGATTTACTAGTTACACGTGTTTACATTTTTTTTAGCCAAGCAGGCACCCTAGCACGAAGGTGTGTTTAGATATCTGACCCTCCATCAGTTTCACAGCAAATGAGACACTGCCTTACATGGTAGCTGAAGCATTTCAGCTGGCAGAATTAACCGAACTTTGACGGTTCTCTTTTCACACAAAGTATAGGCACGTCGTGCCCCTCAGATCCTGCGCACTTCGACTCCTGGACAAAATCCACATACCCACTGTTAAATTATTAGGATTTGAATTTGTGATCTACAGGGTACATGCATTGCTTTGCAGCAGGTACATTATATGTCCAAGATATTTTATGCACATCTGCCAACCTTGAAAATATGTTTACATTAAGAGGGAAGTTGAAAGGCCTTGGAGGGCAGAATCTTGAGAGTGGGAAGGGCCAAGAGCCATTCACTGTCTTTCCAGCTCTGGTGGTAGACTTGAAGAGGGTAGGGTTTAGAGCCCAGCATGGCTGAGGAAACACTCTACCACCCCATGTCAGCCACTACAAAAGCTTCCAACTCTGCCACCCATGTCCCGGGAGCATGGGGGATTGTTAACACCTGACGGACACCAGCAACGCAAACTGGAAACCCTCTCTGAGGAGAGATTACCACCTCACCCTTGGGTTAGTGTGATGTGAGCTCTTCATCCGAAGACCATGTGAATAGAGTCGATATCGTAATCCACTAAATTCTCATACTAGTAGAAAAGCTTGTCCAGCACCTACAGCTCTTTAAACATTTCGAAGGTCAAAGTTCCTATGGTGTTTATCCGATGGCAAATTGAAGGTCAAAGGTTTGAACCTTGTTCAGGCAGATTCAATCTTTCTTTTTTCTTAAATGAATAAAATAAGCACCATTGATCGGGGTGATGATAACTAGGTAAAGTTAGCATTGCTAATAAAATGGAAGACGTGGTACGTAAAAACAGAATGAAAAGTGTGTGTGAATACATTTGAACCTACTTTTGTAAAACGTATTAAAAGGTGCTGTTAAAGGGTGTATTACTCATGTGGGCAGATCTTAAACTCTGGATTTTACTTGTAGCAAGGTTAGGAATCCCATACTGATCACAGCCTTGTCTCTTATCAAAATCCATTTCTGTCTATATGAAGATAATCACCGACTCTACCTTGCCCAACTTGCTCAGGGAAACATCAATTCAAGCATCAGGGCCTAAAGGGTAATATTTACAAAAGACATTAACAGGCATTCCAGATGCTGCTTCGCTGATTTCTTGCAACAGAGATTTCCTTAACAGCGCCATGGGAGCAGCGCTCTCAACTGTGAGGAAAAATCCAATGAACTTTGGGTGTACTCAGCACCATGTTAGTCCTTCAGAGCACTCTGGATTGGTCCTCCGACACCCCGTATCTTACTGAACCCTCTACCAAAAGTCATTCCAATGATAAACACAAATATTCGATACAAAATTCTTTACACTATTCTTGCGATCAAATATCTGACCATCCTCTCTCAAAGTATTCCTTCATCTACCTGGCTGGAATCAGCCTCGCCATTTGATTACCCCATCTCTTCAAGTTTTTTTTTAAAAGCTCTTTTCTATAGTCCACATATTTGTTAATGCCAAATAAACGAATCCTAAAATAAATAAACAAGTATTATTATCTAGATACATTCTGGAATAAACTAAGGCCCTGCTCCTCATACTGATGTTTAAAAGTCTTGTAAAGGGACTGGTGCATTCAACAATTGTTGAAGAGAACAAAGTAAATTGCAGCCACGCATGGCATTGAATGACAACACTGGTGCTGATAGCTTGCCTGATGGAATCAGTGATGTTCAAGCCACAACGAATTGTGAACTTAGCCGCATCACAACCATCTTGAATTGCCTGTGCCAAGACAGGGCGAAGGATATCCAGTACCCGTGGAAGGACTTGAGCCACGAATCTCAAAGGGCATTAGAGTCATGGCCCAACAAGTAGCTGGCAACAAGTTCCTCCTCCGGTGTCGACAGAGTCATCATGGGCATTAAGGAACCCAGTGCTGTTACAGGTCTCAGACAGGCAAAGCGGGCTAGGAAGGGCCAACTGGAGCAGAGGGCAAACCCGCTGGCAGTAACTCAAGCAGAGGTGCCCCGCAACTCCTTGGGTCCTAGCGTGAAAGTGCCTTTTTTGCATGGTTAGAGCCCAACTTTTTGCCTGGTTTTGATGTGGTTTCAAATGTAGTGCACAGGGTCCCTGCCAACTAGGTCCCTGTAGTATCCTGTGTTTCCCTTTAAATGTCTTGTTCTTACATGCTTGCATCCCTTGTGTATTCTTTTGAATACTGGTGTTCTGTATTCCACAGAGCACTGTTAGAATTCTATGATGTACCACTGGATTCATTCTACCATCTATCACTGAAGTACTTGGATGTGCTCTTCTTTATGGATTAAACCTACAACTTAATTCTTCTTCTGGTTGTCTCACTTGAAAGGGAATTCTACATTAAATTGGCGACAATTGGGATACTTCAAAAGAACCTGCAACAATTTTTTTTTCTTTTCGTTTTCTCTTCTTGGATATTCTTTTTTGTCATTTAAGAGAATAATTGATCAGCTGGATTCTTCAATTTCTTCTTCAAACCTACTTCTACAAGTTTCATCGAGGATTCAACTACGCACTGGTATTCATTTTTTTTTTCTTATTTTTTTTCTGTTTGGATCGAAAGTAAACTACAATTGCTGGTTTTGTCATAATGGTTGAGGAAAACAATTTTATCCCGGATAAGTAAACTTTTATCTACATGTTTACCTTCGATTTTGCCATTCCGATAATGCACTCGCCTTCAATTCTTTGCTGAGCAACGCGTGTGTGCCTGGAACGAGCACTCGCACCTCCACGCTCCTTCGTTGCTTAGTGACATGTTACGTACAAGATGCGCTTTGATTGGCAATTCAGAGGTCACGTTGCGTAACCTTGCGCTTTAAACGTGCCGCCATCTTGAATTTCTTCGAACTAAATTACAAGTTCGTATTTCTTTTGGAGCACATCAGTACCTGGTTTCTTCTTTGGTTTCAACATATTTATTTAGCGTTTTCAACAATTTCGACCAGCATCGTAAGTTTGTTCAACATTTTAGTTTTTATTTTGTTTTTGTTTTTACCTGCTTGAAACAAGCATGAGCAATACCAATTCTTCCACAAGTGATTCTTCTAACACTGCTTCATCTTCTTCATGCATCAATATAAATATTAGTACACCTCAGGAATTTTTGACTTCACCTGGGGAACCAATTATTAAGTGGTCTGAGTGGAAGGAATATTTTCTCAATTATATAGCTACTTTGGAGGACAATGTTGGAACTTTGTCTCCTGAACGTAAATTGAGAATGCTTCTACATAGTCTTGGTCCAGAAGGTTTAAGAATCTATAATCAGATGCAGAAACCAGAGAGAGCAGGTGACATTTACATTTTTAAAGCTGCAATCTCTGATTTAACTGAGCATTATTCACCTATAGTATGTATTGGTGTTACCAGACGTGCATTTTTCAAAAGGAAACAATTGGAGAATGAGTCAGTAGAGGAATATGTTTCCCAATTGAAATTGCTTGCCATGCATTGCAAATTTGGAGTATTACACAACGAACTCATTCGTGATCAAGTTGTTGTGTGTTCCACGAATAAGAGTATTCAAGATAGACTATGGATTGAGGGAGAGTCTAGTCTGAAGGATGTGATAACTTTATTGAAAAAAGCTGAATTATCTGATAGAAGCTCCAAAGCTTTAGCTGATCAGTCTGGAACTACTACTTCTACTCCTACAGTTAACAAAATTTCGGTAAAAACTAATAAGGAGTTTTCGGACAAGAAGGGTGATAAGAATTTTCAATCTAATAGGAATTTTCAAAGAAGATCTTCTAACTCAAAATCTTTCACCAGGAAAACGTATAATAACAACGATTCTTTTTCCTTTGCTTGTTATGGTTGTGGAGATAAGAACCACAATGCAGGTTTTGAGAAATGTCCTGCTAGATCCGTTAAGTGTTCTAATTGTGGGGTTGTAGGGCATTATGCTAAAGTCTGCAATAGAAGTTCTCCACAGCCATTTAAAATATTCCATGTTAATGATACTGATTCTTCTGATTATGATTCTGACATCGATACTTCTACATCTGAAAAGTTTCAATGCAATTTGGTGATGTGTGATGACAGTAGTGTTAAAAGCTACTGTTAAAAACTTTGTGCATTATCATAGATGTAGGAAATATTTTACTTTTGAACTAGTTTTTTTTTAGTTACTGGAGTAAGTGAAGATGCAAAATTGAGTCAATAGTAAGTGTTTTCAGGTAAAATAGGTAAGTTCAAAAATGTGTGAGTATCAAATTTCACAGAGTTTGCAATGTTCCATAAATTGTTCAAGTTAATAATATAATATCAAATTTTCGTGGATGAGTGAATGATGAAATTGTTATGTGATACATCCATCTGTAGGAAAGACTCCATTTTCTCTTACAGATTTTGGTATGCTGTTTTTATGAAACATAATTTAGGAATGTGTTATTTATATGTTTTTATACTGGTTATACAATTTTTGTTGTGGTTTTTATTGTTTTAGAAAAAGGAGGATAGTAGGTATTTGTTATTTTAGAAAAAGGGAGGATATGTAGTATCCAGTGTTTCCCTTTAAATGTCTTGTTCTTACATGCTTGCATCCCTTGTGTATTCTTTTGAATACTGGTGTTCTGTATTCCACAGAGCACTGTTAGAATTCTGTGATGTACCACTGGATTCATTTTACTATCTATCACTGAAGTACTTGGATGTGCTCTTCTTTATGGATTAAACCTACAACTTAATTCTTCTTCTGGTTGTCTTACTTGAAAGGGAATGCTACAGTCCCCTGGGCCAGTGCACCTTCCCTTAACGCCTTCGATGCTCATGACGAGCTCAGCTCGTCATGAGGCACGGTGCTTGTGTGCTCATGACGAGCTGAGCTCGTCATGACCACACCCAGTTACATTAGGGCCCAGCACCGGGGGTAAATCTGCACCGCACGCAAGGTGTTAAACCTCAATTGGTACGTCTGCCCACTGTTAGTTCCTAGTAAACGGTACCCTGGATACCTAGGGCCTTAAAAGGGTCCCTTGGAACCCCACTCACTGGGAGAATGCCACTGCTCTTGTAGCCTGCATGCCCCTGTGAGGGAGAAAACAACAGTCGATTTGGTACCCTGTCTGCGTGCCATGCCAGCTAGCACTACCTGACAGATTAGGTAAGCCACCCCTCTAGCAGGCCTCACAGCCCTAAGGCAGGGGGCACTATAACACAGGTGAGGGCATATCTGTATAAGCAGATAGGCATCTACAATATTGAGCACCATTTCCTATTATTGTAAGTGTCAGTGCAGTACATGAGCTGGGAACTTGACAACTCTAGTTCCACAGCACCATGATGGCTTCACTGAATACAGGAGTGTTTGGTACCAAACTACTCCTTTCAATAAATCCATCTGATGGCACAGTGGAATTTACTGTACCATGTACCCAGAGGGCACCTTAGAGGTGCCCCTCGAATCCCTACCAACCTTGGTGTGGTCTCTGACCAGCAGTAGGCCAGACATGTTTCTGGACCCCTGGGTAGAGAGCCCCTGCTCTCTGGGAGCAGAAACCATGCACATCCTGGGCAGATGTGTCATGCCTCCTCCCCCAGGATGGACCAGTGCTCGAAGAGAAAAGCTTCAACGCTTTTGTAATGTAACCCCCAGCCTCTGCTGCCAGCAGCAGATGGCAGCCCCTGGTTTACACCCCCACTTTGGGTGGGAAAACTGGTGGTAAAATAAAAAAAGATAGGTGTGCCCACCCCACCCCTAAGGCGGGGGAAGCGAGGTGAAGCACAACTATTAGTCCCCGCCATCTTGAAGGTGAGGGCACTACTCCAATCAGGGCTAGGTCTATGCCTCCACCCACAGGAGGGTAGCCTAACACAGGGTGTTGTCACCCCAGGTGAGGTTTCCATTGGCCCTACCTGCTACTTCCCTAAAACACCTCCTGAATTTAGTATTTAGGTAGCTCCCCCCAGACCTGGCCCTCAGATTTGATGGACCAAAGACGGAGACAGAAGACTACTGCTGCCCGACTAGGAACTAGACCGCTGAATACAAACCCCGGAAAGAACCCTGCCACCTGCAACCGGTTCAACCACTGGACATGCTGTTCTTCCAGAAACTCTGTAAGGCCTCCAAGAAACCCCTAAGAACTTTTAACCTTCACCAAAGTATCAAGAACCTGCCTTCGGACTAGAGGCCCTACTCCCAGACACATGCTGGTACCAGATCCAAAGTGGTGAGGACCGACCCTTGTGTCAACGCGACTCACTGCTACATAAGAACTCCACGACTGCAGTGGTAGAGGACCAGCACGTGTGCCAACGCGACTCTACCCAGTCAGAAGAACACCTCACAGCACGACGGACTCCACGACCTAGAGGGATCCTGTCGGCCCCACAACCTGAGCTGAGTCCAGCCCTGTGCCCGAGAACCCGTACCTTCCTGCAAGGGGCCCTATCAGCCTCCTTCTGCCCCTCTTGCCCTGCCTGCCCAACTGTGACGGTCCGAGGGCAGCGGAACCTCTCCATCTGATCGACAGCACCCAGACACCTGCAATGGTAACCGCATTGGCAGTCTACTGAAAGCCGACCCGCTTCATTGATCTTCACCTACCACAAGAGTAAACCTCATTGCTGGTACCTAACACCTCAGGGCAAATACGGAATCATGCACCTCTTGGATGCCTACAGGCCCCCTCGACTGCCCACAGAGTTAGCCTGAGACCCTGAAGACTGGACTGGAATTGTAAGTGGTATAAGTACCTATTACACCGCACAATTGATTTCCTCCACAGGATAATATTTAACTGCTCTGAAATTTGCACTGTCAAACTTCTAAAACCTGAAAAGTATTTTTTATTAAAAATGTACTTACCTTATTACAAAGACCAGGGTCTTAAAGTACACACAAAGTATAATTTTAAAAAATTGGTCTGGATTTCCTTCTTGAGTTGTGCATTTATCATTGATCATGTATGTTAAATATATTACACTCCTCTGTGTTAGGCCTAATGCTGCTCGCCAACACTTCCAGTAATAGAGCATTTTGGGTTTTACATCATGCCCTGTACACTTTTGGGGAACCCTCGGACTTTGTGCATGGTATTACCACCTAGTGATAATATCACATACAGAGCCTGCTTCCTACAGGCTCTAAGGTGCACCAGAGGAAGTCAGAAGGAATCTGAAGATTTAGAACATGGCAGTGAGGGACTCTTTGATCAATCAGTTAAGTTTCTTGTAAAGTGCAGCTATTCACCCGTTAGGGTCTCAAGGCACTGCAGGTGGGGGAGGGTCTGTGTTTCAGTTGCAGAGCCAGGTCTTGAGGTCCTTCATGAATTGTAGCAGCAATGGTGATTGCCTAAGGTGCAGAGCCAATAGGTTCCGGGTCTTTGCAGTGAGGTAGGAAAAGGATCTTCCTCCAGCCGTGGGCTTGCGGATTCGTCGGATGGTGGCCAGTTGGGAAGAGCGGAGACGTCTAGTGGGAGTGTAGACGGAGAGGCAGAGGTTGAGGTATGCAGGCCCGCCATTGTGGAGAGCTTTGTAGGCGTGTGTGAGGAGCTTAAAGTTAATTCCTTTGTTGATAGGAAGCTAGTGAAGGTCTCTTAGATGGCTGGTGATGTGGCTATGACATAAGATGTTCAGGATGAGTCTTGCAGAGGCGTTTTGGATGTTCTGCAGTTTCTTTAGGAGTTTCTGGGTGGTGATGGCATAAAGTGTGTTGCCATAGCCGAGTCTGCTGCCAACTAGCGCATGGGTGAGCATTTTCCTGGACTCAGTGGTGAACCACATGAAGAACTTATGAAGCAGGCGGAGCCTGTGGAAGCAGGACGACGAGACAACGGTGATCTGTCGTGGTGAGACATTCAGCCCCAGAAAATTGGGCTGTTCCGGCACATGTTGCGAGATCTGCTCTGAAATCGTCCGACTTCAGGAGGAGCTCGAGAACAGTGGCCCCACCCCACGACTGCTCGGGTGAATGCGAGTGGCGCGAGGGAGTGGAATCCCACTTCACAGACTTGTGATTCTTTTTAAATTTACCTGAAAAAGTAGAGCGCGAAAAAGACAGAGCTCCAACAAATCTGGAAACGAGATCAGGAATGAACCTTGGACGCCGACCACTACTTAGAGTGGCTCCAACCCAGAATCTTCTAAAGCTTTGTGATGGAGTGTTGCCTCGCGATCCCTGATGGCCTTCTGATTCACAGATGCGAAGTCGGTGGAGGCCTTAGAATCGTGGCTCCACTAGCATACCTGGTACGGAGCCGTCACAGACATCAGCTTGAGACATTACCTACATGACTTGCAGCCTGTAGATTTGTGGAGATTGCACAATGGAAAACGTTTGAGATACACAACACAAAAAGACAAGGAAGGGAAGCACCGGAAACATATCAGCCTGAGCAGAAAGAAAAGAACTGACATCAGCGTGCAGGAGTGGCGCTTATATAGGACCGCAAATATTTTCTGGAGTGGAACAGCGCCTGTGCTAGGTCTATTTGTATAGTGTACTAATCACCCATGAGGGTATCCAGGCGCATTAACAGATGTGTAGGTGAGTATCCCCTCAGAGTTATTTAAAGAGCCAGTTCCTCAACTTCTTGCGGAACTCAAGAAGTGAGGAGGAGGCTCAGATGTGTTGTGGGAGGCTGTTTCATGTTTGTGATGCGATGTATAAAAATTAACCAAGGCACCATCTTCCGGGGACCAGAGATACTACTGAAACGTTTTTTGAATACAGTCTAATGCTAGGGGAATATTCCAAATATTAATAATCTAGGGTTAGATGTCACTATCAGAAAAGGTCAAATGGAACACGGAAGTGAAGTATGTAAAGTATCTAACTCCCAGTGACCATCATTCTGCAAACCTCTCATTTACTATGCACTGCCCAACTGGTGCGGAAAGTACTCGAGCCCCTTGACTACACCCATAAGTAAAGGAAGAGGAATAGGGGGTGTATGCTAATGATCAGCAACAGATGATCAAAAGTATCTTCCTTACTTGAACTGCCTGGACACAAGTGACTGGTAATTTGTGTCAATTTTTTGATGTACACAGATCTAATATCGGATCTGTGTACATCAAAAATGATTTCTAAACTATGTCTATTCATTTTCTGCTCAAGGTTCTCGTACAGATGTCCGTGGAGAATATCTGCTCTCAGCGTCACTGTCCGTGGTGCCTGGGCACATCCATTCCATTTTATTGCAACAATTCCCTGCACAATGCCCCAATATTTGCTCATCAGTGCTTATTCGGAAGTAGACAGTGATTTGTTAGAACCTAAAGTAATTTCTTTTACCATCACAGCAGGTGACCTCTTCATTGATGCATAATATTTGAAGTGGTACACTGGCTAAGAGGAAATTAGCTCCTCCATTACTTGAATACGGCCCATTTGAATCAATTCTCTCCCGCATTCAGGTTCATACAATGAAACAAGGTTCTTCATCAATATCACCCAGACTATTGCATATGCCATTATTTGTTGCTGATTTTCTGCAAATGCTGTTCTACCACGACTGCCAATATCTTGGTTCACTTGATAGCCTTCAAAACGTTGGAATCACTCCAGTTTCCTCTCTTCCACTAATCTTTGCAATCTTTGATAAGTGATGAGTTGCCAACTGCGGTCTCACCAAACTTACCATCCTGCTACTGGCAGACAAAGTAGGTTGCCTCACATTGTATCTACCAATGGCATACCTAACACTTAAAAGTCTCCCTCCAAACTCCAGGCAATATCCTTTACTCCAAACCCTCATACTGGATCACCATTCCCAACCCACAGATTCAGGTTCTCTCGTGCTGAGACACCCAGGCCCCCTGGCATAAAAGATATGTCTGTCCGAAGGACTTTCAAAACAGCCACCAAACAGCAAATTCTTCAACCTGCCATGTTCTATGTTCACAGAGATATTTGGTGGAAGTTGAAAAAGAACAGTTTGAGAAGACATGTTGAAAGACAAAAACTTCAAAGAAAAACTCTGAATTTGAAGGTAAGAATTATTTGACGTGGTTAGGGTAAGATTAAGGGTCAGTCAGAGGTTAGTTTCAGGGGTTAAAGTTTAAGCTTGTATTAAAGTCAGGGAAGGTGTAGGGTTTGTTCACTATTATCCACAAAGACTGCGTCAACCGACCAGGAGGAAGCATTGTACACAAAAACATCCTCCGCCTCACAACCCGCTTTTATGACCACTCACCCGACATAGAACATCTCCACTTCCAGATACAGACCAACTCTTACACCACCATCTGTGGCATTCTTGTATTGTATTGTATTGTATTGTATTGTATTGTATTGTATATTGATTTGTATAGCGCGATTGCTGCCCCATGGGCGTACAAGGTCTATAGACTGGGTCTATAGACAGGGTCTGGGAGGTCTATAGACCTCCCAGACCCTGCCCCTCCTTCAGCAAAGTAATAGCCAACTTCGTCACTCAACACCCTCTCGCCTCAACGGACTACATCCTCCTCGGCGACCTCAATTTTCACCTGTACAACCTCGACGACCACACTCCTTATTCCTAGTAGAGAATCTCGCCACCTTCAGCCTCAAAAAACCAGTCACATCCCCAACCCACTCAGCGGGACACACGCTTGACCCCATCTTCTCTGTAAGCTACAACATTGCTGCCAGCCACATCTCAGAGACACATTGAACCGACCACCACTCCGCCCACTTCTTCACCAAACCCACTTTACACTACCATGCCCACTGTTATCCTCACAGAAGCTGTAACAAGGTCACCAAAACCAGCTCACCACCCCTAGCAAAACCCCACCACCGACCACCACGAAGGCCAACACCTCCGTGCATAACCTCCACCGCTGGATCTCCGACTGCGCTAACACACTGGCTCCCCTCAGGAAACCCTGAGGCAAGCAGCCCTCCAAGAATGCCAGCTGCTTCTCTCCCACACTCCAAGAGTCCTGCAGACGGCTCGAGAAAAGATGGAGGAGCAGCTAAGCAGTGGAAGGACAGCAGCCTTCAAAACCGCTGTCACCAACACCACAACCTCATCAGAACAACAAAGAAAGCAGCCATACAGGAACGCATCAACACCAATGCACACAACAGCAAAGAACTCTTCGCCATGGTCAAAGAATTCGCCAAACTCAGCACAAAGACAGCAGACATTTCCCCTTCTCAAGACCTCTGTGACAACCTCTCCACCTTCATCTACCGCAAGATCAAGAAGATCTACGACAGCTTCACAAGCCAAGGAACACCCAGCCCACCCGCAACCACTTTACACGATGGTTCTAGACCCAACTGGACTATCCTTAACTCTGACAACACTCTGAGGATCATGAAGAGCATCCACTCCGGAGCCCACTCGGGATCCCACCCTGGATCCCTACCCTCACCACATCTTCAACAGAGCCATCGCCTCCTCTGAAATCGAAGTCTGCCGCACCATCAACTGCTCCATTGAGTCCGCAACCTTCCATCCAGACTGGAAGCACACACAGATCAACCACCTACTTAAGAAATCATCTGCCACCTGACGGACCTCAAGAACTACAGACCCTTTCCTCTGCTCCCCTTCTCAGTCAAAGTCATTGAGAAAGCCATCAACGCCCAACTCTTAGAGTTTACGGAAACAAACCATATCAAGTACCTCTCCCAATCGGGCTCCCTATGCAACCACAGCACCAAGGCTGCTCTACTCATCCCTATCGACGACATCGGCACCCTCCTCAACCGAGGCGTTCATCCTCCTGAACCTCTCAGCCGCCTTCGACACCATCTCCCACCACACCCTCTGTGAAAGACTACACAACGCTGGCATCCGTGATAAAGCTCTAGAATGGATTCGCTCCTTCCTCCCAGCCGAACAGAGTCAGACTTCCACCGTTCAACTCAGAACCCACTGAGATCAGCTGCGAAGTGCCTCAGGGTTCCTCCCTGAGCCCCACTCTCTTCAACATCTACATGGGCCACTTACAGCCATTGTCAGAAGACAAACTCAACATAGTCTCCTACGCCAACGACACCCAGCTGAATCTCTCCCTCACAGATGAATCCACAGCCGCCAAGAGGAACTTCCACGATGGGATGAAGGCAGACGACACCTGGATGGACAGCTGCCTCAAGCTCAACTCAGACAACAATGAAGTTCTCATCTTGGGCTCCACCCCCTCCACCTGGGACGACTCCTGGTTTCCCACAATGCACGCAATCCCCTACACACACCCACGTGCCACCTCTGCATCATCTTGGACTCATCGCTCCTAATTAACTGGAAAATTAACGCTGTCTTGCCCTCCAGCTTCCACACGCACCAACTGCTTTACAACATCTTCAAGTGGATCCCCATCGAGTCCAGAAAAATGGTCACCTATGCGATCGCCAGCAGCAGACATGACTACAGCAATGCACTCTTCGCTAGCACCACTCAGAAACTCCTAAGGAAACTGCAAAACGCCTCTGTCAGACTCACCCTGAACATTCGACGCAACAGCCACATCACAGAATACCTGTGAGACCTTCATTGGCCACCTATCAACTAAAGAATTACCTTCAAGTTCCTTATGCATGCTTTCAAAGCACTCCACAATGCCAGACCTGCATACTTTAACCACCGCCTCTCCTTCTATACTCACACTAAACATCTCCTCTCCGCCCACCATCCCACTGATCCACAATACTACGACTGGAGGAAGATCCTTCTCCTAACTCCTTGCCTCTGCACCTCAGGCAATCACCATTGCTGCTGCAATTCAGGAAGGACCTCAAGACCTGGCTCTTCAACTTTACCACAGATCCACACCCCCACGACCGCTTTGAGACCCTAACAGGTGAGTAGTAGTGATTTACAAGAAACTTGATTGATTGATTGAGAGATAGGGTTAAACTTAGTGTTTGTGGCACATTTAAAATAAATGTAAATTACGTGTCTTGTTGCATTTTTACTATTGAAATTAGCTTTCAAATTCATAGGTTTTCAAATGTTTAAATTTAGACTTTTTAACAAAAAAACTTAAATCCGCGAAGCCCCATAATGAACTTGATCACCGTCTCTTACAGACAGTATCACAGGTACTAACTGGATGATAACTTCCTAGGCTGGATGCAAGAGAGCTAAAGGCAGACTTTCTACTTGGCCTGCCACACACTACTCTTCAGGTCTCGCCAGCCACTTGATGCAACCTTTCCACAGCATTCCTGCGAGAGGCTCGCAAAATACATCTATAGAAATGCTGAGCAAGGACGACGCAGAACACTTGCTCTAGAGTCAGACCGGCAAAAGCAGAATGGCCGCGCCCCACTCTTTTCATGCACTTAACTTTCTCCGTCTGAGAGAATAGCTATGCTTTAGGCCAGAAACTCCACTTTGCTGTAAATGCACAGCTGCTTAATTTAATCTCAAATCACAATTCGAAAATAAGTCCTCAGTGCACACGATTGAAGCACCACTTGCAGGGCACTAGACCACACACGACCAAGATGGGTCATGTCTCACAGCTACAGTGCTTAATACGTCTGGGACAAATAACGTGAAATGCAGTACGAATGCGACATCTGCACACCAATAAGCACATGTAGTGCAAAATTAGAATTATTAAGTATCAATGTTACTAATGGTGTTATTAATCTTACTAACAGCAGTGGTATGGTGGCTGTTTTTGGTAATAGTCACTTGTTTTCTATATACCACACCTCCATCGTTTCTAATGGATTTAAGTAACAGGTGATACTATTGTCTAAAATAAATTAATGGCGCTCAATTTCCCACCTTACAAAGATGGGATGGTGAGTTATCCTTTCTGGGATTCAAACCGTCAAATCACAGCAGAAAATAGTAACCATCAGATAAGCCCACTATATTCTGCTATATAAGCTGATATATCTCACAGTTTTTATTAGAAAGGAGAGCAAGAAAGACCCTTTGTTCAGAGAGTTCACCAAAGTATTCTCCCCCCACTTACAATAATATTTTTGCTTTAACTATATAGTGTTAACAAACGCCTAACATGAGCTCATCACCTACGAACCAGATATTCTGCTCAGATGAAGTAAATTGCTGCTGAAGAGGAGCTTTATCAGCTCTTTTGTGGAAGTTTTCTGTCTCAAGTCCAATAACTCATATAGAAACCCTTCTGCTGTTGGTAGAGTGCACAAGTGTACACAAGACAGGTACACTACAACCACCATTTATGCAAGCAACCGGGAAGAGCATAGCAACAGCTGTGTGATCTTCCTAAAATACACATACTAGTACCAGATACAACACAGGCACCTTTCTTTACAGTCACAAAGAACGAGAACAACAAACGTAGTACAGTCACGTGAACATACAAGTACGTACCGACCAATTATAATTCAGGCACATAGAACGGTCAGCTTCAGAACAATCACCTTACAGAACCCAAATATTTTGAAGACTCTTCTTCATCCATGAACACAATCTCTCTTGCTCATTACACCAATACTTTTTGCCATCCACAAATGCACGCATACATGCATCTTCCACCCCAATGCGCTTGCACGCGCTCTCCCACTAATCTTATTCATTTTTGCAATGACCCTTTAAATTTCTGGGCAACAAAGATGGCAACATCGTTTAGCTGGCTGTGGGTAAAAGCATCTTGTGGACCGTACCATCAACTTACAATGGGCTTGCAGACCACCCACTGTTTATCACTGGTTGGCTTTCCAGTCACACTAATTTGCTTCCTACTTATTTGATGGCTTTCCTTCCTCTTCTTGCATTTGTCCCTCCCATGGAGCATAGTCCCTTTGCCATCCTTTGGATTGATCCACTCGTATCCCTCCATTGCACCCATTCGGGGATTTATTTGTCTTTCAGCACTTCAAGTCAGAGTTGGGGATTTTAAGCACTCTCCTTTGTGCAACACAGCTCCCTCCACCCCAGTGAATGTTGTTCCCTCACCCATCTCCTAAAGCTTGTTCAATGGTTTCCCCACGCCTTCTCTATGGGCTTTATTATTTTACTAAAGGCTTCTTTAGACCATCTTCAAGTGCATCCTTTGCTCTCTTACGTACTGCGTGTTTCTTTCCCCTCCTGCTCCATAGTTGTTCCCCAAGCCCCTTGTCCAATTTGTTATTTTTTATTTGGAGGGCCTAGAATTTACTGTCAGGGCCACTCCGCAGTGCTATGAGAGCCTTCGCACCATTAAAATTAAACATTTTGAATAGTTACATTTAAAAAACTGGCTCGCACGTTATTCCCTAGGTCCATGCCTGCATGATGGTGATGCCTGTGTGCACATGTCTTTAAGCATGCATGCACCTAGGAAATAACCCATCTTCCAGCAGCAGTCACGTCAGTGTAATGTTTTTCTCCATTTTTTCCAGATTCAATAAACCATCAGCAAAAAGCATTTTGTCGATGCTGCTATTGGCAAAGCCAACTGAGCAATAAAACAATACTGATTGTCTTTGCAAATGCTTGTTTGTGGGTACTAGCCTCCCAACAAATGGAATGCCTGTCGCTTGATGCTTCTGACACAGACCCAAGTAAGCATTATACCACTGAGACGAGGTGACTGCAGAGGTTGCTGCTTGCCTTGATCAAGGTTTGTGTCACAGGCATTTACTTGCAGCACTTTATCCTCAGTTCGGCCCTCCCAGCAGGGTCGGATTGGGAAGGCGGGCAGTCGGGCTTTGGCCGATGGGCCGGCGCCTCAGTGTCACCTGTGGGCCGTTTTTATTTTTCTATTTTACATTTTTATTGCAAGAAAGTCAGACAAACAAAGAAAAATCAACGTTACCGTTGAACAGAAAAACATACCTTCTAGCCCCCCAATTCTCCCTGAATCCATTGCTGCATTGGGGCCCATATTTTTCCCCCCATAAGTCTTCTAGCGCGTCCTTTCACCGCATAGATAGCATGTTCTAAATTATACTTCGCTAGAAGCCGCGCCCTCCGTGTATGAAATAACGGTGGGTCTGGACTTATCCAGTCCTGAGTGACACAGGCACGAAAAACAGACATGCAAATAAATATCAGCTTTTTCTTATCTTCAGGTATATTATCAGATGATGTCCCTATCAATACCAGCTCTGACGTCAAAGTTACAGTACATCCAAGCATTACGGACAAAAAGGTTTGTATTTCAGTAAGTACTAATGAAAGCCGCTGGCAAAAAAAAAACATGTGAGTTGCATTCGCAGCTTCCAAGGAACATCTCCTACAGGCCGTACCTGACTATGTTCCCCATTTTGAAAATTTTTCTGGGGTATGATATAGATCAAAAAGGACCATATAGTGCTGGGTGCGAGATCTGCCCGTTAATAGGATGGAATTAGCCAACAGAATGGAATCTTCAACCAACACATTTGTCGTCCCCAGCTTTGTTGCCCACCGCTCTTGTACTAATGATAGGTCATCCGAATAGAATGAAATCAGCAGATTATAGAAAAAGTCGATCTCTCTTTTAGTATATAAAGACTCAATCAGAGATATTTTCTGGAGCCCTAAACGTTCATCAGATGATAACGTTTTAAAATAACTATGCAACTGGAAGTATTTAAAGTAATCAAGTATTGAGATATTAAATTTAACTTGAAGGGTCTGAAAAGGAATCAATTCATCATTGTGCCATAGATCGCCGATACAGCTAATTCCTTGATTATTCAATTTCGTCATAATATGATCTCCGAAGATGGCTGGAAAAATATGCTTAGATGTCAGGGGGGCATATCTCAAAAAATGTTAAATCCCCACATGTCGTTTAATAATTTTCCATGCCTGATATGCTGCTATTACAATCTTGAATTTAATTTTCTTGTAATAGCTCGGTTCTATATTTTTTTTTTAAAAACAGCCACGAGCCTCTACCCCTAAACAGATTTCATAGATGCAGGGAGAATGCGCCTCATGAAGCTTTGAAGCCAATAATTAGAGGTTAATGAACAGCAATATTGAAGCTAGATAGTAAAATAAGAAATGTGGAGTACTCCATCCTCCTCTAGCCTTTGGAAGAGTCAGCTTTTTAAAGGCTCTAAGGTGGCGTTTGTATCCCCATAAAAATCTCCCGGCCATTCTCTCGAGTTGTTTAAAAAATTCTATTGGAAAATCAAGAGGTATGGTTCGAAAAAGATACAAAAATCGCGGAACAATTAACATTTTTAGTACGTTGTTTCTGTCATGTAGGGACAAATGTAGGTGGTCGATGCGTTCCAGAGTGGTATTTGCTTTTTTAAGAATGGGGATAAAATTAAGTTTGGGAATATCTGAGATCGGGGTTGTAATCTTGATTCCCAAATATGTTGCCATGGGTACTATATTAAGATGTGTGGGTGGATTCTGACCAACAAATGAGATTTGGGTTTTCGAAGGATTTAACTTATATCCCGAAAAGGCACCAAACTCGACCGCTATCCCTTCAATCTTCGGCACTGCCATTGCGATATCTGTGGTGATCACCACCACATCATCAGCATACGCCAATGCCCTATATGAGGTGCCCGCAACCTCCACCGGCCTTATTTCCTCCTCTCGATTTAGCTGATTAAGATAGATGTCAATATATATAGAAGAAGCGGAGATGACGGGCACCCTTGGCGAGTACCACAAAGGATACAAAACGGGCTGGAATTACAAGACCCGAGTTTAACACATGACGTTGGTGATTGGTATAGAGCTTTCAGAGCAACAATCATTTTTGGTCCAAAGCCTTTCAGAGCCAAAATGTCCCAAAGATACGGCCATGCCACCCTGTCGAATGCCTTTTCAGCATCCAACTGGGTGATTCCTATAGATGTATTAGTGGCCTGCGCCCAGTCCATCATAGCAATAACTCTTCGAACATGGTCCTCCGGGTCACTATTAGGGATAAACCCATGGTGCCATTGTGAAACAATAGAGGATATCATTGTTGACATGCGGGTAGCAAGTATTTTCGAAAAGACCTTGCTATCAGCATTTATCAGGGATATTGGTCTGAATGATGCCGGATTAAGTGGAGGCTTATCCTTTTTAAGAAATGCCATTAGAGTGGATTGGCTCCATGAAGCTGGTGGAAACTCTCTCTGAGCTTCCTGAGGGCCATTTTTTTAAGCCCAGTGACACCTGACCCACAGAGCTTTGCAAGCTTTGGCAGCCCCCAAGCCAGGCTGCTGTATAAGGCAGGCTGACTATCAGGGCAGGGACTTGTGTCACTATACTTGAGTTTAGCCCTGGGGGGCAGGGGGAGGAGGGGAGGGGGGGGAGGGGGGGGGGGGGAGGGGGGGGGGTGCACATGCCCCTGCTGGCCTGTCAAACAGAGGCGGGCTGGAAGAGTAAGACATCCTTGCAGGGGGTTTATTGTGCGGTGATAATGGCTCATCTTCACCTCAGCCCCCATTGCACCCCCCACCTCCGAACCTGGCCCAGAAGCTTTGTTCTTTGCTTCCTTCCACCTCTGCCAGGCCATCGCCCTGAGGCGACAGTGGGCTGGGAAGGATGTGAGTATGAAGCGGCCAGAGGCCTCCCTGGGGGACAGTTGTTCTTCTGGCTGTTTATTCAACTCACTCCTTTGGGTTCGACCCGGCCCAAAATCACAGTCTTTCCCCTGGCCCCTTCCCCACTGGGCCATCACATAACATTGAGGCCTTAGGTGGTCGGGGAGGGAAAGAGTATTTGGGGGCTTTGCTATGGGCTAGGGGTTGTCTTCTCAGCCCCAGTGTCTTTCTGTGCTGAGTGTAATGTAGTGTGTAGTTGTGGGTGGGTGGGAGTTCGAGGAGGGTGTTTGCATGATAACCAAAGACGAATCTTTATGTAGAATACAAACCTTATTTTTTTAACATGGTTGTTATGCCTTTGTTAATTTGACGATCCGTCACAGATCATTAAGGCAGCTTTAGAAATCAATACAAAGTGCATTTGCCTTAGGTTACATGTTTAAAATACATACTGATTAGGGGGTAAAATACAGGATTTTGCTGATTTTTGTCATTTTCGTACAGGCAAAAATTTTAAAATTCCAATCAGACCAGGTATTGTGACCCTTCGCCTATTATATTTCACCTCGCCCACCTGTCCAAACTCAGTGCTCCTACTTGTTACCCAATTTACTGGCTCTATAAGCTATACAATGTTAAAATTCCCAAACATTTCTATAACCATATGCCCAATGAGACTAATCAATTGGTGTTTAAAGAAAAGGCACGTTCCGGGAATGTGGGGAACTTTTTTGGGGGGCTGCTCGGGCCGAATTGTGATTCCAATCTGACCCTGCCTCCCAGGCGTGCTTTTCTTTTTGCTCTCGGTTTCTGCTTTGATGCTCCCTATCAACTGCTCTCCATTCACTCCACTATTGTTGCTTATTAGAATCTTTCATCCATATTTCCTGCTGACTTTATTAGCATCACTGGGAAGGGCAGAACAAGGCAAAGCAACATGGAGTAAGGCGAGGTGGTGACGAGTTGGCAAAGCAAGGGCATGATGGGGAAGCAACGGCGTTGCGGGAAATCAACACAGAGGGTGCACATAGGTAGAACCATAGAGTCATGACCAGCACAACAAGGACTGCAAGATGAGAGAAGCACACGAGGGAGAAGGCAACTAACTACACAAGCACTCTCAAGGAGTGCTTCACACTAAAGCAAAAAGTATTCCCTTGAAAAGAAAGCAATGGAAGCACAGATGCTAGTCAATAAAAGAGGGAATGCTCCATGGAAGGAAAAACATACAATTGACTGGCTGGGGTAAAAATAAGAAGCAGGGAAATGAGACTGACAAGGAAAGCCTCTCTTTAAGCCACAATACGACTCGCAACAGACAGCTCATGTGTTGTCTAGCGGCTTGGCCTAAAATGTAAATGTAAATGTAAATGTGCTGGACTTGTAAAGCGCACAGCTGCCCGTAAGCGTCCCGGCGCTTGCTTAGGGAACCCGTCCTGGTATTCCCTGTGAGAAACCACGGGAGGGTGTCCACAAGGTGAAAGCCAGGCATCCCGCCGCGAGGGGCGGTAGTGGAGATTAAGCAAGCTATTGCCCAGAGTCGCAGAGTGTGACCCCGTGAGTTGAGTAGGCACCAGAGCGAGAATTGTCGAGTCCATGGAATTTTGAGCCCGAGACCCGCCGAGGCGGGGAATCGAACCCTGGTCCACGGTCGATCTCAGCTTCCGGGTCTGCCGCCTCTAACCACTGAGCCACGCTTCTCCACCGCTGAATGTTTCATTCTGACCATAAAGTGCCTCATACTGAAAAGGAAGGAGTGAGATTGCCTAAATTACTGCTTAATTTGAGATGGAAGTGGGGCCCGCCAGCACTCATTTTGGGGGGAATTGCACGTATTTTTCACCATGCTTTGACTCCGAGCAAGAGTGTGGGAAACACACAAATGAAAAGGAGGAGAAAGACTTAAAACCTGTGACAAAGGGAGAAAACATGGGGAAGATTAAGGGGCGTGGAGCATCTGTCGATGGATTAAAGAATTAAGAGGTGAAATCAAGACTGTACAGGCTTTGTATTTGGCACCACAACATTTATTACAAAGGCAGAGGGCATTTGAGCAAAACGTGGTACCCCAGCACTTATTCTATTACAAATTAAACACTAGTGCCTGCTACCTGAAAGAGATATAAGTGTGTGCAGCCGGTTAATCAGCAATCTATATGCTGCTTGAAAGCCAATACAGGCCTTAATTGATAAGAATTATTTGACGTTCGATAATGACAAAGATATATTCTTTTTGAGGGGGACTGTAAGGGAATTATCAGTTCTGGAACACCTCCCTTTAATGGAAACCTGTAAAAAAGGGCTAGCAGTAGTTAAAAGTCTAACTGAATATTACTGATTAAAATACAACTTTTATAAGGACTATAAGCACTTAAACACCGGCTCTTTTTCACGTTTGTGGCAGCTCAGCTTGTATACTGTGTGCAGACTGCCTTATACTGTGATAAATTCATAAACTGCTCTGATCTTATCTTACACTGTGTATAATATCTATCTTAACTAACGGCTTACAGAAGTAGAGTAGTTTCCGTCACACGCTAAGACCTCACAGAACTATAAATATCCAAGCTATTCCCCAGTATACGGGGCACAAACTGAAGTGCGGAGACTAACCAAGTTAGGTAGTGTGCTATCACGGCATGTGAGTTCACGGAGCATGACCACATGTGGAATCACAGGTAGTGGCATTACGATCTATGACCTAACACGTGGAATCACAGGAAGTGGCATTACGATCCATGACCTCACACGTGGAATCACAGGAAGTGACATCACGATCCATGACCTCACAGGAAGTGACATCACAGGAGAGAAACCCTAGTAGCTCAGTGGCCAAGGCATATGAGACACAAAGGGAGCGTGATCCTTGCCATATCTGAACAGGATCACTGACATAGTATCGAGGGACAGAATATCGACTATCAAAAATATCGTTGAAAAAAAATCGACAGACAGAATATCGAGTTTCTATCTACAAACAGGTAAGTACAAAAATATCGAGTAAAAAATATTGTTTACTAAAATATAGTTTATAAAAAGATCGACTTTATTAAAAACAATGTTAAATTAAATTATTAATAAAAATGAATTACTAAAATATACTTAAAAATACTTAAATTAACTTATAATAATTAAATTAATGAAAGATTTAAAAAAATCATATTTGTTAAATCATATATATATAGTAACAAAATATAATTAAATAATATCCAATATTACTAACGTACAATAGCGAAGTGTAAAAATTACTATTCCCACTCCAAAGAATGCAATCGTAGGGAAAGCGTTAGATAGCGTAGGGGTTAAAATTACTATTCCCACTCCAGTGGGTGCAACAGTAGGGAAAGCGTTGGATAGCGTAGGTGTAAAAATTAATATTCCCACTCCAGTGGGTGCAACAGTAGGGAAAGCGTTGGATAGCGTAGGGGTAAAAATTACTATTCCCACTCCAAATAGTGAAACAGTAGGGAAAGCGTTGGATAGCGTAGGGGTAAAAATTACTATTCCCACTCCAAAGAGTGCAACAGTAGGGAAAGCGTTGGATAGCGTAGGGGTTAAAATTACCATTCCCACTCCAGTGGGTGCAACAGTAGGGAAAGCGTTGGATAGCGTAGGGGTTAAAATGACCATTCCCACTCCAGTGGGTGCAACAGTAGGGAAAGCATTGGATAGCATAGGGGTAAAAATTACTATTCCCACTCCAGTGGGTGCAACAGTAGGGAAAGCGTTGGATAGCGTAAGGGTAAAAATTACTATTCCAACTCCAAAGAGTGGAACAGTAGGGAAAGCTTTGGATAGCGTAAGGGTTAAAATTACTATTCCCACTCCAGAGAATGCAACATTAGGGAAAGTAAATACTTCATATTTTATTTAAAAAATTATAAATTAATATCTATAAAAAATATTCGTTGGAAGCTTTTGGCGCGGTCACGTCCGAGATTTGAAAAATATACAAGTGTTTGGAAATCGATCGAACTTGGACACCCTGTCAGAAATTATAGACAGCACTCCTATGTATAATACGAGTGAAATTTTGGCATAAAAGATTCATTCCTTGCCTCGCAACAACGCCACAATTGAAAGTGCTGCTGCCGTCTTAAATCCAAATAGACGCATATTTAAGAAGTAAAAAGGGTCATCAATTGTATATAGAACTATACTGTGATGATGGTCTTATGAAAACCTTCAAAAAGACCGAAACGTCGACTATTTTAGTCCATCTCTGCACTTTTTGATTTCTTGTCATTTTTTGATTTTCTTCTGATTTTGAGTTGAAATCAATGTTCTTTTTTGTTTAAGCAGTCTGGACTTAATGTTTGGATATGTCAAAGGAGGAAACAACTATTACCTTGAATATCTAAATAATATCCATGTATGTACCCTATTCTTTGTATATAAATACACTTTTTGATTTGAATACAAATAATAATTTTCAGATAATACAAAACCCTGGTTTCTCGCATTTTATTTATCATTCATTGTATATATTGTGTTAGTGTGGTAACACTGTTTGTCCTGATTCTATTGGACTTCTTTCTCTAAAAATTAATAACCTAGGACAGCCACTGATCAATCTCAGATTTAGGTACCGTGATTATTTAATACAGGTCCTAACGGTGCTGAAAAATAGAAAACCAACAAAACCCCTTGCTGGCCATTTTCCCTAGAGAGATGGAGACTATTAATGGCAACACAGCAACAGCATTTGAGGAGCAAGGCTACTGTAAACAAGCACGGTAGGCTTTCACTTTAATGTGTCTGTGGTGGCACCTAGACTCCTTTTAGGAAGGTTTGGGCTCATTTTTAGGTCTCGCTGAGCAATGCTTAAGCATTGCGGCGAGATTCTAGTAACCGGTCCGAAAACTCTACCAAAACTGCGGATTAGACACAGTTCATGTGATCTATGTGTATGCACAAGCCAGCCACGTCACACACCACCATTTCCCTGTGCCTCGGCATCAGACTTCAAAGGCTGCCACTCCCCCCAATCAGACTTCAAAGACTGCCGCTCCCTCGCATCAGACTTTAAAGGAATGTGCTCCCGCGCTACAGCAATGCCGAGAGCTTGTTTCTGGACGAAAGTGAAAGCCTACCGAGCTTGTTTACAGTAGCCTTGCACCCTCACACCCCCTCACCCACCTCCTCACCCTCACCCCCTCACCCTCACACACCTCCTCACCCTCAACCCCTCACCCACCTCACCCTCACACACCTCACCCTCACACCCCCTCACCCTCACACCCCCTCTCAGCCTCACACCCCCTCACCCTCTTTCACCCTCACCCTCACACCCCCTCACCCTCACACACCTCCTCACCCTCACACCCTCTCACCCCCTCACCCACCTCCTCACCCTCACACCCCCTCACACACCGTCACTCACCTTCACCCACCCTCACTCACTCACCCTCTCATTCTCACAACCCTCTCTCCCTCACTCCCCCTCACACCCCCTCACTCTCCCACACCGTCATTCACCCTCACACACCGACTCAACCCTCTCACCCACCTCCTCACCCTCACACACCGTCACCCACCCTCACTCACTCACCCCACTCATCCTCACAACCCTCTCGCCCTCACTCACCCTCACACCCCCTTACCCTCCCACACCGTCACTCACTCTGACACACACACTCAACCCCCTCACTCACCCTCACACACCCTCACTCAACCGCACCCCCTCACCCACCCTCCCACCCCCTCACCCCCTCACACACCGCCACCCACCCTCACAACCCTCTCACCCTCACACCCCCTCACACAGCTCCTCACCCTCACTCCTCCTCACCCTCACACCCCCTCAAACCCTCTCACCCTCACATCTCCTAACACCCCTTCACTCTCGCACCCCCTCACTCTCACACCCCCTCACCCTCACACCCCCTCATCCTCACACCCCCTCATACTCACACCCCCTCATCCTCACACCCCCTCATCCTCACCCTCTCACCCACTTACCCTCTCACACCTACTCACCCTCACACCCACTCACCCTCTCACACCCACTCACCCTCTCACACCCACTCACCCTCTCACACCCACTCACCCTCTCACCCTCAGACCCCCTCACCCTCACACCCCCTCACCCCCTTACCCTCACCCCCTTACCCTCACACCCCCTCCCACACACCCTCACCAGCATAGGATAGCAAAACATAACAAAGCATAGGATAGCAAAACATAGCATAACAAAACAAAACATAGCGTAGCAAAACACAACAAAGCATAGCATAACATAACAAAGCATAGCAAAACAACACAGCATAGTATAACAAAACATAGCAAAACACAAAAAATATAGCAGAACAAAATATAGCATAACATAACAAAACATAGCATAACATAAAACATAGAATAGCATAACAAAACATAGCCAAACACAACTAAACACAGCGTAGCATAACACAACACAAAACATAGCATACATAACAAAACAGCATTGCAAAGCATAGCATAACAAAACACAACAAAACATAGCATAACAAAACACAACATAGCATAGCATAACAAAACAAAGCTTAGCATAACAAAACATAGCATAACGCATAGCATAGCAAAACAAAGCATAGCATAATAGAACACAACAAAACATAGCATAACAAAACAAAGCATAGGATAGCAAAACTAAACATAGCATAGCATAACAAAACAAAGCATGGGATAGGATAGCCAAAACAAAACATAGCATAACAAAACATACCATAACAAACCACAACACATAGCATAACAAAACATAGCAAAACACAACAAAACACAGCATAGCTTAACAAAACACAAGACATAGCATAGCAAAACAAAACATATAATAGCATAGCAAAACATAGCATACCAAACACATGAAAACATAGCATAGCATAACATAGCATAGCAAAACAAAGCATAACATAATAAAACACAACAAAATATAGCATAGCATAACAAAACATAGCATAGCATAACAAAGCATAGCATAGCGTAATAAAACACAGTATAGCATAACAAAACACAGCATAGCATAACAAAACACATCATAGCATAGCAAATCAAAGCATAGGATAACAAAACATAGCATAGCAAAACAAAACATAGGATAGCATAGCATACAGCATCACTCAGCACCATCACAGCATCACTAAGGGGCACCACAACATCAATATGCGCTACCACAGCATCACTCGTTCGCCGTCACTACATCACTCAGCACCACCACAGCATCAATCTGTGCAACCATTCAACAACACCAGGTTCACATATGTTCTCTCAATGTTTCAAGCTTTATTACAAATGTAACAAAAATATGTTAATATTTTACTTCTGTTCTTGGATTTTCGTCACAATAAAATACACTGAACATAATCTTCACAAAAGTTATTTACAAAACTTTAAGCTAGTGCCATTATAAATTACAATAACTTTCATTTAAGTATTAATTATTGAAAAAAAGTAAAAGCCATTGTTATTTGTAATATCAATATGTGTAAGTCACGTAAATACAACACATATTGCATTACAAATGCTATAGGTGTCACATTTGCGAAAGTTATAACTATTGGCATTGTAAATGACAGAGCTATTAATTTTGCTATTTTCAAAAACAAAACAAATAAAAAATTCGTCATTTACGATACCAATAGCTCAAACTTTCCTAAAACGAGACCTATTGCATTGCAAATGCTTGTTCACCAAGGGACCATGACCCAGAGAGAAAGACAGAAAGGGAATAAAGGAGGAAAAAGAGAGCTAGGAAAACAATGAAGGCAGAAAAGTGAATAAAAAAAAGAACGTTCAACAATAAGATAACGTCCAAGCTATTGTTGAGTGGTGAAAAACAGGCAATGGCAACCTTGGCATTTAGTAATGGGATCCTAAGAATACATTTGGAGCTCAGCCTTATGCATTTAAACATTAAACATTGCACTTTTCCCTGCCAAAAGGTTGTCACCTCCACATCATTTATAGAAGTGTGGCTCACTGGTTAGAGCAGGCAGACCCTGAAGCAGAGGTTAGACCCGGGACCAGGGTTCAATTCCTGACGCGGCAGGGTCTTGAGCTCAAATGTCCACGGACTCGATAATTCTCGCTTCGGTGCCTGACCTAATCATGGGTTCACACTCTGCAACTCTGGGCATAAAGCTTGCTTAATCTCCACAACGGCCCCCCGCGGCGGGATGCCTGGCTTTCACCTTGGGGATGCCCTGTAGGGGCTATCTCACAGGGAAAAGCCAGGACGGGTTCCCAAGGCAAGCGCTTAGAGACCTCTGGGTGATAAACGCTATATAAATCCAATATACAATACAATACAATACAATTTAGCAGCAGACTTCTCCCATGTTCTTATTGCTGGCTCTACTATATATCAAACACCCTCACATTAACCAGCACAATGGAAGGAGAGTTCAGCCTGGAATAGCCACACAAACAACGGATCATAAATTTCACAGTAAGAGGTATCAGTTTATCATCAAAATACGTGTAAGCTGCCCAGTGTCAAAGAATGAGAGGGAAATGAGGATAAAGTTAACTCACGAGAAAAAGGGCACATGCAATTCTAGTCCCAACTAGCACTTTCAAGAAAATATTGACTTTCACAAGGCTATATTGCTAGTTTGCACTGAAACACTACCCAAGAGAGGAGATGTAGGAACAGGGAGAGACACTACAAGCCAGGGCTTGAGTCGGGGTACCACGCGGGTGGATGACATCCCCCCACTTATTTTATCGGGTGGACGCCGTCCCCACTGCCAAACAGCTGGACTTCACTCTTTGGCCTCTCTGGGATGAGATCGGAGCTCACAGCATGCTGCTCACGCGCTGGCTTCTCAGATGCAATCTTTTGGTATCTCTTCATTCCACCCACCCAACAGACCAAAACCCGGGTCACCGACCGGCGCTGGCACAAACTCGTGCCAGACGAATGGACCACCATCCTCAGTGCATCTCTCCCCTCCCCAATCTCAGACCCAGCCAACGCTGATAAACAGTTCAACTCCTGGCTCACCTCATCACTGGACAAACTTCTCCCCAAAACTACCACACTTAGGCAAATCAAAAGAGTGAGCCCTGCCCCTTGGTACACTCCTGAGCTTAATCTTCTACGGAAGGAGTGTAAAAGAACGGAGCACTCCTGGAGGAAGGATAAGTCGACAGCTAAGAAGGATGCCTTCCATATCTCCTTAAAAAATTACAAGCTCGCTCTTCGCAATACTAAAAGTATATTCTTTCAGGAAAGGATAGAAAACTCCTCCTGCTCTAGCAAGGAAACTTTTATCATTTTAAAAGAATTACTTAAAGCCCCAGATCCTGTACCAAAGATTCCGCCAGACCCCAAAGCAGATGAGGAAAAATGCCTTAAATTGGCCAAATTCTTCGAGGAGAAGATTCAGAAAATCCTTGCCTCCATTCCACCCATTAATTTCAGCGAGGAAGAAGGTATTAATACGAATCCCACCTCTCCCGGTTTAACTTCTTTGGGACCAGTAACTGCCGAAGAGGTCGCAACCACGCTAGACACCACCAAAAGCGGATCCCCTAGGGACCCTGCTCCGCTACGCATCCTTAAGAAAGTAGCCCCTACCATCATCCCCCCACTCACCCATCTCATAAATGCTTCACTGCTACAGGGAAAAGTTCCCTCTAGCTGGAAGGCGGCCGTCATCAAGGCGCTACTAAAAAAACCTTCTCTGGACCCCGCGGATCTGGCCAACTACAGGCCAATCTCTCTCCTCCTCGGAACCAGTAAAATTGCTGAAAAGCTAGTGAACAAAAAACTCTCGCAGTATCTGGAAACCAACAATCTGCTTAGATGCTCGCAGACCGGATTCCGCCCAGGGTAGGGCACTGACATCTCCCTTCTCGCAACGGTGGAGGAGGCCAGAGCACTTTTGGACGCGGGAGGATCAGTGGCAGGGATCCTCCTGGACCTCAGTGCGGCCTTCGACACCGTTAACCATCGGGTCCTAATCCAATGACTTAAGAACATCGGTGTGGAGGGCACTGCGCTGACCTGGCTCACTTCCTTCCTTGGCCAGCGCTCCTTTCAGGTCTGGGAGAATGACACCCGTTCCCCCGAAACCCCCCTCCAAAACAGCGTGCCCCAGGGCTCATCCCTAAGCCCGACATTATTCAATGTCTACATGTCCCCATTGGAGGAGGTTGTCAACCCGTTCGGAGTGAATATCATCAGCTACGCTGATGACACTCAATTAGTGGTGTCCTTATCTCACCCAAACCAAGAACCATCGGATCTATACAACTGTCTGGCAGAAATACAAGGATGGATGAATAGCTCGTCTTTGAAACTTAATGGCTCAAAGACAGATATTCTCCTCCTTGGCCAGCAGGGGCTTTCCCTCTCTCAGAACATCTGGCCCCCTGCTTGGGTGAACCCCCTGCTCCTAAGTCTGAGATCAGGAGCCTGGGAATTTGGCTTGAAAAAGATCTGTCTTTCAAGACGCAAGCCAAAAAAATCGCGGGGACTTGTTTTGGGCTCCTCAAATCGATCAGGAAGATTTTGCCCCTACTTCCTCCTGCCTCCCAGAAACTGTTAATCCAAGGCCTTATCTTATCAAGGCTGGATTACAGCAACACCATCTACCTAGGCGCTCCCAAGGCAACCCTTAACAAATTACAAAGGATCCAGAACGCCGCGGCTCGGATCCTTACCAATACCCCGGCCAGATCTTCGGCCAAACCAGCCCTGAAACTCCTCCACTGGCTTCCAGTGAGAGAGCGAGTGTAGTTCAAGGCTCTCTGTCTGTCTCACAGACTTCTACAAGATAAAGGCCCCCCTATTTTAAGAAAATTCATCAGGCCCTACAAAGCCCCAAGATCCCTCCGATCTGATCAGGAATACCTTATCACCACCCCCAGAGTTAAGAAGGTGCGCACGGGTGGACGGCGCTTTTTTGTTAACACTGCCCGCCTTTGGAATTCCCTACCCCGTGACCTTAGGACGGAACCAGACTATCTCCGATTCAGGAAGCGGCTGAAAACGCACCTTTTCCCCTGATCTGCCTTCCCCCTTCGCCCCGGTGACCCTCAGATGTTTGGATCTTAGCGCGGGATACTTACGGGTGACTAGGCGCTTTATAAAATCTAATAATAATAATAATAATAATCTAAGGGGTGAGCGAGGGGAGGCAATGAGCCCGATGGTGCAAGCCACCTTTCGTGAAATCACGTCCTGTCGTGACGTTACTTCCGGTGACAGCGTCCCCCCCACTTCTTTTTTTAGGACTTGTTCCCTGCTACAAGCTATGGCCATTAATCAGAATCTACATTAGACTACACTTGCTAATAAGAATTTTGCACATCCTAGACATGTTACACCGCCAACATGGTGCACTGGAGAATGCTTACTTGTTTACAGTAACACTGACCTGTGTGCTTGCAAATTTACTGTAACCTGTTCCTGAAGGACCCAGCCCAATGAAGCAACACAAGATCTTTCATCTCATACATATCATAACTCTGAAATACATCAGCCTGCCAGACCTAAGAGCACTGTAACAAAAAAACTAGTGTTTGTTTTAAGACGCAGTACATCGCAATCTTGCAGTATCTCTGCAATAGGTAGGGGTGCGAAAGGCAAAAAACAAAACCAGCCATACCCACGCAGGGTAACAACTTGGCAAACTAGCACGCCCATTTCCTACGCTTTTGAATTTCCAGAGATTTAATAAAAACGTGTCCTCCTTTCATGGAAAACACAGCCCAGCTGCATCATGGATGAGAGGAGAAGCAAGCTCAAAATTTCTACAAGTTCGCAAATAAGCAGGCATCAACCTGTGGTACTGAAAAATGAATTGATGAGTTGATACATGTAACACATACATACATAGGTTCTAAGCACTTTCACAAATATATAGCAATAAGTGGAGACTGTACTGGTGCTTAGCTATGAGATGAAGGCAGATGACTTTGTGATTTAATCAACTATAATGTTCTTCCATTTACAAATATTAAGAATCTGGGTCATATACAGGATGCTCATGACAACGGACTTGCACGTGGATTCTGCATGCTGCCCAGCTTCAACCTCATGTGCCAAGAATTAAAGACAAAGAATTAAGCTTTGATGTAAACAGGAGACACAGTAATATCCTTCTAGTGGCTGAAGTGAACAATGTCAAAGCAGAAAACCGTAGGTCATTCACGGATTCCACACTTGAACAGATCATTTCATCAAAAGTAAATGTCATTTTGTGTTTGATCTAGTAGACTAAAAAATACTGCTCTATGGACAGTAAGAATCTAGGCCACATATGGAGTGCTGATGACAAGTGACTTGGCTCTTAGTTCTTTAATAGCATTCGCGTCAGGGCTGGGGTGGGTGTGAATGTTTCTAAGATCACACTAAATTCAAGCCACCACTTTTAGTAAACGCCTGTTAATGAAGTGATATAATTTGAAATACTAAGGTGAAACTTTCTGCATTTTAACGAAACTGACTTTTTTGAACAGTGAAGCGGCTTTGCATATTTGCATGAATTACTTGCATGTTTCATGGCTCAGCTCGTGCATGGCTCTCTCTGGTAGATTGTTAGCTCGCCCATTTCTAAAAAAGTTGTTTGAAAGCAAGGCTGGGGCCTTCGTAATTGTAATGGTACCCATGGCGCCTTTGGATTCAGAAATATTTCCTTAGACTCAAGCTGCATATCAAGCAGATGTCACATCACAGGTACAACATTTTATCCAAAGATAAGGCACAGTATTTCTTTTACAGTGGGATGGGGTAAATACTAGTTGGGGTAGTAGTACTTACCAAGAACTGGAATAAAAACATGGAAACATCAACTCATCTATGCCAGCAATCTCCACCTGGCTTCTTTCTTTCTCTTCTGTTAGTGTGCAGCGTGTGTTTCAGTTCCAACGGAAGGCAAGACGCAGGGGCCCTGGGGGTAAGTGCTAGGGTTCAGGAACAAAAAGACCAACATTTTGGATGCTCACCTTTTTAAATGGTGTGAATGCAGAGGTGGGCGAGCCACTGAAAGCTCGAGCCAGGCTTGAGCTACATGGCTGGCTCTTGCTCAGTTCCACGTCTTCTTGGGCCCTGGAGCCTAACAAGAGCTGAGCTTTCATGTGGCTTTGCCTGCCACCATGCTACAACCTCGTGCACTGAGAACTGCAGCCAAAGCGTTTAACAGATGACAGAGGAAGATAGATACCCAGCTCGGGGCTTAACTGCCCAAAGTGCAACGAAAAAAACGTAATCGCGGCTGCTATGCTTGCCAATTATGTAATCTTAGGCAAGTTATTCATCACCATTGATGCGCGCTTTTGAAGAAAAAACACTTGTGATTGATTTAACGGACTACAATGATGCTCCATTTATAATAAGAATGTGGGCACTTTTAGGGTGTACGTGACACCTGATCTGCCTCTTGGATTACTAATGCCATTGCAGCTATGGCAAGGGTGTGCAGGAATATTTACATTGTTAATAAACCTCTGTTTAAATAAACTCTTCTCCAGGCAATGATATATGTACTAAGGCAACATGCTTCCACGTGCTAATATAAGTACACTTCTTCGAATTCTGAAGACACCTTTTCATATTCTAACACAATGTTTGTTGCATGATTTACTTGCGAAACATTTCCACGGGTTGGCTCGTGCAGGGACTCTCGTCACTAGGCCCTTTGCCCGGCTCTAGCCCGGCTCTAACTCGGCTCCTCGTGCTCTATGCGCAATGAATGTTGATCTTCTGGCTTACTGACATGCTGCATTCTGGGAGAATCGTATTGTGCACTTGTTTTTTTGTTTACATTCTTCCCTGGCACTAGGCATGGGCCGAACATATCACAGGGCAGAAGCAAGGCAGGCTTGGCAGGCTTGAAACAGTTTTCCAGCTTTGCTATACATGTCCGGTGTGTGATCCTTACAGCAGGAAACACTTTAGGCCCTCTACCCATACCTTGGTGGTCGAGCTGTGTCAAAGGGAAGGAGTCACAAGGGGCAGAGTTGTGCAAAGCTGTCTGACAATCAACGTACACATTATTATTATTATTATTATTTTTACCCTGCCACAATGAATCTGGCAACACGGACAAGTGTGACAGGAAATATGTTCTGGGCTGATTGGTTGCATTTTAAAATATCTTATGGGGTTAAGCCACCTGCTGTAGAGATTTATGTGTGCTCAGTAAATAACAGGGAATAATAATAATGGTAAGATAATTATGGTGATAAATGCACTTACTCAAGAGATCTGTGTTTTGTTTAGTCTCAGCTTTTACTCAAAGTAGCCTTGAGGGTTAAGGTGCCTTCTGCAAATGGCACATTTGTATTTTATGTAGATAGTTAAGTGGGCTACTGCATTTAATGCAGAGATCCTTTAATCACTTGCTCTTCATACATTGCAATAATTATAATGTAGTACAGTGAGCCATGAAGGACGATGTGGGACTCCTACACCTTGTAACCCTCATTCAGGGGTCCTTGAATTATTTGATATCTGCATAAGTATGGATCTGCCGCATTTGCGGAAAAATTCCAACATCTGCTTCAGAAGCGCAGGTTTAAAGACCAAAAACTTTTCCAAGCTCAAACAGATCAAAAGTTGCTAAAAGCGCAATGAAGTGTTGCTGAGTAGAGGAAAGCCCTTTGCAGAGGTTGACTGGTCACCTTTCTGTTGCTAATTTCAGCATTTTGGTGTCAAATTAGTACTAATGTGGTGGAATATTTGCTCCAATACTGTTAAAATGAAAAAATATATATAAAATAACGAGCTAATACTAACATTTCATGTGTTGCACTGCGCTGCATAATTTGAGTTTTCTTGCCACATAATTTAGTCAACCTTTCTGCAAGATCTGGTGTCCGCCCCGGCAACATAATTCCAGGGGCCCTGCCCTTTATTGTGTTACGCAACATCCTGCACACGTGATTCCACAATGCGAAGCACTCTGACACCCTATATCGGGATGAGTAGCACTATAAAAGAATACAATTTAAAAAAATGGAGGCATTTACATTGCTATTTGTGTTAATACTCATAGAGACCGATGCATCTGACATCCTTACAGTACATGAATATATCTTTTTTACAAGGATTGGACAAAGTCAAAAGCTTGCTTCCAAATGGCAGCTGCCCCATATTACTCGTGAAGTGATACATTATGTGCTTCTGTTTCCCCTCCATTGCTCGGGAGCCTCGGTTATCTTTGTGTTAGGATCCCTTTTATTGCCGAAATGATCCGGGGGCCAAAACCTTTAATTGCTAGCATCTCCCACAGATATGGCCAGGCTACCCTGTCGAATGCCTTATCGGCATCCAACAGGGTAATACCAAGGTCACTGCTCATCGCCTCAGCTCTGTCCATTAAAGTAATTACACGCCTAACATGATCTGAAGTGTCCCGACCAGGAATAAAGCCATGTTGAACCGGCGAGACTATTGTAGAGATTACCCCTGATATGCGAGAGGCTAAGATCTTCGAGAAGATCTTGCTATCCGCATTTATAAGCGAAATCAGTCTAAACGACGAGGGAAGAAGAGGGGGTTTGTCTTTCTTTAAGAATGCCATTATTATAGAATGACTCCATGAGGGAGGTGCTACCGCATTTTGTGCTTCTACACATGTTTGCAATAAATCTTGTTTTAAGAGAGCTCTAAAAACTCTATAAAATTCTAAGGGTATACCATCTGGCCCCTAGCTTTCCCGGTAGCCAGAGAAAGAATAGCCATTTCTATTTCCTCCCATGAAATTTCAGCCTCTAAAGCTATAGCTTGAGTATTGTTTAGTTTTGAAATATTATCCGACCCGCAAAAATTTAGCAATGTCTCTGAAGAATATGAAATATCTTCCTCCATGTAAAGTTTACTGTAAAATAAGCGAAAGATCTCCAAAATATCTTCAGGTTGACTATAAATCTGACCCAAATCATCCTGAATCTCCTTAACATTATTGAATGTTTCCGGCCATAAAAGCGCTATATGCATCACCTACATCTTGCATAAAACTGGGTTAAAAAAAAATCTGATTTTTTTTCCATCTCTAGAGGCACCCGCCAGGGCTGCCCTGCTTCTCCGCTTTTGTTTGCGTTGTATTTAGACATATTTTTAAATAAACTGAACTCAGCACCGGGGATCCCACCTGTCATAGTAGCGAATACAAATTATAGGGCGCTTGCATACGCTGACGACATAGTGGTGCTTACAACCAGTCTTCAGGAAGCCTTGCCAGTAATAGAAGATCTCGCTGCTCGCTTTGGGGCATTCTCCGGCTACAAGTTGAATATAGCCAAGACTTAAAACTTATTTGTAGGCCATACACCCCCTTCATCGATCCCAGTGGTTTCGGTAGCAACGTATCTGGGTATTAAAATTACCTCTCCTATATCATATATCCCAGCTATGAATTTTAACCCGATTTTTCAAAAAGCAAATGCTACACTTGAACGGATTGATCATTTTCATTTATCCTTATTTGGCCGAAATAATGTATTGAAAATGACAATACTTTCTAAGTTTCTTTATATGTATCGCTCTATTCCACTTGAGTTCCCCCCGATGTTCTTTAAGCAATTGGAAAGGATGACATCTAAGTTTATATGGAGTTATAAAAAACCTCGTAGATCCTATAAAAAGATGGTTCTACCCAAATCTAGGGGGGGGTGGGGTATCCCGTACTTTTTGTATTATTATGTTGCGTCTGTCTTACAGTTAATTTCCCCTTTGATTATTGGTGAAAAAGTAAGGATCCCACAGAGTCAATCTCCCTCCATCTATGAACTTATAATGGGCGAAGAATGTCGTGGATGCTTCCTAAAAAATATAGAGCCAAGTTATTATAAAAAAACAAAATTTAAGACGCTGAAAGCAGCCTTTCGAGTTTGGAAGATAGTTAGGCAACTTTTGGGAATTAGGAAACTCTCGATATATACACCCTTTACTGCCCATAAAATATTTCCATCTGTGTTTCAAGATCTGGCAATGGTTCGATGGCGAAATAAAGGAATACAAGGGGTGAATGATCTATGGCAGAATAACCGGCTACTTACTTTCCTGGAGCTTACAACCAGATATAATCTCTCAAATCAGGACTATTTTAAATATCTACAGATACATAGCTTTTTTAACTCCCTGTCACCTGTGGAAGTCTCAGGTATTACCAGGATGTCATTGATTGATGACCTGTTCACCAAAAAAAGGATTGGATATTATTATAGAGCTCTTCTGACTTTATGCCCTGACGATTTAGAAATCCACGCCGCAGGATGGGCAGAGAAGTTAGGGGTGGCAACTATTTGCCTAGAAGAATCAATTACACTAGCTAACACTGTGTTGGTCACTGGCAGAGCCCGTACACAGCACTACATGGCTCTTTATGACCTATATTATACACCGCTAAAAATTTCAAAATGGGGTGCGACGGTGGGCATAACATGTAATAGGTGTGGTTATCACGCTGCTGATTCGCTGCATATGTTTTTTGTATGTCCGTTGTTAGCCCCCTTTATAAAGGCAATTCAGACTTTTTTGACTACAGTGTTAGGGTATTCCCTCAAGTTAACGGGGGAACATGTCTTAATTGGAGTAACCTCTGAAGTCCTACTAGAGGGGCACCAAGGGCTCATATTCATATCTATGGCTATAATGAGAGCATGTATTACTCAAGAATGGAATAGCTCTCCCCCCCCCTCCATTCGAAGCATGGAGAGCACGTCTATTAGCTGCATATAATATAGAGACAGCTATATATAGCACAAAAGGTAAAAAGAAAAGATCGCTGGGAATGAAGATCTCTGGACCCAATTCGGCAATGGATTCAGGGGGAGCTGATTTGATCATTATAATCTGTCGATTTATTCTGTTCTTACTGATGGTAGTCTGGGCATTATTTTGGCTGTATAATTCTTTGATTTGATTGGTTATTATTATTGAATTAATCCTGTATTGTTTGCAAAAAATAAATGTAAAAATGATAATAAAAAGATTTAAAAAAAAAAAAAAAGAAGGATCTACAAATCCCTCTGCCAGGCCCATACTGGAACAAAAGGAAGGCAGAGGTTCCCTTAAATGTAGCCTTTGTTTTGGGCCAGGCAAGAATCTAAAACAAGAAAGCGCCCACGCCGCCAGCACGTTGCCGGCAAGAACGGTAGGCAGACAACGTGCAGGCGGTGCTGGAAGGGCTCCAGTGCTGCATTTACACCGGGACCAGTTCAGCGTATTTTCCGGGTGGACCACACCTTGAACGGTTCAATGGTGCCATGCCGTCTCCCTACAGTGCCCCCATTGATGCACCACGCAGCAAGCCTACTTGGAAACCAAGGGCAGAACCAAACTCTGCCTTGGGAGACCCGAGGCACAGGGGCAGTAGGTCCGCGGGCCTTCCTAAGCCAGTCATCATGGCCGACGCGTGCCATGTGCGAGACCCAGCTCCTCCGAGAGTTTCCGGACTCTAGGTCAAGGCTGCGATGCCGAGGTAGGAGCCAAGGGAAGAGATGGGAGGAGGCCTCTCCTGCAGGTGGTGGCGGGCGCTGTGGGGCCATGCCACAACGACAAGTACAGGTTTTAAAAAGCGCCGCAAAGCTAGTCGCGTTCAGTGTGCTCCCTCTTGTGGCTGGAGGGGGCATGGCATCCTCCAGGACACTGCTGCCTTCCAGAGCTGCTGCTGACTCAGGCGAGATACACGTTTACTGAAGACGAACCCACAGCAGGGCCTATGGCATTAAGGACGTAGCTTCAACATGTAAACTACATTTCTGTGATTTCCATATTTTGGTTCCTCGCATGCATTCTGTTATTACAACAAAATAAACAATGCAACAACTGACATATACCTAAAACCAGCAAGGACTCTAGGGGTTCTAAATGGTTGTTAACTGTTTTAGAGGACTACCAACAATGATTTTGTTTTAAATAATGAAGACTAAAAATGTTTACATTCTGAAGTTGTGACACTGTGAATTATACATGACTGAGGCCTGTGGTCATGTACAGTGTCTCAATCACTCCTGTTTGGTTCACTGTACGCTCGACCATTTTCTCTCCACATCTCCTCCATGTGTTGATCATGCCCCTCATCTTTCCTCTTATGCACATTCTCTCCTGCATGCTTTTCCACACATCTCTTCCACTTCACCACTCCAGACACAAAGCACCCACTCAGTAAGCAGTGCACTTTCTTTTACTTTCACCTCGTCAATATTGTGACAACTGTGTACCTTCACGAAAGAATGAAGTGAAGTTTTTATTACGCGCTTTTGTAAGGCGCATGAATAGGAGTCTTAGCGCTTGAGTTGCCTAAATTGATCACACGCATTTGGGCAGAATCACAATTACAACTAAAATGCCTGACCCATGCTCTGTGCAGAGGCCAAGGATTCGATGACAATATATTCTGAACACCCTTTTTTACCCACTGACAGGCACTGTGGGAAGCTCGCATTCCCTTCAGGCTCAACTCGATAGTACCGAGGTGTGGCCCGTTAGACATGCATAGAGGCGACTCAATTGAAAGTATGCACCATACAAGTGCAATATTTTGAACAAAAAAAAACAAAACAAACTCAACATCCTGGAAATAAATAACACTATTAGGGAATACAACTTTAAATACCATGTAAATTCTAAACAGAAACAAATCGCTGACATGGATTAATTAAACATTTTTTCGAACTCTGGGACCTCTCGACTTTATCTCCCCAGACGTCGCCTTCCTGACAGAGACCTGCTCCGCTCAGCTCAGCTCCGGACATCGCCATAGCCATCCCGGAAGGCTACAAGATCACCCACAGGGACCGCACCAACGGAGTAGCAGGAGGAATCGAATTCGTCAACAGGAACACCCTCAGAGTCTCCACCAACACAGACGACACCCTCAGCACCGCGAACACATGAACTTCCAGATCCACAGCAACCCAACACCACCCTCAGAGGAACTCTTGTCTACAGACCCCCGTACCCCGGCCACAGTTCAGCTACTCCATCACCGACTTAGTCAGCACCCATGCCCTCGCCTCCACGGACTACATCCTCCTCGGGGAGCTGAAATTCCACCTCGAGAACAACAATGTCACAGAGAAAATCGTCAACTAACAACTGACCCGATACCGTGAGGAGAACAGCATCCTAGACCTGCCCTAGTCCAGTTTCCGCAGCAACCACAGCACAGAAACCGGCCTCATTGCTGCCACCGACGACATCAGAACCCTGCTTGACAACGGAGAAACAGCTGCCCTCATCCTCCTAGACCTATCCGCCGCCTTCCACACGGTCTGCCACCACACACAGCGTACACGCCTACACGACGCCGGAATCCAAGGGAAGACCCTGGACTGGACCACATCCTTCCTCTATGGCAGAACACAGAGCGTCCGTCTCCCACCCTTCCGCTCCACCACCACCGAGATCATCTGCTGCGTACCCCAGGGCTCTTCCCTCAGCCCAACACTGTTTAACATCTACATGGCCCCCCTCGCCCGACAGCACAACCATAACATCATCTCCTACGCCGACGACACCCAGTTGACCCTATCCCTCACCAAAGGCCCTCACACCGCCAAAACCAACTTCCACGACGGAATGAAGGCGGTCGCCGAATGGATGAAGAATAGCAGACTGAAGCTGAACTCGGACAAGATGGAAGTCCTCATCCTCGGGTCCTCACCCTTCAGCTTGGGACAACTCCTGGTGGCCAACAACGCTAGGAACAACCCCAACACCCACCGACCACGCACGCAACCTAGGGGTTATCCTCGACCCCACCCTCTCCAAGACCAAGCAGGTCAACGCCGTCTCCTCATCCTGCTTCAACATCCTCCGAATGCTCCGCAGGATCTTCAAGTGGATTCCCACCAAAACGAGAAAAACAGTGACCCAGGCCTTCGTCACCAGCAGGCTGGACTACGGAAACGCCCTCTATGCAGGAACATCGGCCAAACTCCTGAGACGACTGCAACGCATCCAGAACGTCTCGGCGCACCTGATCCTCGACATTCCCCGCCGCTGCCACATCACAACCCACCTGAGACACCTGCACTGGCTTCCCATCAACAAGAGGGTAACCTTCAAGCTCCTCACCCACGCACACAAAGCTCTCCGCAACACCGGCCCAGCATACCTCAACAGACGACTTAGCTTCTACACCCCCACCCGCCAGCTCCGCTCCTCCGGCCTCGCACTCGCAACAGTCCCCCGCATCCGAAGAACGACCGCCGGCGGCAGATCCTTCTCCCACCTCTCTGCCAAGACCTGAAACCCCCCCCCCCCAACCAACCGAAGGCAGACCCAAGACCAACTGGCCTTCAGAAGACTCCTCAAGACGTGGCTCTTCGGTCAGTAGCAGCAACCCCTCTCCCTCAGAGCCTTGAGACCCTCACGTGTACGTAGTGAGCTTTACAAGAACCTTGATTGATTGATTCATTCATTGTCTAAAAATCGATCAGTATTTTTTGCCATTAAGTTTAAGGACATGAATTCAGGGCCCAATAGAAAGCAGTTTCAATGTCTTTTTTTTTTATTGTCCTCATACCACCATAGCATCTGCAAATCTTGGACCGCTCTATCTGCACGCCTCATGGTCTGTTGCATTCTCGCTTGGCTCCGCTGCTCTAACCCACTCAAGCTGGGCCATCTCCTGCAGCGGTGCGTCTGTGTACTCATAGGAGCTCATTGTTCTATCTGAGTATCTTTCCTAAATTCCATACTACCTAGAGAGTCTGTTCTTAATTTCTACTGGGTCTTAGAACCGGTGGGGGCCGGCCCATTAAAGCTCTGTGTAGAAGAACCTGTAAGCATTTCCAACAACTTGCAGCATATTAAAGTAGGAATCCACAACAACATGCCCTGCTTTAGTAAAGAGTCTGTCTGAACTAACATTCAGATATTCACTTCAAAATACCTTTCTCAAGAAATCTATATTAACAATACATTGAAACACAATGAATGGGAACTACATTTGATTTATCTATAAATGCTTCTTTTAACATTTACAACTACCGTTTAAATGTTTCGTGATTAACACGGTTAGATTTTCCCTGTGCCTGCTTTCTCGATTAGTTCTCTGCATTTAGGTGTTCTAAACTCAATAGAAACACTATTGACTGGTGAGTCACAGAAGTTAGAAAGAACAAGTTACTTACCTTCTGTAAAGCCTTATCTGGTAAAGACTATCTAGCCGCAGATTTCTTAACTTAAAATATTCCTCAGTTGTAAGAGTGGATCTGGAAAATCTTGAACAGTATCTCTGCACAGGTTTGGCGGCGCTGATCAGCTGCACAAGAGGGTTGTCTGTACCGATGTGAAATGCACAGTGCCTATATAGGCACCACCCCAGCGTGCTGATATCAGTTTCTTTACGCTACTCTTTCCTTTCCGGAAGCATGGAGTCACGCCACATCAGAAGGCTGACTGACCAGTATGATGAAACTAAGGTCCAACAGGGACCTTTTTAGATAGGAAGATTGGTCCGCAGAAACGGGGATGCTCGTTACAGAATCGGTGGCTAGTCTCTCTACCAGACAAGGAATTACTGAAGATAAGTACTTTGTTCAACTGATAGAGACTTCTAGCCTCAGAGTCCTTATTTCAGAATAGATATCCAAGCAATACCTCCCCGAGGGTGGGTCTACAAACTGGTTCAGACCAAAAAATCATGGAAGATGGTACGAGCAAAGTGCCTGTCATGATGGGCATGACTGTCAAAGCAGTAATGTTAGGTGAATGTGTGCAAGGATGCCCACGTCTCAGCCTGACTGATGTCCAGAACCGAGACTCTGCTTGCTAATGCATGGGTCATAGCTTTGGCTCTGGTGGAATGAGCCTGCAAGCCCTCAGGGTGTTACTTTTTGGCTAATGCATTCCAGATCTTAATGCAGTGTAGAATCCATCCGGA